>NC_139620.1:5468768-6068768 GCF_964270895.1 Podarcis filfolensis
GGGTAGTTGCTGCCTCTCAGACTAACCTACCTCACAGGGTTGTTGCGGGGATTAAACGAAAGGGGGGGGGGGAAGGAAACCATGTATTCCACCTTGCAGGGGAAAAAAGGTGTGATAAATACCGTATTTTTTGCTCTATAAGACTCGCTTTTTCCCTCCTAAAAAGTAAGGGGAAATGTGTGTGCGTCTTATGGAGTGAATGCAGGCTGTGCAGCTATCCCAGAAGCCAGAACAGCAAGAGGGATCGCTGCTTTTGCAGCGATCCCTCTTGCTGTTCTGGCTTCTGGGATTCAGAATATTTTTTTTCTTGTTTTCCTCCTCCAAAAACTAGGTGCGTCTTGTGGTCTGGTGCGTCTTATAGAGCGAAAAATGCGGTAAATAATAGTAAAAGAGGCAGGATAAGTTTGGGAGCTGCTTTGTCCCGCTGGCGATGCCGAATATGATGAAGGCCACTCCCAGTTCCGAGCTAGACTCTCCCAAATTTCCTTCCTCCAGTTCTGTGTCGGTGGAGGAGGGTACTTTCCGGAATCAAGCCGGCAGTGCGGCGACTACACGGCCTTCGACTGGGAAGGCTACGGCACGCACACTGGCTGGAGTGCTTCAAAACAGTTGCTGGAGTCTGCGATGCTGATCTTTTACCGCTGAGTCTAAGACCGCTGCCGATTCTCTGAGCACCAGAGCTTTGGACTGGAGAATGAGGACGTTCCCCCCCAGCTAAATCTCATCTCATGTCAACAAGGCTAATACAACCATCTGGTTCATACGAATCTTAGTCTTTCTTGCATCATCCCATTAAAAGCATCGCGCCACTGCCCACGAATTCTAGTTTCGTCTCTTCGTGGTTGCATTCTGACCAAGCTGTCTGCTTACAACATTGCGGGGGAACGGAATGAATATCGCTGTTTGGGGGAAAGGAAGGTATTTGTGACAAGGGGGCGGAAATTTATATCAGCTTGCATTTGAGTTGCAAAGCTGTTTCATTTGCCCTTCCCGAAATACTATGTGAAGCAGAACCGCCCTTCCAAATTGGCACCTTCTCGAATTCTGTGGTGCAGTTCTCCATTCAAATGAAAATGGTATATCAGGAGAAACTGTGCCTAAAGAAGTATATATTTGTGATGCATTCTGTCAGGGTGGTTCTTTGCCAAAGTGTGTACATTAGGCACAACTGCATGCAATAATAATAATAATAATTGTCTGTGTCAGGATGATATGTGGGTGCTAGCCGAGATAAAAACCTGGAATTCCAGCCAGCTTTTACAAGATTTATTAAGTCCAAAAACTATGTACAGTACGGAGCTCTTAAAAGCATGTCTTCCTCAGTTGCCATCAGTTGCTGGAAGTGGCTCGTGCCTTTTCCCTTTCCAGCATAGAAACTTCCTGAGCCCCGCCCTTTCCTCCTCTCCTTATGTATAAACCAAAGCATTGGAGGCTGTTCCTTTCTCTCTGTTTCTGTGTTTCTTGACAGCCCCTCCTCCTCTCTCTGATGAAATGCAGCTGCCATAGCTGTCAACTTACAGATTTGAAAATAAGGGACCAGCAGCCTCGAAAATAAGGGACCAGCAGCCAGAATAAGGGATTTTTTGGGCACAGGTATGTTCAACTTCTGAGCCCCTTCGAGCCAAAGGCAGAAAGCCCAGCCAGCAGCCAAACGAAGCCTCATCAATAAGGGACAGCAGCGGGACATGGTGCTGGGATAAGGGACTGTCTCGTCAAATAAGGGACGCTTGACAGCTATGGCAGGTGCTCATTAAAGGAGGTGGCTCCCTGTACATTCTGATCTCTCCCCCCTTCTCAGCCAACACATCCCTGACAGTATGGATTATTATCATTATGAACTTTATTACCGTATTTTTCGCCCTATAGGACACACTTTTTCCCCTCCAAAAATGAAGGGGAAATCTGTGTGCGTCCTATGGGGCGAATACAGGCTTTCGCTGAAGCTTGGAGAGCTAGAGGGGTGCGCACCGACCCCTCTCGCTATCCAGGCTTCAGGAAACTATCAGCAAGCCTGGGGAGCCCGCCGGGCAGACATCCGCAGCGTGGGGAGCCATGCGGGAGTTCCCGCAGGGCTCCCCACGCTGCGGATAGCAGCCTGCCGCCCGGCGCGCAGGATACCCTGAAGCAGAGCGGTGCAGCGCCGCCATCCCACTGTTCCCCGACCTGGTTTTTTTTTGGGGGGGGAAATAAAGGAATTTTTCCCCCTTTATTCCCCCCCCCAAAAAAACTAGGTGCGTCCTATGGGACGAAAAATACGGTAACTACCTTTCACCAGCAGGCCCCAGGGCAGGTTATCACCCTTTAAAATTCAGAATTAAAACAGTTAAAACATATTGAATTCGCATTAGCTTTGGTCATCCTTGTTTAAAACAAAAGCTGGTCTGTCATCCACTCAAAGCTCCTCTTCTTTAGTTTGTAGAAATAAGGGTAACTCAAGACTCATGATCTTTTTGAAGATTTGCCGTGGGCTTGAAAATCCCTTCCTAATCAGATTTTTTACTCCTCCAGGGAAGTTTGAGATTCACTTGAAAGGTCAGTCAGCATCTTGTGATCGCTGCTGAATGGACCATTTTATTTCTGGATGGACTTTTTTTGGGGAGGGAGTACTCAAAGTTTCAGTTTTGATTGAAGGATTGTTTGAATGGAGTTTCCATCCTTATTCTCCTGTTTTGCTGAGGGGTATCCTGGCTCTGCCTCCAAAAAAAGACCCCTAACAACAACAGTGTTATAAGAAAAACTGCTCCTTTTTCCTTATGGGGTATTCTGGAGCCCATACAGAGTCCTTAAGTGGGTTCCCTATCAGTAGAAGAAATAACAGAGGCCAACCAGAGTATACTGAGAAGCAAAGCAGCTAGTAAGCCTGATCTTTATTCAAGGAACTATTGCAACAGGGTCCCCACTCACCACACGCAGGAGGGAGGAGAACCCTGAACAACGGTGCACAAGCCCTTATATATACTCTTGAAATTGCCCACCCTGGAGCCCAAGACCATCTCCCAAAACATCATGCATACATCACAGAAGGAGGCGGTCCACAGCAGAAATCCTGTCTGCCAGGATACCAGATAATGGTCACTGGTTGCCTTACCTGGGCAGCCTGGCCATTCTTTTGTGATGGTTAATACTTTTACTTCCTGAATCCAGGTCACAGGCTCACCCTATTCATACGCAAATGCGCCCTTAAGACAGGATTTGCAAGCAAAAAGACCATGGGAAGACTTTCCCCTTACAGCAGAGGAATATTTGAGGTCATTGGGAGAGTCAAAATGGCTTCAGGATTGCTCTCCTGTACTATTTCAGACACATGGTTAATATATTTAGATATGTGTGTATTTATGAATATTTATTTTATATTTCCAGGGGTCAGCAAGGTTTACCTCGCCTGGGATGGTTCACTCCAGCGGAGATCCCTCTGTGGGCTGGATTGTGTGTGCGCGCTCATGCGTGCGCCCAAGATTTCCAGCATCTGTGTCTGCGCACATGCGATTTCTGGCATCTATGCATGCGCAGACACAGCTTCCGGCACCGTGGAAGTGAGTCCCTGCGCTGTGCAGCACATGGGGACTCGCCAAGTAGGCGGCTCAGTTTGGGGGCAACTCATGGGCCGGTTAAATGACCCCCTTGGGCCTTAGGTTGCCTACCCCGGTTTGAGACCTTAAAGTTCTTAGAACAAGAGCAAGAGGCAGGATCGGAGTTCAAGGACATATTTCCAGACAGGCAAAAAGACCCCCAGGAAGGTGCAAAGCAGGGAATGTGAGAGACATGGTGTGGGGAGAGTCACAGGGGGTAGACAGAGTAGCTTAGGGGGCCACATCTGGCTCCCAGGCCTGAGCCCCCACCCTCATTATAGACGATGTAATATACTCAGAGTCAAGAGTGGATTTCATGCTCTTTATTCAGCTCATAGTAGTGAGGAGGAATGGAAGTTCCCCCAGAATGTCTGCTTTATATACATTATGGGCCCCAACGTGATTGGCTAATTCCGGGATTCTCCTGTAGGCCAATCAGGTTGCGGATTCACTTCCACCTGGAGCTGGATTGGGTGGTTCCTGTGGACCAATCAGACTGCTGCATTCTGAAACCTATTGTTCTAGGACCAATCAGACTGCTGCATTCTGAATCCTATTGTTCTAGGACCAATCAGATTGCTGCATTCTGAAACCTATTGTTCTAGGACCAATCAGGCTGCTGCATTTTGGATCCTGTTCAACTCAGTACATAACATACGACCACCTTCTTGCTTTCCGATAAGCCCTGCTTAAGAGAGTTAGCAACTGCTTCAGATTCAGGTAACTTAGTCAGACTGAAAGTTGTGGTCAGGAAAGGGAAGATATGCCTTTACATTTTCCAGCAGATATACACAATGTAAAACTTCATTTATTTACATTAATTATTATTAACCATCAAGGAAAGAAATGTGAGTCACAGGATTAGTAAAGATTGAAAAATAAATGTAAAGACCTGCTCACCTCCCTTTTACATGTTTGCGAGGAATGTGGGTTACATGTTACTCTTCCCCCCTAAAAAAAATGTTTAGGGGTATTCTCATTTTCCTACTCGTATTGAAATACTGCCCCTCAATGAGGCCAAACTTAGATTCAGAAAATGTTTAGGGGTGTGCGTCTCCCCAGAAAAAAGCACTGCATGTAGGGGATTCCCTGCCTGGAGTTTACAGAAGGAAGAATCTCAGTCTGGTTTCTATTTTAGCATGAAGCTCCCTTATCTACCCAACTCATACACCCAGGAATGAGTCAAAAACCGAAGCGAAACCGGCCTTTGCATTTTGAATTACTATTATTATTTGCTCCTCTCCAAATTTTGCAGTGCAGTTCTCCAGCCAAAATATCTGTGCAAAATAAAATTTTTAAAAAATGTGGCATTAGCGGAAAAATGTGTGTACAAAAATTGGCAAAAATGGCATATGAAAATGCACAAAGTCAAGGGAAAGCCCTTGCAGTCCTTTGAATATCAGGGAATATTGCACTGAAATATGGGCATTGTAGGATAAAGGTAAAGGGACCCCTGACCATTAGGTCTAGTCATGACCAACTTTGGGGTTGCGGTGCTCATCTCGTTTTACTGGCCGAGGGAGCCGGCGTACAGCTTCCGGGTCATGTGGCCAGTATGACTAAGCCGCTTCTGGTGAACCAGAGCAGTGCACGGAAACACCGTTTACCTTCCGCCGGAGTGGTACCTATTTATCTACTTGCACTTTGACGTGCTTTTGAACTGCTAGGTTGGCAGGAGCAGGGACCAAGCACAGGAGCTCACCCCATTGCGGGGATTCAAACCGTTGACCTTCTGATCGGAAAGTCCTAGGCTCTGTGGTTTAACCCACAGCGCCACCGCGGGAACCAAAATGCTGACCGATTTTCATGAACTTTCCCCCCAAGTAACTCAAAGTGGCATGCCTTCTATGGGTGGGTAAGGGTCAAGAGAGCTTCCTTTAAGAGGACTCGGTTTATTTTGTTGCTATTTTTTACAGCTGTTTCCCCAAAACATCAATAAAAAAACTTAACCGGAGAAGCACCGAAGCCACTAAAAACACAACCTTCAGTCCGGCTGTGGAAAGTGTCTGCTCTGTGTGAAGTCCCAGAAATTTTCACCATGTTGTTGTTGCAAGCCTCCTCTTTTGGCATTTGCAAATCCGTAGCAAAAATAACCAAAATCATGTAAGGGGGAACAGATTATCATGTGCTCATTATGTCACAGTGTGAAATTTATTCCTCTTTACTTCCTCTTCCTTTAATTGTGTTGTTGGCATTTGCATGCTGCTGCGTAGCATGAGGTTTTCTGTGTGGCTTAGAAAAAAATTAATTAAAAATCATTTTGCATACAGCCATGATATTCAAAAACCCTGTGTAAATACCTTTCTCTAAAAAACCCCACACTCTTTGCATTTTCAGAATTAAAAACCACAAAGAAAAGAAAAGGAAAAGGTTTTCTATATATTCCCTTACTCAGCGCTTTCCTTCCTTCTAAAAATAATGTTTAGGGTGTTAACGGAGAAATCTGAGGGCTCCCTTGGACAAAAAAACAAGGGCACCAGCCAGGAATACCAGAGCAAAACAGCAGCCAGTAGGCTTGGTCTTTATTGAAGACTGTCGCGACAGGACTCCCACCTGCCACCAGGTGAAACAAAATGGAAGCCCAGAACAAAAGAAGACCCCAACTTTTATCAGTTACTAATCCCCCAAACTACACCCCTAGAACTACATCACAAGTACATCATGATTACATCATTGACACATCACAAAAAGGAGGGGTTGAGGGAGGAGTTGTATAGGTAACCTGAGTATCTTGTCACCTGGCTGGTTCCTCCTTTCCCCCTCCCCATTAGTCATTTCCAGAGGACAAAGGGAAGTTGGCAGTTTCCTGCCCCCAGAGGGAAGATCTGATCATTGTCCTTTGTTCCAGTCCGTGTTGAATCCACTCCCATATGCAAGTCCTTTGTGACCTTGATGGTCTTCTGTCTGGGACCATCAGGGTTGGCATAGCAACTGGGCAGGGCTCCTATGTATGTGCTGGTATGCTCAAGGGATAATGGCTGCCCTGTAGCAAACCTTCCCCGTTTTGTAGTCCTTCCTTCATGGAGTAAAATAGAAGAGGAACGGTGCAGATCTGATGTATGGTTAATTTTCTATGAATTTATAACAGAAGCGTAGCGTATGTCGTGTGTGTGTGTGTGTGTGTGTGTGTGAGTGTGTGTGTGTGTGTCTCGAGTTTGTATAAACTGAATGATTGGGGGGGTTTCCTGCGACAAGGGGTACTCTAATTTTCCTACTCATATTGAAATACTGCCCCTTAATGAGGCCAAACTTAGATGCACATAATGTTTAGGGGTGTGCGTACCCCTGCATCCCCCCAGAAAAAACCAAACACTGCCCTTTGTAAAGATTTCTGAGTAATCTTGACAGCTGTGGAATAAGAAGGCAGGTCCTCTTTAGGCTCAGTAACCAGTTAAAAAACAGGAGGCAGAGAGTTTAAAAAACAGGAGGCAGAAAGGAATGTAAGATGTGAGCCCCACCATGGACTGGTATAAGAGCTTGTTAAAATTCTCTGTAGTCTGTGCTTCATCATAATCTTTGCTTTGACTGTAAGCAGGGGAAAAACTCAGTTCCTGACTAAGAAGTCATGAGCATAAACTCATGACCGTAACATAAACAGCTGAGTTTTCAAAAAAACAAACAAACAGGGCCAGCAGCTTTTACCCTAAATATGGAACTGTTGATAGAAGCAACATTTCTTGAGCTGGGACTCGTGGAGCTCCGGTGATTCTGAACATTGAACAATTCAGGGCAGACAAAATAAAATAACTTCTTTATGCGGCTCGCAGTTAAACTGTGGCACTCCAGTGATGAACATCAACTAGGGTAGCTATAAAAGAGGATGAGACAAATCTGAGAAGGACAATTAGCCGTGATGGTTATGCTCTGATTCCATAGCTGGAGGCAGAGATGCTTCTGAATATCAGTGGCTGGAAGCCAAAAGGAGGGAAGAGTTGCTCTTATGCTCAGATCCTGATCGCTCAGGATACTTGCAAGAAGTATCTGCCTGGCCATTGCAAAACCTCCAACATTTCTATGTTGAAAATAGGGACATCCTAAGGAAAAGAGGGACATTCCGGGATCAAATCAGAAACCGGGACGGTTTCTGTAAATCCAGAACAGTAAACCCTGGAAAATAATAATAATAATAATAATAATAATAATAATAATAATAATAATAATTTATACCCCACCCTCCCCAGCCAAAACCGGGCTCAGGGCAGCTAACACCAGGTATAAAAACAATTGATTAAAATACAACTTAAAAACAAGATTAAAATACAACATTAAAATGCAGCCTCATTTCAGTAGAAACTCAAATCAAAAACTTTTTGGGGATGAAAACGTCAAATCTTCACCAAGGCCAACTATCCAGACTGGTCCTACATGGGCCAGAAAAAAGCCAGGGAAGTCTCCAAATAGGAGTTCCATCACAGAAGGAGAAAGGAAAAAGGACAGAGGGGGAGGGGATCCATAACTGTTATGTACTGAGTTGAATAGGATCCAAAAGGCAGCAGTCTGATTGGTCCTAGCACAATAGGATTCAGAATGCAGCAGTCTGATTGGTCCACAGGAGCCACCCAATCCAGCTCCAGGTGGAAGTGAATCCGCAACCTGATTGGCCTACAGGTGAATCCCAGAATTAGCCAATCACGTGGGGCCCATTGTGTAAATAATGTATATAAAGCAGACATTCTGGAGGAACTTCCATTCCTCCTCACCACTATGAGCTGAATAAAGAGCATGAAATCCACTCTCAACTCCAAGTATAATTCAATAACAATGGACTGATACAGCATGAGACAGTTCCCTATTGAAAACAAGGTTTTATTCAGGACCACGAAGACGGAAACCTTGCTTTTGTTTGTAGGAAAGGGTCATGGGCTCAGTATGGAAGGTTTTCTTACAAGGAAACTTTGAATCTGATATGAAAGCAAGGCAGCCGTCTCTTCTTAAAGCGAAGTGGGGGGGGGGGAATGCGCTCTCTCTATTCTCATAAAAGCTGAAAACACAACACAAAAAAGCACGTCGCTAGCCTTCGGTGTTCAGCAATCGGTTGCAAGAACATAGGTCAAAATGCACTGCTTCTCACCTCTCCGCAGACATCCCCACAGCCTGCTTTCTTGCGAACCCGAGAGCAGAGGATGGAGACATCTGCACCGTTCGGCTGCTCCAAGCAACGGCCGAGCCTGTCGTGTGGGCGTCGTGGTCAGAGGGTGGCCTACTTGCGGCTGCTCAGGGGTGGTGGCCTTCAGGCGTGAGAGGGATGAGAAACCAGAAGAGGCCTCAGGGTCTCGGCCTTGCTCAGCAGCCTCGCGGTTGCGTTTGCAGAAGTGATGGTCAGGATCTTTGCAGCTACACCATAGCCGTCTGCGCTTGGGGAACTTTTTGGCTCACGACAAAGACCTTGTTATTCTCTGAGAAGAACTGCATTCGAAAACAAAGCTCTGGCTCTGCACATTCACCGGAAGAAGGACAATAACGTACTCTCCATCAGTCCTCCGGTGAAAAGAGGGATATTTCTTACCATAGCTGTCAACTTACAGATTTGAAAATAAGGGACCAGCAGCCTTGAAAATAAGGGATCAGCAGCCAAAATAAGGGATCAACAATTACTTTGATAAAATACATATTTTGTTTCGTGCAAATGGCTTTAGATACCTATTAGGTCCATAAATTACCATATAGCATATATTCAACACAAAAAACAGCAACAATTTGTTGTTGACAAAGGACAGCTGGACATAGAAAGGGCCCCATTACCTTCAGTAGCTTATTTAAGGGACATCATCAATAAGGAATAGCAGCGGGACATGGCCTTGGGATAAGGGACTGTCCCGCCAAATAAGGGACGCTTGACAGCTATGTTTCTTACTTCCCCGCCAACTGACCCTCCATGACAACCCTCCATTTTTTGACACCACCACAGAACATTTTCTATCCGAAGGGCGAGTGTCACGACTGCTACCTCAGTGGGACACAGCACACACAACCTCCACCATCCTGAGAAAACCCGTTAACCCCACTTTTATTATATTTTATTCTTTGGTAGATTTTATTCTTTGGTACTAAAAGAAAAACGCACACCAATAAATACATTTTAGAAAGGGGCAAGGTGAGTTTCCAGCACCAGGGCAGCAAAATGGGATGGCCTGCAGGTTGCAGTCTTCTCTACTAAGGTGAGGTGTTTTGTGTTTCTAGTTAAACTTTGATACCAGCTTCTAAGTTTGCCTCCATCGGTATAAATTGGAAAATGCAACTTTAATGCGAATGGTCCCTCTTTTTCAGTGATGCAATGAATGCCAAACCTCAATCTGCTGGAGAAGAGAGGGAATGTAGAAGAATTTTCCAATCCTGGTGCTGCCACTGAGGAGACCCTGTCTCTTTTAAATGCCTGGCTGACACCAAGAGAGGGGCGAGGGTGGTTTCCCTGAAGCTGATCAGAGAAGAAAAGGTGGGGAATCCATTTGTGAGCATTTGTGGTGGTTTCTGAAGTTCACTGACCCTAAGCCAGGCATGTTCAAAGTCTGGCCCAAGGGCTTAATCCGGCCCTCCAGTCGGTTTAATCTGGCCCCTGTGTCAGCTTATTTCCTGGGCTAAAATCCCCCCAAAAGCTCAACAACAACAACAACTGCAATCCTTTAAAAAGTCCAACAACTTCAATCCTAAAAGAAGGTCAACAACTTTGGTCGGCCCTCGCGCATGTTTACTTCATCAAATCTGGCCCTCTTTGAAAAAAATTTGGCCACCCATGCCAATATCAACACTTTTAAAACCAAGCTCTTGTGTGAGTTTCATTTTCTCCTCATTCACAGCTGTGAATCCAGTGTTCTGTAAATTTCCCTCCCTTGCTTCGTGCTTCCTGACCTAAAGATGGCCTTCCTGTTTTTCAAACTCGGGAGATTCCAGCTGTGCAGCCCTACCCAAAATACCCGAGTTCAGCTCAGCTGGACTTCTGCCATTCTCCCTCCCTTCAGTTCCCAGTTAGATTTCAGCAGTCATCATCCTCTGAGCAGAAAAGTGTCTGGTTTGTTTAAGACAGCAGTATTAAAAGGAGAAGCACCTCAGCAGAACATGATGATGTAGGTTTGGGGTGTGTGTGTGAGTTGGGTCAGTCTAGATGATTCCTGAGTCCCTTCCAGTTCTTGGAGTCTTGTTCCCGGTGAGGGTTCGAATCCAGCAGAGGAGGAGGTTGCTGAATTATAAGACAAGGACCATAGCTGAACACTTAAGTGTCCTCATCAGCATCCCCAAAGAACAAGCCAGGTGTTCTTTGTTCTCTCACGGTGATGATCAAAGATTCAAACTGGCAAGCCGTTCCTTTTGTTTGATCTTCTTATCTGCTGCGGGGGGGGGGGGGGGAGGAAGCCAATTCCCTGAAGCCTGGCAGTTGCTAGGTAGGAGAAGAAAAGCCAGAGAGAGTGAGAGAGAGGTGGGCTGCAAGGAGGCTGGAAGCTGCAGACACAGGGACATGTTTGCTCTGTGCTGGATCCTAAGTTGTGACGCACAGAGATCTTTGGGGGTGCTAGTGCTGTGAGCCTCTCCATCTTATGCTCCGGTTGCACAGGTGTGTAAATAAAAACATATATCCTAAAGACACCACAGTCTCTGCTGGGCTCTGCTCCAGCCTCAGGTAGCCTTCATTCCAAGGAAACTGGATCTAGGAACCTGCTTGGAACCGCTGGAGTCCCTCACCTCTCAGAGCTTGGGGTGGCATGTAACAATGTTCCTTAAGGTTTGGGCCACTGGTGTGGCACCCAAGGGTGCAGTCGTGACCTCGAGATCTTCTCCTGCCGCCTGCGAAGCCTCCGAGGGTGCCCTCCATGGTCAGAGGCAGGGATGTGTCTGAAGACCAGCTGTTGGAAACCACAGGGAGATGAGGCCTACAGCAAATGGTTCCTAGTGCGGGCTTCTGAAGACCATTGGCAGCCTTTGGAATGAATGCCATAAGATGAGTCTGCAGGATCATGGCCAATGACCCATCCTTTTCTCATAACTGGCCAACCTCAGATGTGTCTTTTAGGAGGCTTGCAAGCACGATTCGAGCCCAAGAGCAGCTGTACCCTCCCTGTGGTTTCCAGCAACTGCTATTCAGACACACCCTCCAACTGAATGTTCCCCACCTATTTGCTCTCCCAATAATCTCCACCCTTAATTATTATTCTTTTGCCATATATTTTATTGCAGTCCAAATTGCCCCGGGCAGCTGCTCTGTTCGCTCCATATCATTTTTGGCACATTAACAACCTTGTGGTAAGATAAGCAAAAGCTGTGGGGCCAGCAGAAGCAACAAATTATATTTGCAGAAAGGCGGCTGCTCATCCTGGAGCCACTCAGAGACACCCTGGTTTTCTCACAACTGAGAGATATTTGCAGCTTCCCCATTTTCTTAGCCACAGTCCCTCTCACCTGCTCCCCATCCCCTTCACACAGACAGCTGGTTACTTGTCTAGTTCAATTCCCCCTGCTGTTGATGCAGAACCTGCTATCTTATCATCATTTGCAGAGAGAGGAGAGGAGAAATATGCAAAACACTGGCTCTCCTGCAAAGAGGGCGAGTGGCCAGTTCTGGTGAATTAGAAGCCTGGAATGATCTCACTGGGTGATTTCTGGTTCCTTAGAATGCTCTGCCCAAAGGATTTTGCGTGTGTGCTTTTGGAAAGTCCCAAAATCTTAGTAGATGAGTCCTTTGCCACAAAGGGTGGCGCCTCAGCTTGGGAGCCCCCTCCCAAACGATATTTGTGCTCACACACTGAAGAAATGATTAAAGACTTTTTTCTTAAAAACGAAACAAAAACTTGTCTGGCTATTTGGATCCTGAAGTATTCTTCGTTGCAAGAGTTTTCTTGCTGGTTTTCTTGCTATTTGATTTATTGGCTTTTTTTTTCTTAAGCCTACTCATGTTTCCTAAAGAGGTTTAACAAACCAGTAGGAGAACACTTCAGTCTCCCAGGACATTCTATACAAGATCTCAAAGTATCTGTCATATTACAAACGAATCTCCGAAATAGACTGGAAAGAGAAGTTGCTGAATTACAACTTATTACTAAACTTAAAACCACGGAGAGACCTGGTCTGAATAGAGACATTGGATTCTTATCTCGTTATACATGATAAAGCTATTTTTGACCATTTCATCCCTTGCTTTCCCCCCTGTAACACCAATTGAAGTCGTTAACAGTCGTCAGCAGGTTTACCACACCTATCAGCCAATCACCCATTCCCACCACCCTTCTGAGTAATACCCCTCCCCACCCTCTCACTATATATAAGGGTCTGGTGAATTCTGTTTCAGTGTATCTGAAGAAGTGTGCGTGCACACGAAAGCTCATGCCAAGAACAAACTTAGTTGGTCTCTAAGGTGCTACTGGACAATTTGTTTGTTTTTTAATATATATTTAAACTGAAGGACACCATCCTCTTTTTATGCTCCTCCTGATGGAAACATGCAGATAGCTTTAGTTCTCCTACCCAGCAGCTAGGAGAGGGGCCAGAGGAAAGACCCATCCATTAGCCTGCAGGAGACCACCGCTCAGTTGTAGCTCTTGCAACTGAGCTCATTCTTTGGAGATGTTGATGAGGACACTCAAGCATCCAGCTTTGTCTTTCAGAGAAACATTTCTGACCAGTTCAGCAACCTCCCCATCTCTTAGATTCTAACCCTTATTGGGTACAGGACCCTGACAACTGGAAGGGCATCATCCATACCAGCCTAGCTGCCAAGTTCTGCACTAGCCAGCCCTACATGCAGCAATTTACAATAGCCCAGTTAGGATTCCCATGTGATGTGCCTGTTCCCTGTGGCATCAGGCAACATCTGAGTTGTGTGTTTTGAGCTCCAGTCTTTATCTGTGCAGGAACGGAAGGAGAGGCCAGGATGTCAAAACCACAGGGTCTTTCTTCTCAGATTGTAGGCTGCTTAGCACCTCGCAGTTGGCAAAAACAAACAAATCACACAGAAAACACACACCCCACAGCAATAGCAAGTCTCCCCACAGAGCAGGAAAACCATCAACGTGTGAAATCAGATCTGTTCCTTGGCCTTTCCTATGTATGTCTTAAAATGTGAATATTTAACACCAGAGGTTCTGGACCCCAGCTGCCCTGGACTCAGATGTGCTAATAATTCACATGTGCAGATGCATATTTGCAAATATCAGACCTATGTATTAAAGCAGAAAAGACAAAGGCAGACTAGGAATTGCAGCTGCATTGAAACGAAGCAGCTGTCATGTCTCTTCCAACTACAGCAGTACCTCAGTTTTCGAACGTCTGCGTTGACGAACATTTCGGTTTTTGAACGCCATAAACCTGGAAGTAAATGCTTTGGTTTTTGAAAAGGCCTCGGAAGTCAAACATGAAACGCGGCTTCTGCTGAGTGCAAGATCCGGAGGCCTAGCTGTCGGCTATTGAGTTTTCAGTTTTTGAATGTTTCAGAACTCGAACGGTCTTCTGGAATGGATTACATTTGAAAACTGAGGTACCACTGTATTTTGATGGACGATTTAGCTGACATTTTGCCGAAGATAATATGCATGATAGTCCGTTGCATTTTACTCAAAGTACCTTTAAAATGAACAGGCATGACGATGCAATAATAATAATAGATTTATACCCTGCCCATCACTCCAGGGCCATTGACTTCAATAGGCCTGCTCTGAGGGAAACTTAATGGAATACTACTCTAAAAACTACCAATGAAACTAGCTCGGGTGAATCTTGGAGCCTTGGAGCCCAATCCTCTCCTCGCAAAAATTGCCAGAGAGAGAGAGAGAGAGAGAGAGAGAGAGAGAGAGACAGACAGAGAGAGAGAGAGAGAGAGAGAGAGAGAGAGAGAGAGAGAGAGAGAGAGAGATGATCAGGTTCACAGCAAAGAGGCCTGACATCATTCCTTCCTGAAGGGAAATGATTGCTTCCTGGTGTGGGATAATAATATAGATTTTTTGTATATGAATTTCTTCTGAGGGAACATCTCAAAATGATTTCATGATGCAGTCAAAATCCATGTGATCTCAACCAGATGGCAGGGCATAAATAATAAAATTAAGATTATCATTATTATTTTTTTTTTAAATAATGCTTTAAAAAGGATGATGATGATGATTTATTATTTATACCCCGCCCATCATGCTGAGTTTCCCCAACCACTCTGGGCGGCTCCCAATAAAAAAGCAATAAAACATCAAAAATTAAAAACTTCCCTAAACAGGGTTGCCTTCAGATGTCTTCTAAAAGTCAGGCAGTTTTTTATTTCATTGGCATTTGATGGGAGGGCATTCCACAGGGCGGGTGCCACTACAGGAAAGATTAGTACAGTAATAACCTGCAGTTCCACAAGAGTATATATTTACAGTAGATAATCAAATAAGCAATGAAATGAATTTGGATATGCAGAAGATATTAAAAAAAATTAAGTAATTGCAGAAAGGGGGGAGGAAGTCAAATTTTTAAATGCTCAATTGATTGTAAAACCAATGAAATGTATAAACCTGAAAAGAAATAAAAAATGAAAACAAAATAAAAATGATTATATTATATACACTTTGGATCTCCCTGCCTATTGATATCTGTCAGGCGTCTTCACTGTACTCTTTTCGATGCTCGCTAAACATATTTTAAATGTTTAGAAAGCTGATGTGAGTTTTCATCTGTTTTTATTCTATTGTTATTTTAACTTTTTTGAAGGTCTCTCATCATTGTTAACTTTTTTTTAATTGATAAATTTTTGTTGTATCTTGTTTGCAAAACTGCTTAGAGGGTCATCATCCTCCACCCGCCAACTTACAATTATGCTTTGTATAATTTTATGATAATTACATATCACGACTTAGGTTTGTTAAAAGAAGGAAGTCGCTGGACAATCCAGTTCCACAGGGTGTTCTCTGTAGACAGGCTGGGGTCACGAAGAGTCGGACACGACTAAATGACTAAACAACAGCAGAGGGGAAGTACACAGAGACAGAGTGAATCAATTTGGGCTAAAGCAAGCCAAAAAAATCCCTACTGAGAAGCTGCTCCATGTGTCATAAACACGAGGGGAGATTGCACAGCTGTTTTGCTTTGCTAAAAAGAAACTTAGGTGTTCTGGGTTCTGCAAAAAAAGGAAGAAGCTGGATGGGCTGGGGTGAGAGGGAGAGAGTGAAAGGTTTTGCTCATCTATTCAGACTGAAACTAGTCCCCATCCACCCCCTGGCTGAACTGATGCATGCTCTAGAAATGCTGCGATCGCCCACCCCTTTTTTGCTGCCTAATCTGTTGCGTTAAAAAAAGGCCAGCTTTTCTAAATTTGTGTGAGGAAGCTGAATGGGGAAAAGAGGAAGAGGTTTTGCTCATGGTGCACATTGTTATAAGAAAAAAACTGCTCCTTTTCCCTTTATGGGGTACCCAAGACCCAGTATAGAGTCCTTATGTAGGTTCTCTATCGGTAGGAGAAAATAACAGAGGCCAAGCAGAGAATATTGAGAAGCAAAGCAGCTAGTAAGCCTGATCTTTATTGATCTACAGCAGAAAACCTGTCTGCCAGGATACCTGATAATGGTCACTGATTGCTTTTACCTGGGCATCCTGGCCATTCTATTGTGATGGTAAATATTCAGGTCACAGGCTCACCCTACTCACACACAGATACGCCCTTAAGACAGGATTTGTGAGCAAAAAGGCAATGGGGAGGCTTTCCTATTTCCTCCCTCCTTGCAGAGAAACATGAGGTCAATTTGGGAGAGTCAAAATGGTTTCAGGACTGTTTTCCTGTACTGTTTCAGACATGAGGTTTATATATTTATGTATGCGTTTGGTACATTTATGAACATTTATTTTATATCTTATCCCTGATAATTCTCATAACAACATAAAAATGCGACCCAGCAAAGCAGGGCCGCTCCCTCATAAAATACACCGTGTGTAAGCAGCAGCTATGCATTTCTTACAAAAAGAGAATTGCTCCAGCAGTAACACAGGGGGTGGAAAAGGGAGGTCTTCCTGTCAAGTTGGGAGCCAGCAGGAATTCAGCAAAATTAAGCTTCTTAAAATTCAGAGGTGGGTTTGGCATGTTCAATTTGCGTAAGGAGAATCAAGCAGCAGTGTGGCATTATTTTTTTTGCTGCCCAAAATGGTTGTGTTAAGTTGTGGGTGAACATATCAGACGACACAGCGATTCTTCAAACAGCTCTTGTTTATTCACAGGCCAGAACTGAACTGAACTGAGGGTTCAGCCAGCCTGCTTATATAGAGCTCCACTACAATGCAACTGTAACACTTTCTGTAACTATCCAATCACTGAACGTCACTTTCAATCCCTTATTTGTATATGTGGACCTGAGTGAAAACTATGTACAGTATCCCCCATGCTGGCCCAGGGTGAGAACTTTAGTACATAACAGGTTGTGTGGCTGCCACCACTGTGCGAGAAACACAAAGAGAGATGCAATATTTTCACGTAGGAGAAGGCTATCAATGGCTACCAGCCAGGATGGCTAAGCTCTGTCTCCACAGCCAGAGGCAGTAATGCTTTCTGAATACCAGTTGCTGGACAACACAGGATGGGGAGAGCTGCTCTTTTGCTCAGGTCCTGCTTAAAGCTTTCCCTTTTGGGCAACCGGTTGGCCACTGTGAGAACAGGATGCTGGACTAGGTGGGTCACTTTTATTGGCTAATAGAAAGGGTCCTTTCATACTGCATCACGGTGTGGTACGCTGGTTTGACATCATCTGATAGGAAGTGCCTACAGAGGGTGGTGAATACAGCACAAGATATTACGGGCTGTCCCGTGAATCCGCTGGATGAAATAGCGGAAGAACGTTGCCTCAGGAGAGTGAGGAAAATTCTCAGGGAAGATTCCAACCCCGGGCGGCACTTTCTTGATCTCCTGCCCTCAGGCAGAAGATACAGAAGCACGATTAGTCGCACCAACAGGGTAAAGAACAGCTTCTATCCGTGGGCTGTTAGGCTGCTGAATGAAAAGATAACAACAGGGCAACTGACTTTTGGGTTTGGTGAGTGTGTGTGTGTCAGTAAACGAGGGGAATTAAGACTAAGAGAGCTGAGTGGGGGGTGCTCGTGTAATCTCACTGTATACAAGTTGTACAAGTGACAAGAAAGTATTTCAATTTCAATAATTTCAAAAGCCAACTGAACTGAACTTTGATGCCCCCTGAGTCCTTCCGGAGAGAGCCGGAGGGCAATCACCGTATTAGAGATGGTTTTCTGATTGCTTCAGCTGGCATATGCCATAAAATATCCTAATGACCGGATAGCTGCCTCCAACATTGGAGGCAAAATGTACTGCTGTTGCACATCAAAGGGGAAGGAGGCTATTTTAGCAGGCTGCTATTACAACTCTTCTAGCATCTAATCTCTGCCCACCCAAGTCGCCTCCAGGATGAAGTCTACTCTTTCAGGAAACTGGAGACCACGCAGGCCTGGAATGAGGTGCAGCTTGGCAGAGTCCCGCCCCCCTCCAGATCAGAAGGCACCAGATAATTAAACAAATGAGTTTATTCACCAATACAAAGTACAACAGCATTGCATTTGAACATAAATTAAAAAAGCAAAACACTTGGTTCATGTTTCAGGTAGGTTATATTTTGCATGGCTTGGGTCATCAATGTGGTTCTCTCCAGATATTACTGAATGATTGGAATGTTTTAAATATGCTTTTCATTTTAAATAAAAAATGTATTGTTTTGCTATGTTGTTGTCTGCCAGCCTGGGCTCCTTTGGGAGGAAGGGTGAGATAGCATCACAGCAGAGAACAATAAGAGCAACTTCCCCCATTAGACTCTCAGGAGCCAGTTTGACCAACCACCAGGGATAATGGGACAGGTAGCCTAACATCTGGAGAGGAGGGCAACACACTGCCTGCCCCTTTTATGTGGTTAGAGAGACCCACAGCAAAAGGCAGTAATTTTGACTCAGAAGCCAAAGGCTTCTCTCTCCTCCCCTCTTTGGCAGCCTCTGTTTCTGCTGGACTGAAGACTGCCTCCTGAACTCACCTCCAACATTAACACAATAGCACAACCTTGCTTGAGGATGTAGGTAGGGCCAGGGGGTGACAATGGTGAACCCGATGTCCACATGCATGTTTGCTTCCTTTGCAGTGCCGGATTTACGTATAAAATAAACAAGCTATAGCTTAAAAGGTAAAGGGACCCCTGACCATTAGGTCCAGTCATGGCCGACTCTGGGGTTGCGGCGCTCATCTCACTTTATTGGCTGAGGGAGCTGGCGTACAGCTTCCAGGTCATGTGGCCAGCATGACTAAGCCGCTTCTGGCGAACCAGAGCAGCACACGGAAACACCGTTTACCTTCCCGCCGGAGCGGTACCTATTTATCTACTTGCACTTTGACGTGCTTTCGAACTGCTAGGTTGGCAGGAGCAGGGACTGAGCAACGGGAGCTCACCCCGTCGCGGGGATCTGAACCGCCGACCTTCTGATCAGCAAGTCCTAGGCTCTGTGGTTTAACCCACAGTGCCACCTGTGTCCCATAAGCTAAAGCTTAGGGCCCTCAAAAAGATTTAAAGAGGGAAAAAACTGGATGTCCATTTCTAAAATATAAGATAAAAAAAACCAAATAAAACCTTCATCATTTTAAGTTAGAGCTTAATAATTATTTCACTGTTAATATACTTCTTAATTGCATTTCAGTTCAACAATTACTTTGATAAAATACATATTTTGTTATGTGCAAATGGCTTTAGATACCTATTGGTCCATAAATTACCATGCAGCATATATTCAACACAAAAAACAGCGACAATTTGTGGCTGACAAAGGACAGCTGGACATATAAAGGACCCCATTACCTTCAGTAACTTAGGTCCTCATCAAACCTAAATCTGCCCCTGTTTCTTTGAAGGGGTTAATCCTTGCCCCCCCCAATCTACATCTATTTACAGGGGTGGACCAGTGGCATTAAGGCAGCTTTGCAAGAATAAATACATACATCACACTCGCTTTGTAAAACAGGAACACAAACTATAGTACAAAATATGGTCATGTAATACCCAAGTCAACAGCAAATCATAAACAAAAGTGAGAAATGGAACAATATGTTGCAGAAATGGTCCCGTCCTCGTTTTCAACAAGTCCATTTCAGAGGTCCCCAACTCCAACTTTCGTCTAGAATACTGTGCCACTGAACACACCCAGGCCCCTAAACCAGCCAGTTTCCTTATATCTATCCATCATCTACCTACCTACCTACCTATCTGCAGTTGTACCTTGAAAGTCGAACGGAATCCATTCCGGAAGTCCGTTCGACTTCCAAAACGTTTGAAAACCAAATTGGGGCTTCTGATTGGCTGCAGGAAGCCACGGAAGACGAGTCGGACGTTCGGGTTCCAAAGAACGCCTGCAAACCGGAACAATCACTTCCGGGGTTGCGGCGTTTGGGAGCCAAAACGTCCAAGTTCCAGGGCGTTCAACAACCAAGGTACAACTGTGTCTGTCTGTCTGTCTGTCTGTTCTGTGAACTTTGGTTCCCCCTAACCCAGCTGTGCATCTTTGGCGTAGTTACAGCAGAAGCCACTAATTATGATGTCTGTGTATTAAAAATGGAGAAAAGGAGGAGAAACAGTAGCATGGAAAAGCAAACCCATGGTCTACAGTCCTCCTGTCAGGAGTGCGTGCAGGAGCCAGGCCCTGTGACCAGTAGGGCTTCACAGGACTGGGGCCTTCCTAAGTTTGTTCTGGAGAGGCAAGTCACGGCCGCACAGGTGAGGCTCTTTGCCACAGCAACATAGCAACACGTTTCCTGCCTTGCTGTGTTTGGCTTCTTGCTTCTTGATCCTCGGATCTCGGCTTCTTGACTCCTTGCTTCTCAACCCTTGAACCCTTGACTTTGTGACTCCTTGCTTCCTGACCCTTGGACCCCTGGCTTCTGGACTCTCGTTCCTGCTCCCACCCTGCCATCTTGCCCCTGGTCCCGACGTCCTCAGCTGGGACTTCGTAGACCGGACTGTGACACCTCCTGACAAGGCCTAAGTTGATAGCTGTTCGAAAGACGAGAAATCTTTTTTTTTTCTTTTTGCAAAAGCAGAGAATCAGAAGGTAAAGCAGCTATTAGCTGGGCTCTTCTCAAAAGCTTCTTCCTCTTGCAATCAAAGAGGCTTCCATTTTTTTTCCTGATTCTCAGAGCTCTTCAGAAGTTCTATAGAAATTTGGTGGCTTTGAGGCTTTGGGGCTGATCTTATCACTGCCAGGTGACTGAGGGCTTTTTCTGAGTAAAAGTTTCCCTGGAACTTCAGAGGCCCCCAAGCTGTCAGCACTTCCGGACCTCAGAAACGCCTTGCGATGCCTTGATCTGCAAAACTACCACAAGAATGTGTGGGACTATTCATGAGGCTCTGTCACCATGGGCAAATCCGCTTGGTTTTTGTTGTCGTCTCCCCCAGTAAAACGCCTCTGTGAATTGAACTTCTGTTGCAGAAACTGTTCCCCCCAGACTGACCCTCTCTGGCAGAGGAAGTAGGAACAATTCTTTTTCATTCTTAGTGAAGTACATTTCTAATTATAAATCATATGCTGTGATAGAACGGCTGATAATGTATTGGCAATAAAATAAAAAAGGGAAACAGAAAAGGGAAGTTACTTCAAAAAAAAAAAAAGAAAACAAAAGCATTGACCTGTTCTCAAAAGGGAATAAGAATTAGATAGATATAATTTATATCCGCATCTTCCCTTGAAATCTCCAGTACTAACATAATGAGTGTGCATAATGTCAAAATGGAACTCTAAGTGGTTTATAAGCTCCATATGGTGCCTGCATGTCTGCCTTTCTGACAATTCAGTAATGGTTCCTTTTTTCTTTTTCTTTTTTTGTGGTGGGGACCAGAAATTGCCTTTGCACAGACATCCTCTTGGCCCGGCACACCTAGTGCACTGTTTTAAAAATAAATAAGCAAGTAATTCTGAATTTCTGCAAATACGTCTTTGATTCAAGACTGCAAACTGACCAAATTTAAAACAGAGTAAGATGCTTGGATTGGGGCTGGATTCTACAGGCGGTGGAAAAAGTAAGCAAGGAAGCTGTTTAACCAATTGCATTCATGTACTTGGCAGGAAGTGGAATGTATACAGCAGCGATTCCTGAGATTCCCAGCAGCCCAGGCTTCCGTGGTAATGGAAAGATGCCTTGAAAATTTGGAATTCCCTGTTTCATCAGACCTGCAGGGAAAAGGGAAACAGAAAGAAATGTACAATCTATGGGTTGTTGTTTTTTAATTGCAGGGGGCAGCAGTTTCAAGAAACTGCCACTTCCTTTTCCAGTCCGAACTGGACTGACTTGGTGGAACTAACCCAAGCTTGTTTCCTAAGCCACTCTGAACTTAGAAAGCACCCACCATCTCCCAGCCAGCCAATATCCTTTCCCTTTAAAGCTCCTCTGCCCAGGGACAGAGGAAGGGGTGTGCAGTGGGGCTGGTACGCCCTGGGTGCTTCGCTGAGGGGGGTGACTTTTGGCACGCTGCCCGCCCGTGGCTCCCAAGCCTACCCCGAGCCGTCGGGGGAAGGGGGGAGGCTGTGCCCCATTGCCAGCTGCATTCCTCCTTTCCCCCTTTGTTTCGACAGCTGGGGGAGGCTTGGGAGTCGTGGGCGGACGGCGCACCGAATGTCCTCCATTGGCAGCTCGCTGCTCCCCTGGCTGCAAGGTCCGCACACCCAAGCGGCTATGTTCTGCTGCTGCCTCTGCCTTCACTTTTACGACGTCTTCACTTGGTTCAACCCTTCCCAACCCCAGTGTAAGTCGAGACCCAGATAAAACACCTTAAGAGAGACCATCATCTCGGAAGCAGGTAGCTCGCTTTGCACCCCTCAGGTTTGTAGCACTTCTTTTCTGAGGAAGAATGTCTGGGAAGTTGCCTGTGCCCTTTGCGTTGTATTTTGCACAACAGCTGGCTGTCACCGTTTGCAGTTCTGCTGTGGTTGACCGCACACACACACGGTAATTTGTAATTTGTTTTGTGGAGTGTTTGTTCTTGGCTTCGTGCAAGAGCAACAGAACATTTTGTGCTGGTGACCTGTTCGGTCCCCTTTTTAAAGCACACTTTTTTTCCCTCCTGGCTTTGGTCAGAGAGACTGTCCTTTTTTTTATATGTCAAAGAGCAGTTCTCGCTCTTGAATTTGACAGCGACTCACCCATTCATTCTTTCACAAATGTGGAGGAGCTAAAAGGAAGTGGGAGGTAGGGCAGGGAGTGATATCTGATCAGTTAAGTGAAAGCGGGCTTAAAAGTCAAAACTGAAGATGCTTGGAGTATTTTCATCTTTGCTCATCAAGCTTGGAAAAATGTGTGTTTTGCTGAGAGATGTATGGTTTCGGGGTTGTTGTGTATTGTAGCCCATAAAATCAGAAGCTGCAGAAGCCCCGTCAGACGTTCGGGTTCCAAAAAATGTTTGCAAAAAGGAACACTCACATCCGGGTTTGCGGCATTCGGGAGCCAAAACGTCCGAGAACCAAGGCGTTCAGGATCCAATGTACGACTGTTTAGGATTGCTTTCAGACGGCTCGGGGGCCAGATAACTCCATACCCTCCAACATTTCTCCAGTGAAAACAGAGATGTCCTAAGGGAAAGCGGGGCATTCCGGGATCAAATCAGAAACCAGGGCTGCTTCTCTAAATCATGGATGTCCCTGGAAGATAGGGACACTTAGAGGGTCTGTTAGCATGAATTCCGCCTGTTCCGAATTGCAGCCTCACCTTGCTCACGTGACCTGTTCAGAATGACGTGCGGGTGGTTGTAGCTCCGCATACACTGTTGATAATGGCCCTGGGGTATCTTGGAGACGAGCCCGTTCCTGAAAGAGGGAAACAAAATGATATCCTTTACAGACCCTGCGCTAAAACCATCTGAACTCCTGCACTTGGATGATGCACAGTGAATGGCCGAGATTAGCCGAGCTGCATATGTGATTCTCTTATATCATTTATGGTGGCCTTTGGGAGCCACTGGGGACTCAGGTGGCACTGTGGGTTAAACCACAGAGCCTAGGACTTGCCGATCGGAAGGTCGGCAGTTCGAATCCCCGTGACGGGGTGAGCTCCCGTTGCTCGGTCCCTGCTCCTGCCAACCTAGCAGTTCGAAAGCACATCAAAGTGCAAGTAGATAAATAGGTACCGCTCCGGCGGGAAGGTAAACGGCGTTTCCGTGCACTGCTCTGGTTCGCCAGAAGTGGCTTAGTCATGCTGGCCACATGACCCGGAAGCTGTATGCCGGCTCCCTCGGCCAATAAAGCGAGATGAGCGCCGCAACCCCAGAGTCAGTCACGACTGGACCTACTGGTCAGGGGTCCCTTTACCTTTACCTTGGGTGCCACTGAGAATGGAGGCATGGGGGCTACACAAGACTTTGGATCTTGCAAACGCTGCCCATCTTTCCCAAAATCTTGCAGGAGATTTTGAGGAGTGGACCTGGGACCTTCTTTCAGGCAAAGTGCGGGCTCTGCCATTCAGGTATGTCCCCTGAAAACATGGCTGCAGTCGTCTCAGATGCTCTAAACCAAGAAAGGACAGGCAGAAAATTCTAGGCGAGATGAAGCGCAAAAAGAAAAGAGGCGTAGAAAAGCAAGGATGAACAGATGATGGACAGGAAGAAAACTGGCTTGCTGATAGCAGCTTCTAGAAAGGGAGCAAGGGGTTTATATTCAGGAACCAAACAGGGGAAAGTGTTGAATCGGGGTTGGGCAACCTGTGGCCCTCTAGAAGTTGTTGAACAAGACCTCTCATCCTCCCTGACAGCTAGTCTCGGGTGACAGGAGCTTAAGTCCAGCAACACCTGGGGGACAGAGGTTTAAGGAATAAAGGAGGGATGGGGAACTGGTGACCTTCCAGATGTTGTTGGACAGCTCCCAGTAGCATTTGGACACCCACAGATGTTCCCCATTCATGCTTCACTGCCTAGATCAGGGATGGGGTCCTAGTGTCCCGTCCCCCCAGGCAGTGCTCAGGAGCCTCAGCTGCTGGCATGGCCAATGGTCAGGTGTCAAGCATCAGGGAACCCAACCCCCCTCCCTCACGGCAGGCTGCTGGTAGTTGGAGCCACAAGTGAGAGCTGAGTGCAGGATATATGACGTATCCCCCACCAGAAGTACTACCTCTCCCCTAATACCCTCAAGTTGCATATATGTGTAAATAAAGTCATGCATCCCAAAGACTGCACGGTCTCCATTCACCTTCATCTGCAAGGAAACTGAACCCCTGAAATTCCTCCCCCCCCACCTGTTTGGAGGTTGGGATGCATGCAATATCTTCAAGACTCACCCTACCAGTAATCTAGAAGAAGAAGAAGAGTTTGGATTTGATATCCTGCTTTATCACAACCCGAAGGAATCTCAAAGCAGCTAACATTCTCCTTTCCCTTCCTCCCCCACAACAAACACTCTGTGAGGTGAGTGGGGCTGAGAGACTTCAGAGAAGTGTGACTGGCCCAAGGTCACCCAGCAGCTGCATGTGGAGGAGCAGGGAAGCGAACCTGGTTCACCAGATTACGAGTCTACCGCTCTTAACCACTACACCACACTGGCTCTACCCACATGTTTTCTTATCTTAGTGTTTATAGTACATAAATTAAAAAATGGGTTGTATCCAATGTTGGTTCTACTCACTGACCCACTGAAATTAAAAGGTGTGATGCAACCGAGTGAGTGCTGCTCTGTGTATGCCCAACAATGGATTTATATCTAGCAGCTGCTAAGGGGTCATTTCCAAGATATCTTTAGGTGCTATTAAGGCACTGGGCAAATATCATTTTCCCTGCACAAACATGGTTGCCTAGAGGAAGTTGAATTGTTTCCCATCTGTCTATCGATTTGCATCACAAATAAGCAAAGTGTGTTCCATAAGGTGGAATTTACCGACTTAGAAATAACCAGCTGTTATCTCGTTACTTCCTCGTTACTTTATTTTCATAACAACGAATGTATTTCCCCTGTTTCTTTTGCAGAAGCACCAAACATCTGCTACAACCTCAATGCCCCCTAAATGGAAAGCCTTGCAGGATTTGCAGCTTTCACTTTTGTATAAATAGATGTGCAGTTTAGCATTAGCTAAAAAAATAGCTTATAAATTATGTGTTGCCTAAGGCTTGGAGGAACCTGAAAAGTTCTAGGCTGCTTAGCAGGATTCTATATTATATACAACAAATACATACCCTGAAGAGCATTTATTAGGAGAAATGTGTCCTAAGATTGTGATTAATTTTCATGAGGACTTAAAAAAACCAAAATCACAAGTGGATGCAGAAATGTGTTGAAATAACCTTGGGATTGGCAAAATCAGAAATCGAAAGAAACAGAATTTGATGTATCCATTGCAAATTTCTAGTGCAAAGTTTGCAAGATACATCCCAACTGTAGCTTTATTAGGGGTCAAAGTTAAGGTTAGATATATGTTCCTGCTTAATTTTTTGATGCTTGCCTTTAAACTCACTTAAAAGCATAGGGAAGAAGATATTAACAGTAGGGCCCAAGTCTGACTCCGTCTATATTTTAAGAAAGCGAGTTCTCCTTCATGGAGAGCATGTGTTGTGGTGGGGGCTGACAGGACACTCCAAAGTTGTGGGGCGGACTAATTGATCTTTGGCCACTGTTGTGGTTGGGCTTCCCTTGTAGTTGGGAAGAAGTTAATGTTGCCATTTGATGATTGACAGCCAGAAATGTTAAAATTCCCTGCATGAGGCGTAGAGCTTCCTCTTTTCGCTCTATGCATCGGATTGCCCGTCCTCCCCCCTATATTTAGGGTTGTTCACTTTGACCTTGCTATGCCTGTCATGGGGTCGTCTGCTCTTGGGGCAGGGGCCCGGTAGGAATTTTGTCCATCTGGCAGATTGGCTAGGGCCATTTGGTTTTTGCCTACTGCGTAGCAAATCTTCATAACTTGTGGTTAGGCATTGGTTTATGGTTTGGTTGGTTGAGGGGCATGGATTGGCTGTGCCTGCCCCTCTAATGCTGCTGCTGCAAGGGATTCCGTTAAAGGAATCGGGGGCTAACTATTGCTTTTGTCTGAACCCTGTCAAGGGGCTAGGGCCATGCAAGAGCCCCTGGTTGCATTTGGGGAAGGCTGAGGGCTACCCCCAAATGTATTCCCCTTTTCTGACTTTCGCAGGCTTGTGAAATGTCAGTCTGTCCCCCACTGGGGGGCAGATAGTCGCAACCAATGCCTAAGCAACCACTCACATTTTTTGTATTTTAATAAAGTTGTGGCCAAACTTATGCCAAAAACCTTAAACAAAAATTCTGTGTGATGTGTGAATTATTTGGGGTGGCCTGGGGACCTCGACATGCAAAAGTTAATCTAAGCTGACAGGACACTCTCAGCATCTGTGAATGAGGGTGTACAGGTGCTTGGGTTAACGTGTTTGTTCAAGAAGGAAGCAGTCTTCTATTCCAAGAGACTGGATTTCCTGTGGGTTTCCTCTGAGCTCTGAACAAGGTTTGGGGAGATGGGTAAGTGCTGTGGTTATTTGTTTTATGCAATACAGTAAATTTGTGGAAACTTCCTCTGAATAGCATTGTTTTCGAGGCAGCCCTCACTTCCAAAAGAGAAACAAACACGCAAATTACAAACGAAGGAAGAGAGAAAAGACAACAACTATAAACAGAAACATTTATTCTAAGCAACTGTAGAACAAGAACAGACTGAAAGAGCCAGCTGATTCCTGTTCTGTGATTCAACAAAATGGGTAAAGAAAACCGTATTTTCGTTTGCCAACCTGCGTTCATGTGGACAGACTGTAGGTGCAGAGAGCTAGAGAACGAGTAGGTTTTCAGTACTGAGACAGCTTCATCCTCAGCTACCACCTGCAACGCCTGGGACGCGGGTGTGCTGTGGGTTAAACCACAGAGCCTAGGACTTGCCGATCAGAAGGTCGGCAGTTCGAATCCCCGTGATGGGGCGAGCTCCCGTTGCTCGGTCCCTGCTCCTGCCAACCTAGCAGTTCGAAAGCACGTCAAAGTGCAAGTAGATAAATAGGTACCACTCAGGCGGGAAGGTAAACAGTGTTTCCGTGCATTGCTCTGGTTCGCCAGAAGCGGCTTAGTCCTGCTGGCCACATGACCCGGAAGCTGTACGCCGGCCCCCTTGGCCAATAAAGCGAGATGAGCGCCGCAACCCCAGAGTCGGTCATGACTGGACCTAATGGTCAGGGGTCCCTTTACCTTTACCACCTGCAACCTCAGAACAGGGGTATTAAAAGAAGCATCTCTCCTGATGACCAGTGTACAGAGCAGGTTGAAAAGGGGTGGGGAGGCAGGGGTGTAAGGCAAAGGGCTCTGGTTCAGATTTCTGGACCTCTTGAAAGAGGAGCAGAAGCCAGAACACCCACACAGCAGAAATGACATTTGCCATCTATTTCTGCTTTGCATTTGCTGCTGCTATCTTTGCAAGCCACCCTAGAGTGGCTGGGGAAACTCAGCCAGATGGGCGAGGTATAAATAATAAGAGAGCTGATGAACTGCTTGTGGGGGAGGACTCAGCAGGTGCAGGTGGAAGTGCAGAGTGCAGAATGGGTTGCTGAACACGAGCATATTTGGTAAGGATATTTAAACGTACATAATTTTGCCACTTCAATTGTGACTTCACTAGTGGAGCCTGGTGAAATGAGGGAGAACTGTAAAAGTTACCAGGGACTAGGACTTTCCCAGGTGTCAAAAAAGATTATTTATGTATGCCACCACTGCGGCCCGTGTTTCGTTAGCCCCCAGATGGAAAACGAGTGAGGTCCCAACTAAAGAAGAGTGGCAACATAAACTGATGGAACATGCACAGCTTGCGGAACTAACATATTGTATAACAGAACAAGAAGAACACACGTTTAAAGAAGATTGGAAAACGTTTATTGAATATATGGGGGGGGGATTGTTTGCACTTGAGAATGTTGGCAGCTTTAAGATAAATTCAACAGTGTAAACAAGTGTTGATGGATGTAATAATGAAATACCGAGTGGTGTAGCTTATGTAAAATATGCAGGGATTTATGATATGCAAAATGAACCATGGAAAAAGAAGAGGGGAAGTCATTGACATTTTAAGGTTGTTTGAATGAATATTCTAAAGTGTGAAACAGAAAATTCAATTAAAAAAAATATATAGATATAAATATCTACCTATCTCGATATCTCGATATCAATATCGATGTATAGATATATAGCTATGTATATGTATAGTCACCAGGGACTCATCTACATTGGTAAAAAAAAAAAAGTTTTTAAATGCATTATAACATTGTGACACCAGATGGCGCTGTAGAGTTCCATCTTTAGGCAACGTGGTTTCCTCTTATCAGGTTTACAACACATTTTCCTGAAACTTTTTTTTTTGTGTGTAGATCCAGCCCAGATCTGCCCCGAACATTAATTAAAATGGGTGCCTTATATAAGGCGTGAACGCCCTATAATATGAACAGTACAGTAATACATGCTCAAGCGTTTTAATGCAGAGCAGACACATAGAAGTGGAGTATAAATATTTCCCTTCCAATAGTGAAGATGGTAAGGGCTTAAAGGGGGTCATATCACCACCACCACTGGGATTGCCACGATCATCTCCATCACCACCGCAATTTCCATCATTCCCAACCCCACCATTCCATTCTGCAAGAAGTTCTCACCTGGTCATCATCGCCTTCTGGGGGGCTCCTCTTTGAAACCTGTGAGTACTGAAGCTCAGGAAGTGGCTCCTCCGTTGGCATCATGGAGGTAGCTGCAGAGGGGAACGTAAGACATTTACTCTATGGAGTCACCTACACCTGCCTAGCAGGTTCAGGTAGGTAGCCGTGTTGGTCTGACACAGTCAAAAGGATTTAATTTTTTTTAAAAAATCCAGTAGCACCTTAGGGACCAACCAAGTTTGTTCTGGGTATAAGCTTTCGTGTGCGTGCACACTTCTTCAGATACACTGAAACAGTCACCAGACCCTTATATATAGTAGGAGGGTGGGGTTGGGGTTTTCTCAGGAGGGTAGTAGGAAATGAGCGATTGACTCAGTGGGTATGGTAAACCTGTTGATGACTGTTAATGACTGCAATTAGTCCTACGGGAAAAAGCAAGGGTTAGTATGCAGATGACCAAAAATAGCTTTAGTATATGTAATGAGACATATTTAGCTGTGAAATTTATATTTTTTGTCCATAGTCTTTCCCATTCATTATATTCAATTGAGTGGCCCAGATCTTGTTCCCATTTTTTAAAAGCGTCACCTTTTCCCTCCTTCTCTATTTTCCCATTTTGTGACAATTTATATATTTTTGAGAGAGTCTGCTCAGCTATTTTTGTTCATCTGCATACTATCCCTTGCTTTCCCCCCACAGGACTAACTGCAGTCGTTAACAGTCATCAACAGGTTTACCATACCCATTGAGTCAATCGCCCATCTCCCACTATCCTTCTGAGAAAAACCCCACCCTCCCACTATATATCAGGGTCTGGTGACTTCTGTTTCAGTGTACAGTGGACCCTCCACATATGAACTTAATTCGTTCTGGGGGTCCTTACATATCCCGAAAAGTCTGCAACATGAGGCGCCACTTCTGCGCATGCGGCGAAACCCAGAAGTATAAACATCTGGGTTTGCCGTGTTCACAACCTGAAATTTATGTTACATAACCCGAGGGTCCACTATATCTGAAGAAGTGTGCATGCACATGAAAGCTTACACACAGAACAAACTTGGTTGGTCTCTATGGTAAAAAGGTAAAGGTAAAGGGACCCCTGACCATTAGGTTCAGTCGTGACAGACTCTGGGGTTGCGGCGCTCATCTCGCTTTCCTGGCCGAGGGAGCTGGCATACAGCTTCCGGGTCATGTGGCCAGCATGACTAAGCCGCTTCTGGCAAACCAGAGCAGCACACGGAAACGCCGTTTACCTTCCCGCCAGAGCGGTACCTATTCATCTACTTGCACATTGTGCTTTCGAACTGCTAGGTTGGCAGGAGCAGGGACCGAGCAACAGGAGCTCACCCTGTCATGGGGATTCAAACCACCAACCTTCTGATCAGCAAGTCCTAGGCTCTGTGGTTTAACCCACAGCGCCACCCGCGTCCCAGTCTCTATGGTACATACTACTGGACAATTTTATTATTGTTTTTATTTATTTTGACTGCCTTTAAGGGTACAGAATCATGTATAGGAACCCTAAACCCCCACTGAAAGGGACTCAAGTTTCACAGAGATCAGCTGTGGGGGGCAGAATGGTCATCCCAACAGATTCTTTGGTCGGTTCCCTCAAGACTTTCCTTCTGCTCTTACGAAAAGCTTCTTACCTCTGTTGGGTGGCATTTTCCTTCTTTTCTTCCAGGTCTTTAGCCCAAATCCAGCCAAGAGGAGCAAAAAGACAAAGAAAATGATGAGAAAACTCCAGCTCCAGCTCCAATGCAGTCTGGGTTGATTGCCACCTGTAAAGATTGAATAAATAATAGTTTTTTCGTGCAAGATATTGGAAGACCTCTAAAATGTTGGGCAATACGTGCTCTGAAGGGAGAACCCACAGCTCATTGGTGGGTTGCATGGACCATAGCTGTCAACGTTTTCCTTTTTTTAAGGGAAATTCCCTTATTCCGAATAGGATTCCTCACAAGAAAAGGGAAAAGTTGACAGCTATGGCATGGACAAGGGTCTGGCTAGAGCTGTGCGCAAACAGCTTCTTGAAAGCCTCCACTTATCTGATGGGACCAGAGCTACCTCAGCAATATAGAAACTTATTTATGTATACAGCTACAGCTGCAAGAAAGATATTTGCCCAAAAACGAAAAGAAGATGTAGTTCCAATGAGAAAAGAATGGTTACAGAAAATAATGGGATATGCAGAAATGGCAAAACTTACCGGAAGAATTAGAAATCAAGTAAACAACCTTTTTATCATTATTAAGGAACGGAAGTGGTTTATTGAATATTTACAAACAAATTGCAAACAGATCATTAAGACGTTAGCAGGACTACTGTGAAAACTTGCAGTTTTTAAAAACAGATATAGAGGAATAAAAATAATATTGCGGGGTAAAAAAGTTTCACCCAGTGGTTATCTGCAGTTATCCATCTCCTATTCCTGATCACTTCACTAGGTTCCTATTTTTTTCCTTGCTGCTTTCTCATTATTATATGTACTTAGAGGTTAATTATTATTCTTACTATTATTATGTGGTTTATAAGCTATGCTGAGAGTGGCTGTGGAATCCTTTCATTGTTAGAGAACTCCATTCATTGCCAAAGCTGCTGTTTTCCATGGAAAGAAAACCTACATGTCATAATCCCCAGATGTTTTCTCATGCCAGATGTTGGCTTGACGGCTGCCAATGAATGACCTTCTTGCTGCTCTGAGAAAGCAAGCTCAAATAATGGTTAGTCCCAACAACGTGTGTTTTAGACTTGGAGACAAAAACACAGCTGGGTCTGTGAAGTGGAAAAGAGGTGGAATATTTTGGACTTTGTGAGAAAATCTGTCCCATAGCAGGCTACACTGTTTTGGGTTTAATATATATGTATCTAGGGAGACTTTCAGATAAGCACTGTTATAAATGTGCTTTAAAATATAATGCCGTTATCTGGATGATAAGAGCCACATAAATTATGGCGCAGACAAAGAGGCCTGTGTTTACGGTGTCCGTTATAGCTTTTGAAGCTTGTGAAAGCTGCAATTTTCAGATGATAAAAGGCAGCTGGAGAGGGAAGTCTTTTCCCACAAGTTTCTCTGTTAAAAAATGTCCAAGGCTTAAATGGAGAGATACTGGACCACCTGTCCATATTTTTGGGTGGGGAAATGTTGTAAGGTAAAAAGAAAAAAAGAAAGAAAGAAAAGGCTGGACAGTGCTGGAGTTCTTTGTTAAAGTTGCCAGATAATTTTAAATCACCAGAGCATGCACTTTTTAACATGCGATTTTAGTAAGAACGATTATTTTCAAATTACAGTCGTACCTTGGAAGTCGAACAGAATCTGTTCTGGAAGTCCGTTCGACTTCCAAAACTTTTGGAAACCAAAGTGGGGCTTCTGATTGGAAGCCGCGGAAGTACCATCAGATGTTCAGGTTCCAAAAATCGTTTGAAAACAGAAACACTCACTTCTGGGTTTTGATCGTTTGGGAGCTGATTGGTTCAGGAGCCAAGGCGTTTGAGATTCAAGGTGCTACTGTACTGATTTCAGTTCTATCTCAAAAGTTTATGTAACGTGCTTTTGAGGGCTGCTTTTAAAAGTATGTTTTAATGAATATTCTAGATTCCTTTGTAAACCACTAGTATAAAGAGAGAAAGAGAGAGAGAAGAAATGGATAAGACAACGCCCTAAATTTCACCCGTTTGCTTTTGGCAGGAATCGTGCAATCGTCCCCAGCCATCCTCAGCTAGTTACGAGGACTGATTCCTAACTTTGCACTGGCTCGTGAATCTGTCTAGATTTCCATTTGAAAAAATTAAAATCTTTCCATTTCATTGACCCCATGATAAGGCTCATTTTGAAATTAACATGGAAGCGAAGTGTTGGGTTTCAGCACCCTAATCAACTACCCAGCTAATGCATAATGAGGAAGGGGAGGAGGACAAATAACTGTTCAGCTTTCACTGTGTTTTATGCGCTTTTAAATATTAAATTAATGAATTTTTAATTACCGTATTTTTTGCTCTATAAGACTCACTTTTTCCCTCCTAAAAAGTAAGGAGAAATGTGTGTGCGTCTTATGGAGCAAATGCAGGCTGCGCAGCTATCCCAGAAGCCAGAACAGCAAGAGGGATTGCTGTTTTCACATATTTTTTTTCTTGTTTTCCTACTCCAAAAACTAGGTGCGTCTTGTGGTCTGCTGCGTCTTATAGAGCGAAAAATATGGTAAGTGGTTTCTGCAGTTTTCTAAATAAAATAGAGAGTTGCTCACCTTCAGTTTGGCAGATGTGCAGCAAGTTGGAGGAGATGCTTTTCTGATCTGCTGGATTGGTGACCAGGCAGGTGATGTTGGGCTCTGAAGAGTTGAGCTTCCAGAACAAGTGGAGATTGTTGCCATTGCCAGAGAGGTTATATGACTTTGAACCATCTTCTAAGTCCCTGAAGGCATCTCCTCCTTTCCAGGAGATGTTGAATCCCCCCTTTCCAGGCACCTGACACTGCAGGGTCACATTGCAGCCATCTGGGCTCTTGGAGACAACTTGGGAGAGGATTTTTGGTTCTGGGACTGGTTCTGTGGAAAAACATATGAAAAGCTCATACGTTTCCAAGCACAATTCAAAGTGTTGGTGCTGACCTTTAAAGCTCTAAATGGCCTCGGCCCAATATACCTGAAGGAACATCTCCACCCCCATTATTCAGCCCGGGCACTGAGGTCCAGCTCCGAGGGCCTTCTAACATTTCCCTCCCTGTGAGAAGTGAGGTTACAGGGAACCTGGCAGAGGGCCTTCTCAGTAGTGGTGCCTGCACTATGGAACGCCCTCCCATCAGTTGTCAAGGAAATAAACAACTATCTGACTTTTAGAAGACATCTGAAGTCAAGGGAAGATTTAATGTTTGATCTTGCGTGGTGGTTTTAATATTCTGTTGGGAGCCGCTCAGAGTGGCTGGGGAAACCCAGTCAGATGGGTGGGGAATGAATGAATGAATGAATGAATGAATAAATAAAAATAATGTGTGTCCTCCATGGCTGTCACCGACATCACTGCTGAAGGAGAAAAAGGCAGGCTCTTTTTCCAGGTTCTATTCCACAATAAATAGACACAGGTGAATAAAGAACTACTTACCATACACAGAGAGATGGAAAGTGTAATCTTTATACTGTGCCGAACTAAACTTCACTCTAATGGAATATATGCCACTGTCATCCATTTCCAAGTCTTTGATCCTCATGGTGGTCTCATTGGCCATCTCCAATCTTGGCCCAAACCTGTCCCCTGAATCGAGCCTCTCCAGTTTTCCATCACTCAATTCAGCCAGCTGAATTCCTGAACCATTTTTCCACTGGAAACCCCACTCGATCGTCCTCAGTTTTTTCGCAGGGGGGATACTTACAGGGAGCAACACACAGCCTCCCAGGATCCCGTTCAACTTCTCCTTGTGGGGATTCTGTACTTTGATATTTGCAGTACCTTAAAAAGTTCAAGGAGTTGGAAAAGAAGGAAGGAAAAGGGTCAAAGTCAAAGAAAGGGGCAATGTCTCTCAGAATCACCGATTTAAAGCTTTGCCGAGTGTGTGGATTTATTCGTTATTTTTACCTAACAAAATGTATAAACCACTTGATTTTAAATAGAAAAACCCTTTTAAAAATAACAAAGTTAAAAACAGGTATTTTTAAAAGTCAAGATATAATTAAAACAAATGCAAGCTGGGGCTTCCGGTTCCACTCTGCCTTAATGGAGGAAGACCCCACAACAGCGGGAGATTGCTGGTTAAGGAAAAACAAGGATGATTAAGGGTAATTATCATTGCAAGTTCCCCCCAGGGACAGGGAGGAGCGGGCTTCCCTTGCAGTTTATCTCGGTACCTGGCTCTCATTCCGGAATGGATTGTGGGAGGCAGGGAGGCGAGGTGTACAAAAGCACTTTGTTTGCCGAAAACCCTCCTATGCCACCATTAAGAAGCAGAGGTACTCCTGTTAATTACTGCTTAATTTGGACTAAAGTACAGACACGTGCTAGAAAAGATGAGATCAAAAACTGTGGGACAAAACCAACCGCAAGGTCTTTAAGGTTTGAACTTGAGAGAAGACTTCATTCGGTGCAAAAGACGTGTGTAGGGGAAGGGAGCCTATGGTTTCTTTATATAAAATTTTCTGCTCTACATTTATGATTCTGCAACCCTCCTCTGAATGTTAGTTCAAATTATATTTGTACCAGTGACGATGGAAGAAATTGGATTATAGATATGGAATATAACGTTAAACGGAACTGTGTGTGTAAAAAAAAGGAAAAAGGGAGGGAAACTCTATTTTGCAAAAGAATTACGATGAAAAACTAGAGCTGACTCTTCCCCATCCTTTATTGTTTATGGAATGAACTGAATAACGCTAAGAGGACTTGGAATTAAATTTAATTGGCAGTATAATTGCTCATTTATCTTCAGTTGGATGGAAGGATGAAAGGAGTCTGTTAACTTGCCAAGGAACTGATAAGGTTCATTATTGAGTCATCTGCAGTTCAACAGACCTCTCTTCTACCCAGCCTGAGAAAATTGCAAAATAACGAAGCATGGGATGGAGAAATGGAGAAATTTCTGGAGCAACAATGGGATATCAGCTTCGCCCAAGGCATGGTGGATGACAGCAACAACCAGGGGAAAGACAGGCACAACATTTTACGAGGACAGGAAGAAACACCGCGGACAGAATAATTGCCACACACAGAAAGAACAAGGATACAGTTTGCGTTCCTCACTTGTAATTTTACAAATCATTTAATGTGTCAACACGATTAGAAGTTATTAAACTGCAGTTGTTCTATAAGGGATTATTATTATGACTGGAATGTAATGGAAATTAATAAGATTTTGGAACGCAGAAATAAAGCAAATAATCAAGCCATCAATTCTAGCATGTGGGGGGACCCACCTTATCTAAATTATATAATTTGGTATTTGAATGATTGGTATTAATAATTGTATTATAAATTTGTATTGCATTTTATTGAGGCTATTACTGGATTGTAATTGAAAACAAATAAAAATTATTAGCAAAAAACCCAACAAAGACAAGCTAACAACAGTTTGAAAAAGATTGCGGGAGTGTAGTATTTCATGAAATTGAGACTATAACCAATCAAGATATAGAAACGGATTGTCATTTAGCTTTGTTAAGCAGTTTCTCAAACAGCAATAAGAAGGTGAGAAGTAAAGTGTTGATCGGTCATCTTTTAAGGGATGGCAAAGTGAAGAACTATCTGTTTTTGGAGGACTTAGAAGGAGCTACACCAGAATATTGGTATATTAAAAGGTTGAGGAGACAGCTTCATTTGAAAGGTTGATCAATAAATTGAAATTGGCTGGGAGGGCTAAACAGAGGGTACGTTTTCGATCAGAATAGTTTGATTCTGCAATTTATATGAATAGGAGAGTGAGTGATGTAATGTCACCATCTCGGTCTGCGACTTTAATTGATTAAACTCATTATAGTTTAATTAATTACTTGATTGCAATACATTGCCCACCCTTCGCTCTAAGGCCCCAGGGTGGCTGACAATGATTAAAACACATTAACATTAAAACATAATATTGCACAATATCTTTTGTGATTTTCTGCTTGACTGTTAATTTCAGGAACTGACCTTTACTCAAGCTTTTAAGTTATGCTCTTTGTACGTTTCTGTGGATAAAAAAAGATAAAAAAATAAAAAGGTTTCTGAATCCTGGGAGCCCTGCCATCGATTAAAGCACATGCCAAATTCTGTATGTCTGGGTAAGGTTGCCTGGATGGAGAGGTTTTAAGCATTAAGGACACCTGCCTGATGCAAAATAGCAGGGAGTGCTGAAGTCTAGGTTCTGCTACATTAAATGATTGATTTTTTGCACGTGTGAAATGAATATTATGTGGCACTTGTAAGTAGTGCCAGTTCAAGAGCCTGTATGGGGCAAGGTGATCCTTCAAATAAACTGGTCTCAAGCTGTTGAGGGCTTTATGTACCAGTAGTAACGCCTTAAATTTAGCCCCATAACAGACCACAAGCCAATGCAGATCTCTGAGGAGAGGTGTTAAATGTGGCCAGGGTCTCACTCATTTCAGCAATTATACACTAACGGCAGCTTTTAATTCAAGCCCAAAAGGAGACCCACTCAGATCTCACTGGATATCATTATTCAATTCTGAAAGGCGCTTTGTCAGACTGCAGAAGCATCATTGCAAACTGCCTTTCTGAACACAAATCAGCCTGATATTTGCCTTCAAGAATAAACCCAGGACTGAGTCTTTGAAAGATCGCTTGCGGGACCAGCTTTCCCCAGCTAAAGCTGAAATGAAATTTCCTGCAAAGAAGAATCCCTCCATTTTGAGAGGAAGAAAACTGAGGCATCTCACTCTGTTCCAACCCTAAAATGCGCTTGCTTGAGAAGGAAGCAGTACTGTTTCAAACGATTTTATAGTCGGCGGCCTCTGCATCCATCCATTACAGCCTCTGCATCCATCCATTACATTACAGCCTCTGCATCCATCCATTACAGAACAGCGAGTATCCTGGCTGCATCCCCTCTGTTGTTTACGCTCTGCTGCTATTGTAGCATATTTTAGACGTTACCAAATAACAGAGCCATGAAGGGATTGTGAGGCCGCTTCAGCAAACAGGGAGCCCTTCTACACAAACGTCTTTTCCTGCAAAAACACGCGCACATCACCTTATCAAGCTTTGGAGGACTTACCAGAGGGAGAAGAAAGCAAAGACAGAGTCAGAAGAAAGAGCTCCAGGCTTCGTTTGCAGCCATTCGCAGCCCCCTTTTGCCTGCTGCGTGGACGACTCCTCTTCAAGACACACAGACATTGGTCGTTCATCGTAAATCCATTCAGAAGATGGGTCTTAAAGCTGTGTGAAGTGATGAGAGGTTGAGCATTTTTAGGAGGAGAAAAACTGAGAAGCTCTGCGCCGAAAAGAGGAAGGTGGGGGCGTTTATGGAGAGGAGAGGTGTGGTTAGGAGCTGGCAGCCTGCCCGTTTTGTTCGACCTCCAGCTGGTTTTTAGCTCCTTCTTAGCAGATTCTGCCAATGCACAGAATAATAGAATTGTAAGCACTGGGAGAGACCCCAACAGTCCAGCTCTAGTGCCCAAATGAGAGGTATCTCCCTTCAAATCTCTTGGAGTTCCTGCCCTCTGTCTTCATCAGAGATGGAGAAAAATGCATTCCCCTTAGACCCCATGAGCCTCTCTGCATATCACACCCGTTCCCAGCAGTGGCGTAGCGTGGGGGGGTGCAGGGGGGGCCGGCCGCACCGGGCGCAACATCTGGGGTTAGGGCAAATCCACGGGTTAGGGGGCGCAAATCCACGGGTTAGGGGGCACAAATCCACGGGTTAGGGGGCGCAAATTACTTGCCTTGCCCCGGGTGCTGACAACCCACGCTACGCCACTGGTTCCCAGACCTGCTTTGTGTGCAGTGAAACTCCCTCGTTTGCAAAGGCCAAATTCACATTCTCCAGCCTGTTTTGCCTCTCTTCTCACCCACCACCGGCACATGGTCCTCACTCAGGTTGAACAAAGTTTCCCATCCCTGCCTTAAGCTGACCAGGCTCCTGTTTTCTTCCTCTTTCTCCACTTTCAAAACTTCCCTTCCCTTTCCATTGCTGATGTAAAGCTGCAAAATTCCAGCTGATCACCATCATTAAGAACTCTGTGAAAAGTGCCCCTGGGCATGTGCAGAGGGCTTTCCCTTCCTCACCACTCAGGCGCTGCTCTTGCCAGGCGTAATGCTGGGCAACTGCATATCCCCAGGCAGAGTTTTGGACTTCAGTTTATCTCAAGGCTGAAGATGGAGTATGATGCTCCTTCTATCAATGCCTTCTAAGAGGCATGACTCATAGTCAGTCCTCTGGGAGAGAGAGCAGCCTTTGCAAAATGATGAAAAGCAGGCAGAGAAAAGAAAGTGTAGCAGGGCGTTCTTGGCTGTCTTCATTTGTCCCATACTTGCATGACTGCAAAAGATTCCGCCCTATGGAACACCCTCCCATCAGATTTCAAGGAAATAAACAACGATCTGACTTTTAGTAGACATCTGAAGGCAGCCCTGTTTAGGGAAGTTTTTAATGTTTGCTGTTTTATTGTGCTTTTAATATTCTGTTGGGAGCCGCCCGGAGCGGCCAGGGAAACCCAGACAGATGGGCGGGGTATAAATAATACATTGTTATTATTAATACAGTTTCCTTTTTCTTTTTAACAATGAATACCACACAAACATAAAAAACGGGCAGTTCCTTTAACATGTTTCCTAAAGATTTCTGAGCTGCCTTTCAGCTTATGCACATAAATGAAACCTATGAACAAGAAGCATCTCCTTTTAATTAAAAATGGACACACATATAAACAGCAGCCCAGCCTACAAACCTCAAAAGGCACAGTGATAATATAAACCTGATTTAGAAGAACATGGATTTTTTTTAAATAAAAAGGACAGCAATGATTGATATAGTTTATTGATATGATGATGATTATTGTTATTTCCATGTATTGTTGTTGTTGTTTAGTCGTTTAGTCGTGTCCAACTCTTCGTGACCCCCTGGACCAGAGCACGCCAGGCACTCCTGTCTTCCACTGCCTCCCGCAGTTTGGTCAAACTCATGGTGCTAGCTTCGAGAACACTGTCCCACCAACTCGTCCTCTGTCGTCCCCTTCTCCTTGTGCCCTTCATCTTTCCCAACATCAGGGACTTTTCCAGGGAGTCTTCTCTTCTCATGAGGTGGCCAAAGTCTTGGAGCCTCAGCTTCAGGATCTGTCCTTCCAGTGAGCACTCAGGGCTGATTTCCTTCAGAATGGATCGGTTTGATCTTCTTGCAGTCCATGGGACTCTCAAGAGTCTCCTCTAGCACCATAATTCAAAAGCATCCATTCTTCGGCAATCAGCCTTCTTTATGGTCCAGCTCTCACTTCCATACATCACTACTGGGAAAACCATAGCTTTAACTATACGGACCTTTGTTGGCAAGGTGATGTCTCTGCTTTTTAAGATGCTGTCTAGGTTTGTCATTGCTTTCCTCCCAAGAAGCAGGCGTCTTTTAATTTCGTGACTGCTGTCACCATCTGCAGTGATCATGGAGCCCAAGAAAGAAAAATATCTGCCTGCCTCCATTTCTTCCCCTTCTATTTGCCACTGTAAAAGATCTTGAGGTGGTTTAAAATCGACATTCCCTAGAAGCTGCAGAATTAAAACAGCAGCGTGGGAGCTGCAGTCCAGTCACATCTGGAGGATGGATGTGGCTGGACTGCAGCTCCCATCAGCCCCCACCAGTACCCCATGACTGAGCCAGGGCTGATGGGAGTTGTAGTCCAACATCATCAGAAGGGAAGAAAGTAGCAGCAAAGCAAGGAGGAAAGTAAACTAGCAAAGCATGAGCTATTAAGTAGTGTTATGAGAACTATAAGGTCTAAGATATAAAATAAATGTTCATAAATGTACCAGGCAAACACATACATAAATATATAAACCACATGTCTGAAACAGCACAGGAAAGAAGTCCTGAAACCATTTTGACTCTCCCAAATTGACCTCAAATGTTTCTCTGCAAGGACAAAGGAGATGGGAAAGCCTTCCATTGTCCCTTTGCTCACAAATCCTGTCTTAAGGGCATGTCTGTGTATGAATAGTGTGAGCCTGTGGCCTGGATTCAGGAACAAAAGAATGGCCAGACTGCTGATGTAATTCAATCATTGACCATTATCAGGTACCCTGGCAGACAGGTTTTCTGCTGTAGATATAAGGGCTTGCAAACCATGGTTCTGGTTCCTCCTCCTTCCTGCATGTGCTGAGTGAGGACCATGTTGCAACAGCTGAACAAAGATCAGGCTTACTAGCTGCTTTGCTTCTCAATATTCTCTGGTTGGCCTCTGTTATTTTCTCCTACCAATAGGGAACCCACTTAAGGACTCTATACAGGCTCTTGGATACCCCATAAGGGAAAAGGAGCAGGTTTTTCTTATAACAGTGGTACCTGAGTTCACCCTTCATGGATCATCTTCTGTGGTTCTCTGGGGGCAGCTGAGGACATGCCAGGATCTGGCTGCCATGGACACTTCCATCCCAGGATGACCTGCATTCAGAGGCATCTTGCCTTGAACAGCGGAGGGAGAACGTAACCATTGTGGCTGGCAGCCACAGAGAACCTTCTCCTCCATAAATTTGTCTAATCCACTTTTACAGCCATCCAAGCTGGTTCCCCTGCTGAATCTGGTGCACAGCCTTATCTATCTCTGCACTCAAGGTAGCTATATTTTAAAAAATTAGAAACCCACAATAGGGTGCTAATGCTTTTCATTTGGGCAGCTAAAAGATGAGAAACAGGTGTGCAAGTTTCCAGGTACTCCAGCATCAAGCAAAGGACAGCTGGTGCGTGGGAGAAATTTGCCTGCAGGTGCAGCCATCTCTGTTTACATGTTGCAAAAGACTAAGAAGGGAAGAGCAGGCAGGCATTCAAATGAGGCTGCATGAAGCATCCTTCAGATATCAGTTTGCACTCAGGCCTCTTAAATGTAAAGGGACCCCTGACCATTAGTTCCAGTCGTGGCCGACTCTGGGGTTGCGGCGCTCATCTCGCTTTATTGGCCGAGGGAGCCGGCGTACAGCTTCCGGGTCATGTGGCCAGCAGGACTAAGCCGCTTCTGGCGAACCAGAGCAGCGTACAAAAACGCCGTTTACCTTCCTGCCAGAACTGTACCTATTTATCTACTTGCACTTTGACGTGCTTTCGAACTGCTAGGTTGGCAGGAGCAGGGACCAAGCAACGGGAGCTCACCCCGTCACGGGGATTCAAACTACCGACCTTCTGATCGGCAAGTCCTAGGCTCTGTGGTCTAACCCACAGCGCCACCCGCGTCCCCTCAGGCCTCTTAGGAAGTAGCAATCTCTCTCACTCTCTCACACACAGAAGCTATTTCTCTGCCCCTAAAATCCAAAACCCAGCCATCATCCCTCTGCTCCATCCTTAGGTGAAACACACAAAAGTGACTCACGTGTGATGTTCCCTTAGAGCTTATCCACACCTACGCTTTCCAGAAATCCACACTTTTTAAAGCATTTCCACCCCTGCACAAGCTTTCACCATGAAAACCCACTCTCTGAAGCTGAATCAGAGCAAATGTCAATCCAGGTCTTCCACGGACTGATGTTTGCTCTGACTGAGCTTTAAAGAGCGGATTTTCGCAGGGAAAGATCTGGAGCAAAAAAGAAAGAATCAGCATAGAATCATAGAGTTGTAGAGTGGGAAGGGACCATGAGGATCATCTAGTCCAACCCCCTGCAATGCAGGAATTTTTCACCCAATGTGGAACTTGAACCCACAATCCTGGGATTAGGAATCTCCTGCTTTACCGACTGAGCTATGCACACACCCTTCCACACTTGTGCACGTGTACCAGAGAAAGTGTGTGCCTCTGTTCTGTTCAGTGGGTGGAGAAGCCTGTGGAGGATCCTTTGGAAGTGAAACTTCTCCTTCCAGTATTTCTGATCCCAGGCGCAATGCTGGCACAGAAGGAAAAACCCCTCCTCTGCAAAATAATGTGTTTTTATGCTATAGCCACAAGGTGGCAGCTCCTGAATGAAAAACACAACGGAAAAGACGTGTGCCAAACTTGTGCAGCTTCCTCAGCGTGCAGATTAGTAGCAGTGCAGTTTTGTGCTGGAAGAAATTCAGACAGACTCCAGTTCTTCAGTCAGTTCAGTGCTTTACTGACAGGACCAAAGCATCTCTAGACTGTCATCTTTCCTACTAGATCTGTGATACTTCCACAATATTAACACATCACTGCCATCTAGAGGGGCAACTCAATAATGCAAGAAAAGTGGGATGAAAAGTTGGAGGCTTTCAGCAAGACGTTACAGGCTATGCACTCATTGGAAAGGAAGCAGTTCGTCCACCTTAAAATTTTTGCAGGTGCAAACGGTATTGAGACTAGGGTCACCTTCATACCATACAGTTTAAATTCTGAGATACCACTTGAAATATACTCGGAGTCGAGAGTGGATTTCATGCTCTTTATTCAGCTCATAGTGGTGAGGAGGAGTGGAAGTTCCCCTAGAATGTCTGCCTTATATACATTATTTACACAATGGGCTCCACGTGATTGGCTAATTCCAGGATTCTCCTGTAGGCCAATCAGGTTGCGGATTGACTTCCACCTGGAGCTGGATTGGGTGGCTCCTGTGGACCAATCAGACTGCTGCATTCTGGACCCTATTGTTCTAGGACCAATCAGACTACTGCATTTTGGATTCTATTCAACTCATTACATCACACCACTTTAACCGATCGTGCCTCCCCACTCTAGGAAGTGTAGTTTATAAAGGGGGCTGAGAAGTGTTAGGAGATCCCTGTTCCCCCTCCCTGAACTACATTTCCCAGAGTTCTTTGGAAACTGGCCCTTCCCTGTCGCAGGCATGTGGTTAATGGAACGCTTTCCTAGGCAGGTTTGGCTGGCGCCAACTTTGTCATCATTTCAGTACCAAAAAAAAAAAAAAAAATGTTCTGTTTTCCTAGGCATTTGGGTAGCAGCAATGACATTATATGACATTGTTAAATCTCCTTTCTATTTATTGTATTACTTTATTTCTTACCTTGACTGTAAATCGCTTTGGGACTTTCCCCCCTCTCCCTATATGAAGTTCTTCTCTATATACGAAGTTGCACTGGTCTGTTGTCACACTGTTGTTTTACATCATCAAACAACCCTACCTCTCCTCTGAAGATTCAGTTGAAGCCATGGCTAACACAATCCTATTTATTTCAGTGAGTCTGCTCCAAGTTACTTTAATGAAGCCTATCAAGCATTTTAATCATTGATTAAGCTTTGAGACAAAACAGTGCATTTGGGACATACAAACAACATTTGACTGCCTTCAAAGGCACGGCTTAGTCATGAATCTGAATCAAAGTGCCCCGACTCCATCACAAACAATAACATAATTGGAAACGGTTGGGTTTGATGGTGCAATAAACAAAAACCTGCCCTTATTCCCTTATGGGGGACACAAGAGCCCTTGTAGAGCCCTTTGTAGGTTCTCCATCGGTAGGAGAAAATAACAGAGGCCAACCAGGGAATATTGAGAAGCAAGGCAGCTCGTAAGCCTGATCTTTATTGAACTGTTGCAACTGGGTGTTCCTCTCACACGCAGGAAAGGGGAAGGACCCAGAACCAAGGTGTGCCTGCCCTTATATAGGCATTTTAAATTCCCTGCCCTGGAGCTCAAGACCACCCCTCCATACATCATACATACCGTATTTTTCGCCCTATAGGACGCACCGGCCCATAGGATGCACCTAGATTTGGGGTGGGGGGGAAATAAAGGGGAAAAAAATTATTCCCCCCCCAGGCGTGGGGCTGGGGTGGGGGAAGCCTGAGCTTCCCCCTCCCCCAGCCCCCAGAACGCGACCCAGAGCGATGCCGAAGCTGCGTGCAGCTTTGGCATCGCTCTGGGAGCTTGCGGGGCTGGGGGAGGGGGAAGCCCTCCGCTAGCCTCCAAACCAGGTCGGGAGACAGCGGGAAAGGCGTGCTGCGCCTCTCCCACTGTCCCCCGAGTTTGCGGGGCTGGCGACGGGGAGGAGCAGGCTTCTCCCCCCCCCCCGCCAACCTTCTAACCAAGTCAGGGGACAGCGGGATGGCGGCGTTCCGCCTCCTCGCTGTCCCCCGAGCTTGTGGGGCTGGCGGTGGGGCTCTCCTGAAGCCTGGAGAGCGAGAGGGGTCAGTGCGCATCGACCCCGCTCACTCTCCAGGCTTCAGCGAAAGCCTGCATTCGCCCCATAGGACGCACACACATTTCCCCTTCATTTTTGGAGGGGAAAAAGTGCGTCCTATAGGGCGAAAAATACGGTACATCACAGAAGGGGTGTAACCCAAGACCACCCCACACAAACATCATACCTACATCACAGAAAAGGTGGTCTACAACAGGAATTTGCATGTTGTTGTTTTTCCTGTTTGCCAGGTTATCTGATAATGCCTTATCTGATTGCCTTTCCTGGTAGTCTGCCCATTCCTTTGAGACGGTGATTACCCAATTCCTGCCCTCCCTCCTTGCAGAGAAAACACTTGGTCAGTTTGGGAGTCAAAATGGTTTCAGGGCGGTCTTCCTGTGTTGCTCCAGACATGCTGGTCCCCATATCTATGTACATGCTAGATTGGTACATTTATGAACATTTATTTTATATACAATCCATATATATATGAATGGCCTTAATTTTTTTATTTCAGTGGTGTACCTATGGCCCCCAGTTTGAGAATGAATTACTCAGTTTGGGAGGGTGGGGGCAGAACAGAAAATGGGGTTTGCAGCAAACAACTGCACTAAAGCAGCGCTCTACTTTGGCACCGGTTTGGAGTCAATCAGGTAAGGCTGGGTTTGGGGGGTATATCTATGGCCCTTGGTTGACTGTCAATCACTCAGTTTTGAGGGGTGCAGAAAGCGGGGTTTGTGGCACAAAACGGCATCAAACCAGCACACTACTTTGACACCAGTTTGGAGGCAATCTGACAAGGTTGGGTTTTCAGCCATTTGCTTGTTACCCTGGTTCAAGTGACAATTACCTAGTTCGGGGGGTGGCACAAAATGTGGGGTTTGTGGTACAAAACTAGCGCTAAACTTTGGCATCAGTTTTTTTTTTGGGGGGTGGGATCTGAAATTTCAGGGATGTTCAGTTTCAGAGCTGACAGCCCGCCACCTCTCCTTTCCCGGCCAGACACTGCTAGCTTAGATGAAGAGAGAGAGAGTTGGAAGACAGCCAAAGTGAAGCCGGGCTGCAAACAGATAAGATAGGCTTGGAAACTCTGTCCACTGACAGTGGGGAAGGGCCAATAAAGACTCAGTCCTCACACCCGGTGCTGGAAAAGGCTCAGAGAAGAGCGGAAGAGGAGGGGTAGAAAGGCGAGTGTCACAGTCCGGTTCATGGGTTATCGAAGTCCCAACTGGGGATGTCGGGACAGGGAGCAAGATGGTGGGGTGGGAGCAGGAATGCAAGTCCAGGAGTCAGGAAGCCAGGAGTTAGGAAGCCAAGAGTCTGGGGGTCAGAGAGCCGGGAGTCAAGAAGCTGAGGGTCCGAGGGTCAGGAAGCAAGGAGTCATGAAGTCAAGGGTCCAAGGATCAAGAAGCAAGGAGTCACAAAGTCAGGGGTCCAAGGATCAAGAAGCAAGGAGTCACAAAGTCAAGGGTCTGAGGATCAAGAAGCAAGGAGTCACAAAGTCAGGGATCCGAGGATCAAGAAGCAAGGAGTCACGAAGCCAAACACAGGAAGGCAGGGAATGTGTTGCTGTGGCAAAGAGCCGAAGGGAAATGCTGACCTTATATCCCTTTCCGGCTCTTGCCACCAGGTGCTGTGAGTTACCAATCGGCCTCACCTGTGTGGCCACGCCTTGCCTCTTCAGAACAAACTTAGGAAGGCCCCAGTCCTGCAAAGTCCTCTTGGTCACAGGGCCCGGCTCCTGCACACACACCTGACAGTGAGGTTCTTGGGGCCGTTCTTGTTGGAGGCAGGGTTCTGATTCAGACTAGAGCATCTATCGTTGCTGAGAAGGAGTGCAAAGCTCTGGGTGTTTGCTTCTGTAAATAAAACTATCTTGAACTGATTGACAGGAGTCTTGTTACTGCTGGTCAGCTGGCTCGTTTCTTTGTTGTTGTTGTTTAGTCGTTTAGTCGTGTCCGACTCTTCATGACCCCATGGACCAGAGCACACCAGGCACTCCTGTCTTCCACTGCCTCCCGCAGCTTGGTCAAACTTGGTAGCTTCGAGAACACTGTCCAACCATCTCATCCTCTGTCACCCCCTTCTCCTTGTGCCCTCCATCTTTCCCAACATCAGGGTCTTTTCCAGGGAGTCTTCTCTTCTCATGAGGTGGCCAAAGTCTTGGAGCCTCAGCTTCACGATCTGTCCTTCCAGTGAGCACTCAGGGCTGATTTCCTTCAGAATGGAGAGGTTTGATCTTCTTGCAGTCCATGGGACTCTCAGAGTCTGCTCCAGCACCAGAATTCAAAAGCATCCATTCTTCGGCGATCAGCCTTCTTTATGGTTCAGCTCTCACTTCCATACATCACTACTGGGAAAACCATAGCTTTTACTAAAAAAGCTCATTTCTAGGGATCGTTATAGGGGTCACACGTTAATGAAGCTGGTGAAGGAGATGAAAGAGCTATCTTTGTGCATCTCCATCTTTTCCTTTTTTAAAAATAAATATTTTTATTAGCAATTTCAATATAACAGCTTATCAAAACATATCATAATCATTATTTTGCTCCTTCCCCCCACCCCAAACCCCCTCCCCTCCCCCAGAGACTTCTCTCAGCTCCTCTCTCTGATTTCTCAGCACATATTATTCTCTGCATACTGTAAAATTGTCTAAATCCTTATATTATCTTTCTACTACGTTAACAATCAATAAATTTATGTATGTTTATTCAAAACCCGCCAAGGAGTCCAATTCACTTTGTTGTTTTTTAAAATAATTTGTAAAAAGTTCCCATTCTTCTTTGAAATCACAGTTGTCCTTATCTCGCAATTTGTATTTCAATTTAGCCAACTCTGCATAGTTCATCGATTTCTCTTGCCACTGTTCTTTTGTTGGGGTTTCCTCATTCTTCCATCCTGGTGCAGTCAAGACTCTTGCTGCTGTTGTAGCATACGTAGATTTTTCTTGTTTTTGTTTTCCTTGGCAGGTCTTGTCCTACAATCCCTAACAAAAATTGCTTCTGTTTGTTTTTTGTTTTGTTTTGCAAATGTCATTTTGAACATTTTCTTCAATTCATTATATATCATTTCCCAAAATCGTTTCCTTTTCCATAGCCACTGGTGGGGTGGTGTTGCATACCTGGCTTCAGTTTGGTGCTCCTGCTGCCGAGCTTGCAATGTGCCCAACTTCCTTCTGCCTCACCACTGCCCAATTGGTAAGCAGTGGCGACGTGTGGCATTGGAAAGTCACCTAAACCATCTCACCACTTCCTGCTGGGCACTGTTGCCAATCCCACCCTGACCATATGTCTAATTTAAACTATGATTTCTGGTTGGCCAGAAGCGGCTTAGTCATGCTGGCCACATGACCCGGAAGCTGAATCCCATCTCCCTCGGCCAGTAAAGTGAGATGAGCGGCGCAACCCCAGAGTTGGTCACGACTGGACCTAATGGTCAGGGGTCCCTTTACCTTTACCTATCATAGAATCACTGAATTGTAGAATTGGACGGGATCCCAAGGCTCGTCTAGTAGCTAGCCCAAATCCCTACAATGCAGGAATCACATCTAAAGAACCCCTGGCAGATGCCCATTCAACCTCTGTTAAAAAACCTCTAATGAAGGAGAGCCTGCCGCCTTCTGAGGTTCTCCACTCCATTGTCAAATGGCTCCTACCCCCCAGAAAGTTCTCTCTGATATTGAGCTGATATTCCTATTCTTCCCAGTAGCGATGTATGGAAGTGAGAGCTGGACCACAAAGAAGGCTGATCACCGGAGAACGGATGCTTTTGAATTCTGGTGCTGGAGGAGACTCTTGAGAATCCCATGGACTGCAAGAAGATCAAACCTATCCATTCTGAAGGAAATCAGCCCTGAGTGCTCACTGGAAGGACAGATCCTGAAGCTGACGCTCCAAGACTTTGGCCACCTCATGAGAAGAGAAGACTCCCTGGAAAAGACCCTGATGTTGGGAAACATGGAGGACACAAGCAGAATGGGACGACAGAGGACAAGATGGTGGGACAGTGTCGTTGAAGCTACCAGCATGAGTTTGACCAAACTGTGGGAGGCAGTGGAAGACAGGAGTGTCTGGCGTGCTCTGGTCCAGGGGGTCACGAAGAGTCGGACACGACTAAACAACAACATAATTTGAATCCATTAGTTTGGGTCCTACCCAGTAGAAAACAAGGTTGCTCCATCTTCCTGGTGACAGCCCTTAAGATATTTGAAGATGGGTTTCATGCAACCTCTCAGTCTTCTCCAGTCTAGACGTAGGACTCCCCAATGCAGTTGGAGCATGGGAAGAAAGAGAGAATGTTATAAACGCTAATTAAAATGTGTATGCATCCCCCCACCCTCCAATCTGGATTTAGCGCCCAGATCTTCCCATGCCAGATTGGTTCCACTCCAAATACTGGATCGGGCCCTGACTACCATAAGGAGGGACATAGTAACTCTAGTAATGAGCGAGATTTGCCAGAGATTCCGCGTCTTCAGACATTGCTTGCAGGTTTGAAGTGCTTCCAATGTAGGTGTATGTGTGACCCAGCTGAGCCTTGATTAAAGGACCCAAACCAGGTGTGCTTCATAGGGCATCACTCACCTCCTTTCATGCAAGAAACACCCCTGATAAGCTCAACCATCCCAGCAATTATTTGCAATCTGCTGCAATTGTGGTTACAAGGAATCCTTTGCGGCTCTGTTTCTTTCCAGTAAAGGTGGGCGAAGAAGCAGTTGCTTCACCCAAAGTCGTAAACCAGTCTCTGTGCCGTAATAATAAAACAGAAACACTTGTTATGAATGTCTGTTTGGGTTCCTTGCCAAGGAATGACATTACTTCCTTAATGGACTGGACAGAGAAGGGATGTCTTTTTTCCCTGTGATCTGGGGCCCCTATGGACTTCTTTTTCATTGCACATTGCACATTCCATTGCACATTCAGGATGGCTTGTGTTCTGAACAGTATTAGGGTATTCACAAATGTTCCCAGGATTTTGTTTCGCTCAGAGATTGGCTTTTGCAGGACAGAGCTAGCACAGCTAACTTTTGCTATTAGGTTTTTTTAAAAACAAAACAAAACAGTGGACGGTTAAGTCCAGTCAAAGGCGACTATGGGGTTGTGGCGCTCATCTCGCTTTCAGGCCGAGGGAGCCGGCGTTTGTCCACAGACAGCTTTCCGGGTCATGTGGCCAGCATGACTTAACTGCTTCTGGCGCGACAGGACACCGTGACGGAAACCAGAGCGCACAGAAACGCCGTTTACCTTCCCGCTGCAGCGGTACTTATTTATCTATTTGCACTGGTGTGCTTTCGAACTGCTAGGTTGGCAGGAGCTGGGACAGAGCAACAGGAGCTCATCCCATTGTGGGGATTCGAACCGCCGCCTTCTGATCGGCAAGCCGAAGAGATCAGGAAACTTTTTCAGCAGGGGGCTGGTCCACTGTCTCTCAGATGTTGTGGAGGGCTGGGCTATATCTTGGGGGGGGGGGAGAAAAATTCCTATGCCTCACAAATAACCCAGAGATGCATTTTAAATAAAAGTACACATTCTACTCATGTAAAAACACCTTGATTCACGGACCGTCCACGGGCCGGATTTAGAAGGTGATTGGGCCGGATCTGGCCCCTGGGTCTTAGTTTGCCTACCCACGGTTTATACCAAAGCACCACCTTCAAAACGTTTGCTATTAAAACAGGGGAAAGGGTGAGTGGCAGGTTTGGAAACTATGGCCTGGGAGGAGTCAAAGGAGGCCAGTGTAGAGATACTATTGCAGGAGTATTGAAGAACATTTATGTAGCACAAGGAGATGCAGACCACCCCGTAGGAATCCCGTAAATATCCACACTGAGAGCCCGAAATGCTTCTTGATGCTTACACCTGCAAAAGGACACTGCAAGGGATGGTGGATCTGTGGCCCTGCAGATGTTGTTAGATTCCATGGGGTTGGCTGGGAAACTGCCATGAGTGCAAAATACTTCAAGTTTCAAGTTTTATTGAGGCAAAAGCCAGTGACACTAAACACCACAAGATCAAACAAAAAGAAATCAACAACAACATCAGAAAAAAAAAAGATTACACAAGGGAACTTCGCAGTGTGCCATTCAACAGAGGAGATTTACGCTTCCTGATTACTAAAGTGCAAAATTTGGCCACCTCATATGATATTGAGCTTGAGGAATCTTCCAGAAGGTATTTTCGTAGAATTTCGGGGGAGGATTCCAAATAATGTTGTAGGGGTATAAATTTTGATAAAAGCGGCAAAATGAGTTGAACTCGTTCTTCACTATAGAAAATAGAAGGATGTGTGTGACAGATTCTACCTTATTAGACATACAGGGGCAGAGACGCGCATGCATTGGTACCCGCGTGAATTTAGTGCAAAATACTGTAGCACAACTGTAACCAGGAGTAGGAGCCTCTCATTGCATTAGGCCTGTGCTCAGACATCTCCACTGGCTGCCGATTTGTTACCAGACCAAGTTGATGGTTTTACTATTGATATATATAAAGCCCTTGACAGATTGAGGCCAGTTTAGTATGCAGTGACATTGCTCCAGGAATGGGAAACATGCAACATTGCTGGAGAACAAGATTCCATCCTCCTTGGCCATTGCCCGTGCTGGCCAAAGGGGTGGTGGACTCCAGCAGAATCTGTAAGGCTCCAAGAATCATGGGTCTAGACACAGGCTCTGTTGCTTTATTGTAATTGCCGGACTACAACTTCCATCAGTCTTGACCAGTGTTTCCCAAAGTGGGCAAGATCGTCCCCGGTGCTGGAATTATCATCGGGTGGTAGTACAGTGGTACCTCAGGTTAAGAACTTAATTTGTTCTGGAGGTCCATTCTTAACCTGAATCTGTTCTTAACCTGTAGCACCACTTTAGCTAATGGGGCCTCCCGCTGCCGCTGTGCCGCCGGAGCACGATTTCTGTTCTCATCCTGAAGCAAAGTTCTTAACCTGAAGCACTACAATGGTACCTCGGGTTACATACGCTTCAGGTTACAGACCCCGCTAACCCAGAAATAGTGCTTCAGGTTAAGAACTTTGCTTCAGGATGAGAACAGAAATCGTGCTCTGGCGGCGCGGCGGCAGCAGGAGGCCCCATTAGCTAAAGTGGTGCTTCAGGTTAAGAACAGATTCAGGTTAAGTACGGACCTCCGGAACGAATTAAGTACTTAACCTGAGGTACCACTGTATTTCTGGGTTAGCGGAGTCTGTAACCTGAAGTGTATGTAACCTGAAGCGTATGTAACACAAGGTACCACTGTAGCGTCGGGTGGAATTGGAAGGGCATTGGATTAAAAAAAGAAGGGTGGCAGGGGAAGCATAAAGAACGAAGAGAAGAGATTTTTGAAAAACCATTCGTACAGGCTTCATCTGCTGTGTAATTGCGCTTACCACCAGATCTGGCGCTGTTGTGGGATGGCAACAACGTCTCCTGTGGATCCGGCAGTTGTGCTAGAAGCAGGGGGGTTTTCTGGGCTTTGACGAACCCTTTTCAGCTTCACCCAGGCCTGGGAAATGGATCTCAGCTTGCCTGCTTATTTGGCCGATGGCAGGTGGGCCCAAACACCAGTTTCACCCCTGGGACTGATTGGACTGAGCCAGGGGGACACTGAGTAATTTTTTTCCTTGAAAAGGGGGCAGTAGGCCTCACAGCATTCATAAAGGGACAATCGGACCAAAAATTATTAAAAGAATGGGGATGTGCTAAAGAGTATATTAAAAAAACATTGTTCAGGAGTAAGCATATCGGTATGTGGAGAATGAAGTTTTGCAGGGTTAAAGAGAAAAATGGTGCAAACAGTATAAAGACAGAGGTAATCTACATTAGACACAACAATTTAGAAAGAGTAAAAATTTTGAGTGAGAGCTGGACCATAAAGTAGGCTGATCGCCGAAAAATGGATGCTTTTGAATTATGGTGCTGGAGGAGACTCTTGAGAGTCCCATGGACTGCAAGAAGATTAAACCTATCCATTCTTAAGGAAATCAGCCCTGAGTGCTCACTGGAAGGACAGATTGTGAAGCTGAGGCTCCAGTACTTTGGCCACCTCATGAGAAGAGAAGACTCCCTGGAAAAGACCCTGATGTTGGGAAAGATGGAGGGCACAAGGAGAAGGGGACGACAGAGGACGAGATGGTGGGACAGTGTTCTCGAAGCTACCAGCATGAGTTTGACCCAACTGCGGGAGGCAGTGGAAGACAGGAGGGCCTGGTGTGCTCTGGTCCATGGGGTCACAAAGAGTCGGACACAACTAAATGAGTAAACAACAACAACAACAAAATTGAGGTCTTAGAACAAAGGAAGGAAGTCAATATGTGTATATGTACGTAATGATTAGAATGATGATATGGTTTTATTTGTAGGTGTTTGTTTTTGTTTTTTGTTTTTGTTTGTGTTTTTTTTCTTGTTTTTACTGTTTTATTTTGGATTCAATGTTTGTAATTTTTGTTGTAATTTTGCATTGAAAATAAAATATTGAATAAAATATTAAAAAAAGAAAAAAGAAAGAAAGAAAAGGGGGCAGTAGGCCAAACACATTTGGGAACCTCTTGGTCTTGAGTCTCGGCCATGCTGGCTGTGGGTGAGGGGAGTTAGGGGTCTAAGTATCTAAGTACCAAGTTAATTACTCAGATTGGTTTAGCTAGGGCCGTACACTCCTGGGATCACCAAATGCCTCTTCCCAGAGAGCAGCGCAGGATGGGGGTTCCAGCAAAAATTCCTTTATCAGCACTATTCTAAGATTATGTCTGCTCGGAAATAAGCTTAATTGGGTTCAGTGAAACCCGTGCACAATAGGATAAAGAATGTCAGCCTTCCTAAGTTATTCCTCCCCGCCTCTGCATCTTCACACACCCATGCTACCACCCTCAGGTGAAGCGATGGTGGGATGAAAAACATCTTGTGAAACAAGGAAGTGAAAATAATTAGAGAGCGCCTATTAAACAGCTGACAATTAAACAGCTGACTGTTAATTTTAGGCTCCCAGAATTGAGCAATAATTATTTCCTCTATGCACACCAGCGAACCGTATAAAAAGGGTTGTCCCCCAATGGGATACACCAGAAGCAGCCGATCCTCTGAAACCATCTCTTCGGATCCAGTAGGAAACCAGGTAATTTCTTTCCTTTTAATGGGCAAATGGTTCTGCAAATGCTTCTCTTCTCCGAAGGTTCTTCAATATCAGACTAACCTGGTTTGATCTCTCCCCCCCCCCCCATACCCAACTTTTACCCAAAGTGAAATGTTGAGGGAAATTTCTGAGTTCCTCCCTGGGCAAAATTCTGGAGAAATGTCATAAAGAGTGTTTCAGTTGAGCTACGGTTTGGTGTTCTGATTCTTCTCGCTGATTTCGAATGTCCCCGGGGGACATCTTCTGGAGAAAAGAGTCTGTCCAGTTAGCGTAACTGATAATGTTTGGGGACTCAACTTGGCACCAAACATTTCCTAAAGAGGACCTTCTGGTGGATTTGGAGCGCACTAGAGGAATATACGGGACGTGGGTGGCGTTGTGGGTTAAACCACAGAGCCTAGGACTTGCTGATCAGAAGGTTGGCGGTTCGAATCCCCGCGATGGGGTGAGCTTCCGTTGCTCAGTCCCACCTCCTGCCAACCTAGCAGTTTGAAAGCATGTCAAAGTGCAAGTAGATAAATAGGTACTACTCCGGCGGGAAGGTAAACGGCATTTCTGTGCACTGCTCTGGTTCGCCAGAAGCGGCTTAGTCATGCTGGCCACATGACCTGGAAGCTGTACGCCGGCTCCCTCGGCCAATAAAGCAAGATGAGCACTGCAACCCCAGAGTCGGCCACGACTGGACCTAATGGTCAGGGGTCCCTTTACCTTTACCTTTAGGGGAATATATGGAGCTGCCCTCTTGAGATTCAGACTGCAGGTGCATCCAGTTCAAGTCCTGCCAGCACTGAATGACAGCTGAGTTTAATTGAAAGAACACAGATAAAACATAGAAGGGGTGTGTGTGTGTGTGTGTGTGTGTGTGTGTCTGTGTGTATATGCTAAAAACAAAAAGCTATAACAGAAATGTAGTTTTGGAACATAGGACCAGGATTTTTTTAAATATCCATTTTCACTCTCCCCACCCCTTTCTCTGAAAGTAACACATACTGTAGTGTCTTCTTCTTTGGTGATCCCTCGTAGCCGAGTAAGATTGTCTTCCATAAACATGGTTTTAACAGTGAGTCTGTAAGGGACTGTGGAGGCCAATTCTGGATCCACACGTCCTTCCACAGTGGGGACATTGGTTTCCCAGCAGGATTGATCACGGTGAGGGTTTTCCAAGCGTGCCTTCCTCTTGGCACGTTTCTCCCTTGCGTCCTGAGTTCGAGTGTCTTCAAAGCCCATGACACCTTTGGTAAAGGCTGTTCTCCAGCTGGAACGCTTGCAGGCCAGTCCTTCCCAGTTGTCAGTATTTATACTACATTTTTAAAGATTTGCCTTGAAAGGGTCTTTAAACCACCTTTGATGACCACCAGCATTACGCTTTCCATTTTTAAGTTCGGAATAGAGTAGTTAACACATAGTGCATTGCATTCTGGGTAACTTCTTGGAAGCCACATGGCCGTGGTGGGTTGGGACCAGAGGGAAAATTGAGGCTGGGGGCAGGAAGCTCAGGGTGGATAGAGGGGGTGGGGGGAGAGGAAAAGGTGGATGAAGCAACAGGTGCAAAGATTACCTTTATGCAGTAGTCTAGTATCTACTCACACAATCCCCCTCTGTCCTCTACCCAGGCATGCAAGAGGCATGACCAGAGTTGAAAGACACATTTCACACATACCAAAAAAAGGTTTGGGACGTGAAGCAGGGCTTTGTGAGGGATGCAGAGAAGACGCATGGCTGCCAAGAGGGGTGTTTGATCTAATAATAATAATAATAATAATAATAATAATAATAATAATGGGAAGAGTTCTGAGGGCAGATAGAGAACCTTCAATGGCTGCATTCGACCCCTTGGCCTGAGGTTCCCTACATCTGCTTTAACCCAATTTTGCATATTATACCCGCTCTTCCAAAAACCTCATTCTTGGTAATAGACCTCATAATTGTAATAAACTTTATGCAATAGATAGAACACAGTAGAAAAGGTTTGAGTGAAAACACTGTGGAAATCAGGGGTGGGAAGTCAATTTATGAAACGATGTAGCTGTTTGGTACGAAGATGATTGTGAAAATGTTTGAAAAAGTTAATAACAAAATTATACTGCAATAACCTCGTTTCAGATCTTTCCCAACCAGCTTCAAGATGTCTCTGCTGAATGACGGTATCTTGATGGAGGACTTCTATGACCCAGAAATGGAAGGCCTGGACTCCTTCTATCAGTATCCGTACTGCTACCGACCACGTCAGCGTAGCTGCTACTACCCTAGGGGTTATGGCTATGGCTATGGTTATGGCGGCGGCTATGGTTCCAAGTGGCGTCCTGGCTACACTTGGCAATATCCACAGTACTGCCCCCCACAGTATTATGGCCCCGGTCGCTGGCCATGTTACTACCCTGGTAAGAGGTGGCCATGTTAAGTCCAGATGAAACGTGGATGATCCAGGAAAGAAGAGGCAGGATTCTGACCCGCAGCTGAATGAATGGACACAGTAGTCAGAACTGCTGAGAACTCCAGAGGCCCTACTGTTCAGCCAGTGGGATTTGTGAGGTCTCCGCACTTCTGTTAATGCTTCATGCTTGGACTTTATTCCTTTGGTTCCCCCTGTTTCCTGGCGTCTTGTATCCCAGGCGTTGGTGCTATGCTAGGACTCTCTACCAAATTGTGTTTCAGCAGCGCTTGGCTGAAGGAGGCTCATCGCATAATAGCAACCAACTCTGCATTTTTGTTGTCGCCTCGATCCATGATGATGTATATCAGCTTTCCAAGAAACAAGATGTTTCATATCTCTGTTACTGCTGCATGTTTTTCAACTGCAACAGGCCATTTCCACTGGCTCCTTCCTTTATATCCTCAATAAAAATTTCAGCATCTCATAGAGCAAAATGGTTTTGTCTACTTCTCTTCATTTTCTATCACAAGAGCAGTGGCGTAGCGTGGGTTGTCAGCACCCGGGGCAAGGCAAGTAATTTGCGCCCCCTAACCCGTGGATTTTAGCACTCGAGTGCGAGCGCGCCCCCCGGATGTTGCGCCTGGTGCGGCCGGCCCCCCTGCACCCCACGCTACGCCACTGCACAAGAGTATTCAGTGGTGGGCCTCTGGATGTGGTTGGGGTCCACCTCACAGCAGCCCCACCCAAGATGGCCAATGGTCAGAGGTGGTGAGGGTTGATATCCCACAACTTCTGCAGGGCACCATGTAAACTATCCTTGCTCTTTGACAAGGGGACCTGTGCTAAAGACAACTGGTTGATTACCAAAATCATTTCTAGATACATTCTGGGGATCAGTGGTAGGCAATAGTAGTAGTAGTAGTAGTAGTAATTAACAACAATAATATTTATACCCCATCCATCTGGCTGGGTTTCCCAAGCTACTCTGGGTGACTTTCAGCACATATGAGAATATAATAAAATGTCAAACATAAAAAACATCCCAGTACAGGGATGCCTTGTCTGGTAATATTCAATTTTCATCCTCCTGGATGAAATAACAATATATTATACCCCGCCCATCTGGCTGAGTTTTCCCAGCCACTCTGGGCAGCTCCCAACAGAACATTAAAAGCATGATAAAACATTAAACATCACAAACTTCCCTAAACAGGACTGCCTTCAGACGTCTTCTAAAAGTCAGATAATTGTTTATTTCCTACACAGCTGATGGGAGGGCATTCCACAGGGAGGGCGCCATCACTGAGAAGGCCCTCTGCCTGGTTGCCTGTAATCTCACTTCTCGCAGTGAGGGAACCGCCAGAAGGCCCTCGGCGCTGGACCTCAGTGTCTGGGCTGAACGATGGGGATGGAGACACTCCTTCAGGTATACTGGGCTGAGGCCCTTTAGGGCTTTAAAGGTCAGCACCAACACTTTGAATTGTGCTTGGAAACGTACTGGGAGCCAATGTAGGTCTTTCAGGACCGGTGTTATATGGTTTCGGCGGCCGGTCCCAGTCACCAGTCTAGCTGCTGCATTCTGGATTCATTGCAGTTTCTGAGTCACCTTCAAAGGTAGCCCCACGCAGAGCGCATTGAAGTAGTCCAAGTGGGAGATAACCAGAGCATGTACCACTCTGGCGAGACAGTCCATGGGCAGGGAGGGTCTCAGCCTGCATACTAGATGGAGCTGGTAGACAGCTGCCCTGGACCTGCGCCTCCATGGACAGCTGTGAGTCCAAAATGACTCCCAGGCTGGAGACCTGGTCCTTCAGGGGCACAGCTACCCAATTCAGGACCAGGAAGTCCCCCACATCCGCCCACCCCCTGTCCCCACAAAACAGTTCTTCTGTCTTGTCAGGATTCAACCTCAATCTGTTAGCCGCCATCCAACCTCCAACCACCTCCAGACACTCACACAGGACATTCACTGCCTTCACTGGTCCTGATTTGAAAGAGAGGTAGAGCTGGGTATCATCCGCATACTGATGAACACCCAGCCCAAACCCCCAGATGACCTCTCCCAGTGGCTGCGTATGGATGTTAAAAAGCATGGGGGAGAGGACGGAACCCCGAGGCACCCCACAAGTGAAAGCCCAGGCGTCTGAACACTCACCCCCCTGTCGGCATGCAGAGGGTTGCAAGGCCAGCTGGCTAGCCCCAGCTGGGTTGCCTTCTTCCAGCCATCCCACTGCAAAGATCCATCGGTCTCTAATCCGATGTAAATCAGTGAACCAGGCTTCAAAGCCAGGGCACACTATATCAGCAGATTGAACTGTGCACACAGAATAGGAGTGAGGCTTGTGGAAGCTATACACACAACGGAAGTTCCCAGCAAGCTGTGCTGGTATGTAAACAGACATGTGACATGCAACAGTTCCATGTCTGCAACTAAAGGTGGAATGGAATTTTCCAACACACACCCTCCACCACGTTCTGGACACGGCCCAGGAGGAAGGAGCAGAACCACTGTTTAACAGTGCCCCCAGCTCCTGGCCCCTCTAGATGGTCCAGAAGAATGTCGTGGTCGATGGTATCAAAGGCCTCTGAGAGATCCAGCAGAACTAGGAAACAGCTCTCACCTTTGTCCCTAGCCCGCTGGAGATCATTGACCAGCGCAACCAAGACAGTTTCAGTCCCATGATGAGGCCCGAATCTCGACTGGAAGGGATCCAAATGGTCCACATCCTCCAGGTGTTCTTGGAGTTGTTCAGCAACCATCTGCTCAATCACCTTGCCCAAGAATGGAAGATTTGAGACTGGTCCAAAAATGGTTTTTTAAGAAGCGGTTTAATGACCGCCTCTTTAAGTGGGTCTGGGAAGGATCCCTCACAGAGGGAAGCATTCACCACGCTGCAGAGCCCATCATCTAGCCTTTCCCAGCTCGCTTTTATGAGCCAGGATGGGCAAGGATCAAGGAGACAGGTGGTCAGTTTCACTTGTCCAAGCAGACTGGCCACATCCTCAGAGGTAACAGATTGGAATTGATCCCATGCTACTTGACTTGACTTGACTTGACTTGACTTGACTAGACTAGACTAGACTAGGACTTTAGCACTTTTTGCTGTGTTATTTATATGGGTAAAGAGCCCACCCAGGATGGGCTGCCACTGACCCATATGTATCTTAAAAAGTTCTGGAAGGAGCATGTCCTCACCTGGTGCTTTGATAAGAGACTTTTGATAAGAGTTTTTATTTCCATGGGGGTTTCTGCTTGCCCTCACAGTAAATTTCACCAATCAGTGGTCATCTCAGCAACTGCTGGCTGCCTGGCCTGCTCTTCCAGTAGTTTTACAAAGTGATCTACCCAATGTTGCATCATTATGGTGGCATCTAATGTTGATGTCGTGTTGTTCATGCCCCGGGACACCAGTTCCCAAAATTTATCCTCCCTTTGCTCAGACACCACTAGCATCAGCTACTGCCATTGTCTTCTCACTAAAGGAACTTAAGGAACTTCTATACTGCTCTGACTCTACTCATGTTTATCTTGTTAATTTCAAAGGGTTTACCCCTTGAAAAGTCCTGATAGCCCTTAACAGGCATTTATTTGCTTTTCTGCACTGCCCACAGAACCAAACTTTCGGGTTCTCCTGTATTCCCTTGGCAGCATTTGAATTCATCAGATGAGGTCTGGTAACTGTAGTAATATGCATGTAGTCCACCAGCGGATTGGACAAATCGCTTATGAAATAGTGTTGCAATCTCATCCTATGAACACCTGCCAGGATCCTGCGTATCTTATTGTTCATGTTCAGAGACCGTTTCACTCTCGTCACACCCAGGGATTGACAAGGAAATAGGCTAAAGTAGCCGCTGAAAACAGGGAGTGGTCATTTTCTGTTCTTACTGGCGCATTAATTGTTTTTGCCAAGTTGAAAAGCGAGGCCGACACAACGAAGTAGTCTATGACGCTTCCGCCCTTATTTTGTAAAAAGGTAAGCTGGCAGTTAGAAGAGTCATCTGGACTCCCATTTAATTTATATATATTTGTTGTTGTTTAGTCGTTTAGTCGTGTCCGACTCTTCGTGACCCCATGGACCAGAGCACGCCAGGCACTCCTGTCTTCCACTGCCTCCCGCAGTTTGGTCAAACTCATGCCGGTAGCTTCGAGAGCACTATCCAACCATCTCGTCCTCTGTCGTCCCCTTCTCCTTGTGCCCTCCATCTTCCCACCATCAGGGTCTTTTCCACGGAGTCTTCTCTTCTCATTAGGTGGCCAAAGTCTTGGAGTCTCAGCTTCAGGATCTGTCCTTCCAGTGAGCACTTAGGGCTGATTTCCTTCAGAATGGAGAGGTTGGATCTTCTTGCAGTCCATGGGACTCTCAAGAGTCTCCTCCAGCACCAGAATTCAAAAGCATCAATTCTTTGGTGATCAGCCTTCTTTATGGTCCAGCTCTCACTTCCACACATCACTACTGGGAAAACCATAGCTTTAACTATACAGAGCTTTGTTGGCAAGGTGATGTCTCTGCTTTTTAAGATGCTGTCTAGGTTTGTCATTGCTTTTCTCCCAAGAAGCAGACGTCTTTTAATTTTGTGGCTGCTGTCACCATCTGCAGTGATCATGGAGCCCAAGAAAGTAAAATTTCTCACTGCCTCCATTTCTTCCCCTTCTATTTGCCAGGAGGTGATGGGACCAGTGGCCATGATCTTTGTGTGTGTATATATATATATATATATATATATATATATATATATATATATATTGTGCAGGAAGACCCATTCCAGCAGTTCCAGTTCCTGATGACTGACTCTCTCGTCCATAGAAGTTCATGGGAAGAGGAAGATTTCCTCCGTGCCAAGCCCCTGTCCCTGGTAGTGTAATTCCCTCTGAGCTGCCTCCAATGCAGGCATTGAAATCTGAGCAGACATTTCACAATAATGTGTTCTAGAGGTTTTGTCAGATCCAACCAAATGCTAATGCAGAAAAAAATGAACCTCCTGCCACAGCACAAAACTGCAATGGCAGGAAATATTTATAAAGCAAGCCAGACTCTACTACAATAATTTCCCCAGCTAGATCAGATGGTCAGGGCCCTCGTTCCTCACCCCTTTGAAGACTTATTGACTGCTGGGAGACTAAACTAGTAAACAATAACAATAACAATAACAATAACAATAACAATAACAATAATAATAATAATAATAATTTATTTATATCCCGCCCATCCGGCTGGGTTTCCCCAGACACACTGGGTGGCACCCAACAGATTAAAACACAGAATAAAACATCAAATATTTAAAACTTCCCTAAACAGATGCATGGGGTTAGTTTCCTGCGGCCAAGTCTCTTGTTAAGGTAAAGGTACAGCGGTGCCTCACAAGACGAAATTAATCCGTTCCGCGAGTCTCTTTGTCTTGCGGTTTTTTCTTCTTGCGAAGCACGGCTATTAGCGGCTTAGCGGCTATTAACGGCTTAGCGGCTTAGCGGCTATTAACAGCTTAGCGGCTTAGCGGTTTTAAGAAAAAGGAAACAAACTCGCAAGAACTCGCAAGACGTTTCGTCTTGCGAAGCAAGCCCATAGGGAAATTCGTCTTGCGGAACGACTCAAAAAACGGAAAACTCTTTCGTCTTGCGCGTTTTTCGTCTTGCAAGGCATTCGTCTTGCGAGGTACCACTGTAAAGGGACCCCTGACCATTAGGTCCAGTCGTGACCAACTCTGGGGTTGCGGCACTCATCTCGCTTTATTGGCCAAGGGAGCCAGCGTACAGCTTCCGGGTCATGTGGCCAGCATGACTAAGCTGCTTCTGGCGAACCAGAGCAGCACACGGAAACACTGTTTACCTTCCCGCCAGAGCGGTACCTATTTATCTACATGCACTTTGACGTGCTTTCGAACTGCTAGGTTGGCAGGAGCAGGGACCGAGCAACGGGAGCTCACCCAGTCACGGGGATTCGAACCCCCAACCTTCTGATCAGCAAGTCCTAGGCTCTGTGGTTTAGCCCACAGCGCCACCCACATCCCTCGTCAAGTTTCATAGCTAGCCCTAAAATGTCCCACATGTCCGCTAGCAGTTTGGTCTCAGATGTCATTGGTCCACTGGACTTCAGAACTGGCCACATGTGTGATCACCTCAAGGCCTGGGAACACCATGAGTATTTGAATTAGCTCCCTTCAGATGAGGAGGTCTCTATAGTAGTTATCACACCAGCATGGGGACATTGAAGTGGTTTCTGAACACCCAGACAGCAGTCAGAAAAAGCTGCCCAGGCAGTAAAACATTGCTTGGTTACAAAATGGTAAAGGACCCTAAACTACTGGTATACAAAAAAGCCCTATTTTCAGATTCCATTCATGTCTGAAACAAAAGCGGCTGGTTAAAGCCATGCGGCTGAGCAGAAGCAACCAGTGCAGCCCTCCTTACATACTGAACTCACATATAGAGTGAGTACGACAAAAGGCTTGATTTCCCATTTCCTCCCAAGGTGAGGGGAAGTGACATAAGCCAAGGCTGGCAGGACAGCTTACTCTATGACATTAACCCCTTGAGGCATTTATTAGACTCAGGTATGCTGGTTGTGTGAGGCTGATTACTCTACCGATCAGAGGATCAGACCTTCCAAGTATCTCAGTTTTTCAGGGACAGTCCTGGATTTACAGAAGCCATCCTGGTTTCTGATTTGATCCCAGAATGCCCCACTTTTCCTTAGGACAGGCATAGGCAAACTCGGCCCTCCAGATGTTTTGGGACTACAACTCCCATCATCCCTAGCTAACAGGACCAGTGGTCAGGGATGATGGGAGTTGCAGTTCCAAAACATCTGGAGGGCTGAGTTTGCCTATGCCTACCTTAAAGTTAAGGTAAAGGGACCCCTGACCAATAGGTCCAGTCGTGACCGACTCTGGGGTTGCAGTGCTCATCTTGCTTTACTGGCCGAGGGAGCCAGTGTACAGCTTCCGGGTCATGTGGCCAGCAGGACTAAGCCGCTTCTGGTGAACCAGAGCAGCACACGGAAACACCGTTTACCTTCCCGCTGGAGTGGTACCTATTTATCTACTTGCACTTTGATGTGCTTTCGAAGTGCTAGGTTGGCAGGAGCTGGGACCGAGCAACGGGAGCTCACCCCATCGTGGGGATTTGAACCGCCGACCTTCCAATCAGCAAGCCCTAGGCTCAGTGGTTTAGACCACAGATGTCCTTATTGGAATAATGTTGGAGGCTATGGAGGATGATCCCCATGATGAGGATGTTCAGTAAAACTGCTTTGGCTGTACACGCCTGTTCCCTCCTAGAAAGGGGTGTCTGCAGCCAGTTTCAGAACTGAACCCTGTGCTTCTGCCAATCAGCTACCATCTGATGGGTGTGATTTGGAGGGAAACGGCCTTGCAGGCCAATTAGGATCCCACTTGTGGCTCGAGATTGGCCTGTGAGCCAGAAACTTCCCACTGTAGCTTTTCCATGGCAGGGACGCAGCCTTTTCGCCTTTGAACCCACCCACTTAATTCCTTTGGCCTCATCCACTGCTGCTCTGCAACCCCTGAGATGTTCCCATGGGCAGTTGTGCTTCCCCGAGCTGAAAAAGGGCCTCATCCTTGCGCTTTCACTGGAGGAAACAACACTTGGCCTTGGGCTCCATGTAGATGTTTCAGAATGGGACACCTGCATGATTATCAGCCCACACTTGTTAACTGGCGTGCGGTTGCATTCCAAATCTGTTTTCGAGCTGTCTTCAAAGGCGGCCGCTTGTAGAACATGTTGTAATGATCTAATCTGGAGGTTGCCAAAGCTGGGTGACAGCAACCGAGCCTGTTTCTTCCAATGGATAAACGATGATGATAAAATACAGCTGTTGCGATTCTCAATTAATACCTTGTGCATGCTCTCTCGGCCTGCCACACCCTCCAGGAACATGAGAAGAGAAGAACCTGATGGTCAGTCAGGTGTCTGTAGGAAATCCTCAAGCTAAAAAGCCATTCTCTCCTCCTGTGGTTTCTAGCCTCTGTGAATTAAGGCAGAGCTTCACCCGCGAAGTTAGTAGTCGTTGATACTCAGTGCCAGATTTAAAGGTAAAGGTAAAGGGACCCTGACCATTAGGTCCCGTCGTGACTGGGGTTGTAGCGCTCATCTCGCTTTATTGGCCGAGGGAGCTGGCATACAGCTTCCGGGTCATGTGGCCAGCATGACTAAGCCGCTTCTGGTGAGCCAGAGCAGCACACGGAAACACCGTTTACCTTCCCGCCAGAGTGGTACCTATTTATCTACTTGCACTTAGACGTGCTTTCGAACTGCTAGGTTGGCAGGAGCTGGGACTGAGCAATGGGAGCTCACCCTGTTGCAGGGATTCAAACCGCTGACCTTCTGATCGGCAAGTCCTAGGCTCTGTGGTTTAACCCACAGCGCCACCCGCGTCCCTTAGTGCCAGATTTACATATAAGCTAAACAAGCTATAGTTTAGGGCCCCACTTTCTTGCCCCCCCAATATGCTTCTTCTTAATTGTATTTCACTATTAATATATTTCTTCTTAATTGTATTTCAGTTCAACAATTATTTTGATAAAATACATATTCTGTTATGTGCAAATGGCTTTAGATACCTATTAGGTCCATAAATTACCATGCAGCATATATTCAACACAAAAAAACCAGCGACAATTTGTTGTTGACAAAGGACAGCTGGACATATAAAGGGCCCCATTAACTTTAGTAGCTGAGGGCCTCATCAAACCTAAACCGACCCCTCTCGCTCTCCAGGCTTCAGGAAGTTATCTGCAAGCCTTGCAAGCCCGGCGGGAGGTCCCGCGGGCTCGCAAGGCTTGTGGGCAGCAGCCTGCAGCCCACAAGCTTGGGGAACAGTGGGGAGGCGCAGCGCCGCCACCCCGCTATTCCCCGACCTGGTCTGGAGGCTGGCGGGGGGGAGAAGCAAGCTTGCTTCTCCCCATCGCCAGCCCCACAAGCTCGGGGGATAGCGGGGAGGCGGAGCGCCGCCGCCCCACTATTCCCGGACCTGATCTGGAGGCTCGCGGGGGGGGGGGGGGGAGAAGCAAGCTTGCCCCACAAGCTCGAGGGATAGCGGGGAGGCGGAGCGCCGCCACCCCGCTATTCCCGGACCTGGTCTGGAGGCTGGCGGGGGGTAGAAGCAAGCTTGCTTCTCCCCATCGCCAGCCCCACAAGGTCGGGGGACAGCGGGGCAAGCCGCTGCCCCACGGAGGCTAGAGAGGCTGTCCCTGAAGGCAGAAGAGGGAGACGGAGCACTCCGTCTCCCTCTTCTAGCTTGGGGATGGCTGCGCAAACCTGGGGGGGAAATAAATTTTTTCCCCTTGATTTCCCCCCAAAAAACGTAGGTGCGTCCTATGGGCCAGTGCGTCCTATAGGGCGAAAAATACGGTAATCCGTTCCCGAAGTCCGTTCCAAAACCAAAGCGTTCCAAAACCAAGGCATGCTTTCCCATAGAAAGTAATGCAAAATGGACTAATCCATTCCAGACTTTTAAAAAACAACCCCTAAAATAACAGGTAGGTAGCCGTGTTGGTCTGCCGGAGTCAAAACAAAATAAAAAAAGAAAGCTCATACACAAAAGCTCATACCAATAACAAACTTATTTGGTCCCTAAAGTGCTATTGGAAGGATTTTTTTTTATTCCCCCCCCAATAGCAATTTAACATGAATTTTACCATCTAACGAGAATATTGATCCATAAAATGAAAGCAATAACCAATATTCTGCACTATAAAATAAACAAGACAGTATTGTAGATGATAAAAATTAAAATTATTATTATTTTTTTACTTGCACTGATGATATTCATTGTTTGGATGGGGGGCTTTTATCCATTTCCGCAATCACACAATCAATCAACCAATCAATCAATCAGTCATAAAATGAAAAACAAGCCACAGACACAAAAATGAAAAAGCCACACAAACAAAAATGCAAAGAAATAGCAAAAACAAAAGCCCCAAATATTACCTCAGAGCACGGCAATCAGAAATGGAGGGCTTTCATTACTATGGGGGTAGGGGACTTAAATTTGCTGCTTAAGGGTAAAACGGAAGGAAGAAATCCTTAATTGCTATGCGGGGGACTCAAATTTGCTGTGCAACAGTAAAAATGGAAGCTCAGGAGCATGTTCGGCTTCCGAGGCAAAGTTCGAAAACCGGAGCACCTACTTCTGGGTTTGCAGTGTTTGGCTTCCGAGTTGTTTGGGAACGAAGCTGTTCAAAAACTGAGGTACCGCTGTAATGCGTTATTAAAATGTGGCACCAGAGGGCGCTGCAGAGCAACCAGGAACCAACAACAAGGGAAACTGCTGTTAGAGAGGTAATGAACAGGTGCTGGCTTTTTTGGCAGTGGTGTTTTAGAACGATACAGTTAATATTGTTCTAATAATGTTTACAAGGTCATTGTAGATCCAGCCCAGAACGCTACACAGTATTTCAAATGTGGCTGCACCATAGACTTGTACAGCAACATTGTGATATTGGCAGTTTCATTTTCAATACCCTTTCCTAGTGATCCTTAGCAAGGGATTTGCCTTTTTCACCGGGTTAGTGTCTCTGTTAATCCATCCACAATGACCTTAAAGGTAAAGGGACCCCTGACCGTTAGGTCCAGTCGTGGACGACTTTGGGGTTGCACGCTCATCTCGCTCTATAGGCCGAGGGAGCCGGTGTTTGTCTGCAGACAGTTTTTCCAGGTCATGTGGCCAGCATGACTAAGCCGCTTCTGGCAAAACCAGAGCAGCGCACAGAAATGCCGTTTACCTTCCCGCCAGAGCGGTACCTATTTACCAGTGATGGCTCTGAACTGGTGGAATGGTCTATCCCATGAGACCAGGGCCCTGCAGGATTTAACTTCCTTCCACAGGCCTGTAAGACAGAACTATTCTGCCTGGCTTTCAATTTGAACCTGGCCTGATCTTTTGTTCCCCTTCCTTCCCTCCCCCTCCCCTTTTTATGAAGATTGCCTGCTCTGGGATCCCACAGCTGGTTCTCCATTGGTCTCCTCGCTGGCCCAAGTGGGACTAATTTAGCCAGCTAGCCCTGGTGATCATCTGAGGCTCAGGCTCCAATACTTTGGCCACCTCATGAGAAGAGAAGACTCCCTGGAAAAGACCCTGATGTTGGGGAAGATGGAGGGCACAAGGAGAAGGGGACGACAGAGGACGAGATGGTTGGACAGTGTTCTCGAAGCTACCGGCATGAGTTTGACCAAACTGCGGGAGGCAGTGGAAGACAGGAGTGCCTGGCGTGCTCTGGTCCATGGGGTCACGAAGAATCGGACACGACTAATGACTAAACAACAACGAAGATGTATCCCAGGTTGTCTGTTGTTTCAGTTTTCTGTACACCACATGTTTTTAATATATTAAACGGTATAGAAATTAAATAATCCTCCATCATCAACACGTGTCTCTTTACAGTTGTTTACACTGAGCTATACTTGTCATTTCCCTACCCATTCATTCAGTTTCCAGAGATCCTTTTGCAGCTTTCCACAATCTTATTATGCTTTAACAGCCCTGGGCAATGGAGAAGCCGATGTTGCTGCATTACAGCTCCCAAAATCTCTTCTCTACTGGCTATGTTGGCTGACTGGGGCTTCTGAGGGTATGAGTCCATCAACGCCCAGAGAGGACTCCACCCCATATGAAAGGACATAATTGTATAGAGTCTGATTTGACTACAACACCCATCATTCCTTATCCTTGTCCTTGTTGGCTGCGGTTGACTGGAGACGGAGCCAAACATCATCTGAACTTGCACATACTGTAGCTCTAAATTTGCTACTATACATATAAAGGAGAGTGTGCAAATGCTATGCAGGTGGAGGTCCTTTACTGTCCTCTTCTTTTGGGGGTGGTGGTGGTGCATTAATAATAATAATAATAATAATAATAATAATAATAATAATAATAATAATTTATACCCTGCCCATTTGGCTGGGTTTTCCCACCCACTCTGGGTGGCTTCCAACAAAAGATTAAAAGTACATTAAAACATCGTTCATTAAAAACTTCCCTAAACAGGGCTGCCTTCAGATGTCTTCTAAACGTCAGATAGTTGTTTATTCCTTTGACATCTGGTGGGAGGGCGTTCCACAGTGTGGGCGTCACCACCGAGAAGGCCCTCTTCCTGGTTCCCTGTAACCTCACTTCTCGCAGTGAGGGAACCACCAGAAGGCCCTCAGAGCTGGACCTCAGTGTCCGGGCAGAATGATGGGGGTGGAGACGCTCCTTCAGGTATACTGGACCGAGGCCATTTAGGGCTTTAAAGGTCAGCACCAACACTTTGAATTGTTCTCGGAAACATACTGGGAGCCAAGGTAGGTCTTTCAAGACTGGTGTTATGTGGTCTCGGCAGCCGCTCCCAGTCCCCAGTCTAGCTGCCGCATTCTGGATTAGTTGTAGTTTCTGGGTCACCTTCAAAGGTAGCCCCACGTAGAGAGCATTGCAATAGTCCTTTTTTGGAGATTCTAGTGAATGGTGGTTTCATGCCTAAAGGTAAAGGGACCCCTGACCGTTAGGTCCAGTCGTGAACGACTCTGGGGTTGCGGCACTCATCTCGCTTTACTCGCCAAGGGAGCCGGCGTACAGCTTCTGGGTCATGCGGCCAGCATGACTAAGCTGCTTCTGGCAAACCAGAGCAGGGCACGGAAACGCCGTTTACCTTCCCGCAGGAGTGGTACCTATTTATCTACTTGCACTTGGACGTGCTCTCGAACTGCTAGGTTGGCAGGAGCAGGGACTGAGCAACGGGAGCTCACCCCGTCGCAGGGATTTGAACTGCAAACCTTCTGATCGGCAAGCCCTAGGCTCTGTGGTTTAACCCACAGCGCCATCCGTGTCCCATTTCATGGTTTCATGCCTAACTATGCCTTAATGGATAACAGGAGAGCAAGTTTAGTGAGCAGAGGTGCAGCTCCTTAGGATGTTTACCCATCATTCCATCCTTAGGAAACTCGGTTTCATTACAAAGTCCCACATTCTGTAGTTTCACCCTCTGTTCTCGCAGAATGAAGTGACAGGCTAATCCTCGATTGTGAATTCCAGGCAGGTTGAAAGATGTAGCTCATTTAATTTTAGAGCATGTGGGAAAGCACTGCCAACGTTTCGTTTTTTTTTAAAAAAATGAAGTAATTACTCATTTCCCACCCCCTGACAGATGTCTGAAAGAACCACCTGCAACGACGCCCTGCGGCACATTTGTAAAAGGATCTCAGAAGAATAAAGCTGAGTCAGAATAGCAACCCAAGTGGCCAGCAGGGGGAGCTGCTGCTCTTGCAATAGGATATTAGAAGGGGAAGAAATGGAGGCAGTGAGAGATTTTACTTTCTTGGGCTCCATGGTCACTGCAGACGGTGACAGCAGTCACAAAATTAAAAGACGCCTGCTTCTTGGGAGAAAAGCAATGACAAACCTGGACAGCATCTTAAAAAGCAGAGACATCACCTTGCCAACAAAGGTCCGTATAGTTAAAGCTCTGGTTTTCCCAGTAGTGATGTATGGAAGTGAGAGCTGGACCATAAAGAAGGCCGATCGCCAAAGAATTGATGCTTTTGAATTATGGTGCTGGAGGAGACTCTTGAGAGTCCCATGGACTGCAAGAAGAACAAACCTCTCCATTCTGAAGGAAATCAGCCCTAAGTGCTCGCTGGAAGGACAGATCCTGAAGCTGAGGCTCCAAGACTTTGGCCACCTCATGAGAAGAGAAGACTCCCTGGAAAAGACCCTGATGCTGGGAAAGATGGAGGGCACAAGGAGAAGGGGACGACAGAGGACGAGATGGTTGGACAGTGTTCTCGAAGCTACCAGCATGAGTTTGACCAAACTGCGGGAGGCAGTGGAAGACAGGAGTGCCTGGCGTGCTCTGGTCCATGGGGTCACGAAGAGTCAGACACGACTAAACAACTAAACAGCACCATACTTTTCCGTGTATAAGACAATGATTTATTATGTTAAATTAATGGTAAAAAATCGGGGTCGTCTTATACATGGGTAGTGCAGAGGGAGGACGGTGGATGGTTTCCTGCAGATTGTCACTGGCATTAGTGCGGGTGATTGGTGGCTGCGCCAATAGCTGCTGTCTTTTGGCTGTTGCTGCGGCAATTGGGCGGGTGTTTGGTGGCTGCTGGCGGCGAGCGGAAATACGATTGAAGGCTTCTGCATCACGTGCGACCGGGTGAGCGTTTTTAGGCATCCCTCCCCCCCAAAAGTTCAACAACTCTGGGTAATCTCCCCCCATTTTCTTAATTTTTAGTTCCCCAAATAGAGGGTGTCTTATACACAGGGTAGTGTTATACATGAAGAAATATGGTATGTGGCATTAATACGTCCCCTTTAGCTGCACTCAGGGAATCAGAGAATTGTAGAGCTGAAAGGGACACCCAAGGCTCATCTAGTCCAACCCCCTGGAATGCAGACTTCCACAGACTGTGGCAGTCTACCTCTGAACACCACAGGCCAGAGGCTAATAATAATAATAATAATAATAATAATAATAATAATAATAAATTTATTTATACCTCGTCCTCCCCAGCCAAGACCAGGCTCAGGGCAGCTAACAACCAATTATAAAAACAAGTTGATTGAAATACAACTTAAAAAACAAGATTAAAATACAACATTAAAACATTAAAGCATAAAACATTACAGGAGGAGAAATGAAAAAAGAAAGAGGGGGAGGGAATCAAACTGATTCTAAGCCAAAGGCCAGGCGGAACAACTCTGTCTTACAGGCCCTGCGGAAAGAAATCAGATCCTGCAGGGCCCTGGTCTCATGAGACAGAGCGTTCCACCAGGCTGAAGCCAGTGTTGAAAAGGCCCTGGCTCTGGTTGAGGCTGATCAAACCTTCTTAGGGCCTGGGACCTCTAGGGTGTTGCTATTGATGGACCTTAAGGTCCTCCGTGGGGCATACCAGCCAGGAGAGGCATACCAGGAGGGTCCTAGGCCGTGAAGGGCTTTAAAGGTCAAAACCAGCACCTTAAATCTGACCCTGTACTCCACCGGGAGCCAGTGCAGCTGGAAAAGCACTGGGTGAATATGTTCCCATGGCAGAGACCCTGTGAGGAGCCTCGCTGCAGCATTCTGCACCCACTGGAGTTTCTGGGACAGCTTCAAGGGCAGCCCCGCGTAGAGCGAATTACAGTAGTCAAGCCTGGAGGTGACCGCCACATGGATCACTGTGACCAGGTCGGGACGGGAAAGGCAAGGGACCAACTGCTTGACTACTTGGAAGGTGGAAAAATGTGCTTGAAGGTGGAAAAATGTCGCCTTGGCTTTTGCTGTAACCTGCGCCTCCATGGAAAGGGAGGCGTCAAGGATTACACCCAAACTCTTAACGGAAGGCAATCACAGGGAGCGTGGCTTATGGAGGAAAGTACTGTATTTTTCGTGCTATAGGACGTACCCGAGCAAAGGACTCACCTAGTTTTTAGAGGAGGAAAACAAGTAAAAAATATTCTGAATCAAAGCAGTGTCGGGGCTGAAGGGGAAGCCCGGGGTTTCCCTGTAAAGCTCCGGCATCCCCAAGCTAGAACAGCGAGATGTTGCGCAGCGCTCCGACTCTCTGTTCTGGCTTCGGGGACAGCCTTTCAAGCCTCCGCAGGGCAGCGGGGTGCCTTCACCCCGCTGCCCTGCGGAGGCTTTGCGTAGCTAACCCTGAAGCCTTTGGAGCGCAGCGCGAGGTCCCGCTGCGCTCCAAAGGCTTCAGGCGGCTATCCCTGAAGCCTGGAGAGTGAAAGCAACGCATAGCCTCCGGAGCACGGAGGGAGCGCTCCCTCTGCACTTTGGAGGCTTTGCTTTGCTTTCGCTGAAGCCAAGGAGCCTGCATTTGCTCCATGGGACGCACAAACATTTCCCCTTCATTTTTGGAGGGGAAAAAGTGCGTCCTACAGAGCGAAAAATACGGTATCTTATACAGTGTCAGCCAATTTGTCCATCTGCTCAGTATCCCCTACACAGACTGGTAGCTGCTCTCTAGGGGTTTCAGACAGGAGTCTTTCCCAATCATACCTGGGGATGCTGGAGATTGAACCCGCAACCTTCTGCATGCCAAGAAGATGCTTTACCTCTGAGCCCCGGCCCTTCAGGCTTTGCTTATAGATTTCTCCTTTAAGCATCTGGTTGGCTGCTATGTGAAAAGACGATGGATTTGATGGAGCCACCTTGCAATGTCTGTACCTGTCCAACAGATGGTGCTGGTGAGCTTGACACCGGGATAAAAAGCTTGGCTCACAGGTAAGGAATTTCTGGTGTTTAGAACATGTAGGTACTTCTTGTACACAAAACACGCATGTGAGAGGGTTGTTATTATTGAGTTTGGCTTGCTAGCTTCATGGAGGCATCTGGCTGAACTGCTGGAAAGAGATGCTGGCACTGCCCACCTCACTCTTAGTCTGCACTCGGCCAGCTCCCATGTGACTGCTTGCAAGCACAGCTGTGTGACACTGTTTGCAGCTTCATTCACCTGAGTTTCAATATTACCCCTGGTCATAGCTGTCAACTTACAGATTTGAAAATAAGGGAACAGCAGCCTCGAAAATAAGGGATCAGCAGCCATAATAAGGGATTTTGCTTAGCTTATACATCAATCCAGCACTGATGGAGCCATGCTGTTTTTGCTGCCACTGACTGTGTTTTGCAGGGGGTTGGACTAGGTGATCCTAAGGGTCTACAACTCCGACCAAAGAAGAGTGGCAGACAAAACTGATGAACGACGTCGAGATGGCAAAGCTTGTTGCTGTTGTTTAGTCGTTTAGTTGTGTCCGACTCTTCGTGACCCCATGGACCAGAGCACGCCAGGCACCCCTGTCCCCCACTGCCTCCCGCAGCTTGGTCAGACTCATGTTTGTAGCCTCGAAGACACTATCCAACCATCTCGTCCTCTGTCGTCCCCTTCTCCTTGTGCCCTCCATCTTTCCCAACATCAGGGTCTTTTCCAGGGAGTCTTCTCTTCTCATGAGGTGGCCAAAGTATTGGAGCCTCAGCTTCAGGATCTGTCCTTCCAGTGAGCACTCAGGGCTGATTTCCTTCAGAATGGAGAGGTTTGATCTTCTTGCAGTCCATGGGACTCTCAAGAGTCTCCTCCAGCACCATAATTCATTGCATAGTCAATGAAGCAGAAGTAGATGTCTTTCTGGAACTCTCTAGCTTTCTCCATAATCCAGCGCATGTTTGCAATTTGGTCTCTGGTTCCTCCTCCTCTTCTAAATCCAGCTTGCACTTCTGGGAGTTCTTGGTCCACATACTGCTTGAGCCTTCTTTGTAGAATTTTAAGCATAACCTTGCTAGCGTGTGAAATGAGTGCAATTGTGCGGTAGTTGGAGCATTCTTTGGCACTGCCCTTCTTTGGGATTGGGATGTAGACTGATCTTCTCCAATCCTCTGGCCACTGCTGAGTTTTCCAAACTTGCTGGCATATTGAGTGTAGCACCTTAACAGCATCATCTTTTAAAATTTTAAATAGTTCAGCTGGAATACCATCACTTCCACTGGCCCTGTTATTTGCAATGCTTTCTAAGGCCCAATTGAATTCACTCTCCAGGATGTCTGGCTCAAGGTCAGCAACCCCACTACCTGGGGTGCACGAGACACCCATATCTTTCTGGTATAATTCCTCTGTGTATTCTTGCCACCTCTTCTTGATGTCTTCTGCTTCTGTTAGGTCCTTACCACTTTAAGCAAAGCTTACAGGCAGAATTAGAAACCAGGAAGAGGACCTCTTTAATAAAGAATGGGGAAAGTTTATAATTTAGTTGAAAAGCTATTGTAAAGAGTTACATACATTGGTAAGATTGACAGAAAACTTGTAGTAAAAATTTGAACTATGGATGGACAAATGATTTATAAAAATAGAGTTATGAAAGGGATGCAGAGGGGGAAATCACTACATTAAGATGCTGCACTGGTTGGAGTGGATGCTAAGCAGCATGTCGGGGCTGCCATCGTCCTGGCGCGGGGAGTTCCATCAGCCCTTCCCCGCCTGAGGGGGGGGGAGGGAGAGAGACTCTCACCCACGCTGCCCGTGAGCCCGGCATGAGGCGCCGCGGCAGCTGCTGAAGCACCGCCCTTCTGCATCCCTCCCCATCCCCTCCTCTTCCTCCTCCCTCAGGCCACCTCCTCAGCCACCGCTGCCGCTGCCGCCTCCCCCCCTCAGAAGTCTTGGAAGAGAGGGGCTGCCTGCCCGCCCACCCACCGCCACCCGTCTCCTCACAACGCGCCCCTGAGGGGGAAAAGAGAGAGACAGAGACGTGGCAGCTCATGCGCACTCTCTCTTTCGTGGCAGAGGACCCCGAGCCGGGCAAGCATGAAACCTGGAAAATTTAAGGGACATCATCAATAAGGGACAGCAGCGGGACACAGCACTGGGATAAGGGAGTTTCCTGACAAATAAGGGACGGTTGACAGCTATGCCCCAGTAGAACTCAGCAGGGAGGCTGATGACTCTGGCTCTACCTACTATGAGGGTTCCCCGCCTTCTGCTTTGCCAGTCACAATGGTAAAGGGTAAAGGACCCCTGGACGGTTAAGTCCAGTCAAAGGTGACTATGGGGTTGCGGCGCTCATCTCAGTTTCAGGCTGAGGGAGCCGGCGTTTGTCCACAGACAGCTTTCTGGGTCATGTGGCCAGCAGGACTAAACCGCTTCTGGCGCAACGGAACACCGTGACGGAAACCAGAGTGCACAGAAATATTGTTTACCTTCCCGCTGGAGCAGTACCTTTTTGCCATATGTGGACTTTTTACCATATGTGGTGGGGATGTAGAGAAGTTAAACATTTTTGGGAAATGATATATAATGAATTAAAAAAAATGTTTAAATTTTTGTTAGGGATTATAGGACAAGACCTGCCAAGAAAAATAAAGGACTTATTTATGTATGTTACAACAGCGGCAAGAATCTTAATAGCACAAGGATGGAAGAATGAGGAAATCCCAATGAAAGAACAGTAGCAAGAAAAATTTATATATATATATATATATATATATAGAGAGAGAGAGAGAGAGAGAGAGAGAGAGAAACCCCTGTCCCCTAAAACTGATACAATTCTCAATCCCTCTTCATGGGGAATTCTGGGAGTTGCAGTTCTGTTAAGAGTGGTCTACTGAAAACTCTCAGCAGCGTAAACAAATTACAGCTCCCAGGATCTTTGGAGGAATGCATGATGGTCAAAAATGGTACCATGTCTGGTGCAAATGGGGCCTGAATATAGAAAGTTCTCCTATTCTGAGCCAGACCAATCTGTAGCAGTGGCCTGCAGGCCGAATGCGACCTTACGGACATCTCAATCTGCCAGGTACCATCTAGCAAACACCTGAGAGGGAGTCCTCTTCTTAATAGCTGTATTTAATATCCTCCCAGTTCTAGGTTGGGTTTTCCTTGCTGGCGTTCTGCCCTGTGGAGTGTCTGGTGGAAGAAAAGGGATTGGTTTTGAGCCTCTGGCAAACCTCACCTTGGCATGGAGGTGGATGTGGAAGAGCAGGTTTCTCCTGTTTGGCTAACCTGCTCCCTTCAGTCTTGAACTGTAATCCCCTGTGGAGTGGAGCTGGATTGGGCCATGGATAAGCTGAAGGCTGCTCAGAAGAGAGTAGAGCAAGGCATAAGCAAACTCGGCCCTCCAGATGTTTTGGGACTACAACTCCCATCATCCCTGACCACTGGTCCTGTTAGCTAGGGAAGATGGGAGTTGTAGTCTGTACAGGAGTTTGCCTGCACCTGGAGTAGAGACTGATTCAATAGTACAAGAGGGACGCTTGCTTGCTGGATGAGACTGAGGGAACCTCTGTTTGAGATCCCCAATTAAGGCTCATGCTTCAAAGACATTCCTATTAGAGCAGGCTTCCACAACCTCGGCCCTCCAGATGTTTTTTGGCCTACAATTCCCATGATCCCTAGCTAGCAGGACCAGTGGTCAGGGATGATGGGAAATGTAGACGCAAAACATCTGGAGGTTGAGGTTGAGGAAGCCTGTATTAGAGCATTAAGCGCCCAGATTCATTTATCTGTCTTAGAAATGGAAGGAACGAATGATACAAGCAAGTTGCTATCAGACATTAACATGAGGTGTAAGGCCTTTGACTCAAATTAATTCTCAATGGGTTTTCCACTTAGAAATGGGAGAAATGAAGAATCTAAAGTTGCTATTAGACATTTGTAGGAGGTGTCCTAAGGGCCTCAACTCAGATTCGTTCTCAGACCTTAGACATGAAAGAAGCATGCAAGCAAGTTGCTATCAGACAGCCATATGAGCTGTAAGGCCCTCAGCCCAGACACACTGTCAGAGGGTATCTTAGACACAAAAGGGGAAAAAAGCAAGTCACTATCTGATGTTCTGGTGAGAGAAGTGAGAGCTGGACCATAAAGAAGGCTGATCGCCGAAGAATGGATGCTTTTGAATTATGGTGCTGGAGGAGACTCTTGAGAGTCCCATGGACTGCAAGAAGATCAAACCTATCCATTCTTAAGGAAATCAGCCCTGAGTGCTCACTGGAAGGACAGATCCTGAAGCTGAGGCTCCAAGACTTTGGCCACCTCATGAGAAGAGAAGACTCCCTGGAAAAGACCCTGATGTTGGGAAAGATGGAGGGCACAAGGAGAAGGGGACATCAGAGGACGAGATGGTGGGACAGTGTTCTCGAAGCTACCAGCATGAGTTTGACCAAACTGTGGGAGGCAGTGGAAGACAGAAGGGCCTGGCGTGCTTTGGTCCCTGGGGTCACAAAGAGTCGGACACGACTAAACGACTAAACAACTAAACAACAACAAACCAGATGTTCTTAGAATGGGGATAAGCCTGCAACCCGGTGATTCTTTTTCAAAACGTGTCACGAAAGAAGTGGAGCAGCACACAAGCAAGTTGGGTATTTGTAAAAGCTGTAATTAAACCCCGCTGCGCTTGTTGTGAAAGTGTGTGGAATTTCAAGAGGTGAATGGGAACTAGGTTGTGGTCCAGAGATCTATTATTATGATGGCATCTCGGTCAGGGGGATCCTTATGCAACACAGTAAAGCAGTTATTAAAGGCAGAAGGAGACTCCTGAAACCCGATTCCAGATCTTTGTGATTTCTTACCCTGCTCATCACACCCAGAAGGTTTGGCTGAACTTGGGAGACCCACCTAATATGACTAATTGCATGCTCCAGATAGAAAAGAAACATGTCACAATGAGCATCAGACTTCTTGTGTTCTGGATGTGTTAGGCTTCGCAGGTCATGCGGCTGTGGCCTGTGACCCCGCATTGCTTTTTAATTTGAAGGAAGTCCCAAATCAGTGCAGTTTTGAAATCCGTGGTGAAAACCGGTGCAGCTTTGAAAGGTTTATGGAATTACTATGTTTATACATATTGTTGGGAAAATCAAGAAGGTCTAGACTTCTCGATAACTGACAAAGGAACTTTGTCCTGGTCTACAGTTCAAGGTGGCGGATGCGGGTGGTGTTTGCTTGCTTCATATTCTGCTAGTGCGGTTTGGTGGTTAGAGTGCTAGTGAATGGGAGGACAGGATTCAAGTCCCAATTCAGCCATGAAGTTCACTGGGTTACCCCAGAGTTGTTGTGGGGATTAAATGAAGACGAGGGGAACCATGCACATATAAATGCAACAAAACAAACAAAATAACAGAACTGTGCAGGTGTTCTAACCTGTGTAAAAAAGGTAAATGGTAAGGGACCCCTGGACGGTTAAGTCCAGTCAAAGGCGACTATGGGGTTGCGGCGCTCATCTCGCTTTCAGGCCGAGGGAGCCGGCGTTTGTCCACAGACAACTTTCCGGGTCATGTGGCCAGCATGACTAAACCACTTCTGGCGCAACGGAACACCTTGACAGAAACCAGAGAGCACGGAAACGCTGTTTACCTTCCCGCCAGAGTGGTACCTATTTATCTACTTGCACTTTGACGTGCTTTTGAACTGCTAGGTTGGCAAGAGCTGGGACTGAGCAACGGGAGCTCACCCCGTTGCGGGGATTCGAACCACCAACCTTCCGATTGGCAAGCCTTAGGCTCTGTCTTTTAGACCACAGCGCCACCCACGTCTTGTTCGTTGCAGGCTGTCAAATACTGCCAACCTAGCAGGAGCCGGCGTACAGCTTCCGGGTCATGTGGCCAGCATTACTAAGCTGCTTCTGGCAAACCAGAGCAGCGCATGGAAACACCGTTTACCTTCCCGCCGGAGTGGTACCTATTTATCTACTTGCACCGGCGTACTTTTGAACTGCTAGGTTGGCAGGAGCTAGGACAGAGCAACGGGAGCTCACCCCATTGTGGGGATTCGAACCAATGACCTTCTGATTGGCAAGCCCAAGAGGCTCAGTGATTTAGACCACAGCGCCACCTGCATCCCTGTCTAAGACGTGTAACTGCAAACTGCCATGTAAGGCCAAGGAAAGTGCTACATGAGCTGATTTTAAAAGGGCAAACATGTTTTCTTAACCTGTTGAAAGTTTCTTGCAACTCTTACAATTTTCTAGTATATTTTAGCAAGGGACATATGCACACATTGTGTGCTGACTGTTGTATAAATATTTTACACTTTATACTAAGTCTAGTGCACCCATGGCACAGTTGAGCAGGGTGTCTCTTCTGCCATGCATGTCAGAAATAAAAGAAACCACTGACATATGTTTCAAACAATTACCTCATGGTCTGATTTCCACAGCAATATAAATGCAATTTAGTAAAGTTTATCTGAAACAAAAACATGGTTTCATTGATGAATATGAGGAGGTGCCAACTTGTTCTAGTTAGTACATTTTGGCCATAAACATATAGATATAGTAGAAAAACACAACCACACAAATTTCTTGGTTTGCAATAAACTTTTAATGAGTTTTCAAGAAGAAAGTCTGAATATTTACATCATTCACATTGAGGAAAGCTCATGGGGAATTTTAGCCAATTATGGTTTGCAAGAAGAAAAGGGAATATGCAACAAGTGATGATAATAATTGAGTATTTCAACTATCCTTGAAGGCATCTACTTCAGCTTCTGGGGGAAGACTTTCTGTTGACTTTGCTGTCCACCACAACATCCGCCGCTGCTGCTACCACCACAGCACCCACCACCTCTGCTGCCGCCGCAACATCCGCCACCGCTACTGCCGCTACTGCCGCCACAACATCCACCGCTGCTCTGACTCTGCTGAGAGGAAACCACACTGCGGCTGCCACCACAACATCCTCCGCCACTGCGGCTGCCACCGCAGCATCCACAGCCTCTACCACCACAACAGCAGCAGCTTCCTCTTTGTTGTTGTTGGCTCATCTTTTCTGTGGATTGGATAAGCCTTGAGGAAGAGAGAAAGAGATTGGCATCATTTTGAGGGCTGAAGTCTCAGAGGGAATAGCTCCTAGAACAGTGGTTCTCTACCTGTGGGTCCCCAGATGTTGTTGGACTACAACTCCCATCGTCCCTGAGCTCTGGCCTTGCTAGCTAAGGGTGGTGGGAGTTGTAGTTCAACAACATCTGGGGACCCACAGGTTGAGAAAGGCTGTCCTAGAAGATGCAATTTAACCTACGTCTTCCCTTGAAGTTCACGGGATGCTTCGACCTATATCTGATAGACCCATGAATCGCTGGGAGGTCCTCATACTCACCTATTGCTCACTGAGTCAAGCGTTGGTCAATTCAAGCTTTGTCGAGTGAATGAGAGTTGCTTGAGACAAAGGGACCTTTTATACCATCTCCCAATGGCCTGTTTCAGAAATGGCGGCAGGTTCTGAGAAGGCATACAATGCCTGCATTGTTCATGCTGACTCAATGTTTGGTACTAATTAGGCTGACTCGGCCATTCACGAGATACTTATCTCCAGCTACACTGAATAATGCGCATGTTTCTCTTGGTGGATTTTTCATGTCACTCTAGCACAATATAAGTGCCAGCTTAGTGTGAGCTTTGCACATGTCCTAAAGCCTTTCTCATCTCTTCTCTGAATTCATAGAACCCAGCACCTTGGGATGGAGTGGAGAGACCCCATCTTCCTTGCAATTTGCTCAGGGGAAAGCACATTTGAGCGTTGGGGAAGAAATATCTTTGGCATAGCTGTCAACTTACAGATTTGAAAATAAGGGACCAGCAGCCTCGAAAATAAGGGTTCAGCAGCCAAAATAAGGGATTTTGCTTAGCTTATACATAAATCCGGCACTGATGGAGCCATGCTGCTTTTGCTGCAACTGACTGTGTTTTGCAGGGGGTTGGACTAGATGATCCTAAGGGTCTACAACTCCGACCAAAGAAGAGTGGCAGACAAAACTGATGAACGACGTCCAGATGGCAAAGCTTACAGGCAGAATTAGAAACCAGGAAGAGGACCTCTTTAATAAAGAATGGGGAAAGTTTATAATTTAGTTGAAAAGCTATTGTAAAGAGTTACATACATTGGTAGGATTGACAGAAAACTTGTAGTAAAAATTTGAACAATGGATGGATAAATGATTTATAAAAATAGAGTTATGAAAGGGATGCAGAGGGGGGAATCACTACATGAAAATGCTGTACTGGTTGGAGGGGATGCTAAGCAGCACATTGGGGCTGCTGTCGTCCTTGCGCGAGGAGTTCCATTGGCCCTTCCCCGCCCGAGAGAGAGGGAGGGAGGGAGAAAGACTCTCGCCCACGCCACCCGCGAGCCCGGCATGAGGCGGTTGTGGCGCCGTCCTTCTGCGTTCCTCCCCATCCCCTCCTTTTCCTCCTCTCTCAGGCTGCCTCCTCAGCTACTGCCGCCCGCCTCTGGCTTCCCATAGCAGCGCAGCAGAAGTCTCGCAAGAGAGGGGCTGCCTGCCCTCCCACTGCCCCCCGTATCCTCATGATGCGCCTCTGAGGGGGAAAAGGGAGAGATGGAGACGTGGTAGCTCGTGCACGCTCTCTCTCTCACAGCGGAGGACCCCGAGCCGCTGCTTCCCTCCCGAGCCGGGCGAGCATGAAACCCGGGAAATTTAAGGGACATCATCAATCCGGGATAGCAGCGGGAAATGGCACTGGGATAAGGGAGTTTCCCACCAAATAAGGGACGGTTGACAGCTATGATCTTCGGGGACCTAGGCCAGAGGTTGGGAACAGGACTCCAATAAGAACATAAGCGGAGCCTGCTGGATGAGTCCAATGACCCATCTAACTCAAAACTTGTTCTTACACTGGCCTCCCAGGTACCTCAGTGGGAAAACTGCAAGCAGGACCTGAACACAAGAGCAGCTTCCCCTCCTGTGCTTTCTAGGAAAAAGGTTTTTTAAAAAGGGTAAAGGACCCCTGGATGGTTAAGTCCAGTCAAAGGCGACTATGGGGTTGTGATGCTCATCTCGCTTTCAGGCCAAGGGAGCTGGCGTTTGTCCACAGAGAGCTTTCTAGGTCATGTGGCCAGCATGACTAAACTGCTTCTGGTGCAACAAAACACTGTGACAGAAGCCAGAGCACATGGAAACGCCCTTTACCTTTCCGCCGCAGTGGTACCTATTTATCTACTCACACTGGTGTGCTTTCAAACTGCTAGGTTGGCAGGAGCTGGGACAGAGCAATGGGAGCTCACCCATTACAGGGATTCGAACCACCGACCTTCTGATCAGGAAGCCCAAGATGAACTGGTATCCAGAAGCATTTCAACAATGGAGGCAGAGCATAGCCATCTTAGCTAGTAGCTACTGATAGCCTTATCCTCCTTAAATGTGTGAAATCCTCTTTTAAAGCCATTCAAGTTGGTGGCCATCACTGCCTCATGTGGGAGTGAGTTCCATCGTTTAATTATGAGCTGCATTAAGAAGTACTTTCTTTTATCTGTAGCTAATCTTCCAAAATTCAGCTTCATAGTGCCACCGCCATCCCTGGCCACCCCACGAAGCCCATTGCCCAGCCCTCTCAGGCACACTTTTATGAATCCAGCTAGGAAGAGCTCCCCCATCCGGTGGTCTAGCTGTCTCTTTTCCTGCACATGTTGTAGACTTACTAGGCATATCACGAGTTTTCCCTCTCACTACTGTACAGTCGGGGTGCGGGTGGTGCTGTAGTCTAAACCACTGAGCCTAGGGCTTGCCGATCGGAAGGTCGGCGGTTTGAATCCCCATGACAGGGTGAGCACCTGTTGTTCGGTCCCAGCTCCTGACAACCTAGCAGTTCAAAAGCACGTCAAAGTGCAAGTAGATAAATAGGTACCGCTCTGGCGGGAAGGTAAACAGTGTTTCCGTGCTCTGCTTTGGTTCACCAGAAGTGGCTTAGTCATGGTGGCCACATGACCAGAAGCTGTCTGCGGACAAATGCCGGCTCCCTCGGCCTATAGAGCGAGATGAGTGAGCAACCCCAGAGTCGTCCGTGACTGGACCTAACAGTCAGAGGTACCTTTACCTTTTTACTGTACAGTCATCAAATCAACAATGGTAGTTTGACAATGTACCCTAGATGTTTCTGCCTGTATTTTGGTCTGGTCTGGAGACAGAACCTCGAGGGCAAGGTAGCTCAGGTGTTCTAAGCACCAGAGAGCTTTCAGGAAAGAAAGAGAAAACTTTCTGGTGTAGAGCATAGGCCAGGGGTTGGCAAACTATGGCCCCTGGGCCGGATCAGGCCCACCTGGGTCTTTGGTCCGGCCCATGCCGCGAAGCTGCAAGCTGCCGTGAAGCCGAGACTCCTGGCGATTGCAACGGGAGTAAGAGGCCGAGTGGTGGCGGCTCTGCCACTCAGCGGCATTTGATTGGAAGACGTCCCCATGTCACGCTGAAGTAAGCCAGGTGCGGCGTTTGATTGGCAGAGCCGCTGCTGCTTGGCCTCTTCCTTCCACCACCGCTGCCGCTGCCCTGGTATTCCTGTGGGCCAGAGAGTAGAGAAGCTCACTCTGCCTACCTATGAGAAGCAGCAGCAGCGGTGGTGGCAGCAGCCCCTGGGAAGGTAAGTGCAGTGGCTGGGGCTGGGGGCTGGGGGAGGAGGACTACTTGCCCCCCTTGCCTCTTCTTCCAGCCCCCCGGTGCTGTTTCTCCAGCCCACCACAAGGCCTGAGGGACAGTGGACCGGCCCGCTGCTAACAATTTTTGCTGACCCCAGGCATAGGCAGTAGCAGACTCAGATGTATCAGGGATCTGAATGTCAAAAATATCAGAGGAAACTATCTGAAGATGAGACCAAAGGTCAATCACTGCCTCTCATCTTGCTCTCACTGTGGCCAATCAGATTCCTCCAGGAGCCCATGGGCAGGGCATGAAGGAAAGAGTTCTCACCTTCACTTATAAGAACATAAGAAGAGCTATGATGGATCAGGCCAATGGCCCACCTAGTCCAGCATCTTCAGCTAGCGAATGAATCCATTGGCTCAAAACACCTCCCAAAAGCTAGGACAAAGAAGCTGAGTCTTGTGGCAGCTTCAAGACATAACCACCTACCGCTTCCTCCTCTTGTTCCAACCCATCCTGCACTTCACCCTCCAGCTCTGAAGCTCCCCCTGCCTCTCACTCCTGTCTCCTGGCCAGTTCAGTTCCCCAGAAAACACAAGACTGGGTCAGATTCCAGCTATCCTTCCATGGTGCACACCAGTCCCTGACATTACATTTAGTCAAACCCTTGGTCCATCAACCTTAGTATTGTCTATACTGACAGGCAGTGGGTCTCCAGTGTTTCAGAGGGTCTCTTCCTGATCTACCCAGAGGTGCCAGGGATTGACCTTCTGCATTTAAAACAGGCACTGCATTCCTTCTCCTCGGTTCGCGTCCAACATGCTTGACACCATATCATGTTCTTGTGACTCTACTGGCTGTGTCTCATGGTTGGAAGCCTCACCCCAATCTTACATTGCACAACCAATGGCTGTTCAAGCTAGATGCCTCACCAAGGTTTCTGTTGACAGATGGACACCTAAACCATCAGGATTCTTCCTAGCAAGGCTTGATATTCATAACATCCTGCAGAGGAACGTGTGGGCAAGATAATTGCATAGGATGTGACTTCTCTGTGTGTAATTGGAAAGGTGGTGGAGGATGTCAGATAGAATCAGAACCCGGGTGCAGATATACAGGTCATCCAACCAGTAGCTCCATACACTGCATTCTGGAGGTCTTCTTCCCTTCTTTAGGGAATCAAACCCACACAGTGCTTTCATTTGTTTCAGCTCAGTTTCCATGGTTAACCTGCAGGCAAGCTGTGGAAGTCATCTAGGAAGCTGGGCTTGGTGAAGTCCCTGCATTCTCCTAACCAAGTCTCATATTCCCCATCATATAACTAGAAATGGGATAAGAACTATCAAAGAGCTCAGCTAGATCAGACCAACGCCCTGCTTCATCCAGTAGCATGTTCTTGTTCATTAAAGGTAAAGGTAAAGGTAAAGGTAAAGGTAAAGGTAGCCCTGACCATTAGGTCCAGTCACGGACGACTCTGGGGCTGCGCGATCATCTTGCTTTACTGGCTGAGGGAGCCAGTGTACAGTCATGTGGCCAGCATGACTGAGCCGCTTCTGGTGAACCAGAGCAGCGCATGGAAATGCTGTTTACCTTCCCACCAGAGCAGTACCTATTTATCTACTTGCACTTTGACGTGCTTTCGAACTGCTAGGTTGGCAGGAGCTGGGACCGAGCAACAAGAGCTCACCCCGTCGCAGGGATTCAAACCACTGACCTTCTGATCAGCAAGCCCTAGGCTCTGTCGTTTAGACCACAGCGCCACCCATGTCTTGTTCATTGCAGGCTGTCAAATACTGCCCAAGAGAGCCTATGATTATTGTAGCCAACTAGCAAACACAGTGGGTGATCAGCAGTGGACGTCTAACACTACCACATGCCAAATACGGAAATGAAACATTAGCTAGATAGATGGCACGTATTGTCATGGTCTGAAAAGGAGGATTGTGTATCCCCAGCCAGATCAGCTTCTCTGTGAAGAGGAGGAGGAAGCGAACGATTCAGCCCCCTTCTCCCCAGCAGTTTCAGTGGGAGAGAAAAAAAGAGAATGCTATACAGCCTCCACAGGAGTTACCTAGCTACAAGATGGTGGAAGAAGGGAGGGAATAGCCAGCAGAGACCTCCCTAGAGCCTCCCTCGCCTTGGGCTCACAGGTCCAGCAGTATTACAGAACAGCGAATGCAGACGGGTGGAACTTCTTGTTGGCACCAAGGATGTTGCTGGGGATAGAAGAGGAAGGGCTCAGAGTAGCCAACACCTGTCTCTGTGGAGAGATATGGATTCTTGCTTTGCAACCAGATGACTGAATAAAAAGAACCATAAAAATACAAGCTGCTTGTGATTGCACTTGGGCAAAAAAAAATGAGAGGCACAAATACAGGATGGGTGACACCTGGCTTGAGAGCAGTACATGTGAAAAGGATCTAGGAGTCTTGGTTGACCACAAACTTGACATGAGCCAACAGTGTGACGCGGCAGCTAAAAAAGCCAATGCAATTCTGGGCTGCATCAATAGGAGTATAGCATCTAGATCAAGGGAAGTAATAGTGCCACTGTATTCTGCTCTGGTCAGACCTCACCTGGAGTACTGTGTCCAGTTCTGGGCACCACAGTTCAAGAAGGACACTGACAAACTGGAACGTGTCCAGAGGAGGGCAACCAAAATGGTCAAAGGCCTGGAAACGATGCCTTATGAGGAACGGCTAAGGGAGCTGGGCATGTTTAGCCTGGAGAAGAGGAGGTTAAGGGGTGATATGATAGCCATGTTCAAATATATAAAAGGATGTCACATAGAGGAGGGAGAAAGGTTGTTTTCTGCTGCTCCAGAGAAGCGGACACGGAGCAATGGATCCAAACTACAAGAAAGAAGATTCCACCTAAACATTAGGAAGAACTTCCTGACAGTAAGAGCTGTTCGACAGTGGAATTTGCTGCCAAGGAGTGTGGTGGAGTCTCCTTCTTTGGAGGTCTTTAAGCAGAGGCTTGACAACCATATGTCAGGAGTGCTCTGATGGTGTTTCCTGCATGGCAGGGGGTTGGACTCGATGGCCCTTGTGGTCTCTTCCAACTCTATGATTCTATGATTCTATGATTCTTGCCTATGAAGTTACCAGGGGAGGAGAGGACTCTCCACGCTTGACACATATTAGAAAGAAGCTGTTCCGTTTCTACAAGTACAGACTGGCAGCTATAGCAAGCTCTCTTAGAAGGATATTAGAAGAGTCCACTTGGATTAGGCCAGTGCTCTGTCTAGTCCAGCATCCTGCTATCACAGTGGCCAAACAAAAGCCCCCCAGGAAGCCATAGGCAGGGCAAACAGGCAAGGGCCCTGCTGGTACAAGCCAATGGCCCCTTTGAGTCTAGTACTCTGTTCTCACAATGGCAAAGAGATTTCCCAATGGGAAAACCAACAGCAGCAGCAACTCTCCTCACTTGGGATTCACAGCAATGTATTCACAAACATAACACCTCAAACAATGGAAGTTGACCATAGCAGCCATTGACAGCATCGCCTCCTTAATAATAATAATTTTTTATTTATACCCCGCCCTTCCCGGTTCAAAACTGGGCTCAACAAATTTAAAACACTTAATTATAAAAGCAGCATAAAATACAGTATAAAAACACGAATAACAATAAAATTCAAAAATCAATTTAGGGGAAATAAGCATTAGATAATCCCCAGGGCTAGCTGGCTGAATTGGTCCTACTTAAGCCAGCGAGGAGGCCAGGGGAGAATTAGCTGTGGGGTCTCAGAGCGGGTGATCTTCATAAAAGGGGAGGGGGAGGGAAGAGAAGGGAAGGGAAATAGAAGATCAGGCTGTATTCAAATTAAAGGCCAGGTGGAATAGCTCTGTCTTACAGGCCCGACGGAAGGAGGTTAAATCCTGAAGGGCCCTAGTCTCATGGGACAGAGCATTCCACCAGGTCGGAGCCATCTATTAATTTGCCTAATCCTCAGGCAATTTGGTGACCACCACAGTCTCTTATAGGAGTGAGTTCTATAGCTGAAATATGCATTGTGTGGAGAAGAACTCCTTTTTGTCTGCCTACCAACATCAAATTTGATGGTTACGGCCAAAATTGGAGGAGAAAGAGAACAAGGGCGTGTAATAGTTTTGGGGCCAACTGGTCCCACAAAAACCAAATACTTATGTCAAGACACGAGGGGGGAAAATGGCTTGTATTGAATAAAGTAGAAGAAGAAAAGTCAAATGTTGCTCATCTTCCAGCTGGATGTGTGGCATATAAATAATAGAATTATTATTATTATTTATTGAAGCCCTGTTCTTTTCTGTGGGGCAACCGTTTGATTTCTGCTGCAAAATCAACCAATCAATCACTGTAAACAGCCTCCATTAGAGAAAAGTTAAAAAGGACGTGAATAATGAGGACAAACCTACTCACCAGGAAGACAGGGTGTTGTTGTTGTTGTTTTTAAAAAAACATTGGAGAGCTGATGGAAAAACAATTATAGAAACATTGCTGTGGTTGCTGATTCATTTGGCTAGCCAGATAGCTCTCACTTTAAAGCTAGGATGATCTGCTGATGTTTCATCTGTAGGAGCTGGTGATGAACATAGGAAGATAGGAAGCTAACTTACAAAGTCAAACCATAGGCCCATCTATCTCAGGATTGTCTACACCAGGGGTCAGCAAACTTTTTCAGCAGGGGGCCGGTCCACTGTCCTTCAGACCTTGTGGGGGGCCGGATTATATTTTGAGAAAAAAAATGAACAAATTCCTATGCCCCACAAATAACCCAGAGATGCATTTTAAATAAAAGCACACATTCTACTCATGTGAAAACACCAGGCAGGCCCCACAAATAACCCAGAGATGCATTTTAAATAAAAGGACACATTCTGCTCGTGTAAAAACATGCTGATTCCCAGAACATCCATGGGCTGGATTGAGAAGACGATTAGGCAGAGATACGGTCTCCCAACACCTGTTTAAAATGTGCATACGTTGTACAGTTTGATACGAAACATCCACTTTTAAATGTAAAATACTTTCCAATGTTTTCAAAAGCAGTCCTCCACAAAAATGCACCTTTTGTTTGCACCTTTTGTGTGATACAAGTATTTTTCTACACATCTTTTTCTTTGCACACCAGAAAGGCATTGGGGTATCTAGTTGCTGTGAACCAACTCTTCAAGCAAGTCTGGGTACAACGGATTGGATCGGTCCTCTGTGAGAAGCACACCAAACCAATTCCTCCTCCATCTCCAGTCCAATCACCAGTCTGGTTCCCTCTTTACTGACCAAAAAGATTACTTAAAAAAAATAAAATAAATGGATGTTATTCTGATAGGTGCTCAGATCGGGCGAGGCAAACTCTCTGCACTGAATTGGGTGAAATTTCTCTCTTGAGTGTACAGCTGTGTTATTGTTTTTTTGGTGGGTTGTGTAACAACTCATTTCTTTCACTGATTTTACTTGACTGTTATTATGGCTGTTGTGTAAGCTGCCTCAGGAAGGGTGGTGAAATATAAACACAAACAAGTCAACACTGAATAAGTAAATGTCATTCAAAGGGTGAGTCCTCTACAGGCTACAACAGGTATCCAGTCTCCATGGATGGAGCTCTTAGATTTCTCATCAGCCCATATACGATTGAAAATGGCATATAAAAAGGCATTCTGTCAGAGAAAATGGCAATAAACACACACATTATTAGGCAGTGTTGCAAATGAAGTGCACATTTTACGGAAAAATTGAAACGCTGATGATTTTGCATTGGGAATGCAAACTGATATGGAAATCTGGAGAAGGGAACTTAAGAACAGAAAAATGTGAAAGTAAGAGAAATTGAAATTGAGAGATTTAGCCAACACTAGTGAGCTCGGACTCTGTAGGTACCTTTACCTACTTTATTGTTATTTATTATTTATTATTATCATTTATTAAATTATTATTATTACAGAGAGCTGAAAAAGGAATTAGAAAATAGTGAGTGGGTGCTTGTGAAAAAAGAGTCCTAGAGAAAACGGACTCACGTTCTCCGAATTTTCCCCATTGAATTGAAAATTTGTGAATCTCAAACACAGGTGGAATCTACACACACATAAAAAAGTTCTGAAAATGTTTTTTTTAAAAAGTGTTTTAAAAAATGCATTGAATTTTCCATAAGGCCCACCATCGTCACCTAGTATCACATTGTATATTGCACTTAAAACACACTTAAAACATTTTATTTGCAGCTGTATAACTGAATCCATAAAGAGGCTGTGTTTTATACGTTTTGCTTTAAAACTCTCACTAGAAATGGTCTAAGCTAAATGTGCAACCATGTGGAACCAGATTTTTTAAAAATTACATATTTCACTGTTTTAAATTTAGTCTTATTTTTTAAAGGTATATTCTTTCCATTCACTGAAAGGCTGAAAAGACAGCCCCAAAAGAAATGGGACGATGGATTTTAAAAACAGGCCAGTTGGTCCATTTCTGAATATTTATTTTTATTTATTTTTGGCATCTTTAATGCACCAGATATTTTCTCCCCTGGGGTGTTAATGACATTTGTTAATGATAATATAAAGATATCTGGGCAACTAACAGTAAATGATCACAAGCAAGCAACAGGGAGGGTCTTAGCTCAGTGGCAAAGCATTTTCTTGGCAAGCAATAGGTTCCAGTTTCCTTCCTGGCCTCCCCAGGAATGCGAAAAGCTCCCTGTCTGAAGCCCTGAAGAGTCAAGGCCCTTTCGGTACAGCTAAAACTGAGCCAGGTGAACCCATGGTCTGTAGAAGGCAGTTTGCTATTTAAGCCAGCTTTTTATTCAAGGACTGAAATCTCACTTGATTTTTAAGCAAAGGACTGTGGCAGAGCAGTAATATAAAGGTAGCTCAGTGGCAAATTTTATATATATATATATATATATATATATATATATATATATATATATATATAATTTCTGTTTTACAATTTACTCATTTTTACAATCCTTAAGAAAGCAGTGACTTCCCTTCTTCTCTTTCCATGGTTCATTTTACGTATCATAAATCCCTGCATATTTTACAAAAAACTATACCAGTCAGTATTCCATTATTGCATCCATCAAAAGTTGTTTACACTGCTGAATTTATCTCAGCGCTGTCAGCGTTTTCAGTTGTACACAGTTATTTCCCACATATTCAATAAACATTTTCCAATCTTCTCTAAACGGATGTTCTTCTTGTTCTCTTATTCTATATGTTGAGTCTGCAAGCTGCGCATATTCTGTCAACTTAAGTTGCCAATCTTATTTGATTGGGACCTCGTTCGCTTTCCATTTTTGGGCTAATGAAACACGGGCCGCAGTAGTGGCATACATAAATAACTTTTTTTGACACCTGGGCATTTCTGTCTGAATTATCCCCAACAGAAAGGACTCTGTTGTTGTTTTTTTTTGGGGGGGAAGTACTTTTAAACATTTCCCCCCCAATTCATTATGGATCAATTCCCAATACTCTTTTACCCTTTTACAAGTGGCAGATATTTTCTACTCTGCATGCACAAGGCCCCGGGTAAAGTCTGTAGCCTCTTTAGCCAGAGCTTAGAAAAACACCCTGGAGAACTAGGTGGATGCTGACTGACTTGGTGTAAGACAACTTCTTATGCTATATGGTGGGACGATGGCTCAGTGGCAGACAAAGGAGCCCGTTTGCGAGAGCGATTAGAAGGACCAATACCGCGCGTGTGACATCAATGTCCTGATGTCATGTGCGTGACATCAGGACGTTGGGAGGAGCTGATTGCGGCTTTTTGAACATTGTATGATGGGGTCCAGCCCCTAACCCAAAGATATTTGGGGGCCTAAAATTGCCCAGTCCCTCGAGGTCGAAGATACGTTCTTTCCTATATGTTGGACCTGTAAAAGGGTAAACCAATATTGGGAAATAATTTATAATGAATTGAAAAGGTTTAAAAGCACCTTTCCCAAAAAAACATCAACACAGAGTCCTTTTTGTTGGGGACAATTCAGATGGAAATTCCCAGGTGTTAAAAAAGGTTATTTTATGTATGCCACTATGGCGGCCTGTTTTTCGATAGCCCAAAAGTGGAAAACGAGCGAGGTCCCAACCAGAGAAGAATGGCAACTTAAACTGATGGAATATGTGCAGCTTGCAGATCCACCTTATAGAATAAGAGAACAAGAAGAACATTCGTTTAAAGAAGATTGGAAAATGTTGATATATATGGGGGGGGGGGGAATTGTTTACACTTGAAAACGTTGGCAGAATTAAGATAAATGCAACAGTGTAAATAAGTTTTGACAGAAGTAATAATGGAATACTGAATGGTTTAGTTTATATAAAATATGCAGGGATTGATGCTATGCAGAATGAACTATGGAAAAAGAAGAAGTCATTGATATTTTAAGGTTGTTTAAATGAATATTCTAAATTGTAAAACAGGAAATTTAATAAAAATTATATAAAAATAAAATTGCCCTGTCCCAAGGAGCTTGTGGCTCTGGTGGTAGAGCATCTTTGTTCCCTGTGGAAAGTCCCAGCTTCCAACCCCAACCCCTCCAGGTAAGCCTAGGGGAAGCAGCTGCCAATCAGTGTAGACTGGGTTGTTGTTGTTTAGTTGTTTAGTCGTGTCCGCCTCTTCGTGACCCCATGGACCAGAGCACGCCGGGCCCTCCTGTCTTCCACTGCCTCCCCCAGTTTGGTCAAACTCATACTGGTAGCTTCGACAACACTGTCCCACCATCTCATCCTCTGTCGTCCCCTTCTCCTTGTGTCCTCCATCTTTCCCAACATCAGGGTCTTTCCCAGGGAGTCTTCTCTTCTCATGAGGTGGCCAAAGTATTGGAGCCTCAGCTTCAGGATCTGTCCTTCCAGTGAGCACTCAGGGCTGATTTCCTGCAGAATGGATAGGTTTGATCTTCTTGCAGTCCATGGGACACTCAAGAGTCTCTCTGTAGACTGGGTTAGAAGGGACAAATGTCTGAGCCAGTGATAGATGGCTCCCTAAGTTCAATGCTGTTTCGAAGATCTTGAGTTTCATAGGAACATAAGATTCAACAAAACACCCAAAGCAGATGGCGGATATATCGGGAAAGAACCTTCACCCAGAAGGTGAAGTCAGGTGTCACATAACTCTGGGGTGACAGAAGGCACCCACAGACGCAGGTGCGTGGCATACTCGAATGTAACGGAAGATAGGAATCTCATGCAGGGATGAGTCACATAAATGCAAGATGGTGTGAAGTTAAGGAAAGGTGAGGCCATGGGTGCGTCGAAAATTCTACTGGAATGTCTCTGATGCCTGAAATGGAATGTCTGGGGAGCGTATAAAAAGCTCCTTCATCCCAACGGTTCCTCATTCGCTCAACAACACTTGACTTGACAAGCACGTCTTATATCGACAGGGTAAGTATGAGGACCTCACTGTTCTCTGGACTGTCAATGGATCTGTCATTCTTCAAGGAAGCCTTCTGCCAAATCTCATTGAGTAGGAATAATAGCTTTCTAGTTTTGTGACCGGAGAGGTCAAGGCAGGCTTCCTCAACCTCAGCCCTCCAGATGTTTTGAGACTACAATTCCCATCATTTCTGACCACTGGTCCTGCTAGCTAGGGATCATGGGAGTTGTAGGCCAAAAATATCCGGAGGGCTGAGGTTGAGGAAGCCTGGGTCAAGGGCTGCTAGTCATGATGGCTATGTTCTACCTCCACTGGTGAGGGCTGTATGCCCCTGAATACCAGTTACTGGGAAGCGCAAGTGGGGAGAGGTGCCGTTGCACCCGGGCCCTGATTTCAGGCTTCCCATTGAGGCATCTGGTTGGCCACTAAGAGAACAGGATGTTGGACAAGATGGGCCACCTTTGGCATGATGCAGCAGGCTCTCCTGGCATTCTTATAGGATCAGGCAAATTTATGGAGAATGAGGGTGTCAATGGCTCCTTGAAACCCTGATGCCTATGCTCTACCGCTACTGTCTGAAGTGGTATGCCTCTGAACATGAGTTACTGGAAATCACAAGTGGACAGACTGTCGCTACACTGAGGAGCTGCTTATAGGCTCACCAAGAAGCAGCTGGCCATTGTGAGAACAGGATGTTGGCCTAGATGGGTTTTCGTCAGAATCCAGCAGGCTCTTTATTTGTTCCCATGGTGATATTTAACTGAGCCAAATCCAAGATGCTTGTGATAAGTTATAAACTCATTCACAGCTAGGGGCTTAGATACTTGGGCTCCCAACTTTCATCATCCAAAGCCAGCCTGACCAAAGGTAAAAGGTGATGGGAACTGTATTCCATCCTGATGGAATGGCTGCTGTACATAATAGTGGTGGGATGAGCCTGATGGAACCGGTCCTTTAGCAAAGAAGGAAAAGAGGCCCTGCAGACCCATCTCTCCCCCACTGCACTATGGGCCCTTGCCCCTCTTAGTCAAACTGTTGGTCAACCTCACCTAGCTTTTCCTCCTTTGACCAGTTGTGGCTGTCTAGGAGTCTTTGGCTGAGGCAAATCTATGCTGGAGATGCTAATTATTCAACTGAGTGGGGCTTTACTACTGAGTATTGCAATTTCCCCATAGAGTTAGCATTTTTGTGGGTGCTTGATTGCTGTCTTTACATGACTGTAAAATCAGGATTTACTGTAGGGTTTTATAGCATTTCTTAATGTGTGTGCATGGTTATACTGGCTGGACAAGGAACCCGTGGCCCTCCAGAACTTGTTGGACTCCAACTCCCCTCAACCATTGGCCAGCATGACCAATGGTCAGGGTGATGGGAGTTGTAGTTTGACAATATTTTTGGACTCCAACTCCCAGCAGCCGCAGTCAGGATGGTCAATGGTTGTGAGTAATTGGAGTTATGGTTCAGCCATGACCAACCATCAGAGAAGATCAGAGGTTCCTGAGCCCTGGTCTAAGTGTTTTTGTGGAATGCTTAAGGGAGGGGCTGTTATTGTATAAGGAAAGGAATTTGTACAAGGGTGGGGGGGGGGGAGTTGCATGAAAAAAATACCCAGGTTTGTTTCTCCAAGCTAATTCAGGTTGTCTTACAGACCACTTTTGAGTTAAATTCCTCAGACTAAATGTTTCCACATACTGAAAGTAATCTCACAACAGAGTGTTTCTTCTTAGACAGGAAGGAATTGTCCTCTTTCAAGTATAATGAATGGCTATCCTGGGGAAGACTTGTTGCACTGTGTTTAAGAGGGGGCCCAATCTTGATTTTTGAAAACAAAAATTGAAAACTTGAGTTCCTGACTGGGCAACCCTACTGGTCTAGACAAATATTCATATCAGAGATGGGGAGCCTCTGGACCTCCAGATGTTGTCGGACTCTTACCTCTCGCATCTCTAGCTAGCATGGCCAATGGAAGAAGGAAAATGAGAGTTCTAGACCAACAAGATCTAGAGGATCACATACCTGCTTTACAGAATACCCCAAATGCTGCTCCCTTGGAGAAACTGGATCAAAAAATGACATTGGTCTTTCTCTCTCTCTCTCTCCAGAAGTTCTCAAAGCCATAGCAAAGATGAGTCAACAACGACAACAACAAGGAGGCTGTTGTGGTGGTGGTGGTGGTGGTGGTGGTGGTGGCCATGGAGGTGGTGGCTGTTGCGGCGGCGGTGGTGGTGGTGGATCATCTCAACAAAGCCAGAGGAGTGGAGGATGTTGCCGTGGTGGTGGTGGAGGAGGAGGTGGAGGAGGATGCTGTGGTGGCCGTGGAGGTGGATCTTCTCAACAAAGCCAAAGCAGCGGTGGATGTTGCGGTGGCAGAAGCAGCGGTCAAAGTAGCGGTGGAAGCAGCGGCGGGTGTTGCGGTGGCAGAAGCAGTGGCGGAAGCAGTGGCGGATGTGGTGGTGGTGGAAGTTCTCAGCAGATGAAGATGAAGTAGATGCCTCCAAGAAGTGCTGAAATCCCACTCCACAATGACCACCACCCTCTTGAAGATCTCCTGGTTATTGTCTCCTCCCGATGATGAACCAGACCTTCCTCCAGAGGGGGAAGCATAGTATTTCATTTTCCTGCTATGACTACCTCTGTGGAGGCATTAATAAATTTCTTTCCTGCAAGCCTTTCAGTGTCATGGTGTTTTCTCCCCCATCTTCACTTCCTGCACACTTCAGAACCTGCATCGTAATGTCCTACTCTTTCCCCACTTATCCCAATATTGTCCACTGATGGGAAGCAGCTGTCGAGTGGGCAGATAGTCCTTATGCAGTGCTTCTTGGAGATAATGGGGATTGACCCTGAGATCTTCTACACTAAAATAAATAATAATGTTTCCTGCCACTGGTCCTCAAAAAAGAGAATCTTGCCTGGCATGGCCTACGCTGACTGGCTGCATCTCTCCAGGGCCTCAAAAAGAGAAAGATATTTCCCATTGTTTCCCACTTGATCTCTTTTCAGTTAGAGGTACTGTGAGCTGAAATTTGGATCCATGGCATGCAAAATAAAATGCTTGGCCAAATACAAACACATCCACTGGAAGTTTGTCCATTAAAGTGAATAGGCATTGCCCCACCAGCATCAACCAACATCAACCAACATCAACCTGCCTGCCTTCTTTCCTACAGCCCTTCAGGAGGGTGGCCCCGGCTGCCAACTTCCTCTTCCTCCTTAGTTTCAGTGCTGCCCATTGTAGGGAGGAGGAGGAGGAGGAGGATGGGGAGAAAATCAGAATTAGTAGGCCCCATCAGCCCTTGTCTCCCTCTCCATCTAATGTTGTTCTCCCTGCCTTCTGTCCTATTAATCTTCAATGCTCAGTTCAATGGACCAAACTCTGACTTGTGAGAAGGCAAGCTCTGCAGTAGAGCAACTGCTTTGTGCGCTGAAGGTCCCAGCTACAATTCCCAGCATATCCAGTCAGGTCTGGAGGCAACATCAGTGTAGACAACATGGAACTAAATGGGGATGAAATTAGAATTAGCTGGCTTTGCTTGCCATGGGCTGCTGAGCTCCATAGCTTCTTCCCCGCCCATCTCAGTCGGAACTATGCACCACTGCAGTCCGCACACACTTATCCAGGAGTAGTGAATGTGATGCCTTCCATATGTTGCTGAACTACAACTCCCAGCATCCCTGACCATTGGCCATGCTTGGGGCTGATAGGAGATGGAGTCCAGTAAGGTTGGAGAGCATCAGAGTCTCCCTGAGGCTGCATCTATAGCACACATCTAAAGTGCTCTGATACCACTTTGAACAATCATGCCCCACCCACCCAAAAATTTTCAGGGACAACCTAATGGTTGTTAGGTATACTTTTCAGGGTGATTTAACAATTCCTCTTCACAGGGAATTCTAGGAATTTTCCCAGGTTCAGTTCCCAAGTCTAACGGTTGGCATCCCCAGATTGGACGGAGAGAGATCCCTGCCTTAAACTCTAGAGAGATACTGTCCTTCAGTGCTAACAGACCTGTGCTAGAGGGGCCAATATTCTGATAGATGCAGAAAAGGGCCTTCTTGGTGGCTGCTCCCAGACTCTGGAATTCCTTCCCTGGAGGAGCTAGACTGTCTCTCTCCTTCATGTCCTTCTGCTGGCAGTTGAAGACCTTCTTTCTCCTACAGGTTTTGGGAAGTTGACTCCTTTTAATGAAAGGACTGGTGCCGTAATTTTTTTTAGTGTAATTATTTTCATGTTTTAAACAGATTTTAGATATGTAGATAGTTCTATTGGTGTTTAATTGCTTTTTAATTATTGTTTTTCCTTTAAAAAAAAGCAAATCTTGTTTTTATCTGTAATCCACCTTGAGTCCCATTAGGGAAAATGGTGGGTTAGAACAACAACAACAACAACAACAACAACAACAACAACAACAACAGCTGAGTGGCAGCTGAGTGGCAGAGCACATGCTATGTATGTGGAGGGTCCCAGGTCCAGGTTCAAGATCTGTCGCTCCAGGTTGGGCAGGGAAAGTTTCCTGTCTCAAATCCCCAGAGAGCCACAGAATGCCCATCATTCTTACAACATTGAGCTAGAATGATGGACCTACAGTCTCAGTACGAAGGAGTTTCCTGTATCCTTCTTCTATGGTGGAATACAGTGGTACCTCGGGTTAAGAACTTAATTCATTCTGGAGGTCCATTCTTAACCTGAAACTGTTCTTAACTTGAGGTACCACTTTAGCTAATGGGGCCCTCCCGAGCTGCCATGCCGCCGGCACGCGATTTCTGTTCTCATCCTGAAGCAAAGTTCTTAACCCGGAGGTACTATTTCTGGGTTAGCAGAGTCTGTAACCTGAAGTGTCTGTAACCTGAAGCGTCTGTAACCCGAGGTACTACTGTATACTGGTGGCTTTTAAGAAAGCTTGATCTAAACTTGGCCTCTTGAGTGTGCCTATTATTTGACACCTGCTCTTATTTCAGGCAAAGATAGAGGCGTTCTTTCCATTCTCCTCCCAGCTCCCACTTTCCCAAAAACACCCAAATGAGTCAACTTGTCTAATTCCTTGCCAAACAGACACAACCTGATTACCACCTGGTAAGAGAAATTAGTCAGGAAGGCTAATTAGGAAAAGATATAGATGAATGACTAATGCTCTCCTTAGGGTTGTAGAAACTTCCTTACACAATGTCAGATGATTGGTCCATCCAGTTTAAGATTGGATACACTGATTGGCAGCAGCTCTCCAGAGTTTGGACCTAACCCTTTCCATGTGCAAGACAGCAGATTTACCATGGAGCTACAGACCATCCTTTGGGTTGGAGCTATGTTATATGGGCAGCCTCAACGGGTCCCAGGTCATCAGATGGGCATCTGGTGTCATTGTATAAGAGTAAGGTTTTCGATGTGTGTGTGTGTGTTCATTAAATGTATTTAGAAGCGAGCTTTTAGGGTAAGTTCTCCCAAATGGGCTTCCAACAATATAACAGACAAGGCTTCCATGTTCAATCTCTGGCATCTCCATAAGAACATAAGAAGGGCCCGAATGGATCAGGCCATTGACCCATCTCATTAGGTATCCTATTTTCACAGTGTAAAAGTACAAAACCAGCAGAGCACTCTTCTTCCTGGGATTCCCAGCAACTGCCATTCAGAAGCATCACTGCCTCCCTTACCTGAAACCCTGGAGAGCCACTGTACACAATAATCAGAGTACACAATACTGAGCTAGATGACCAAGGCTCTGTTTCAGTAGAATGCAATTTCCTACGAACCTACATCAAAGTGACGTTGACGTTGGTCATTTGCTGGATAGAAATGGAAGCTTATTTGGATGAACTGCAGAGATGCTTAGAATAAAAAATAAAAATGAACAAATAAAGAGTTCATTATTAATGAATATTTATTATTTATTCTCTCATGTGTGCAAATGAACAGCAAATAGAAATAGCTGGATGACTCTCCTTGCTCTTCTCATGCTCCAAATGTCACAGGAGATGTTCCCCTTAGAAGAGGAGAAGAGGTAGCTGAGAATTTGGAGCATTTCTGGTGGTGGAATTTGGCACAGAGATAAAGCTGAGAGTGCCTCAAATGCTCAGGAACTGTAGTTGAAATGACTCCACCTAATTCCTGCAGAATTAGGCCCTTCTAGGAATTCTCCTTGGTGTCACTTCAGCTTCTGGGATGGCACTTGGAAGACCTGCTGCTGCTGCTGTTGCTGCTGCTGCTCTTGTTGCTTCCCGTGACAGCCGGATGAACCCCGATTGCCATGACACCCTCCGCTGTTTCTCCGTCCCAGACAGCAGGAACCTTGGTCCTCACTGGTGGAAGACCTCCGGCCACCACAGCAGGACCCTTCCTCTTTCTCCTGCTTGTAGCATTGGTCTTTGTCCTGACGGGAACACATCTTTCTTGGCTGTCAAAGCGAACCTGTAGGAAACAGAAGGCAGATCTGGGCTTACTCTTGTATAATTGGGTAATTTCTGACTGCATTTGCATCCCAACTTTCCTCCTGGGAGCCCCACAAGTCATTTATAAATGATTCTCCCCTGCTTTATTTCACTCTCACAACAACCCTGATGTTGGGCTCCTTGCCACTAGCAGCCAATGTGGTGTCTTCTAGATGTTGTTGGATGGCAACACCCAGCAACCCTGAACATTGGCCATGCTTGGGGCTGATGGGAACATTGGCGAGCAACAGATTGCTCCCAAGGTCACATTCAGACCATACATTTCAGGCCCCAAGTAACAACTTTAAACAGTCCTGGCTTCCCCCAAATAATTATTGGAGCTGCAGTTTGTTAAGAGTGCTGAGACTTGTTAGGAGAATGATGGGAGCTGGAGTCCAGCAGCATTGGAGGGAACCAGATTGCTTCTAAGGCTTTTCCACCATGCCAGTCCCAATGGGCACCAGTCACCACTGCCTGAAAGGAGGATGAGGGGGGGGGGGGGAGAGAGACTTACCTGGTTCACCAAAGAGATCTCTGGAAGTGCAGCTGTTGTGAATGTCAGCCTCTCATCCAGGACACCTTTTTATACTATTCCTTAGCCAACCCCTCCTGTCAAGTGAGCCATGGCCCAGCCATGCCTATTTGTTTTCTTTTCCTTTGCATTTTGTACCAATCTCTTTCTTAATTAGTTGGAGCTGTGCAACCTTGGCTTTGACTCATGGCATTGCACACAGAATTTCCAAGCAAGGGATGATGTCTCCATCCATTTGGGTCTCAGTCATGTTGTCCTTGGGCAATAATTGCTGGACACATCCCATATGAGTTCCAAGGTGGGGAAACCAGGGGTGTTTCTCTCTCTTATGAGATCACTTGGTGTGGGCAGAGCTCATCCATATTCCTTGGAATTTCAGTTATGGCTAAAATGAACCATAAGATGTGTATTTGATTACTCACCACTTTCATAGAATAATAGGGCTGGAAGGCACTAGGAGGGTCATCTAATCCAATCCCCTGTAATACAGGAATAGTTTGCCCAACATGAGGGTTGAACCCATGACCCTGACATTAAGAATCTTATGCTCTGCCGACTGAGCTATCCTGTACTCCATGCACACATTTCCATTGCATCCTGGGCTGACTGGAGTTTGCATGATTTCTGGTAGTGGCAGCTCTCATCTCTACAGTGATGGCCGCCGATTTGGATGACTTTAAAAGGGGATTAGACAAACTCATGGGGATTGGACTATCCGTGGCAATAATAATAATAATAATAATAATAATAATAATAATAATAATATCTATATCCCACCCATCTGGCTGGGTTACCCCAGCCACTCTGAGCTGCTCCCAACAGAATTAAAAAGCGATAAAATATTGAACATTAAAAGCTTTCCTAAATGAGGGCTGCCTTCAGATGTCTTCTAAAAGTCAGGTAGTTGTTTATTTCCTTGACATCTGATGGGAGGACATTCCACTGCCGAGAAGGCCTGGTTGCCTTCAGATGTCTTATAAAGGTTGTATAGTGACTTATCTCTTTGGCTCAGGGGTTGGATAACTCCATACCTTCAAACATTTCTCCAATGAGAAGAGGGATGTTGTATGAAAAGGCCAGGCATTCTGGGATCAAATAAAAAACTGGGACAGCTTCTTTAAATCCAAAACTGTCTCTGGAAAATAGGGGCACCTGGAGGGTCTACTCTTGGGGTTTTGCACTGTGAAAATAGGATATTGAATGAGATGCATCATTGGCCTGATCCATCATGATTCTTCTTTTGTTTTTGGGAATGCCAGGTATTGAACCTAGGAAATTTGTTTGTTGGTTTTTGTTGGAAGCCCATTTGGAAGGACTTATCCCCAAAGCTCGCTTATAAATACATTCAATGAACAAACACACAGAGACATGTAAAATACCTTACTCAAAGGAAAAAAGCACAGATCATGTGCGCAGTGCACCCAGTTGATAAGAACCACGCTCCTGGAGTGTTAACTCCTGACAGTCCAGAACCACAACACACCTGAAGCCCATCTGATGACAACCAGTTGAGTCCACATGGACACCACACATCCAAACCAAAGGAAGGACTGTAACTCACTGGTAAAACTGCTGTTTTGCATGAAGGAGGGGCTAGGTCCAATTGCTAGAAAGCTGCTGGTGCCAATCAGTGTAACTGACCATGAGCTAGATGGACCAATCATCTGCAACAGGGGTCCCAACTTTAATAAAGTATTGTGGGGGCCCAGTTAAGCCACAACCCACATAATCAATCACATGACACGGTGCGCACACACCATTTGAATGGCAATGCCCTTTAACTTCTTCGGGGCCCAGTCCCCTCAAATATTTTAAGGGAGGGAGAAGCCACTATGACCCCTAGGAATTGGCTCCTGTGATCTACAACCGTAAGCAGAGCATTAGGCATTCATCTATATATTCTCCTAATCAGACTTCTCTTGTCAGGTGAGAATTGTGTATAGCAGAATATGTTTATTTGGCAAGGAATTAGACAAGATGACTCATTTGGGTGTTTTTGGAAAAGGTGGGAGCTGGGAGGAGATTCAAAAGAACACCTCTATCTTTGCCTGAAATAAGAAGGGATGTAAAATAATAGGTACACAGAAAGTTTTCTTAAAAGCCACCTGCATATTCCACCAGGGAAGAAGAATATAGGAAGCTCCTTTATACTGAGACCGTAGGTCCATCATTCTAGCTCAGTAATGGAAGAAGGATCCCAAGTTTAGCCCAGAGCATCTCCAACTGAAAAGAGATCACGTGGGAAAGGATGAGAAATATCTTCCTCTTTGGCGGCTCTGGAGAGATGCAGCTAGTGACAGTAGGCCATAGTGGGCAAGATTATCTAGGCAGCTTCCTATTTTGGGAGGACTCCTAAATCAGTGGCAGAGAACCTTCTTTATGAAGAAGGTCTCAGGTTCATTCCCCAGCATCTCAAAGAAGTTCTGTGTAAGGACTACCTGCAGAGCTTGGGAGCAGAGAGGACAATGTGGGTGAAGAGTAGGAACATTATGTGTGTATGGAGAAGTGAAGATAGGAAAAGAACATCATGACACCGAAAGGCTTGCAGGAAATAAGTTTTTAATGCCTTTAAAGAGGTAGCCATAGCAGGAAAATGAAAGACTTATGTTCTCCATGCCAGAGGAAGGTCTGGCTCATCATTTGGAGAAGAAAGCAACCGTTTGTTTTGGAAGAAGATATCTTCAAGAGGTGGTGGTCATTGTGGGTTGGGATTTCAGCTCTTTCTGGGGGCATCGACTTCATCTACCGCAACACCCACCGCTGCTTCCACTGCTGCTTCCGCCTTGAGAAGATCCACCTCCACCACCACTCATCTGGCTTTGTTGAGATAATCCACCACCACTTCTGCTGCCACAGCAACAGCCACCGCCTCCACCTCCACGGCCACCACAACAGCAGCCACCTCGTCCACCTCCGCCTCTGCCTCCGCAACAGCAACCGCCTCCGCGGCCACCACAACAGCAGCCACCTCGTCCTCCTCCACCTCTGCCACCACAACAGCATCCGCCTCCGCGGCCACCACAACAGCAGCCACCTCGTCCTCCTCCACCTCTGCCTCCGCAACAGCCACCACCTCCACGGCCACCACCACAGCAGCCACCTCCTCCCAGTTGTAGTTGTTGTTGTTGGCTCATCTTTGCTATGGCTTTGAAAACTTCTGGAGGGAGAGAAAGAGAAAGACCAACGTCATTTTTTGATCCATTTTATCCAAGGGAGCAGCTTTTGGGGTGTTCTGTAAAATATCCTCCATATGTTGTTCTGCAGTGCAACAAGACTATCCCAGGATACCCATTCTGTATCCCTGAAAGAGGACAACTCCTTCCTGTCTAGGATTAAGCCCCCTATTGTGTGATTACTCTCAGTATGTGAAAACAATTTAGTCTGATTTAAGGCTGGATTTTTTGTGTGCAACCCACCTCTTGTACTGTTTCATTTCTTGTAGAATGACACACACCACTTTAAAAATTCCATGAGAGTTGAGGAACCTATGAACTTCCAGATTCCTACTCTCACCACACATGACTTTTGATAATTCTGGCAGGGACCGATAGGAGCTGGAGTCCAAGAAAATGGCTGAACTACAACTCCCACCATTCCTGACCATTGGCCATACTGACTGTGGTTGGTGGGAGTTAGAATCATAGAATCAACAATTTGAGTCCAACAATTTCTAGAGGGCTTAAGGTTCTTTGTCCCTGCTCCAGTCCAGCCAATCTAACACACAGTTTAAAGAAATGCCATAAAAACCCTCTAAATTTTCAGCTAAATCCCGATTTTACAGCCATTTATAGGCAGTAGTCAAGCTCTCGCAAAATGCTATAGCAATCGAGAAATCCCAATACTCAGCAGTAAAACACATGCTTTCTACATCAAAGCCCTGCTCAGTTCAAAAAATTAGCATCTCCATCATAGATTTGCTGCTGCCTAAGTCTCATGGACAACCACAGCTGGTCAAAGGAGGAAAGCTAGGTGAGATAGACCAACAGTTTGACTAAGAGGGGGAATGGCCCCATAGCTCTGTAGGTAGCACAATTGCTTTGCATGCAGAAGAAGGCCACAGGTTCAATTAGACAGGGCTGGGTCTGCAGAGCCTGTACCAGTTAAGACGGACAACATTGAGCTGCTAGCCAATGGTCTGACTCAATACAAAGCAACTTTGTATGCTCCTTTCTATGGAGGAGGACTGTGGCTCAGAAGTAGAGCATTAGCTTTGCAAGCAGGTCTCAGGTTCAATCCCTGGATCCTCTGGGAAGGGTTGGGAGAAGATCCAGTCTGAAATCCTGGAGAACTGTTGCAAGTTGGAATAGGCAGCACTGAGCTATATGAACCCAACAATCTAATCAAGATAAAGGCCATTCAGAGGTTCAGCACATCACTAGTAATTCCATCAGGCTGTAGCAAGGGGAGAGATGGGTCTGCAGGGTCTCTTCCCCTTCCTTGCTAAAGGACGAGTTTCATCAGGCTCATCCCACAACTATTGTTTACAGCAGCCATTTCATCAGAATGGAATAGAAATCCCATTACCCTTTACCTTTGGTCAGGCTGGCTTTGGACGAAGAAAGTTGGGAACCCAAGTATCTAAAGTTGTTAATGAGTTTCTGGGTTATCACAAGCATCGTGAATTTGGTTCATCGTGAATTTTGACTCATCCTATCATCATGAGAACAAATAAAGAACCTACTGGATCCTGACAAAGACCCAACAAGGCCAACTTCCTGTTCTCATACTGGCCAACCAGATGCCTCAATAAACCATTCCTGAGTTCAGCAGCAGTCTGTGCACTTGTGATTTCCAGTAACTGATGCTCAGAGATGCAATGCTCCAGACATAGCCATGATAGCCATTGATAAGCTCACTGTCAGTGAATTTGCCTGATCCTCTAAGAATGTCAGGATAGCCCTACAACATCATGCCAAAGGTGGCCTACAGCCTTCGCCAGTGGAACTAGAACATAGTCATTGTTACCAGCAGCCCTTTACTTCTCCAGTTGCAAATATGGAAGGCTATTGGTCCTACTCAATTAGATTTGAAGAATGACAGATCCATTGACAGTCCAGAGAAAATACTTACCCTGTCGATCACTGAGAAGACGTTGTTGTCAAGTCAAGTGTTGTCGAACGAATGAGGATCCCATGGAACAAAAGAGCTTTTTATACCATCTCCAGGCATTCCATCTCAGAAACCACTGGCATTCTGATAGAGCTTTTGACGCACCCTTGACCTCACATTTCCTTAACTTCCCACCATCTGGCATCTATGTGTTTTGACTCATCCCTACATGAGATTGCTATCTTCCGTTACACTCGAGTAAGTTATGCACCTGTGTCTGTGGGTTCCTTGTGTCAGGATGCGACACCTGACCTCACCATCTAGCTCCATCCACATGGACTGGCAGCTGCTCTTGAGGGTCTCTGGCAGTGAGTCTCTCCTAGAATTACCTGGAAGCATTGTTTGAACCTAGGACCTTCTGCAGGAAATGAAGATGCTTTGCTACTGGGCCTTGGTCCCAATATAGAACATAAGGAATGGTCTTACATCAAGTGAGTCTGCAGTGTTGAAGACAGGATGTCATTTTAAGCTCTAGTTAAAGAGGCTGCGGATTTTACCTGGAGCCTTGTGCAAGCAGAGTTGATGCTCTGCCAGTGAGCTACCTTTATATTACTGCTCTGCCACAGTGCTGTGGTCCTTAGCCTAAAAATCAAGTGAGATTTCAGTCCTGGTGTTCTTGAATAAAAAGCTGGTTTGCACAGGAGGATGTTTGATACAGAGTCAGACCATGGTACATCTATCTCAGTGTTCAACGTACTGAATGGGCATTGAGTCTTTGGGGCTGTTGCTTGTTTGTAATCATTTACTGTCAGTTGCTCAGATATTTTTATATTACTGTCTAATACAGTGGCATAGGGGCAGATGGGGCTCATCAAGGTAGTTCATCTAGGAGAAGGAAAACTGATCCAAATCTCTCCTGCCTTGTGGTTATAGTCATTCGTGAGAAAGGCTTTGGGAGTAAACCCCGAGGAAAAAGCCATTCCTGCTGCCTTGCGGGTTATCATCAGGAGAAGAAACCCTACGCAAATACAGAATGGAGTCCTTAAGAAGGTTAGATACTCGTGTCTTCCTCGCCTCCTTCCAGCAACTCCTAAACCAAACAGGGGCCACATGAAATGCTCTTTTTTCCCTTTGGATCACATCAGCAAAGCAGAAAGGGGGTTCTTATCATCTGGGCAGCCCAGGACCTCCATATATATGGCCAAGGCTTGCTCCTCAGAGATCACTCTTTGGTGCTGCCACAGCAGCAAAAACCACATGGGAGGCAGCAGTTGTGAATCAGTGGTCTCTGCAGCCACAACAGGTGCTGTGATTTTCCCGTGGTTCGACTTCACCCTCAGAGGTGCACTAAATTGTCTCTCAGGACAGATGGATCCCATCAATAGAGGGGGCATGTAACTGTCCTTAACCATTGTCATTAATACCCCAGGGAGGACTGACTGGGTGGCCTTAAAGATAAATCAATCAATCCAGAAAATGGACCATCCGGCCTATTTTTAAAATGCACAGCTCCAGTCTAGTTGGGGCCCTTTTTAAAGTCTTTCAGTGAATGAGACAAACATACTTTAAAGAAAGAAAAGGCATGTAGACTCAATTTAAAATAGTGGAAGAGATCGCTTTAAAAATCTGGTTCCACATGGCTGCGAATTTAGCCCAGACCATCCCTAGTGGGAGTTTCACAGCATATCCTATAAAACTTAGCCTCCTGATGTTTGAGTTTCATGATTCCAACCCACCACCAGAGGAACAGCACCAGGACCGGAGCTGTGCTTGGTCCAAAGTGAAGTAGCAAGCCTGGTCCATCATTACCATCAGGGATAGTGAAAACAAAATGGAACAAAGCCATTCAAGCACGTTGAATCTTCCTCAGCCTCAAATCCTTTCTATCTCATTATGTCACATTCAACTGCTGGGTGCACTCTTATAAATGGCACAGTTAAATTTCTCATTTCTTTACACACAAAAAAAATACATGTCAGATAATAGCTGAGTTCCATCTGTTATCGATGGCAGCGTACAAATTGGTCAATTTCAATTGCTGTTCAATTTTGCAAATTCAAACGAAGCACAATTTTATCTCATTTAACACATGCCCTGCATTGCAAGGGGTTGAACTAGATGCAATTTCCCGTATCTTTCAATATCTCCCTCGCATTTTGCTTGCCTTCTCTCCCCCACTATTTGTAAGGCCTCATTGGACAGCCACTTTGCTTTCTTGCATTTCCTTTTCATTGGGATGGTTTTCGTTGCTGCCTCCTGTATAATGTTACGAGCCTCCATACGTAGTTCTTCAGGCACTCTGTCCACCAAATCTAAATCCTTAAACCTGTTCCTCACTTCCACTGTGTATTCATGAGGGATTTGATTTAGATTGTATCTTACTGGCCCAGTGGTTTTTCCTACTTTCTTCAGTTTAAGCTTGAATTTTGCAATAAGAAGCTGATGATCTGAGCCACAGTCAGCTCCAGGTCTTGTTTTTCCTGACTGAGATGATCCTTGATATTCCAATTTTACAATTCTATGATTCCATGTCCTGCTTATGATTTTCCCATAGGCAACTGGTTGGCCAAAGTTTCTGACTACACATTGTACATTTAAAGCACATTTAAAATACACGGCTTCCGCCAAATAATCATTGGACGTCTACCTTCCCCTTCACAGAATTTCAACTCCCAGCACCCTGAACAAATGGTTCTCAGGATTCTTTTTTTTGGGGGGTGGGGGGTGGGGGGAGATGCCAGGGTTTAAATCTGTGCTCACTAGAGCTGGGCAAATCTCAGTTTCAATTTCTCTTCCTTTCATATATTTCTGTTATTAAGCTTCCACACCAGTTTGTGATTTATTTATTTTTAATCCTAACGCAATGTCATCAGCAGTTTAATTTTTCCTTAAAATATGCACTTCTTGTAGCTGGCAGATGACTCACCCTTTGAATGACATTTGCTTATCCGTTGTTGAATTGTTTGTATTTATATTTCACCACCCGCCCTGGGGCAGATTATGCGATGGCCATAATAACTGTGTCAAGTAAAATCAGCGAAGAAGATCAGTTGCAGGACCAGAACAAAACAGAAGATTGCCCCAATATCCAACCAGTTGTGATTATTGCTATGAGATAGGCAAAACCACCAGGTCACAGCCAACATATGCACCTTTTAAGCAGATGTAGGGCACAAATGGCCTCCAGGTGTTACTGGACTACAGTACCCATCACACTTGACCATTGAGCATCTGTGCTGGGACTCATTGCAATTGGAGTTTAATAATATCTGGATGGCCATGGGCTCCTAATTCCTTCACACCCATATGGGTGCATTTAATATGTGATCCCCAATTGGTTGGGACATGTTTCTAGGACACAGGCAGAAAACTTGGAACCTTCAAAATATTGATGGACTACAAATCTCATCATTTCTGACTGTTTCCCATACTGGGAGGGGGCTGATGGGAAAGGTAGTTGAAGAACCTCTGGAGGGCCACCATAACATTTTGCACAAAACAGCATGTGATGGACAAATTATTGAATACCAGCAAGACTGAAATAGAAGGGATTTAGCTCCTTAACCAATCCCCACCTGGTGGCCTTGAGGGAATTCTGAAAAGGGGGAATCATCTCTCCTTTGCAGAGGGGGGTCAGAACATGATACTGGACTAGGCAGGGCATTGGTCTTATCCAGCTCGACTCTTCGATTGTTCTGATTCCATATGATGGGGAATTTGAGAATTGGTTAGGGGAATGCAGTGATTTCTCCTAGCCCAGCTTCCTAGATGATTTCCACTACTTTCCTGAAGATTACCATGGAAAATGAGCTGAAACAAATCAAAGCACTGGATGGGTTTGATTCACTAAGCAAGGGAGGAAGACCTACTGAATGCAGCATATGAATGAAGCTATCCCATAGTTGACCTGTATATTCCACCCAGATTATTTTCCTATCTCAAATCCACCACCTCCTGCCGATTACAAGCAGAATAGTCACATCCTAAGCAATTATCATGCCCACACACTCCTCTGCAGGATGCTATCAACTTCAAACATTACTTATAAACGTCCTGTTGGTTTAGGTATCAGTTCATCAGCAGAACCCTTGGTGAGGCACCCAACTTGAGCGATCATTGATTATGCAATGTAAGCTTCAGGTGAGGCTTCCAGCCATAAGACACATCCAGTAGTCACAAGAACATGATATGGTGACAAGCCTGTTGAATGTCAACCAAGGAGAAGGAATGTAGTTCAGTGCTAGAGCACCTGTATTATATGATGAAGGTCGCTGGTTCACTCCCTGGCACCTTCTGGCACCTCCAAGTGGATCAGGGAGATGCTCTCTGAACCACTGGAGATCCACTGCCACAGTATAGACAAAACTGAGGTTGATGGACCAAGGCTTTGACATACTTAGTGTCAGGGACTGGCAGGACTCTGAGAAGTGTGCACCATGGAAGGGGAGATGGAATCTGACCCAGGAGAGGAGTCCTGTGTTTTGTGGGGAACTGTGCTGGTCAGGAGGCCAGAGTCAGAAGCAGGGGGAGCTTCAGAGCTGGAGGGTGGAGTTCAGGATGGGTTGGAACAAGAGGAGGAAGCAGTACTGTAGGTGGTTTTGTCTTGAAGCTGCCACAAGACACAGCTTCTTTGCACATAGCTTGTGGGAGGTGTTTTGATCCAGTGGATTCATCCACTATTGCCAAGTCCACCTTTCACCTAAATTTCATGTAAACTTCATATATATATTGGAGGATGTAATGCAATGGTAGAGAATGTGGTTGCCAGAACTCCCGACGAACACCTTATTCCTGTGACACTTGATCACATCAGTTGATGGGAAGACTTTGTTTAACAGCAAGTGGTCAGGTCACATTGACAAGATGCTAGACACTACTGCAGAACTTCAAACTGATCCTTCATTACCCAACTATCAGTTAGAGAGCATCTTTCTTTCCTTAGTGACAATGTCATAAAGGATGTGTCTATTGATCAAGCGTACAGGTATTGGATCACAAAGGCCACACAGACAAGAAAACCTCTTGGACAGCTTTTCCAGGACTGTCACTGGAAAATAGGGACACTAGGAGGGTCTGGAATTCTGTGCACTAAGTGAAATTATAATCCAGACACTCTTGTCGCTCAGATGACAGTGAGGAAAGGAGAGCTGATGTCTGAAAGATCGTTGACTTAAGGGACAGAGATGATGACATTCTGGGAGATCTTTCTGTATGCCTGAGGAAGAGACTTCTCATCAACCTCAGTGCTTCGTTCCTGGTGTAGTAGATAGATCGGTCTGAAAGAGTATATGGACCTCCTTTAACATGCAAACTTACTACGGCAGAAATACAGCAGTTTACTGACAACCCCATGCAAGTTCCACAATGGCTCTGTCATGCTTAGTCTACAGAGAGGTTTGTGAAACAAGTCACAGAAGCGGGAAGCGGGGCGAACACACATGAGAAACATGAGGACTACATCACGTCAATGTAGAAGAATGAAACAAAGCAAGGCTTGATTAATTTTCTTGTTTAAACTTCTTATTAACTGATGTCATTACTTTCTAATGTTTTATGATTACAATGTAATGTTGTATGCTTAGTAGGATACGTTTTATGCAGAGAAACTAATTTTTTATAGCATTGCCTGACATTTTCAAAAGGTAAAATTAAAATGATTGGGTTTTCCAAAAGCAGTGTATGTGTGCTTTTTAGTCGAATGTAGATTTATGAAGCTAAAGGTTGTCTAATCATGAAAATAATAGGAAATTATTTGTAAATATATCTTAAGGAAGCTCACTGAAGAAATTTGCAAAAATTATGTTTCACCCATTAAAATGACACACTCTAGTGCTGTGGTCACAAACATGGGGTTCACGCCCCACAGGGGGCAAATTGATTTTTGAGCGGGGCAATTCGAGAATGAGTTATTCACAGTTAACGGCCTTTTAGGCTTCCTCCACATGAATAATTCTCTTTTTGAATAATAAAAATTATATGGGGGGTGGGCATCAGGATTTTAGAGATAATAATAATAATAATAATAATAATAATAATAATAATAATAATAATTTATTATTTGTACCCCGCCCATCTGGCTGGGTTTCCCCAGCCACTCTGGGCGGCTTCCATAGAGAACCAAAAATACACTAAAATATCACAGATTAAAAACTTCCCTGAACAGGGCTGCCTTAAGATGTCTTCTGAATGTCAGGTAGTTATTTATCGCTTTGACATCCGATGGGAGGGCGTTCCACAGGGCAGGCGCCACTACCGAGAAGGCCCTCTGCCTGGTTCCCTGTAGCTTTGCTTCTCGCAATGAGGGAACCGCCAGAAGGCCCTCGGCGTTGGACCTCAGCATCCGGGCAGAACGATGGGGGTGGAGACGCTCCTTCAGGTATACTGGGCCGAGGCCGTTTAGGGCTTTAAAGGTCAACACCAGCACTTTGAATTGTGCTCGGAAACGTACTGGGAGCCAATGTAGGTCTTTCAAGACCGGTGTTATATGGTCTCGGCGGCCGCCCCCAGTCACCAGTCTAGCTGCCGCATTCTGGATTAGTTGTAGTTTCCGAGTCACCTTCAAAGGTAGCCCCACGTAGAGCGCATTGCAGTAGTCCAAGCGGGAGATAACCAGAGCATGCACCACTCTGGCGAGACAGTCCGCGGGCAGGTAGGGTCTCAGCCTGCGTACCAGGTGGAGTTGGTAAACAGCTGCCCTGGACACAGAATTGACCTGCGCCTCCATGGACAGCTGTGAGTCCAAAATGACTCCCAGGCTGCGCACCTGGTCCTTCAGGGGCACAGTTACCCCATTCAGGACCAGGGAGTCCTCCACACCAGCCCGCCCCCTGTCCCCCAAAAACAGTACTTCTGTCTTGTCAGGATTCAACCTCAATCCATTAGCCGCCATCCATCCTCCAACTGCCTCCAGGCACTCACACAGGACCTTCACCGCCTTCACTGGTTCTGATTTGAAAGAGAGGTAGAGCTGGATATCATCTGCATATTGATGGACACCCAGTCCAAACCCCCTGATGATCTCTCCCAGTGGCTTCATATAGATGTTAAAAAGCATGGGGGAGAGGACGGAACCCTGAGGCACCCCACAAGTGAGGGCCCAGGGGTCTGAGCACTCATCCCCCACCACCACTTTCTGAACACGGCCCAGGAGGAAGGAGCGAAACCACTGCATAACAGTGCCCCCAGCTCCCAGCCCCTCTAGACGGTCCAGAAGGATGTTATGGTCGATTGTATCAAAGGCCGCTGAGAGATCCAGCAGAACTAGGAAACAACTCTCACCTTTGTCCCTAGCTCGCCGGAGATCATCAACCAGCGCGACCAAGGCAGTTTCAGTCCCATGATGAGGCCTGAATCCTGATTGGAAGGGATCCAAGTGGTCCGCATCCTCCAGAGATGCTTAGGTAGGGCAAGGCCAGAAAAAGGTTGGGAACCACTACTCTTGTGTGTCATGACAGAGATGTATAACATTCAGCACGGTCTGAAAAATGAGTCTAGACATAATTTTCTAGAACATTTGGGCACACCAAGGAGCTGAATGTTGGAGGATTCAGGACAGACAATAATGAGACTAATGAGCATATTCACCCAGTGCTTTTCAAGCTGCACTGGCTCCCGGTGGAGTACAGGGTCAGATTTAAGGTGCTGCTTTTGACCTTTAATGCCCTTCACGACCTAGGACCCTCGTACCTATGGGACCGCCTCTCCCGGTATGCTCCACGGAAAGCCTCAAGGTCCATAAATAGCAACACCCTAGTGGTCCCGGGCCCTAAGGCAGTTAGATTAGCTTCAACCAGAGCCAGGGCCTTTTCAACTCTGGCTCCAGCCTAGTGGAACGCTCTGTCTCATGAGACCAGGGCCCTGCAGGATCTGATTTCTTTCCGCAGGGCCTGTAAGACAGAGTTGTTCCGCCTGGCCTTTGGCTTGGAGCCAATTTGATTCCCTCCCTCTCTTTCTTTTTTCTTTTCCTTCTCCTCCTGCAATGAGGCTACATTTTAATATTTTAATGTAGTATTTTAAGTTTGTTTTTAAGTTGTAATCATTCAGCTTGTTTTTATTATTGCTTGTAAGCCTCTCTGAGCCCGGCCTTGGCTGGGGAGGGTGGGGTATAAATAAAAATTATTATTATTATTATTATTATTATTATTATTATTATTATTATTATATATAAAGTTAGAGAAGTCAATAAGATTTCTGGATAATTGACAAATGTACTTTGTTCTTTTTTTTTAAATGAATATTTATTGAATTTTCCAATTTTATATAAACAAAATATTAAAAACCATTCAGTTTCAATAACAGTTTTTCAGTCACATGTTTCTTTGACTTCCTCATACCTCCCCTTCTTGTTCTCTAGTTCAATTTGTTAATTCAGCAAATCCTAATCTCTTAACATTCCTTTTAGAGTATCACCTTATTTTCCACTCAACTTTTTTAAATTTAATAACAAAAACAATTATAATCCCCATTATCTTTATCATAACAGCTAGAGACCACCAAAGTTCAAATCAACATCTTTTCAAAGTTCATTAATTTTATAATATTTCTGTAGATATTCCTTAAATTTCTTCCAATCTTCTTCTGCTGACTTTTCTCCCTGGTCGTGGATTCTGCCAGTCATTTCTGCCAGTCCCATACAGTCAATCAACTTCATCTGCCATTCTTCCAGAGTGGGTAAATCTTGAGTCTTCCAGTGCTTTGCTATAAGTATTCTCGCTGCCGTTGTAGCATACATAAAAAAAGTTCTATCCTTCTTTGGCACCAAATGGCCGACTATGTACTTTGTTCTGATCAAGAGTTCAAGTGTGTATGTAACAAAGAATGGTGGGTGAGGGTGCTGTTTGCTTGCTTCATATGTTTGGTGGTTAGAGTGCTGGACCAGAACATGAGAGAAGAGGGTTCAAATTCTCACTCAACCATGAATTTCATTGGGTGATCTTGGGCAAGCCACTGCCTCTCAGCCTAGACTGCTGCATCAACTGATTTTAAAAGGGTTAACATATTTACAAAGCCTGTTGAAAGCTTCTTACAATTTGTATAATTTTCTAGTATATTTGAGGACTCATGCACCCAGTGTGTGCTGACTGCTGTATAGATATTTTACACTTTGTGCAATGTCTAGAGCACTCATGACACAGTTGCGTGGGGTGTCTTTCCTGATATGGATCTTAGAAATAAAGGAAGCCACTGACATGTGCTTCAAACAATTATCCCACAGTCTGATTAGCTTAAAAATATAACTGCAATTTAATGAAGTGTATTTAAGACAAAAAGCGTTATTTTATTTGCGAAGGTGTGGCAAGAGTCAACGAGAACAATGGCCAACTCATCCTAGTTTTCTCGCCATCCTCTTCTTGTCTGAGTTCTGTAAGGACAACACTGAGATTGAGGATGCTCGAGGGACTTCCGGGTTGGCGCCTCTGGACAATGGCGGAATTCCTCTGATCGGGAGGAATTCGCTGCGTGGAAATTAGGGTCTGGCCGCCACGGCGAAGGCCGGGACCCATAAAAATCACAGGCGGGAGAAGCCTGTGAACGTGGGATTCGGCTGGCACCTTTTGCGCCTCCCCTACTCGCGGGGAAACCTGGTTTCGGGGATCCGGAGCGACGTGGGGTGAGTGGCGCGGTGCTTTGAATCGACTGCTTTTTTCACGGAGTGAAGCCGCATTGCTGTTGCCGGAGAGCGCTGACTTTTTCCTGTGGACAATTTGATCTTGAAACAACTACCCGTGAGTAGAACGGAAAATTGGATTTTTAAACGTCTTAATTTGGCACCGAAACGGGGAGGTTTTAAACAGGAAGTCCGCCTTCCCCTTTTGTAAATAGACTGAAGCAAAGAGGCTGCAAGCTAAAGTCTTGGAAAGTCTTCTGTAAAGAATTAAACCTCCATCGGTTAAAATCGTTAACCCCCCCTTGGAAGCAGGAGAAGAGGGGGGAAATTTTAGATCGCCTAAGCCTGCAGGAGAGAGAGTGAAGAAAGATAAATTATCACCGTTTTGAACCTGGAAACGGGCTGCCAGTAAGATTGACGTTTTGGGAAAGTTCATTGACTGTGAATAAAACGTATGTTGACAGATAGTTAAACAAGAGAAATATATTGTTTCCATTGTTTCCCTCTGCACTTAAAAAGGAGCAAAAGTAACTGAAAATTGAAACTAATTTTGTTGCTGGATTTGCGTTTAAAAGGACAGATACAAATAGAAATTGTTTCCTCTAGAGGGAGCTTTTGAAACTGTTACAGGAGCGGAGCTGGGGAATTTTCCAGCTGCAGAGATAAAAGACCGTGAGAATCAGGGATTGACCTTGGACTGGTAAGAATGTCGACAGAAGAAGCATTAGTGATTGCATTTTGCAAGATAAGTGCTTCATTGGAACAGCTTCATAAGAAAACGGATGTGATGACTATTAAAATTGATAATCGGGGACAAAAAATGACTGATTTGGGACAAAAAGTGAACATCTATACAGAAACTACTCAGGAATTGATTCAGGAATCTACTTTGACATGGCAAGTTGTGGTGAAGACGAGGGAGAAAGTTCTTGTTGAACCTCAAGTAATACAAGTGGAGAGAGCTCCAGCCTTACAGAGGCAATTTGATGAATATAAGTTGTTGCCTTCTATGACTGAATTTAGAGAAAGTCAGATTTTGAGGATTGGAGCCCCGCTTGGATTGGAGAAGGAAAGTTGGACAGATCCCCTTATGCAGGGATGTTCTGGCTTTTGGGACCTGGATTTGGGTCAGGAGGAGATTGGAGTTGTGGGGGCCTTCAGTTTTGGAGGGATTTTGAAACACTTCCTGAAATATCTTTTGGACTTTAGTTTTGACTACGGAGAATGGGCTGACCTGTCGAGAAGGAATAAAGACATTGTTAGGTTGGAGCTTCCCCGAGATCTACTCCTCAGCGCCAAAGGAAAGAAATTAAGAACAAGATTAGCAGAAGATAAAGTAAAGTGTATGTATAAATATGAAGAAGATCTGCAGAAGGGACATGGAAAAGAGTTAAGAGCCTCGGACAGAAGATCACCAGGTTGATGGACCATATGGAATTGATAGAAAGGACTGGCAGAATCCGAGACCAGGGAGAAGAGACGGTGGAAGAAGATTGGGAAAAAAAAGTTTAAAATTTATTTATAGAAATATTGTAAAATTAATGAGTGTTAGAAAAATGTTGGAATGAAATTACATGGCTTTAGTAGAAATGTTATAAGGAGTTAAGTACAAATAAGTTTTATGGTATTAATGGTAAGATAAGGTTAAAACAAATTAAGATAATTATATGACAGAAAACAGAGAAAGATGGAAAGGATTTGCTGAAATAATTAATAACTAGAATACAAAAAAGGGAGGTGTGAGGAGGTCGATGAAACAAGTAAATGAAAGACAAAGATATGGAAATATTGGATGTGTTTTTAATTGTTCTTGCTTTTGTTTTTGTTTTGATGTATTGTTTTTTGTTTTTTATGTATTGTAATGTATTGATTTGTTTTGTTTAATCTTTCTCTTTTTTTCTTCTTTCTGTAATCTTTAAACTTTTAATAATTTTTTTTTTTTTTTAAAAAGAGACTGAGGATGTTCACAGGGTGTGTGAACGCCCCCTGGACTTGTTGTAAGTAGGACAATAGGCAGATGGAGGCTGGATGAGGACAAACTGAGGTTGTTGAGGCAGTGGGCCATTTGACCTAATGCAGCAGCTTCCACTGGGCTTAGAGGAGGGCGGGGGCTCTAATTCTTTTTCCCCCTGGACTTATGGAGGAGTTCAGGGGGCAAAGCAAGTTTTTTTTCCTTTAGTGAGCAACAGACTCCAAGCATAATTGGATTTGAACCAAGGGCCTTTGTAGCCTCTTCCTTCCAGTTCACTTCACCTAAACGTCTCCCACAGTTGGAGAACAAGAGTGTTAAAGAGACAAGACTTTGGCATGAATGGGTTAGTGAGCTCTGATCCACAAGTATTACATTTACCTGTATGGATATTCTATCTGAAACTATTTGCTGGAGAAGATTCATCTTCGAAACAGTTGATTCAATCTGGATATACTGTCTTGGACATCATCAATTGAAAGGTTTTGTGGTGTTCCCCGCCAGCAATTCATTTCATTGACTACTTCTTGGTTATGGACTGATATATATATATATATATATATATATATATATATATATATATATATATATATTACAGTGGTACCTCGGGTTAAGAACTTAATTTGTTCTGGAGGTCTGTTCTTAACCTGAAACTGTTCTTAACCTGAAGCACCACTTTAGCTAATGGGGCCTCCTGCTGCTGCTGCGCCCCTGGCATGCAATTTCTGTTCTCATTCTGAAGCAAAGTTCTTAACCCGAGGTAATATTTCTGGGTTAGTGGAGTCTGTAAGCTGAAGCGTATGTAACCCAAGGTACCACTGTATTTTGAAGTTGATGAATTGTAAATTTTGGATGACATTCTACTACTAGTAATAATACATTTACTATATTCATTAGCCATGTGTTGCAGCTGTATTTGAGCAGATTATTCTGTATTGCAACACAGGGGTTTGTTTTCGTCACTATTGGTTCCCTATAGGACAAGGATAACCAATGTAGTGCTCTTCAGGTGTTGAGGACCACAACCCCCAACAGTGCCAACTGGCATGGCCAATAGTTAGGAACGATGAGAGATGTAGTCCAAGACATATGGAGGCCACCACATTGGTGACCCCTGGTATTAGTCCTGGTGCTGTAGGATCTATTTGGTGAGCTCCCACCTGCCAGTCTCAGGTTTATTGGGACCTTGATCCATCTCAGAGTCAGAAACTCAGTTCAGTTCCTTAGACAGAGCTAACGTTAGACAGTTATATCCTTTAGCTTGGTGGTCTGGTCACTGATGGATTCTGGAATCATGACAAATTCCATTAATCTACTCATCTCTGGAATAAACACTTTAACTGTTGTTACCCAGGGTAGAGTGTCATGAGAACATGAGAAGAGCCTGCTGTCCCATGTAGACCAATATTCTGATCTTGCACTGCCCAACTAGATACCTATGGCAACCCTGCAAGCAGGACCTGTGGCTCCATGCAACTGGTATTTAAAAACATTACTGCTTCCTACTGTCAATGAAGCCCATGGTTAAAGGGTAGGAATCAATGCACCATGAGTACATCTTGGGCATAAACAGAGAGGAGCAGAAAAACTCAACCACACAGATATCTTGGTTTGCAAGAAACTTTTAATGAGTTTTCAATAAAGAAGTCTGAACATTTACATTATTCACATTTAGCCAATTATGGTTTGCAAGAAGGAAAGGGATTATGCAACAAGTGATGATAATAATTGAATATTTCAACTATCCTTGAAGGCATCTACTTCAGCTTCTGGGGGAAGACTTTCTGTTGACTTTGTTGTCCACCACAACATCCGCCACCACTGCTGCCACCACAGCATCCACCACCTCTGCTGCCGCCGCAACATCCGCCACCGCTACTGCCACCACAACATCCACCGCTGCTCTGACTCTGCTGAGAGGAAACCACACTGCGGCTGCCACCACAACATCCCCCACCACTGCGGCTGCCACCGCAGCATCCACAGCCTCTACCACCACAACAGCAGCAGCTTCCTCTTTGTTGTTGTTGGCTCATCTTTTCTGTGGATTGGATAAGCCTTGGGGAAGAGAGAAAGAGAAAGAGATTGGCATCATTTTGGGGGCTGAAGTCTCAAAGACAGCAGAACCTTTGAAGTCAAAGGGATTTGGCGGCCCTCCAGATGTTGCTGGATTATAATTAACATGCTCTCTGACCATTTGCTGGGGTCACTTGGGCTGATGGGAACTGAATTCCAGGAATGACTGGAGGAAAAAGGTCTGCGAGGAATTCAGATTTATGTTATGCTATGGGATTTCCTACAAACAACACAAACATTTATAGGTATTCTCTGCCATCACCAACCTAAACCTCCCAGAGAAACCTATAAGTATATACTAAGTGATACCAGGACCTGAGCTGTAGCTCAGTGCATCTGCTTGACATGCCAAAGGTCCCCATTTCAATCTCTGGCATCTCCTGGTAGAACAGTGAGAGATGCTTGCACAAAACGCTGGAGAGCTACTGCCAATCAGTGTAGGCAACACTGAGCTATATTGTCCAATGGTCTGATTCCATGGAAGTAAGCATCTTGTATTGCTAGCTTCTTATGTTCTGATGTTTCTATGTTTTTATTCCTGCATTCAACAAGATGACCCTTGGTGTACTGTACCTTCCAACTCTACAATTCTATGATGTGCATATCCTAAAAATTCAAATATATTACACAAAGGTTCCTCCATATACAGTGGTACCTCTACTTATAGATGCAATCCATTCCCGGGTGCCGTTCGCACCCTGAAAAGTCCGTAAGTGGAGCGCTGCTTCTGTGTGTGCGTGTGATGTGATAGAGCGCTCTTGTGCATGCACGAAGCACACAGATTGCGCATGCGCATGCGCAAAGTGGCAAACTCGGAAGTAAACACTTCCAGGTTTGCCACATTCATAACCTGAAAAAATACAACATGAAGCAAACGCAACTTGAGGTATGACTGTATGTCTATGCAAATATATAATCTGATCAAAGCACTGAATAGCTCTATGTCCCTTATGAAGGACTATCTGTTGGCAGGACCTCACATGCTTTGCAAGTTGAAGGTTTCACATTTGAAGTCTCCAACTGAAAGGAGAGCCCAGTCTTTCCCCCAGCTTGGGGAAAAGTTTGGACTACAGCTCCCATCAATCCCATTAGTCAGCCTAGCCAATGATCAGGAATGGTGGGTGTTGCAGTTCAAAACATCGGTAGCCCACTGGTTTGTGGAAACTTGGGATAGACCATTGCGTGGCACCTTGGAGAGCCGCTACTAGTAGGCAAGATGGACCAATGGTCTGATCAGCTACAGCTACCTGGGCTGCTAGAAGAATTGTTCCGTGATGAAGCAAATGCATGCAATGGCCTGCTGGATCAGGCCAAGGACCCATCTGGTCCAGCATCCTGTTCTCATGGTGGCCAATCAGATTCAAGCAGGAAGACCACAGGCAGGGCATGGAGTTAAACCCTCACTCACTCACTGATTTGAACATAAGAAAAGTCCTACTATTCACATAGTGGCCATCCTGATGCTGATGGGAAGTTGCAGTCAAATGCTGAGTACAAGAGTGCTCTCCCCACCTGCGATTTGCAGCAAATGATATTCAGAAGTATACTGCCTCAAAGAGTGGAAGGAGAACATCGTTATTGTGGCTAGTAGGCACTGATAGCCTTTTTCTCGATGAGTTTATCTAATCCCCCTTTAAAGTCATCCAAGCTGGTGACCACCACGACTTCTTGTGCTATTATCCTGTATTTTTATTTTGTGAGATCTTCAGATGAAGGGCGGTATATAAATAATAATAATAAGGTAAAGGTAAAGGTAAAGGTAAAGGGACCCCTGACCATTAGGTCCAGTCGTGACCGACTCTGGGGTTGCGGCGCTCATCTCGCTTTATTGGCCGAGGGAGCCGGCATACAGCTTCCAGGTCATGTGGCCAGCATGATTAAGCTGCTTCTGGTGAACCAGAGCAGCGCAGGGAAACGCCGTTTACCTTCCCGCCGGAGCAGTACCTATTTATCTACTTGCACTTTGACGTGCTTTCAAACTGCTAGGTTGGCAGGAGCAGGGACAGAGCAACGGGAGCTCACCCCATCTCGGGGATTCAAACCGCCAACCTTCTGATCGGCAAGTCCTAGGCTCTGTGGTTTAACCCACAGCGCCACCCACGTCCCTAATAATAATAATAAATAATATCTAATTCCATAGTTTAACTATGCACTGTGTGAAGGACTTCCTTTAGCCACTGAAAAATCCACAGCATCTCCAGGGTTTTGAACTTCTAAGAACGCTTCTCCCTGCATCTGATAGACCCATTAATAGCTACAAGGTCCTCCTACTCACCTATTGATCACCGAATCAAGCGTTGGTCAAGTCAGGTGTTGCTGAGCGAATGAGAAGAGCTTGAGATAAAGGACCTTTTATAGCATCTCCCAATGCCCTCTTTCAGAAATGGTGATGAGTTCTGAGAAGGCCCATTGGCTCTCGCGGCATCCAATGCCTGGCCTTAATGACACAACGATTTGCATTAATTGTGCTGACTCACGAGAGATGGCTATCTCCAGTTACTGAATAACGTGTGGGTTTCTCTTGGTGAATTCTTCACGCCACTCTATAACAATGTAATTGACAGCTTAATGGGTGGTTTGTACATGTCCCGAAGCCTTTCACATCTGTTCCTCTGAAATCATAAATTCCAGCACTTTGGGATGGGATGCAAATGACAAATTACCCTTGCAATGTGGTAAGGGGAAAATATATTTGAGCTTTGGGGAAGATATATCTTCAGGGACCTAGGACAGAGCTTGGGATCAAGACTTCAATAAGAACATAAGCAGAGACTGACTTCGTCGTTCGTCGTTTAGTCGTTTAGTCGTGTCCGACTCTTCGTGACCCCATGGACCAGAGCACGCCAGGCACTTCTGTCTTCCACTGCCTCCCGCAGTTTAGTCAAACTCATGCTGGTAGCTTCGAGAACACTGTCCAACCATCTCGTCCTCTGTCGTCCCCTTCTGCTTGTGCCATCAATCTTTCCCAACATCAGGGTCTTTTCCAGGGAGTCTTCTCTTCTCATGAGGTGGCCAAAGTACTGGAGCCTCATCTTCACGATCTGTCCTTCCAGTGAGCCCTCAGGGCTGATTTCCTTAAGAATGGATAGATTTGATCTTCTTGCAGTCCACGGGACTCTCAAGAGTCTCCTCCAGCACCAGAATTCAAAAGCATCAATTCTTCGGCGATCAGCTTTCTTTATGGTCCAGCTCTCACTTCCATACATGACTACTGGGAAAACCATAGCTTTAACTATACGGACCTTTGTTGGCAAGGTGATGTCCTTAAATTTAAGATACCCTTATTCTCCTTAAATTCGTGAAATTCTCTTTTAAAGCTATTCAAGTTGGTGCCTATCACTGCCTCATGTGGGAATGAGTTCCATAGTTTAATGATAAGCTGCATTAAGAAGTACTTTCTTTTGTCTGTTGTGAATCTTCCAACATTCAGCTTCATAGTGCCCCCACCATCCCTGGAAAATTTGTTTATTTATTTGCTACGTTTATGTTGCACCCTACCTCCCAAAGGAGCCCAGGGCGGAAAACAACAAATGAATAAACAATATGAAATTCTTCAAAACAATTCCACAAAATGAAGACTGGGGACTCAGCTACACTGGTAAAGAAAAAGTGTTATATAGTCGTACCTTGGTTTTCAAACACCTTGGGAGTTGAATGTTTTGACTCCCGAACGATCGAAAACCGGAAGTGATTGTTCTGGTTTTCAAATGTTCTGTGGAACCTGAACATCCGACACTACTTCTGCGGCTTCCTATTGGCTGTAGAAGCTTCCTGCAGCCAATCGGAAGCTGTGCCTTTGTTCCCAAACATTTTGGAAGTCAAATGGACTTCCAGAACGGATTCCGTTCAGCTTCCAATGTACCACTGTATTTGCATTGTATATGCAACATAACACTGTGACACCAGATGGCGCTGTGGAGTCCCACGTTTCCCTATTGGATTTCCCTGTATAAGTTTATGACGTGTTTAACTGAAACACTTTGATGTGTCTAGATCCAAACTGGGAAACATTTCAAATTCAAAGCCTTTTTGGCAGAGGGTCCTCAGTATTTGCCGAAAAGAGAACAGAGTCAGTGCCTGTCGAATATTCTCAGGAAGGCATTCCAATCGGTCAGTGCCACCATACTGGAGGTCTGATTCCTACTTGTGCAAAACAGACCTCCTAATAAGATGGTGTCACAAGGTGTATGTCTGGACCCACAAACGTGTACAGACCCGACATGCACTACTGAAAGCAATGGAACTTTTCGCATGGAATCTGCATGCATTAAACATGTATGTACATACCTCTAAACCTTTTGCCTGAGAAAGAACTTGCGTGGCGAGTTCCCGCCTCCCCCCAATTGAAATAAAGACACGTGACACCATTGTATTAGGTTAATGGGCTAAAATTGGCCACAACTTTATTGGTTACAGCTAAGAGCAGTATTGGCTTAGGCATTGGTCCCATCAGACTATCTGGCTTCAGCCTGCTTGCATGAAGACCGGGAAGGGTTAACACCAGCAGGGGGAGCTCTGCTGATGCACATCAACTAGGTACTCCCCCAGGGTCACCGCTCGGGGGGCGTGCCTTAGGCCCTGACCTCCATAGGCTTCAGACAAGGCCACGCCCCCCAGAATCCTTTACCGGACTACCCTTCAGTATATGGGGGAGGTGATGGTGCTCCTCCCCCCAACACATCTGCATAACAATACCCCTACCAATGCCTAACGTCGCGTGGGGGCTGAAAACCAGCCTCCGCACACGTGTTGGGGGCATGAAGCCCGCAGCACCACCTCCTCCTGATGTCGGAAGTGGCTTTGTCACACCAGGAGATCTAAGAAGATTGGTTTATTACATGGAAAAGAGAGACACTTTGTGGGAGATGACTTAGACACCGAGGTCACGAAGATGCAGGCAGCAAATCAGCTTTCAGTACATACACCCTTTAATCCTAGAGAGTAAAAAAGAGACCCTAACTACCTGAAAGCTCAGAGAGTGGACATAGCAATGTGCTGCAGAACTCACACTCAAAGAAGGACAAGCAGAGTGTAATGTCCAGGATTTGAGCTCTGTGCCTTCTCAGCCAGCGGTGGAGGAAGCCTCTCGGACACCTGGGGCAAATTGCCCATAGGGGCTGGGAGAATTGCCCATAGGGACAGGATGTGTGGCACCCATAGGGACTGGGCATGCCGCGGGCCTCAGCCGCCCTACAGCTGGGGGGGGGGGAGGCAGTGGGTGGACAGCGTGGAGCCTGTGGGTGCCGGAGACGTGTGGCTCGGGCGTGCTGCAGGCCCCACAGTGAGTGCCGCCCCGCCATTTTGTCACCCCTCTCAGTGGGGACACCCAGGGAGGCTGCACCTAACGCACCCCCCTTGCTACGTCCCTGGATCCAGCAGCCTCTTCTTATGCAACAACAACAACAACAACAATTTATACCCCGCCCATCTGGCTGAGTTTCCCCAGCCACTCTGGGCGGCTCCCAATCAAGTGTTAAAAACAATACAGCATTAAATATTAAAAACTTCCCTAAACAGGGCTGCCTCCAGTTGTCTTTTAAAAAGAAGATAGCTGCTTATTTCCTTCACATCTGAAGGGAGGGCGTTCCACAGGGCGGGCGCCACTACCGAGAAGGCCCTCTGTCTGGTTCCCTGTAACCTCACTACTCGCAATGAGGGAACCACCAGAAGGCCCTCGGCGCTGGACCTCAGTGTCCGGGCTGAATGATGGGGGTGGAGATGCTCCTTCAGGTATACTGGACCGAGGCCGTTTAGGGCTTTAAAGGTCAGCACCATCACTTTGAATTGTGCTTGGAAACATACTGGGAGCCAAAGCAAATCATGTCCTTCACATCTATTGAGAAGAAAAGGGGCTTCCTTAGGGAAACTGTATAGGGCTTTATACATCTCCCACATGCCAGTCACTCGATGTCACAATGAAACCAGGTGATCAAAAAGAAAGCAAACCGAAATCCTTCATGGTAGCAACTTGAGCCAGGTCTTTAGAAGATCTTTTCCTTCTCTGACTTCAATGCAATACTTGCACTTGCAGCAATCCCCAAAGCCAGTCTCCACCTGTCCCACACCTGACATGGAGGTGTGGGGAGGTGAGTCTAGTGTGGCAACTGGGGATATGGCAATTGGAATCCATTTTTTAAATTGCATTTTTGAAACAGAGATAGAAAAGAAAAACACACATCCCACATCCCCTTCCCTCCACCCCCCAGTTGCACAACTTTCATATGAATCTCAACATACAACTATACTTCCCTTCCACCCTTTTCTTGTTTTTTTCTTTTTCTTTTAAATCACATACTCCAAATTTTTAATCTTCAAATTTCTTCCTCTGTTAAATTCTGTTAATATCTATGCTGCTGGATTTACTGAAGACCCGCTAGGTTATTTACTTGTTTATACTGGTTCTTAAAAATTTCAATAAACATTTTCCAATCCTCCTTATATTCTTTATCACCCTTTTCTCTTATCTGCTTCATTATACCTGTCAATTCAGCATATTAAGCATTTTAAACTGCCACTATTCCTTGGCGGGTACCGTACTCGTTCTCCACCTTTGTGCCAATAAGATTCTAGCCGCAATGGTGGCATATAATAATAAATTCTTTTGTTTTGGGGGGACTTCTGTTGTTACCCTTCCCAAAAGAAGTGCCAATTGGAATCCATTTGTTTGGCCTCCTAGTTCCATGAAAATGTATATTTTGGGCAATTAACATATGTTTTAAAGGTCAGAGGTGAACGGAACACGAAAGTAGAACCTGATATCGGTCGGTAAGAACAGGGGAGCTCTCTTGACGTGCTTAGGTAACTCTTGTGCTTAGGGCTGAGGCATAAAAGGTAAAGGTAAAGGTACGCCTGACCATTAGGTCCAGTTGTGGCCGATTCTGGGGTTGTGGCGCTCATCTCGCTTTATTGGCCGAGGGAGCTGGCATACAGCTTCTGGGTCATGTGGCCAGCATGACTAAGCCACTTCTGGCGAACCAGAGCAGCACACAGAAACGCCATTTACCTTCCCGCCAGAGCAGTACCTATTTATCTACTTGCACTTTGATGTGTTTTTGAACTGCTAGGTTGGCAGGAGCAGGGACTGAGCAACGGGAGCTCACCCCGTCGTGGTGATTCGAACCGCCAACCTTCTGATCAGCAAGTCCTAGGCTCTGTGGTTTAACCCAAAGCACCACCCATATTGGGCGTAAATTAGAGCATTTAAAGATAGTGTTTTGTCTGGAAGGGAGAAAGAGAGAAACATATTCACATGTTTGGTGATTGGGAGAGGCAGGAGACCTAAGGACGAAGCAAAATAATGCCAAATTCTATTTCAGCCTGATGATGGAAAATGTCAAGCGATGAAAAATACATTTTGGGGTTTAAGTAGAGCAGTGGGGAGGAGATGCAATGTTTCTTCCTCTGGCCCCCTCCTGGACCTATGTTTAATTAAATCAAACCAATGTTTAATTTAATACAAATAAGATAAACATTAGCCTCACCACTGAACAAATCCAGGTGGTGTGGGCCGATTCCTGAATTTCCTCACGGCAAGGCAAGCTGACTGGGTGCCCCTGGATTGGTGCCATGAGTCTGATGGAGTTCTGTGGGAATAGTCCTAGTTTCTATACACCATGAAAGGGGAAAAGGGAAGGGTCAAAAGCCAGGAATTGGGGTATGAACAGGGCCGGATTAAGGTTTGATGAGGCCCTAAGCTACTGAAGATCATGGGGCCCTTTATATGTCCAACAGAGTTCCGAAGAGGATTAAGTTTGAGAACCAAAGTACCACTGTATATAGAAATGAGCAAACCAGTGATATTTTAGGGAGCAGGCTAGCAGGTGGGGCCCCTTACTTACATCACAGGAGCCTACACAACACAAAACACTGTTGCTGTATGTAGGTTTTATTTGTTTTTTATCTTATATTTTGGAAATGTACATCCAGGTTTTCCCCCCTTTATTTTTTGGGGGCCCCCAAGAGAGTGGGGCCCTAAGCTATAGCTTGTTTAGATTATACATAAATCTGGCACTGGGTATGAGTATTGGAGGAAGGCGACATCTTTAGCTATGCTTCAAGCAGACCATCTATAGTAGTCATCAAGACGCAAGCAGGATTCAAGCAAAACAGCAACTCTCTCCACCTGTAGTTTTCAGCCACTGGTATTCAGAAACTTTATTTCCGAGGCAGAGCTAATAACCATGGATAGTCTAATCCTCCATGAATTTATCCAAACCTCTTTCTAAACCATCCAAGTCGGTGTTCAACACTGCTAGCTTTGGGAATGAGTTTATCTCTACACATTTTCTTTAATTTGTCCTGAATTTTCCAGTGTTCAGCTTCGTTGGATGTCTGTGAGTTCTAGTGTTTTGAGAGAGGGAGAAGAGCTTTTCCCTATCCACTTTCTTTATGCCGTGCATTTATTTTTTAAAATTTCTATTATTTCTTTTCTTTAAACAAAGAAGTCCCAAGCACTGCAACTTTTCTTCCTAGGAGACCCCAAGATCTCATTCCTTGTCAGTCCCTGCCACACATTACGTGTTAAAGAGAGGAGTACCCAATACAACCACTAGGTCCAGAGTTAAAGATTGCCTAACTGCATGTCAGGGACTGGGTAGAGGAGGAATGGCAAAGACTGCCTCTCGAGGAGACCGCCTCCCCAGCCTGACCCTTCCAGAGAAGAGGAAGACAATTTAGATTCACAACAGGGGTTTGACAGAGGTCACAGCTCAGAGGCAGATGAGGACAAAAGTTGGGAAGTACTGGGAGAGGAGGAGGAGGAGGAAGAAGAACCACCAGGAGGGCAACAACCGATGGACACAGTGTCTTTATAAAGCATTCCAGACCCCCCTCTCCCAGAACCTGGTGTGTCTCGAAAGTAGGAGAGCAAAGAGCTCAAAGACAGAGGGCACGTAGCAGAACTTGTAGAAGTGATGACTGAGGAAGTGAGAGAGATGAGGGATGGAGATACCCTCCATTATCCAAGAGGCTGGGTTCTATAGCCTCTGTAAATACTGAATAAAAATAGGATGGCAAGAAACATTCCCTTTTCTTTGTATGTTCCTGGGCAACCAGCTGGGAGTTGCTGGCACTGCACCCAAAGTCTGAATGCAGCTGGGTAAGAGCTCCCCCACCACTGTGGTCTACCTGTCCCCTTTTCTGCACATGTAGATTTATTTGGCATATCACAAGTTTTTCCACCCACTACTGTACAGTCATCAAATGAACAATGCTAGTTTGCCAATGAACCCTATATGTTTCTGCCTGGATTCTGGGCTGGGCTGGTGAAGGAGCCTCTAGGGCAAGGTAGTTCAGATTGCACCAGAGAGCAATCTGGGGAAAATAAAGAGACTTCTTTATGATGGAGGCTTTGGAGAGCATAAGCAGTATCAGGGATCTGAATGTAAAATCTATCAGAGGGATCCTTCTGGATCAGACCAAAGGTCAGTCTAGAATCTTGCTCTTACTGTGGCCGGTCAGATTACTCCAGGAGCCCATGGGCAGGACATGAAGGAAAGAGTCCTCCCTTACCTTTTACTCAGAAGGACATTGGAAGAGCTATTATGGATCAGGCCAATGACCCGTCTAGTCCAGCATCAAGTCCTCATTGCTGAACCAGTTGCTGATAGGAAGTCCAGAACAAGTTGCAGGTTTAACAGCACTTTCCCTGACTTGCAATCTCTAGGAAGTGTAATGCAGACATATGCTTACCCTGGAGGGAATATAAACATCAGGACTAGAAGCCATTGGTAGCCTTAAACTATAGGAATCTAGTTTATTTATTGTCAAGAGCCAGGCTGCCATCTTGTTAACACAGCATGCAAGTCGTAATTAGCTTGAAGATTTATTGCAATACGAACACTCGGCCTCAGATACCCATCCTCACGCCTGTGACTTATGAATCAGTTGACCCTTCTGGGGAGTGATTCCGGGTATGGCAGAATATCCAGAACCTATGCCCTTTCCGTTTCTGGCTTTGTTTTCTATCTAAGACCTTTCTCATACGTCTGCTCCTTGGATGAATTAACTTCCCTTCCAGTGTCGAACTGCTTTCCCTCCCGCCTTCTGACATTGCCTGTGTCATTTGAAAGAGTTGGTTGCTGTCTAGCACACTCTCTGCATTCCTGTCATTCTCACAGTGAGGGGGAGTTGATAAACTACCGTTTACAGCTGTCTGGGAAGAATGCGAGCCTTTCTCTTGTTTGCTGCTTTCTGACTGCTCCAGAGCACTTATACCTTGGTCAGAAGTGTTCATGACACCTATATCATAAAATTTATACACTACTGGATTGTAAAAAAGAAAACACCCTGAAAGCAGTTTACAAAAAAAAAGAAGAATAAAATTATCAGCGAGAAGAATTAATAACAATAATTTAAGACTTTTGAAGAGTTAAAATAACAACCAAAAGCCGATTAAAACTCTCACCAACCTTCTAAACATCTGGATAGACTTGTTTAAACTTTTTTAAACATTTGCTGAAGACTACAGGGACGGCACCTAGTGGCATAACATGGGGACTGGAAGGGGCATCTCCCCAGGTGCATTTTCTGGAGGGGGCACAACCAGGCCCCCACAACAGGCTCCCATCAGAGCCTGGTGCTGGGGCTGCTGAGGTAGCTTTCTTCCGTGCAGCTCCACTTCTGGGTCACATTTGGCCCAGGGGCAAAGCGGAGAGTTGGAGGCAGAGAGCTGCTGCCCCTCTCCTGGGCTGGGCTGGGCTACATGCAGCTCCAGCTCCAGCCCCTCCAGCTCCCAGTTCAAGCCTGATGGGGGAGGAGAGGCTGAGTATGAGAGAGAATGTGAAGTGAACCATAGATGGGTCCCTCTGCCCCCACCCCCCTTTGAGTCATGCCCCACCCCCTGCCCCCGGGTGGTGTTTTGACACATTCTGCCACTGTAGGCACCTGCCCGATTTCTTTCTTCTCTCTCTCTCTCTCTCTCTCTCTCTCTCTCTCTCTCTCTCTCTCTCTCGTGTGTGTGTGTTTACATGAATATAGGTGAAAGGTGGACTTGGCAATAAAATCACACCCAGATCTTCTGCGAGTGGATGCATCCACAGCATCAAAACACCTCCCACAAGCTATGTGCAAAGAAGATTCCTCCAGGAGGCCATGGGCAGGGCATGAAGGAAAAAGAATTCTCACCTTCACTTATAAGAACATAAGAAGAGCTATTACAGATCAGGCCAATGGCCCACCCAGTCCAGCATCTTCAGCTAGCGAATGAGTTCATTGGCTCAAAACACATCCCAAAAGCTAGGACAAAGGAGTTGAGTCTTGTGGCAGCTTCAAGACAAAACCACCTACTGCTTCCTCCTCTTGTTCCAACCCATCCTGAACTCCACCCTCCAGCTCTGAAGCTCCCCCTGCTTCTGACTCTGGCCTCCTGACCAGCACAGTTCCCCACAAAATACAGGACTCCTCTCCTGGGTCATATTCCATCTCCCCTTCCATGGTGCACACTTCTCAGAGTCCTGCCAGTCCCTGACACTATGTCAAAGCCTTGGTCCATCAGCCTCAGTTTTGTCTATACTATGGCAGTGGATCTCCAGTGGTTCAGAGAGCATCTCCCTGATCCACTTGGAGGTGCCAGAAGGTGCCAGAGAGTGAACCAGCAACCTTCATCATGTAATACGGGTGCTCTAGCACTGAACTACATTCCTTCTCCTTGGTTGACATTCAACAGGCTTGTCACCATATCATGTTCTTGTGACTACTGGATGTGTCTTATGGCTGGAAGCTTACATTGCATAACCAATGGTTGCTCAAGTTGGGTGCTTCACCAAGGGATCTGCTGCTGAATTGACACCTAAACCATCAGGACTTTTATAAGTAATGTTTGAAGTTGATAGTATCCTGCAGAGAAGTGTGTGGGCATGATAATTGCTTAGGATGTGACTACTCTGCTCGTAATTGGCAGGAGGTGGTGGATTTGAGATAGGAAAATAATCTGGGTGGAATATACAGGTCACCCATGGGATAGCTTCATTCATACGCTGCATTCAGTAGGTCTTCCTCCCTTCCTTAGTGAATCGAACCCATCAAGTGCTTTGATTTGTTTCAGCTCATTTTCCATGGTAATCTACAAGAAAGTGGTGGAAATCATCTAGGAAACTGGGCTAGGAGAAATCACTGCATTCCCCTAACCAATTCTCAAATTCCCCATCATATGGAATCAGAACAATCGAAGAGTTGAGCTGGATCAGACCAATGCCCCGCCTAGTCCAGTATCACATTCTGACCCCCATCTGCAAAAGAGAGACAATTCCCCTTTTTCAGAATTCCCTCAAGGAAGGCCACCAGGTGGAGATGGGTGAAGCAGCTAAATCCCTTCTATTTCATTCTTGCCGGTATTCAATTATTTGTCCATCACATGCTGTTTTGTGCAAAATGTTATGGTGGCCCTCCAGAGGTTCTTCAACTACCTTTCCCATCAGCCCCCTCCCAGTATGGGAAACAGTCAGAAATGATGAGATTTGTAGTCCATCAATATTTTGAAGGTTCCAAATTTTCTGCCTGTGTCCTAGAAACATGTCCCAACCAATTGGGGATCACATATTAAATGCACACAGATGGGCGTGAAGGAATTGGGAGCCCATGGCCATCCAGATGTTGTTAAACTCCAACTGCAATAGTCCCAGCACAGATGCTCAATGGTCAAGTATGATGGGTACTGTAGTCCAGTAACATCTGGAGGTCATTTGTGCCCTACATCTGCTTAAAATGTGCTGTGACCTGGTGGTTTTGCCTACCTCATAGCAATAATGACAACTGGTTGGATATTGGGGCAATCCTCTGTTTTGTTCTGGTCCTGCAACTGATCTCCTTCACTGATTTTACTTGACTCTGTTATTATGGCCATCGCGTAAGCTGCCACAGGGCTGGTGGTGAAATATAAATACAAACAAGTCAACAACGGATAAGGAAACATCATTCAAAGGGTGAGTCATCTGCCTGCCAGAACAAGTGCATATTTCAAGGAAAAATTAAAATGCTGATGACTTTGCATTAGGATTAAAAATAAATAAATCACAAACTGATGTGGAAGCTTAACAACAGAAATATATGAAAGGAAGAGAAATTGAAACTGAGATTTGCCCAGCCCTAGTGAGCACAGATTTAAACCCTGGCATCTTCTCCCCACAAATAATCCTAAGAATAATTTGTTCAGGGTGCTGGGAGTTGTAGTTCTGTGAAGGGGAAGGTACACTTCCAGTGATTATTTGGTGGAAGCCGTGTATTTTAAGTGTGCTTTAAATGTACGGTGTGTAGACAGAAACTTTGGCCAACTAGTTGCCTATGGGGAAATCACAAGCAGGACACGGAATCATAGAGTTGTAGAATTGGAAGGAATATCAAGGGCTTTCTAGTTCAACCCCTTGCAATGCAGGGCATGTGTTAAATGAGATGGAATCGTGTTTCATTTGAGTTTGCAAAATCGAACCACAATTGAAATTGACCAACTTATACGCCGCCATTGATAACACATGGAACTCAGCTATTATTAGGCATGCATTTTATTGTTGTAAAGACACGAGAAATTAAGATACATCATTTATCAGAGTGCACCCAGCTCTTGAATGCGACATGATGAAATAGAAAGGATTTGAGATATGCTTGAATGGCTTGGTTCCATTTTGTTTTCATTATGCCTGATGGTAATGATGGACCAGGCTTGCTATTTCTCTTTGGACCAAGCGCAGCTCCGATCCCAGTGCTGTTCATCTGGTGGTGGGTTGGAAGCTCTTTCAGCCTTGGGTGGGGGCTCTCTTTGCTGCTGCAGGGCTGGTCCGTGTTTTTGAGGCTGTTCCTTGGCTACTGCTGGTGGGTCCATGTTGCAGTCCTTTTTCTGAGTAGACATCTTTGGGCAGATGAAGGTGACCTGAAAAGAAAGCCAGATCCTGAGAAAATGAGGATGCAATGGGGAAAAGGCTCATCAGTGGTCCTATTTTGCTCAATTCCCAGAATCTCTAGGTAGCACTGGGAATGTATCTTTCCTGAAACACCGAAGAGCTCTTAAAAGTCAGTGGACAATACTGAGCTATAAGATTTGTTCATGTTATGCTAATAGTTCTTTAAAAAAGTATTTGTTTCACCTGCTCGTGGTCTGAAGTGGTGGTGCTCAGTCTGTCGCCTCAAGGCTCTGCCCATCTCATTCTGCTGCATTAAATAACAAGAACCACAGCAACAACAGACAACAACTATAGCTTGGGAGGTGAGAGAAAGAGGAACAATAACATGCAAAGAGAAGGAGAATGGAAGGCTCTGCATGCAGAAGGCCCCAGATTGTATCGCTGGAACCTCCAGGTAGGGCTTGAAATGACTCCCCGTGTGAAATCTTGGAGAGCCTCTGCCAGAGCTAGATTAGCCAATAGTCAAAGTCAGTGTTAGACAGCTTCCCATGTTCCCATAAGGACAGAAGAAGATCCCATCTAGTCCAGCACCCTGTCCTCACTGTTGCCATTCAGATGCCTGTGTGAAACCTGCAAGCAGGACCCAAGCACAACAGCAACCCTCCCACCTGTTTGTTGTTGTCTAGTCATTTAGTCGTGTCCGCCTCTTCGTGACCCCTTGGACCAGAGCACGCCAGGCCCTCCTGTCTTCCACTGCCCCCCACAGTTTGGTCAAACTCATGCTGGTAGCTTTGAGAACACTGTCCCACCATCTCGTCCTCTGTCGTCCCCTTCTCCTTGCGCCCTCCATCTTTCCCAACATCAGGGTCTTTTCCAGGGAGTCTTCTCTTCTCATGAGGTGGCCAAAGTATTGGAGCCTCAGCTTCAGGATCTGTCCTTCCAGTGAGTACTCAGGGCTGATTTCCTTCCGAATGGAGAGGTTTGATCTTCGTGGACAAAGACAAAGACCCTTCCACCTAGGATTTCCATTAACTATCCACTTATCCAGTCTTATCTTCCATGAATTTCTTTGATCCTCTTCATCCTAAATCTTTTAAAAAATAATCTCAGCAGGTGCCTTTACATATACCTGAAATACAGAGCTGAAAAGGAGGAATCAGAACATTCGTGAAAGAGTGGAGGTGAAACACGAGTCCCAAGGAAAAAGGGGAAGCAGCTCCTACAAAATGTCCCCATGGAATTGAACATTAAACCTAGTATAAGTCCATCTACCTCACCCTCCAATAAGATCATGCTCACCCTCTTCCAAACTCAGGATGGGATGAGCGACCAAATCTCGAGCAGAATAATCAGGAAACTCAAACATAAAGAGGCTATGTTTTATAGGATTTGCAGGGAAACTCCCACTAGGGATAGTCTGAACTAAATTTGCAATCATGTGGAACCAGATTTTTAAAACCATCTCTTCCATTATTTTAAATTTAGTCAACATTCCTCTTACTTTCTTTTTTTAAGGTATGTTCTTCTCTTTCACTGAAAGACTGAAAAAAGGGCCCTACCTAGACTGGAGTTGTGTACTTTTTAAAAATAGGTTCATTTTCTGCCCCCCCCCCCTTTCATCTTTACGCCAACTCAATCTGTTCTCCCTGGGGTATTAATGATATTAATGACATTGTTTAACCTGGAGGTAGGCTGTATGAATTGTGTATTGATTTGTAATGATTTGTTGGGTCTCTGGACTGTAATAAAGATTGATTGACATTCATTAAGGACAGTTACATGCCCCCTCTATTGATGGGATCCATCTGTCCTGAGAGAGAATTTAGTGCACCTCTGAGGGTGAAGTCGAACCACGGGAAAATCACAGCGCCTGTTGTGGCTGCAGAGACCACTGATTCACAACTGCTGCCTCCCATGTGGTTTTTGCTGCTGTGGCAGCACTAAAGAGTCATCTCTGGGGCGCATGCCTGGGCCATATGCATGGAGTTCCTGGGCTGCCCAGATGATAAGAACCCCCTCTCTGCCTTGCTGATGTGCTCCAAAGGGGAAAAAAGAGAAATACATGTGGCTCCTGTTTGGCTGCAGGAGTTGCTGGAAAAAGGCAAGGAAGACACTGTCTAACCTTCTTAAGGACTCCATTCTGTATTTGTGTAGGTTTTCTTCTCCTGGTGATAACCCGTAAGGTAGCAGGAATGGCTTTTTCCTCAGGGTTTACTCCCAAAGCCTTTCTCACAAATGAGCATAACCGTAAGGCAGCAGAGTAATATAAAACTGGTAAATGGTAAATAAACTGGTAAATGGCAAATGATTACCATTGGACAACAGCCCCAAAGACTCAATGCCCATTCAGTGCATTGAACACTGTGATAGATGTACCAATGGTCTGACTCTGTAGCAAACATCCTCCTGCATAAACCAGCTTTTTATTCAAGAACACCAGAACTGAAATCTTATTTGATTTTTAGGCAAAGGACCATAGCTTTCTGGCAGAGCAGTCATATAAAGGTGGCTCAGTGGCAGAGCATCAACTCTGCATGCACAGGTAAAATCTGCAGCATCTGTCTGAAAAAATGCAGAATGATTGCCGTAAGAGAATTCCTTATGTTCTATATTGGGACCAAGGCCCAGTGACAGAGCATCTTCCTTTCCTGCCAAAGGTTCTAGGTTCAAACAACAACTCATCCTGACAGAAGGCACCCACAGTCACAGGTGAATAACATACTCGAGTGTAACGGAAGATAGGAATCTGATGTAGGGATGAGTCAAAACTCATTAATGCAAGATGGTGGGGAGTTAAGGAAATCTGAGGTCAAGGGTGCGTCAAAAGCTCTTTCAGAATGCCACTGGTTTCTGAAATGGAATGTCTAGAGATGGTATAAAAAGCTCTTTTGTTCCAAGGGATCCTCATTCGCTCGACGACACTTGACTTGACAACAACGTATTCTCAGTGATTGACAGGGTAAGTGTGAGGACCTCATTTTTTTTCTGTACTGTCAATGGATCTGTCATTCTTCAAGGGAGCCTTCTGCCAAATCTAATTGAGTAGGACCAATGGCTTTGCAGATTTGCAACCAGAGAGGTCAATGACTGCTAGTTACGATGGCTATGTTCTACCTCCACTGGTGGAGGCTGTATGCCCCTGAATACCAGTTACTGGGAAGCGCAAGTGGGGAGAGGTGCCGTTGCACTTGGGCCCAGATTTCAGGCTTCCCATTGAGGCATCTGGTTGGCCACTATGAGAACAGGATGCTGGACAAGATGGGCCACCTTTGGCACAATGCAGCAGGCTCTCCTGGCATTCTTATAGGATCAGGCAAATTCACGGAGAATGAGGGTATTAATGGCTATGATGGCTATGTCTGGAGCATTGCACCTCTGAGCATCAGTTACTGGAAATTACAAGTGAACAGACTGCTGCTGTGCTCAGGAGAAGCTTATTGAGGCATCTGGTTGGCCACTAGGAGAACAGGATATTGGCCCAGATGGGTCTTTGTCAGAATCCAGTAGGCTCTTCTTTCTTGTCTTGTTTTCATGAAAATATTTTACCAAACCAAATTCAAGATGCTTGTGATAACTTAGAAACTCATTAACAACTTGGGACTTAGATACTTGGGCTCCCAACTTTCATAATCCACAGCCAGCCGGACCAAAGGTAAAGGGAGATGGGCATTGTATTCCATCCTGCTGTAAACAATAGTGATGGGATGAGCCTGATGAAACTCTTCCTTTAGCAAGGAAGGGGAACAGGCCCTGAAGACCCATCTCTCCCCTTTCTAGAACCTGATGGAATTCCTAGTGATGTGCTGAACCTCTGAATGGCCTTTATCCTGATTAGATTGTTGAGTTCATCTAGCTCTGTACTGCCTATTCCAACTTGCAACAGCTCTCCAGGGTTTCAGATTGGATCTTCTCCCAACCCTTCCTGGAGGATCCAGGGATTGAACCTGGGACCTTCTGCATGCAAAGCCAATGCTCTACCTCTGAGCCACAGTCCTCCTCCATAGAAAGGAATGAACAAAGTTGCCTTGTATGGAGTCAGACCATTGGCTACAGATTGCTCGATGTTGTCTACATTGACTGGTAGCGGCTCTGCAGACCCAGCCCTCTCTGATTGAACCTGTGGCCTGCTTCTGCATGCAAAGCAATTGTGCTACCCATTCCTCCTCTTAGTCAAACTCTTGGTCCATCTCACCTAGCTGTTCCTCCTTTGACCAGTTGTGGTTGTCTAGGAGTCTGTGTCAGTGGCAAATCTATGACGGAGATACTAATTACTGAACTGAGCGAGGCTTTGGTATACAAAACATGTATTTTACTGTACTGGGATTCTTCGTTTGACATAGCATTTTGCGAGACCTTAAATACTGTCTATAAATGCTGCAAAATCAGGATTTAGGTGGAAATTTCTTTTTGTGCCTGGTTAGATTGGCTGGACAGGAGCAGGGACAAGGAGCCAATCTTGAATTCTGAAAACACAATTGAAAACTGTCAAATGTCCTAAAAGCAATGTTAACTTGGGAACAAAGCATCTCAATTCAGAGGCATCTGTGTTGTAGGGAAAGATCTCTCCCTCTAAACCCGAAGGTGCAAGGATAGATATTGTATGAACACGGATTGCGAATGTTGCTGATGTTGCATGTCCACCACTGGTGGGAAATAATTTCCTTGGGAAATATTTTAGTATATTTAAAGAACTTGTCTCAACCAATCAGGGATCATATATGAAACACACATACAAAGGTGTAAAATAAAGAAGGGGGGCTGTGTAGCCCTCCAGATGTTGTTGGTCCCTGATTCCCATCACTCCTAGCCAGCATGACTGATAGGCAAAGAATGATGGGGGCTGGAGTCCAAAAACAACTGGAGGGCCTCAGGTTTCCTATTGATGATCAACAGGGTTGCCAAACCTCCAGGTCTAACCTAAAGTCTCCAGGTTTTCTTTGACTGCCTTCAAATGCCTGGTGGAGGCTTGAATCTCCAGGTGTGGAAGAATGCCAATAATAATAATAATAGTGGAAGTAGAAGTAATAATTCATTCAGAAGATTTGCAAGCTTCATCTCAACAGGAGCTGGCTGCAAATGACAGCCCAGATACTTGGGGAGGGTCTGCCCTGCTTGCTTTTCTCTCTCAATTGACCTCAGTCTCCAGGACCCACACCATAACCTCACAAGGAACCACCCCAGGGTCTCAGGTTTGGGCTCTAAAATATCAGGGTTTGGGATGTTCCTCACAAGGCAACCCTACTGGTCTAGGAAATGATGTCTATCAAAGGTAGGGAACCTCTGGACTCCGAGATGTTATTGGACTCTTATGTCTAGCATCAGCAACCAGCATGGCAAATGGAAGAAGGAAAATTGTGAGTTCTAGTCCAACAATATCTGGAGGGATCACATACCTGCTTTACAGAATACCCCAAAAACTGCCCCCTTGGAGAAACCAGATAAAAAAATGACCTCTCTCTCTCTCTCTCTCTCTCTCTCTCTCTCTCCAGAAGTTATCAAAGCCATAGCAAAGATGAGCCAACAACGACTACAACAGGGAGGAGGCGGCTGTTGCTGTGGTGGCAACCGTGGAGGCGGTTGCTGTTGTGGTGGCCGTGGAAGAGGAGGAGGAGGAGGAGGAGGAGGAGGAGGAGGAGGAGGAGGCTGTGGCTGCTGTGGTGGCCGTGGAGGCGGTTGCTGTTGTTGTGGGGGCAGAGGTGGTGGTGGATCATCTCAGCAAAGCCAGAGGAGTGGAGGATGCTGCCGTAGTGGTGGTAGTGGTGGTGGTGGAGGTGGTGGAGGATGTTGTGGTGGCCGTGGAGGTGGATCTTCTCAAGGTGGAAGCAGCAGTGGTGGAGGATGCCGCGGTGGTGGAAGCAGCGGTGGAAGCAGCAGCGGTGGAAGCAGCGGCGGATGTTGCGGTAGTGGTGGTGGTGGTGGAAGTTCTCAGCAGAAGATGAAGTAGATGCCTCCAAAAAGACCTGAAATCCCGCACGGCAATGACCACCACCTCTTGAAGATATCTTCTTGCAAAGCAAACGGTTGCTGTCTTTTCCAGATGGATGAGCCAGACTTTCCTCTGGCATGGGAGACATCAGTCTTTCATTTTCCTGCTATGGCTACCTCTTTAAAGGCATTAAAAACTTCTTTCCTGCAAGCCTTTCAGTGTCATGGTGTTCTTTTCCTATCTTCACTTCTCCATACACACATAATGTTCCTACTCTTCACCCACATTGTCCTCTCTGCTCCCAAGCTCTGCAAGTAGTCCTTACACAAAACGTATGGGAGATGCTGGGGATTGAACCTGAGACCTTCTTCATAAAGAAGGTTCCCTGCCACTGATTTAGAAGTCCTCCCAAAATAGGAAGCTGCCTAGATAATCTTGCCCAGTATAGTCTATTGTGACTAACTGCATCTCTAGGGCCTCAAAATGAGGAAGATATTTCCCATCCTTTCCCACGTGATCTCTTTTCAATGGGAGATGCTGTTGGCTAAACTTGGGATCCTTCTTCCATTATTGAGCTAGAATGATGGACCTACGGTCTCAGTATAAAGGAGCTTCCTATATTCTTCTTCCATGGTGGAATATGCAGGTGGCTTTTAAGAAAACTTGATCTAAATTTGATCTCTTCAGTGAACCGTTCACTGTGTACCTATCATATTACATCTGTTCTTATTTCAGGCAAAGACAGAAGTGTTATTTTGAATCTCCTCCCAGCTTCCACCTTTTCCAAAAACACCCAGATGAGTCATCTTGTCTAGTTCCTTGCCAATCAGACTCAACCTGATTACCACCTGAGAAGAGATGTTAGTTAGAAAGGCTGATTAGGAAAATATATAGATGAATGTCTAGTGCTCTCCTTTGGGTTGTAGATCATAGAAGCCAATTCCTAGGGGCCGTAGTGCCTTCTCCCTTCCTTGGTGCCCCAGTGGATTCTCCCTCCAATAAAATATATGAGGGGGTTGGGCTTCCAAAAAATGATGGACATTGCCATTCAAATGGTGTGTGTGCACCGTGTCTATTTCAGGATAATTACGTTAAGACTTGGAAGGAGATAAAAAAAGAATTTGGAGATTTGGAACACATTAAACATCTCCTTTTGGGGAAGAATTTCCACGATAAAGATGAACGTATTTCCAAGAATGATCTTTTCGTTCCAATCAATTCCAGTGATCATGTGTGCAAGGTGTTTCAGAGATTGGCAGAGGGATATCTCAATATTTATTTGGCTGGGGGAGGACCCAGGATTAAGCACCAACTATTAAGTGACGTTAAAGAGAGGGTCCCCGCCCCATTGCCAGACCTGAAATTGTATCATGAGGCGGCTTGTCTCTCCTGGGTCTGGGAATGGTTGACACTACAAAACACTTGCTGGAACCGGAAGGATTCGATAATGGCATGCTTACCTAGGTTATGAAAAGGTTAAAGTCCACAAAGGCTTTTTGAATCACCTGTTTAGAAAATTGCTATATATTCTGTGGGCTAAGTATAAGGACCTGTTAGAGCCAAAAATGCCATGGTGGTTATCCCCGATAGAAGCATTATCGGTAAAGAAAAAAAACCCATGAGAGATAATTGGGCAACTTACAAAGATTTATTGGAAGACAAGGAAAATAGGCTATTTTTTTAAAAAAAAATATATATGAAGAAATTCAAACCCACTTAACACACTAGTTGCAATATTTCCAATTACAGTGCTACCTTGGGTTAAGTACTTAATTTGTTCCGGAGGTCCGTTCTTAACCTGAAACTGTTCTTAACTTGAAGCACCACTTTAGCTAATGGGGCCTCCTGTTGCCGCTGTGCTGCTGGAGCACAATTTCTGTTCTTTTCCTGAAGCACTATTTCTGGGTTAGCGGAGTCTGTAATATGAAGCGTATGTAACCTGAGGTACCACTGTAAATGAGACATTCTGAAAAGACAAACAGAAGGGCTTTTCCACAGAAATATCAAGACTTGAGAAAGATCTAATTCAAACCATAAAAAATCACTCTCTAAAATGTACAGACTCCTCTTAGACTGGGAGGTCAAGGAGGAGGAAGTTAAATCAGTAATGGTCCAATGGGCCAAAGATTTTGGTGACAATATTCAAATGGAAGCATGGGAAAGGTTATGGAGGTAGGAACTGAAATTCACTGTGTGCTATGACCTGAAAGAGAATTTCATGAAAATGCTTTACCGATGGTACTTAACACTTGTAAAACTAGTCAAAATGTACAAAACCAGGCCAATCATTAGTTGGAGATGCAGAGAGGTGGAAGGCACGATGAACCACATGTGGAATTGTAAAAAAAAAAAAAAAAAGGAATTCTGGGATATAATTTATAATAAAATTAAGAAAATGTTTAAATTCTCCTTCTCCAATAAGCCTGAAGCTTTTCTGCTATGTATAATGCGTAACGAAATTTAAAAAAAAATTAAGGAGAATTTTTATGTATGCAATAGCCGCAGCAAGAAGTTTAATTGCAGAAATCTGGAAAGGAGATTCCATCCCTAACAAACTGGAGTGGCAAATGAAAATGTTAGAATATGCAACGTTAGCAAGAATGACAGCAAAACCCCGAGATGACACAAAACAAACTTTCAATAGAAAATGGCATATTTACAGAGTATATTTAAAAGAACATTGTAAAAATCTAAATTCTCTGGGAGGCCTGAATTGACTTCTGCATGAAATTAGAGAGTTGTACAAAATCAATTTAACTGAAACAACTTCGGAGAGACAATAGAAAGTATGTAGCCGAAAATGTAGTTTAGGAACCACATTGCGGTGATCGGAAGTCATGATGGAATTTGTTATGTAGGAATCTAATTTTGTTTTCTCTCGGTAATATGTATCGATTCGGATTTGTTTTCTTGATTGTTTTGTTTTTGTTTTTTTAAACCAATAAAGCATTATTATTATTATTTTTTAAAAATGGCGTGTATGCACCATGTCATGCGATCGATTATAGCTCAGTTGGCAGAGCATAAGACTCTCAATCTCACAGTCATGGGTTCAACCCCAATTTTGCACAAACAATTCCTGCATTACAGGGGAGTGGATTAGATGACCCTCCTAGTGCCTTCCAGACCTACAATTCTATGAAAGTAGTGAGTAATCAAATACACATTTGATGGTTCATTGTAGCGATAACTGAATTTCCATGGAATGTGCATGAGCTCTGCTCACACAATGTGATCTCATAAGAGAGAGAAACACCCCTGGTTTCCCCACCTTGGAACTCATATGGGGTGTGTCCAGCAATCATTGCCCAGGTGACAGAAGGACAACAAGACCGAGACCCAATGGATGGAGACATCATCCCTTGCTTGGAAATTCTGTGTGCAATACCATGAGTCAAAGCCAAGGTTGCACAGCTCCAACTAATTAAGAAAGAGATTGGTACAAAATGCAAAGGAAAAGAAAACAAATAGGCATGGCTGGGCCATGGCTCACTTGACAGGAGGGGTTGGCTAAGGAATAGTATAAAAAGGTGCACTGGATGAGAGGCTGACATTCACAACAGCTGCACTTCCAGAGATCTCTTTGGTGAACCAGGTAGGTCTCTCTCTCTCTGTGTCTCTCTCCCTCCCTCCCTCATTCTCCTTTCAGGCACTGGTGACTGGTGCCCATTGGGACTGGCATGGTGGAAAGCCTTAGAAGCAATCTGGTTCCCTCCAATGCTCCTGGACTCCAGCTCCCATTATTCTCCTAACAACTCCCAGCACTCTTAACAAACTGCAGCTCCGATAATTATTTGGGGGAAGTCAGGACTGTTTAAAGTTGTTACTTGGGGCCTGAAATGTATGGTCTGAATGTGACCTTGGGAGCAATCTGTTGCCCTCCAATGTTCCCATGAGCTGCAAGCATGGCCAATGTTCAGGGATGCTGGGAGTTGCCATCCAACAACATCTAGAAGACACCACATTGGTTACTCCTGGATTAGTGTGAGAGAGATGTTGCATAATTTCCATGCTGACTGGTGGGGCAGGAGGCAAGGAGCCCAACAGCAGGGTTGTTGTGAGAATAAATGGGGCAGGGGAGGGTCATGTGTGGATGCCTTGTGGGGCTCCCAGGGGGAAAGTTGGAATGCAAATGGAATTGTAAATAAACCGATTCAACAAAAGTAAGCCCAGATCTGTTTCCTACAGGTTCGCCTTGACAACCAAGAAAGATGTGTTCCCGTCAGGACAAAGACCAATGCTACAAGCAGGAGAAAGAGGAAGGGTCCTGCTGTGGTGGCCGGAGGTCTTCTACCAGTGAGGACCGAGGTTCCTGCTGTCTGGGACGGAGAAACAGCGGAGGGTGTCATGGCAATCGGGGTTCATCCGGCTGTCACGGGAAGCAACAAGAACAGCAGCAGCAGCAGGTCTTCCAAGTGCCATCCCAGAAGCTGAAGTAACACCAAGGAGAATTCCTAGAAGGGCCTAATTCTGCAAGAATTAGGTGGAATCATTTCAACAACAGTTCTTGAGCATTTGAGGCACTTTCAACTTTATCTCTGTGCCAAATTCGACCACCCCAATGATCCAAATTCTCAGCTACCTCTTCTCCTCTTCTAAGGTGAACATCTCCTATGACATTTGGAGCATGAGAAGAGCAAGGAGAGTCATCCAGCTATTTCTGTTTGCTGTTCATTTGCACACATGAGAGAATGAATAATAAACAATTAGTAATAATGAACTCCTGAGCTTTGATTTCTTTTAAACTTTTTTATTTTAAGAATCTCTGCATTTCATCCAAATAATCTTCCATTTCAATCCCGTGAATGACCAATCTCAATGTCATGTTGATGTAGGTTCATAGGAAGTTGCATTCTACTGAAACAGAGCCTTGGTCATCTAGCTCAGTATTGCGTACTCTGATTATTGTGTACATTATTGTGTACAGTGGCTCTCCAGGGTTTCAGGTAAGGGAGGCAGTGATGCTTCTGAATTCCAGTTGCTGGGAATCCCAGGAAGGAAGAGTGCTCTTGCATAGCCTCCAACATTTCTCTGATGAAAATAGGGAGGTCCTATGCCATTATTATTATTATTATTACTATCATCAGCATCATCATCATCATCATCATCTTCATCATCAATATTCCACCTATCTGACTCACTTGTGAGTCACTCTGGACAGCTTCCAACATAAAAAAACACACAATAAACTTCAGTATATGTAGTTTCCTTCAGATGTCTTTTACAGGTTGTATAGTGACTTATCTCTTTGGCTCAGGGGTTGGATAACTCCATACCCTCCAACATTTCTCCAGTGAAAAGAGGGATGTCCTAAGGAAAAGCAGGACATTCGGGGATCAAATAAAAAACCGGGACAGCTTCTATAAATCCAGAATTGTCTCTGGAAAATAGGGGCACCTGGAGGGTTTACTCTTGGGGTTTTGCACTGTGAAAATAGGATATCGAATGAGATGCATCATTGGCCTGATCTATCATGATTCTTCTTTTGTTTTGGGGAATGCCCGGTATTGAACCTGGGACATTGGTTTGTTTGTTTTTATTGAAAGCCGGTTTGGAGGACTTATCCTCAAAGCTCGCTTTTAAACACATTCAATGAACAAACAGACACAAACACGTAAAATACCTTACTCTTATACAATGTCTCCTTGTTAAAGTTTGTTGGGTCGTGTATCTTTTGACCCACTGAGTCTGCTGCAATTGCCCTGCAATAAATTTGATTTATTGCCACTCCGACAAACTTCCAATGGCACTCACATGCTTCCACTCCATGCACTGCCACTCTCCTCAGTTGCCAGTGTTAACAGAAAAATCCGAGGGCTCCCTTGGACAAAAAACAAAGACACCAACCGGGATTACTTGGAGCAAAACAGCAGCCTGTAGGCTTGGCCTTTATTGATCTGTTGCAACAGGGTGCTCTCCTCACCTGCAGGAGAGAGGAGAGATCTCGGAAAATGGTGTGCAAGGCCTTATAAAGACTTTTGAAATTGCCACCCTGTAGATCAAGACCACCCCCAGAAACATCATACATACATCACAGAAGGGGTGTAACCCAAGACCACCCCTCAGATACATCACACCTACGTCACAGAAAAGGCGGTCTAAAACAGAAATTTGAATTACAGATAGGTAGCCGTGTTGGTCTGCCATAGTCAAAACAAAAAATTTTTTTTCTTTCCAGTAGCACCTTAAAGCCCCTTCATGGATCACTGCCTTGCCGTGGCGAAGGGGCTTGAAGAACTCAGAGAAGCTATGAACTACGCCGAGCAGGGCACACAAGATGAACAGGTCATAGTGGAGAGTTTTGACCAAACGGGATCCACCTGGAGGATCACGAGGATTGCAAACATGCGCTGGATTATGGAGAAAGCTAGAGAGTTCCAGAAAGACATCTACTTCTGCTTCATTGACTATGCAAAAGCCTTTGACTGTGTCGACCACAGCAAACTATGGCAAGTTCTTAAAGAAATGGGAGTGCCTGATCACCTCATCTGTCTCCTGAGAAATCTCTATGTGGGACAAGAAGCTACAGTTAGAACTGGATATGGAACAACTGATTGGTTCAAAATTGGGAAAGGCGTACGACAAGGCTGTATTTTGTCTCCCTGCTTATTTAATTTATACGCAGAATACATCATGCGAAAGGCTGGGCTGGATGAATCCCAAGCTGGAATAAAGATTGCCGGAAGAAATATCAACAACCTCAGATATGCAGATGACACAACCTTGATGGCAGAAAGTGAGGAGGAATTAAAGAACCTTTTAATGAGGGTGAAAGAGGAGAGTGCAAAATATGGTCTGAAGCTCAACATCAAAAAAACGAAGATCATGGCCACTGGTCCCATCACCTCCTGGCAAATAGAAGGGGAAGAAATGGAGGCAGTGAGAGATTTTACTTTCTTGGGCTCCATGATCACTGCAGATGGTGACAGCAGCCACGAAATTAAAAGACGCCTGCTTCTTGGGAGAAGGGCAATGACAGGCCTAGACAGCATCTTGAGAAGTAGAGACGTCACCTTGCCAACAAAGGTCCGTATAGTTAAAGCCATGGTTTTCCCAGTAGTGATGTATGGAAGTGAGAGCTGGACCATAAAGAAGGCTGATCGCCGAAGAATTGATGCTTTTGAATTATGGTGCTGGAGAAGACTCTTGAGAGTCCCATGGACTGCAAGAAGATCAAATGCATCCATTCTTAATGAAATCAGCCCTGAGTGCTCACTGGAAGGACAGATCGTGAAGCTGAGGCTCCAGTACTTTGGCCACCTCATGAGAAGAGAAGACTCCCTGGAGAAGACACTGATGCTGGGAAAGATGGAGGGCACAAGGAGAAGGGGGCGACAGAGGATGAGATGGTTGGATAGTGTTTTCGAGGTTACCAGCATGAGTTTGACTAGATTGCGGGAGGTAGTGGAGGACAGGGGTGCCTGGCGTGCTCTGGTCCATGGGGTCACGAAGAGTCGGACACGACTAAACGACTAAACAACAACAACAAAGCACCTTAAAGACCAAGAACTAACTTAGTTGGTCTTTAAGGTGCTACTGGAAGGAAAGAAATTTGAATGTTGTTTTTCTCCTGTCCTTGTTTATCTCCTGTCTGGCAGGTTACTTGATTGGATTTCCTGGGTAGCCTGGCCAGTCTTTTGTAATGATAAATACTTAGTTCCTGGGCCAGGTCACAGGCTCACACCCTATTCAAACACAGACATACCCTTAAGACAGGATTTGTGAAGGAAAAGACAATGGGGAGGCTTTTCCATTTTGACCCTGCAGAGAAAAGATTTGGTCAGTTTAGGAATCAAAATGGTTCCAGGTTGGCCTTCCTGTGCTGATCTATGTATGTGCTTGGTTGCTACACTTATGAACATTACCATATATTTAAGACCATAAAATTCCTATCACACCAGATAATAGCAGAGTTCACAAGCAGCATAAAATGGCTTGTCTGTGTCTACGTGGTGTCCTCAGTAACTCAGGTTGACACCAGTGCTTCTAATCTAAAACTCTTTATTTAGAACAAAAAATTTTTTTCCTTCCAGTAGCACCTTAAAGACCAACTAAGTTAGTTCTTGGTATGAGCTTTCGTGTGCATGCACACTTCTTCAGATACCATGTAAAAATTCAAAGATTCAAAACAGAAAAGAAAAACCTACAGAATCTAGCTGCATGTTTGCAGCTTTCTGCCTCTTAACAACCTTGCTAACGTTCTCAGAGAGACTGCTCTCCAGAGAGAGCTCAGCCCCCACAGAGCGCAGATCAAAGGAAAAAAGCACAGATCATGTGGGCAGTGCACCCAGTTGATAAGAACCACGCTCCTGAAGTGTTAACTCCTGACAGTCCAGAACCACAACACACCTGAAGCCCATCTGATGACAACCAGTTGAGTCCACAGGGACACCACACATCCAACCCAAAGGAAGGACTGTAACTCACTGGTAAAACTGCTGTTTTGCATGAAGGAGGGCCTAGGTCCAATCACTAGAAAGCTGCAGCTACCAATCAGTGTAGCTGACCTTGAGCTAGATGGACCAATCATCTGCAACAGGGGTGCCAATTTGAATGAAGTATTGTGGGGGGGGCAGTTAAGCTACACCCCACACCATTTGAATGGCAATGCCCATTAACTTCTTGGGGGCCCAGTCCCCTCAAATATTTTATTGGAGGGAGAATCCATTACTGCCCCTAGGAATTGGTTTCTATGATTTACAACCCTAAGGAGAGCATTAGACATTCTTCTATATATTTTCCTAATCAGACTTTCTGGCTAACTTCTCGTGTCAGGTGATAATCAGGTTCTGTTTGTTTGGCAAGGAATTAGACAAGATGACTCATTTGGATGCTTTTTGAAAAGGTGGAATCTGGGAGGAGATTCAAAAGAACACTTCTGTCTTTGCCTGAAATAAGAACAGATGTAATATGATAGGTACACAGTGAACGGTTCACTGAAGAAATCAAATTTAAATCATGTTTTCTTAAAAGCCATGAGCATATTCAACTGTGGACGAAGAATATAGGAAGCTCCTTTATACTGAGACCGTAGGTCCATCATTCTAGCTCAATAATGAAAAAAGGACCCCAAGTTTAGCCAACAGCATCTCCCATTGAAAAGAGATCACGTGGGAAAGGATGGGAAATATCTTCCTCATTTTGAGGCCCTAGAGATGCAGCTAGTCACAGTAGACTATACTGGGCAAGATTATCTAGGCAGCTTCCTATTTTGGGAGGACTTCTAAATCAGTGGTAGGGAACCTTCTTTATGAAGAAGGTCTCAGGTTCAATCCCCAGCATCTCCCATACGTTTTGTGTAAGGACTACTTGCAGAGCTTGGGAGCAGAGAGGACAATGTGGGTGAAGAGTAGGAACATTATGTGTGTATGGAGAAGTGAAGATAGGAAAAGAACACCATGACACTGACAGGCTTGCAGGAAAGAAGTTTTTAATGCCTTGAAAGAAGTAGTCATAGCAGGAAAACGAAAGACTGATGTTTCCCATGCCAGAGGAAGGTCTGGCTCATCATCTGGAAAAGACAGCAACCATTTGCTTTGCAAGAAGATATCTTGAAGAGGTGGTGGTCATTGTGGGTTGGGATTTCAGGTCTTTTTGGAGGCATCTACTTCATCTTCTGCTGAGAACTTCCACCACCGCCGCCACCACCGCAACATCCGCTGCTGCTTCCACCGCTGCTTCCACCACTACTTTGACCACTGCTCCTGCCACCGCAGCATCCTCCTCCGCTGCTGCTTCTGCTTTGAGAAGATCCACCTCCACGGCCACCACATCCTCCTCCACCTCCACCACCACCACTGCCACCACTACGGCAGCATCCTCCACTCCTCTGGCTTTGTTGAGATGATCCACCACCACCTCCACGGCCACCACAACAGCCTCCTCCTCCTCCATGGCCACCACCACCATGACAGCCTCCTCCTCCTCCACCACCACTTCTGCCGCCACAACAGCCACCTCCTCCTTGTTGTTGTTGTTGTTGGCTCATCTTTGCTATGGCTTTGATAACTTCTGGAGGGAAAGAAAGAGAGAAAGGCCAATGTCACTTTTGATCCGGTTTCTCCAAGGCAGCAGCTTTTGGGGTATTCTGTAAAGCAGGTATGTGATCCTCCAGATGTTGTTGGACTAGTACAGGCATAGGCCAACTCTGGCCCTCCAGATGTTTGGGACTACAATTCCCATCATCCCTGACCACTGGTTCTGTTAGCTAGGGATGATAGGAATTGTAGTCCCAAACATCTGGAGGGCCAGAGTTGGCCTATGCCTGGGCTAGAACTCTCATTTTCCTTCTTCCATTTGCCATGCTGGTTGGTGATGCTAGACATAAGAGTCCAATAACATCTGGGGGTCCAGAGGTTTCCTACCTTTGATAGACATATTTTCCTAGACCAGTAGGGTTGCCACGTGGGGAACATCCCAGACCTTGATATTTTAGAGCCCAAACCTGAGACCCTGGGGTGGTTCCTTGTGATGTTATGGTGTGGGTCCTGGAGACTGAGGTCAATTGAGAGAGAAAAGCAAGCAGGGCAGACCCTCCCCAAGTATCTGGGCTGTCATTTGCAGCCAGCTCCTGTTGAGATGAAGCTTGCAAATCTTCTGAATGAATTATTAATTCTACTTCCACTATTATTCTTAATCTTATTCTTATTGGCATTCTTCCACACCTGGAGATTCAAGCCTCCACCAGGCATTTGAAGGGAGTCAAATTAAACCTGTAGACTTTAGGTTAGACCTGGAGGTTTGGCAACCCTGTTGATCATCAGTGGGAAACCTCAGGCCCTCCAGATGTTTTTGGACTCCAGCCCCCATCATTCTTTGCCTATCAGTCATGCTGGCTAGGAGTGATGGGAATCAGGGACCAACAACATCTGGAGGGATACAGGTTCCCCCTTCCCTATTTTATACCTTTATAGGTATGTTTCATATATAATCCCAGATTGGTTCAGACATGTTCTTTAAATATACTAGAATATTTCCCAAGGAAATTTATTTCCCACCAGTGGTGGACATGCAAAGTCAGCAACATTCACAATCCATGCTCGTTGAATATTTATCCTTGCACCTTCGGGTTTAGAGGGTGCCCCGGAGAGATCTTTCCCTACAACACAGATGCCTCTGAATTGAGAAGCTTTGTTCCCAAATCAACATTGCTTTTAGGACACTTGACAGTTTTCAAATGTGTTTTCAGAAATCAAGATTTGTTCCTTGTCCCCACTCCAGTCCAGCCAATCTAACCAGGCACAAAAAGAAATGCCATAAAAAAACCCTCTGACTTTCCAGCTACATCCTGATTTTAGAGCCATTTATAGACAGCAGTCAAGCTCTCACAAAATGCTATGTCAATCGAGAAATCCCATTACTCAGCGCTAAAACACATGCTTTGTTTATCAAATCCCTGCTCAGTTGTTTTTTTTTTTTTAAAAAAGCATCTCCATCATAGATTTGCCACTGCCAAATACTCATGGACAACCATAGCTGGTCAGAGGAGGAACAGCTAGGTGAGATGGACCAACAGTTTGACTAAGAGAGGGAATGGCCCCATAGCTCTGTAGGTAGCACAATTGCTTTGCACGCAGAAGAAGGCCACAGGTTCAATCAGACAGGGCTGGGTCTGCAGAGCCTGTACCAGTTAAGACAGACAACATTGAGCAATCTGTAGCCAATGGTCTGGCTCCATACAAGGCAACTTCGTTTGTTCCTTTCTATGGAGGAGGACTGTGGCTCAGAAATAGAGCATTGGCTTTGTATGCAGAAGGTCCCAGGTTCAATCCCTGGATCCTCCAGGAAGGGTTGGGAGAAGATCCAGTCTGAAACCCTGGAGAGCTGTTGCCCATTAAAATAGGCAGCACTGAGCTATACGAACCCAACAATCTAATCAAGATAAAGGCCATTCAAAGGTTCAGCACATCACTAGGAATTCCATCAGGCTGTAGCAGGGGGAGAGATGGGTCTTCAGGGCCTCTTCCCCTTCCTTGCTAGAGGAAGAGTTTCATCAGGCTCATCCCACCACTATTGTTTACAGCAGCCATTCCATCAGGATGGAATACAAATCCCATCATCCTTTACCTTTGGTTCGGCTTCCAGTGGATGATGAAAGTTGGGAGCCCAAGTATCTAAGTCCCAAGTTGTTAATGAGTTTATAACATATCACAAGCGTCTTGAATTTGGTTTGGTAAAATATTTTCATGAAAACAAAATAAGACAAAAGAGTCTACTGGATAATGACAAAGACCCATCTCATCCAGCATCCTGTTCTCATAGTGGCCAACCAGATGTCTCAATGGGAAGCCCATAAACTTTTCCTGAGCACAGCAGCTTCCCAGTAACTGCAATTCAGAGCCAAACAGCCTCTGCCTGTGGAGGTAGAACATAGCCATCATGACTAGCAGATATTGACCTCTCCGGTCACAAATCTGGAAAGCTATTGGTCCTACTCAATTAGATTTGGCAGAAGGCTCCCTTGAAGAATGACAGATCCATTGACAGTCCAGAGAAAAGCGAGGTCCTCATACTTACCCAGTCAATCACTGAGAAGCTGTTGTTGTCAAGTCAAGTGTTGTCGAGCGAATGAGGATCCCTTGGAACAAAAGAGCTTTTTATACCATCTCCAGACATTCCATTTCAGGCACCAGAGACATTCTATTAGAATTTTTGACGCACCCATAGCCTCACATTTCATTAACTCCCCACCATCTTGCATTAATGAGTTTTGACTCATTCCTACATGAGATTCCTATCTTCCGTTACACTTGAGTATGTTATGCACCTGTGTCTGTGGGTGCCTTCTGTCAGGATGTGACACCTGACTTCACTATCTAGTCCCATCCACATGGACTGGCAACTGCTCTTAAGGGTCTCAGGGAGGGAGTCTCTCCTAGAATTACCTGGAAGTGTTGTTGTTTGAACCTAGGACCTTCTGTACAAAAGGAAGATGCTCTGCTACAGGGCCTTGGTCCCAATATAGAACATAAGGAATTGTCTTACACCAAGTCAGTCTGCCTGTTGTCTTTGTCCATGGAGTTTTCTTGGCAGGGATACTGGAGTGGCTTGCTGGTTCTCCTCCCCCAGGTGGATCACGTTTGGTCAAAACTCTCCACTATGACCTGTTCATCTTGGGTGCCCTGCTCGGCATAATTCATAGCTTCTCTGAGTTATTCAAGCCCCTTCGCCACGGGAAGGCAGTGATCCATGAAGGGGCTGGAGGAGACTCTTGAGAGTCCCATGGACTGCAAGAAGGTCAAACCTATCCATTCTGAAGGAAATCTGAAGCACTATTTCTGGGTTAGCGGAGTCTGTAATATGAAGCGTATGTAACCTGAGGTACCACTGTAAATGAGACATTCTGAAAAGACAAACAGAAGGGCTTTTCCACAGAAATATCAAGACTTGAGAAAGATCTAATTCAAACCATAAAAAATCACTCTCTAAAATGTACAGACTCCTCTTAGACTGGGAGGTCAAGGAGGAGGGAGTTAAATCAGTAATGGTCCAATGGGCCAAAGATTTTGGTGACAATATTCAAATGGAAGCATGGGAAAGGTTATGGAGGTAGGAACTGAAATTCACTGTGTGCTATGACCTGAAAGAGAATTTCATGAAAATGCTTTACCGATGGTACTTAACACTTGTAAAACTAGCCAAAATGTACAAAACCAGCTGCTGCGCAGCTGCAGCAGGAGGCCCCATTAGCTAAAGTGGTGCTTCAGGTTAAGAACAGTTTCAGGTTAAGAACGGACCATTCTGAAGGAAATCAGCCCTGAGGGCTCATTGGAAGGACAGATCGTGAAGCTGAGGCTCCAATACTTTGGCCACCTCATGAGAAGAGAAGACTCCCTGGAAAAGACCCTGATGTTGGGAAAGATTGATGGCACAAGCAGAAGGGGACGACAGAGGACGAGATGGTTGGACAGTGATCTTGAAGCTACCAGCATGAGTTTGACTAAACTGCGGGAGGCAGTGGAAGACAGAAGTGCCTGGCGTGCTCTGGTCCATGGGGTCACGAAGAGTCGGACACGACTAAACGACTAAACGACGAACGACGAAGTCAGTCTGCAGTGTTGCCGAACTAACAGGGAGGATAAGAGGAGATATGATACAAAAAGTGAATAAGGAGTGGGCTATCTTTAAGGAATACATCAAAATTTATGTGGAAAAAGTAGAATTTCTGACAGATATTGAGTGAATCCAGAAAATGATTAGAGTGAAAGGAGAGTAAAGTCAAGATAGAAGAAGAGATTAAAGAAATAATGAAATGCGTTTAAGCTAGTTGGAAAAATAAAGTAGCGTAACAAGAACGGCTGGAAGTCACTTGGTGGGTGTCTGTGTGGGGTAGGTATGTAGGTCTGTTGATATGTACAGTATAGGTAGGTATTATATGGAGTAATGCAGGTATGTTTTATGTTATGAAAATAAGGTAGTGTGTTGTGTATGTGTATTGTGTAAATGTATATGTATATGTATGCGTTTTATATTTTAATAAATTTTAAAAAGTCAGTCTGCACTGTTTCAGACAGGGTGTCTTTCTAAGCTCTAGTTAGGGAGGCTGCTCTGCCACTAAGCTACCTTTATACCTAGCTGTCAACTTACAGATTTGAAAATAAGGGACCAGCAGCCTTGAAAATAAGGGATCAGCAGCCAAAATAAGGGATTTTGCTTAGCTTATGCACGTCGGGGCTGCCGTCGTCCTGGCACGAGGAGTTCCATCGGCCCTTCCCTGCCCGAGAGAGAGGGAGGGAGGGAGAGAAACTCTCGCCCGCGAGCCCGGCATGAGGCAGTTATGGGAGCGCTGCGGCTGTTGAAGTGCCGCCCTTCTGCGTCCCTCTGCATCCCCTCCTCTTCCTCCTCCCTCAGGCCGCCTCCTCAGCCTCTGCCTTTGCCGCCTCCGGCTTCCCCTGGCAGCGCGGCGGAAGTCTCGCAAGAGAGGGGCTGCCTGCCCGCCTGCCGCCACCCGTCTCCTCACGACACGCCCCTGAGGAGGAAAAGGGAGAGACGAAGAAGCGCCAGCTCATGTGCGTTCTCTCTCTCACGGCGGAGGACCCTGAGTCTGCTTCCCTCCTGAGCTGGGTGAGCATGAAACCCGGGAAATTTAAGGGACATCATCAATCCGGGACAGCAGCAGGAAACGGTGCTGGGATAAGGGAGTTTCCCGCCAGATAAGGGACGGTTGACAGCTATGCCTTTATATTATTGCTCTGCCACAGTGCTATGGTCCTTAGCCTAAAAATCAAGTGAGATTTTAGCCCCTCTTCTTGAATAAAAAGCTGGTTTACACAGGAGGCTGTTTTCTACAGAGTCAGACCACTGGTCCATCTATCCCTGTGTTAAACACACTGAAAGGGCATTGGGTCTTTGGTGTTTTAGGTGGGGAGCTTTTCACAGCCCTACCTGGAAATGGCAGGACTGTACCTGGCACTTGCTACATGCTCTGCCACTAAGCTGTGACCCTTCCTGTTGCTTGTAATCATTTACCATTAGTTGCTCAGATATTTTTATATTACTGTCTTATACAGTGGCATGGGGACAGACGGGGCTCATCATATTCAGAAGGTAGTTCATCTAGGAGAAGGAAAACTGTGATCCAAATCTCTCCTGCCTTGCGGTTATACTCATTTGTGAGAAAGGCTTTGGAAATGAGCCCTGAGGAAAAAGCCATTCCTGCTGCCTTGCGGGTTATCATCAGGAAAAGAAACCCTACACAAATATGGAGTGGAGTCCTTAAGAAGGTTAGATACTGTCTTCTATGTCTCCTTTGAGCACTTCTTGCAGGCAAACAATTTCCTAGGTTCAATACCGGGCATTCCCATAAGAACAAAAGAAGAATCAGGATATATCAGGCCAATGAGGCATCTCATTCAGTAAACTATTTTCACAGTGCAAAAACCACCCTCCAAGTGTCCCTATTTTCCAGAGACAGTTCTGGATTTACTGAAGCTCTCCTGGTTTCTGATTTGATCCCGGAATGTCCCGCTGTTCCTTAGGACATCCTTATTTTCACTGGAGAAATGTTTGAGGGTATGGAATTATCCAACCCCTGAGCCAAAGAGATAAGTCACTATACAAACTTTATAAGACATGTGAAGGAAACCACGTATACTGAAGTTTATTGTGTTTTTTTATGTTGGATGTTGTCTAGAGTGACTCACAACTGAGTCAGATGGGTGGAATATTGATGATGATGATGAGGAGGAGGAGGAGGAGGATAATAATAACAATAATAATAGAATAGGACCTCCCTATTTTCATCAGAGAAATGTTGGAGGCTATGCAAGAGCACTCTTCCTTCCTGGGATTCCCAGTAACCGCAATTCAGAAGCATCACTGCCTCCCTTACCTGAATCCCTGGAGATCCACTGTACACAATAATATACGCAATAATCAATGTATGCAATACTGAGCTAGATGACCAAGGCGCTGTTTCAGTAGAATGCAACTTCCTATGAACCTGCATCAACATGACATTGAGATTGGTCATTCACGGGATTGAAATGGAAGATTATTTGGATGAAATGCAGAGATTCTTAAAATAAAAAAGTTTAAAAGAAATCAAAGCTCAGGAGTTCATTATTACTAATTGTTTATTATTTATTCTCTCATGTGTGCAAATGAACAGCAAATAGAAATAGCTGGATGTCTCTCCTTGCTCTTCTCATGCTTCAAATTTCACAGGAGATGTTTCCCATTGAAGAGGAGAAGAGGCAGCTAAGAATTTGGAGCATTGGGGTGGTGGAATTTGTTGCATGGATAAAGCTGACAGAACGTATTGAGAGTGTCTCAAGTGCTCAGCAACTGGTGTTGAAATGATTCCACCTAATTCTTGCAGAATTAGGCCCTTCTAGGAATTCTCCTTGGTGTTACTTCAGCTTCTGGGATGGCACTTGGAAGACCTGCTGCTGCTGCTGCTGCTGTTGCTGTTCTTGTTGCTTCCCATGACAGCCGGATGAACCCCGATTGCCATGACACCCTCCGCTGTTTCTCCGTCCCAGACAGCAGGAACCTCGGTCCTCACTGGTGGAAGACCTCCGGCCACCACAGCAGGACCCTTCCTCTTTCTCCTGCTTGTAGCATTGGTCTTTGTCCTGACGGGAACACATCTTTCTTGGCTGTCAAAGCGAACCTGTAGGAAACAGAAGGCAGATCTGGGCTTACTCTTGTATAATTGGGTAATTTCTGACTGCATTTGCATCCCAACTTTCCTCCTGGGAGCCGCACAAGGCATGAATATTAATGACCCTCCCCTGCCCCATTTTATTCTCACAACAACCCTGCTGTTGGGCTCCTTGCCTCCTGGCCCACCAGTCAGCATGGAAATTATCCAACATCTCTCTCACACGAATCCAGGAGTAACCAATGTGGTGTCTTCTAGATGTTGTTGGATGGCAACTCCCAGCATCCCTGAACATTGGCCATGCTTGCGGCTAATGGGAACATTGGTGGGCAACAGACTGCTCCCAAGGTCACATTCAGACCATACATTTAAGGCCCCAAGAAACAACTTTAAACTGTCATGGCTTCCCCCAAATAATTATAGGAGCTGTAGTTTGTTAAGAGTGCTGAGAGCTGTTAGGAGAAGGATGGGAGCTGGAGTCCAGCAGCATTGGAGGGAACCAGATTCTAAGGCCTTCCACCATGCCATTCCCAATGCGCACCAGTCACCACTGCCTGAAAGGACAAGGAAGGGAGGACAAGGAAGGGAGGGAGGGAGGGGAGGGAGGGAGGGAGGGAGAGAGAGAGAGAGAGAGAGAGAGAGAGAGAGAGAGACTTACCTGGTTCACCAAAGAGATCTCTGGAAGTGCAGCTGTTGTGAATGTCAGCCTACCATCCAGTGCACCTTTTTATACTATTCCTTAGCCAACCCCTCCTGTCGATTGAGCCATGGCCCAGCCATTCTTATTTGTTTTCTTTTCCTTTGCATTTTGTACCAATCTCTTTCTTAATTAGTTGGAGCTGTGCAACCTTGGCTTTGACTCATGGTATTGCACACAGAATTTCCAAGCAAGGGATGATGTCTCCATCCATTGGGTCTCGGTCTTGTTGTCCTTCTGTCACCTGGGCAATGATTGCTGGACACACCCCATATGAGTTCCAAGGTGGGGAAACCAGGGGTGTTTCTCTCTCTTATGAGATCACTTGGTGTGTGCAGAGCTCATGCACATTCCATGGAAATTCAGTTATCGCTACAATGAACCAAAATGACATTATGTACACATTTGATTACTCACCTTCGCTATCATAGAATTGTAGGACTGGAAGGCACTAGGAGGGTCATCTAGTCCAATACCCTGTAATAAAGAAATTATTTGCTTAATATGGGGCTTGAACCCATGAGCCTTAGATTGGGAGTCTCATGCTCTACCTACTGAGCTATCCTGCTGCCCATGCGCACTGGCCTGACAGGAGTCTGCAGGACTTCCAGAAGTAGTGTCTTTCATCTCTACAGTGATGGCCACCAACTTGTATGGCTTTAAAAGGGGATTCGACAAGCTAGTGCAGATCAGACTAACAATGGCTCCCAGCCATGAGAGCTATGTTCTCTCACTGTTATATGCTGTATGCCTGAGCGTAATACCAGTCACTGGGAATCATCAGTAGGAAGAATTGATGCTTGTGGGCTTCCCATTGTGGGTCATTTGATTGGCCACTGTAAGGACAGGATGCTGGACTAGATTGGTCGTTGACTTGACCCATCAGCGAGGTTGGTTTTATTCTCTCTCTTTTTAAATTTTATTTATTTATTTTGTTTTTCAAATCAAAATTTCATAGAGATATATCAAACATCAATCATAAAAACAAGATTCCAAGGAATCTCCTGGATTCCCACCCTCTCTGTTATTTATCATTTCCTTCTGCATCTTTTATGATAGTCCAAATCATTTACATCTCCATTGCATCCAGAATTCACCCTTAAACTACAAGTGATTCCAATCCCTACTAACGATTTTAACTTTGGTCTTTTTACAATGGTTTATAATGGTCTTTAAGATGTTATAAATTTTCTCCATTCCTTATTGAAATTTTGGCCTTCCTGATTTCTGATTCTTTTGGTCCTTTTGGCCATTTCAGCATCATCCATCAACTTCATCTGCCATTCATCTCTGGTAAGGACTTGGTCTTCTTTCCATCTCTGATTGGTTTTATTCTCTTATGACAACAGTGAGAGAGGTGGCTCTCCCATTCCTGCTCTGCCTGTCGCTTTCCTGGCAGAATTTAATAGTTTACTGAGAGACCTGGCTGTTAGGTTAGATGGGCCTAGATGATCCAGTAGGTACATTCTTATGATCCAATGGGCTTTCTGTTTTATGTCTGGTAGGCACTGACGCACCCCTCATCCTTCTGGAATTAGTCTATAAGACCATCCAATTGGCTGTAGTACAGTGGTACCTCGGGTTAAGTACTTCGTTCCGGAGGTCCGTTCTTAACCTGAAACTGTTCTTAACCTGAAGTACCACTTTAGCTAATGGGGCCTCTTGCTGCAGCTGCACCGCCGGAGCACGATTTCTGTTGTCATCTTGAAGCAAAGTTCTTAACCCGAGGTACTATTTCTGGGTTAGCGAAGTCTGTAACCTGAAGCGTCTGTAACCTGAAGCGTATGTAACCCGAGGTACCACTGTATGTGTATGATAAGATGTGTAAACCATTCGATTGAAAACCTCTCCAATCCGTGTACAAATAAAACTGAAATCCACAACCCTGTTAAAAACAAATATACACAAAAGCATTATCATGGAACACAACATATATGCCCTCCCATAATCCCTAGTCAAAGTTCTATTGCTCCTTCATTCAATCATAGATTTGTAGAGCTGGAAGAGGTCACAGGGGTCATCTATTTGAAACCCCAGCAATGCAGGAATCACAGCTAAAAAATCCCCGAGAGATGACTTTCCAGCCTCTGTTTAGAAACCTCCAGTGAAGGCGAGTCTTACGTAGTCCATTCTATTGCTGAACGGCTTGTAATGATTCAGTCATTTATTATATGGTCACAGACCCATTAAAACGGAACACAGAAAGTGTGAAAACATGATCATTTAAACATTCACTTGTTCTATTATAACTCTGTGGTTTTCAAGCTACTGACACAGGTTTGAGGCTAGTAGTACCACCAGTTCTCTCCCCCCCCCTAAAAAAATGTTGAGGGGTACTCTCATTTTGACTCAAGAAAATCACCATTTTATAGTTCAAATCGGGGGGAAATAAATACAGTAAATGGACAAAAGTACAAAGATTCACAAAATGTTTAGGAGTATGCGTCCCTCCAGGAAAAAAGCATTGAGTATCACTATACTAGTAACAGAGATATCACTCCTGATGATTCACAGCAGTGATGGCCCATGTGTCGCCTTAGATGATCTACTATTATGACACTGTCACAAGGAAGGAAATGACACCCATAGACTGCTGGAACTACAGGACTACAATGAGATCATTGGAGCTGCGAGGAAGACATAATACTGTGTGCAGCTGAAGTTTCCATTTAATGAAATGGAAACAGGAAATGAAGTCTTCTTATGCAACCTATAAAAGCCACAGTTAGGAAGATAGGAAGATCTGTCTTCCTCCGAGTCAGATCATTGGTTGGCTCTGCATTGTCTACAGCAGTGGTGGCCAAACTTAGCCCTCCAGCTGTTTGGGTATTTCAACTCCCATCATCCCTAGCTAACAGGACCAGTGGTCAGGGATGATGGGAATTGTAGTCCCAAAACAGCTGGAGGGCCAGGTTTGGCCACCACTGGTCTACAGTGACTGGCAGTAGCTCTCCAGACTTTCCCTGCCCTACCTGAAGATATAACCTACAGCCTTCTGTATGCAAAACAGATGCTCTGTCTCCAAATTATGGTCCTTCCCCTAAAATGGATTCTAGTCCTCATGGTTGTGAATTAAGGGCCAGTTTAAACAGGAAACTGAGTTATACTGATTCAATCCATTGGTCTATCTAGCTCAGGATTGTTTACACTGAGTGACAATGGCTGTCCAGGATTTCAGGCATGGGACATACCTTTTTATTATTTTTAAATTATTATTTCATTTTAAAAAGTGTAAACATACAACAAACAACAATTCAGAATCCAAATATCGAGATGACTCTGAATCTCCTGACTTTCCCCAATCCCTTCCATGGGTCCATATGACAATATTTACAACTGCATATCAATACAATCCAATTTTTTCCCTTCTAATTTATCCACATTTTTCGTTTCTTTGCAAGTGTGATTAGAATCTTGCTAATGATTGGACCTGCTTGCAATGGTCTCGTGAATAAATTATAATTTTTTCCCATTTATTTATTTTTTAAAAAATACTTGTCTTCTTGATTTCCGAGCTTCCCAGTTAATTTTGCCATTTCGGCATAGTCCACCATCTTGGTGTGCCATTCTTCTCTGGTCAGGGTTGACTCTTCCTCCCATCTCTGGGCTAGAAGCATCTGTGCAGCTGTTGTTCCAGGCCACAGAGAGGTTAGGCTGGCCTCAACCAGAGCCAGGGCTTTTTCGGCTGTGGCTCCAATCTGCTGGAATGCTCTGTCACAAGAGACTAGGGCCCTGCGGGACTTGACATCTTTCCACAGGGCCTGCAAGACAGAGATGTTCCACCAGGCCTTTGGCCAGGGCACAGCCTGACTCCCTCCTTTGGCAATTTTCACAGAACTCTAGCCCAATGGTTGCCATCAATTTGATTTGTTGTTTTTTTAAAAAATAATATTTATTAACAGTTTAAAGACTATAAAATAAAGAAAAAGAATTCAACAAAACAATACAATACAAAAACAAAAACACTACGTAACACTGACACTAAAACATTGAATTAAGAAAGCACAAGAAACACAATTTAAAACACATCCATAATTTCAGTATCTTATCTTTCATTCACTTGTTTCCACGACCTCCTCACACCTCCCTTTTTGTATTCTACTTCAATTAACTGTTTCAGCAAATCCTTTCCATCTTCCTCAGTTTTCTGTCCTGTAATTTATCTTAACTTATTCTAACCTTATTTTTTCCCCTTTAATACATTAAAAATCTATTTATACTTAATTCCTTATAACCTTTCTGCTAAAGCCATATAACTTCATTCCAACATTTTTCTACCTTTCATTAATTTTACAGTATTTCTGTAAATAATCTTTGAATTTTTTCCAGTCTTCTTCCACCGACTCTTCTCCCTGGTCTCGGATTCTGCCAGGCACCAATAAAAGATACAAATTTAGACTCTTTTAAAGAAGATGGCAAACCATTTCTGGTCCATATAAAAAGTTATTTCTCATATGTGAACACCATAGAAGGGATTAAAGTGCAAGAAAACAGCAGAATATATTAAGAAACATGTTGGAGAGGATGAAATAAGATAAGACGGAACCTTAAAATGCAATTGTATGCAATTTGGGTTATAAACATCGAAATTGGGTCGGGGGGGGGGAGTAACTAGTTTTGCTGAACTGGAATATAGTTGTTGAGTAACAAATGTAATTTTCTATATGGAAAACAAAGTAAAATATTATTATTTGAAAAAATGGAATTTGGGCTGAATTTAGAATCTGGGTAAAATTAGCAAGAATGAGCATCTTAGGGGCAACTGTTGAGAGATTCCCCCTTAGATGTCCCTCTCTGGACCCAGGAGGTGTTGAGTAAACATTCCAGGTTGATGAGCAGGATATTATAGTGAGATTAAGCATTTAGGTGTCCACCCAATGGCAAACAGGTATGAGACTCGAGTGACTGGTTTGCTCGAGGGAGGAAGAGTCATGCAATTGTGGGGGAGGCTTATCGGAGGACTTGATTCAGGAGAATGTGGGCCAACTTCATCCCAGCTTGGGGGGAAAAAAGTTCAGAGGGATTCAGGATGAGGCCTTCTATCTAAAAATAAAGATTCCAGCCCCCATCATTGAAAATGCAGGGCTGATTGAAATAGGCAGCTTGTGCCCCCAAACAGGGAGTCCAGCCTTAAATGGAGCCAGACCAGAGTCACTGAAAGCAGTGGCTGTCGCTGCAGAGTTTTGTAAGTTGTAATTAACAGCACATGAGGTGAAGAAAGACTTCCTGTTTCCTGTCCTGAACCAGATCTCCCAGTTGACCTCAAACAGTGCTGATTTTTAGGGGAATCCCGGAACACCAATCTCCCAGCTGACCTTGACTTTTCTACCATGCTTCTAAAGCAGGGTTCAGCAAACTTTTTCAGCAGGGGGCCGGTCCACTGTCCCTCAGACGTTGTGGGGGGCCGGACTATATTTTGTAGAAGAAAAATGAATGAATTGCTATGCCCCACAAATAACCCAGAGGTGCATTTTAAATAAAAGCACACATTCTACTCATGTAAAAACACCAGGCAGGCCCATTTTAAATACAGTGGTACCTTGGGTTACATACGCTTCAGGTTACATATGCTTCAGGTTACAGACTCCGCTAACCCAGAAATTGTGCTTCAGGTTAAGAACTTTGCTTCAGGATGTGAACAGAAATCGGGCTCCGGCGGTGCGGCAGCAGCAGGAGGCCCCATTAGCTAAAGTGGTGCCTCAGGTTAAGTACGGACCTCCGGAACCAATTAAGTACTTAACCTGAGGTACCACTGTAAAAGGACACATTCTACTCATGTAAAAACACGCTGATTCTCAGACCATCCGCGGGCTGGATTTAGAAGGCGATTGGGCCTTAGTTGGCTGCGCAGTGATCCCTCTTGCTGTTCTGGCTTCTGGGATAGCTGCACAGCCTGCATTCGCTCCATAAGGCGCACACACATTTCCCCTTACTTTTTAGGGGGGGGGGGAGAAGTGCGTCTTATAGAGCGAAAAATACGGTACGTCTAGGAATATAAGAAGGGCCATGGAGCATTCATTCTCCACTACAACCTTGTTGGGCAGAGAGACAGTGAGTGGCCCAAGGTCACCCAGTGAGCTTCTTGGCCAAGCAGGGATTTGATGCCATCTCTCTCCCAGGTCCTAGTCCGACACCCTTGCCACTGTATCACACTGCCTCCCAAAGGGGAAGCCTGCCCACAGGAGCTCATTGCAAAAACAATGCTCTCCTCGCCTGTGTTTTTAGACACACCCATCCATATACAGATATAATAAAACATCTAATGAATGCAGGAAATGCAGAAAGTTGGGAACAGGGTGCACCATTGTGAAACCCTGTTTGGTGTCTTGGGTTATCTGAGGTGTGTTTCTGAAATGAGAAGGTAAGACTGACGTGGAGGAACTGTGAAATGATGTGTGAGCCATAATTATGAGGCAAGGCAGTGATGGATAACTCTGTCATTTCCCCAGACACGTGAATTACAATCAACAGGCTTATACTCAGGAGATGGAAGAAGGAAACCTCGTTTTATTGTGATGGAGGAGTAAGCAAAAATATTGGGTCATCTCCAATGACGTGCATTGCAGAGTGGAAGAATTAAATTAAAGAACCCAAGTTAATCAAGCAGAATACAGTGGTACCTTGGTTCTCAAACGCCTTGGTACTCAAACAACTTGGAACCCTAACATTGCAAACCCGGAAGTAAGTGTTCTGGCTTGGGAACTTTTTTTGGAAGCTGAATGTCCTCTGTTTTGAGTGCCACACTTCCATTTTGAGTGTTACGCTGAGGTCCGTCTGTTTTTGCTATTTATTTTGCATTTTTGTTTTTGCGGCTCTTTTTTGTTCTGTTTTTGTGACTGTGTGGAACTCAGTTCAGCTACTGGGATAGTGTGATTGTGTGACTGTTGTTGTTGTTTAGTCATTTAGTCGTGTCCGACTCTTCGTGACCCCCTGGACCAGAGCATGCCAGGCACTCCTGTCTTCCACTGCCTCCCGCAGTTTGGTCAAACTCATGCTGGTAGCTTCGAGAACACTGTCCAACTATCTCGTCCTCTGTCATCCCCTTCTCCTTGGGCCCTCCATCTTTCCCAACATCAGGGTCTTTTCCAGGGAGTCTTCTCTTCTCATGAGGTGGCCAAAGTATTGGAGCCTCAGCTTCAGGATCTGTCCTTCCAGTGAGCACTCAGGGCTGATTTCTTTAAGAATGGATAGGTTTGATCTTCTTGCAGTCCATGAGACTCTCAAGAGTCTCCTCCAGCACATTGTTTATTGCTTTCATTTTATGGATCAATGCTCTCGTTAGATAGTAAAATTCATGTTAAATTGCTGTTTTGGGGGTTGTTTTTAAAAGTCTGGAATGGATTAATCCATTTTGCATTACTTTCTAGGGGAAAGCGCACCTTGGTTTTGGAACGCTTTGATTTTGGAACGGACTTCCGGAACGGATTAAGTTTGAGAACCAAGGTACCACTGTAGCTTTTACTGTGCTAATATGGCTCAGGGCATCATAATCCGGAGAATGCAAGTAGAATCTCACTTGATGGGTGCTCCCTTCTATGAGTGCACAAAACAGGAAATTACATAATATTCCTAAAAAGAGCCATTTGTGTTCCTATATCCAAGACCCTTTGCTTAAAGTCATTTCTATCCTTTCCTCATTGGCTCAGTGCCTTTACAGAGAATCCTATTTTATTTTATTTTATTGGTAACCAAACATTTCCATAGAGCAAGTGCCCTCGGTTCCTCTGGATGGATCATAGAATGCCCACCTTCCTTCACCTGCCCATTCATTTCAATGGGCCTTCTCTGAGTAGAGCTAGCATTGGATTCAATTCATTATTGCTGAGATGCAACAGGAAGAAATTATTTTGCTCCCCACGCAGCTGTAGGAAAGGGAAAACATAGCTCTTGATTTACGGAAGTGAAATGTTATATTAGAAGGTATTCTGATACATAATTTAGAGCAGAATTCCTCAACCTCGGCCCTCCAGATGTTTTGAGACTACAGTGCCCATCAGCCCTGACCACTGGTCCTGCTAGCTAGGGATCATGGGAGCTGTAGGCCAAAAACAGCTGGAGGGCTGAGGTTGAGGAAGCCTGATTTAGAGCCTGAAATAGGAATAAAATGTGGTCTAAAAAGAACCAGCTAATTCAGTAAAGGAGGAAATAGGAGGTTCCTTGGATTTTGATGGATTGGAGACCCATTGAAATTAATGGATGTGACTCACTTGGACCCATTAATTTCAATGGGTTGCATTCAATGCTAGGTATTACCTAAAGATGCATCTCTTTACTCTGGCATGTGGCCCTTGGAAGGTTCCCCAGAGAAGAATAATTGCATTTTGAATCTGAAAAGTCTCCATCCAAACTGGAAATCTGAGCAGTTCTGGCTTGCTGACATTTTGTAAATAATTTTTTGGTCTTCTCTGATGAAAAGTGGCATGTAAATACTTGAAATAAAATAAAATATTAAACCTCCTGATGGCTCCTGGCCATATGAGGTCTCATTAAGTATATAAAAACCAGTGCTTTTTTAAAAGGGGGTACTCAGGGGTACACAGTACCGGCACATCTTTTTTTGTTTTTGTCAAACAGTGTGGCACTTACTGTTACAACTTCACCGGCACCATTTTTTTTCCTAGAAAAAAAGCACTGATAAGAACATAAGAAGAATCCTGCTGGATCAGGCCAATGGCCCATCTAGTCCAGCATCCTGTTCTCACATTGGCCAACCAGATGAAGAAGAAGAAGAAGAGTTTGGATTTGATATCCCGCTTTATCACTACCCGAAGGAGTCTCAAAGCAGCTAACATTCTCCTTTCCCTTCCTCCCCACAACAAACACTCTGTGAGGTGAGTGAGGCTGAGAGACTTCAGAGAAGTGTGACTGGCCCAAGGTCACCCAGCAGCTGCATGTGGAGGAGCGGGGAAGTGAACCTGGTTCCCCAGATTACGAGACTACCGCTCTTAACCACTACACCGCACTGGCTCATGAGCCTTCTAAACTGATATCTTTATTGGTTGACCTTTGTACGGGAATAGTTTTGAAGATATTTTTACAGTGTGTTCTATTGTTTTGTCACTTGTTAAGTGCTGCCCTGGCTTCCTTTGGGAGGAAGGGTGAGATATAAAATTAACGAAATGAAACAAAACAAAACAAAACAAACAGAGATATAGATCAATAGACAGAGATATAGATAGATCCTATTTCTATTGATCCTTTTATCTCTCTCAACAAAGAGGCAGAGTCTTGCTCTTCTTTGTTCTTTTGAGGCTATCTGAAGTTAGAAGTTAGACTTCCGGTTTGGCTTGCCATGGCGGAGGCTGTTGATTACATCTGAGCCGTTTCACACGGGATATTTTGAGGATGAGATGGGAGTAATCATCTTCCCAACCCTCCCAGGGCCGGGGGGGGGGGGCAGCTTTACCCGCAGATCTCCCCACACCTGCCCCCAATCCAGTAGGAATGAGGGGGCTGGATGCGCCGGGTGGAAAACACCGTGCGTCTCTTTGGCAACTCTCCAAAGTTGCCACCAAGAGCGAATATTTTTTTAAGATGATAATTCAGACTTACTTAACGGGCATGTTCTGAGTGAGGGGAGATATACTACTCTGTCAACTGATTCAGCCACTGAGGAGTTAAAGGACTCAGTTTTTGCACCTACCACTTTCAGTTGTTCTCTGAGACATGGAGGGGAGGAAAAAGGAAAACCAGGACATTCTGGGATTAAATCACAAACCGGGATGGCTTCTGCAATTCCTGGACTGTCCCTAGAAAATTGGGACACTTGGAGGATATGGAATCCTTTACTTCTTCTTTTCCTTTTTTATTCTTTTGATAATCAGGCCATATTTATACTCTACATTTAAAGCCCTTTTATATCACTTTAAACAGTCATGGCTTCCTCCCAAAGAATCTCAGGAACTGCCATATGTCCTCTTTTCCCAGGACACAACCTCTTTCTCATGGGTATGTAAAATGAGAGTCGACATACTGATCCATAGTTAAAAGCAGAAGTTGGCAAATGTGTCCTCTTTTTTGCTCTTCAAAATATGGCAGCTCTAACAGAGTTAGTAGTAGACCTCAATTCACCTCACAGAGCTTCAATTCTCAGAGTTCCCTGTGAAGAAGGATCAATGGTTAAATCACTTTGGAGATTGTAGCTCTCTGAGGGGATCTCCCAGCAACTCTTAGCATCCGGAACAAAATACAGCTCCCATAATTTTTGAGGAGAAGCCATGACTATTTAAAGATGTGACCTGGAGTGTAGCACTTTTTGCAACTGCCCCCAGGAAAATTAGAAAAAAATTATATAGCCAAGATAGCTATCAACTGTAATGGGGATGAATTTATTTGACTCCATCTACACCAAGCTGTATCTTTCTCACTCAACTTTGTACATAATTGTCTATTGTATTATTTAACATAACTTTTAATATATTAGTGGCCCCGCAGTGATTTTAGCTTATAAATTTTATTGTCTAATGTTTCAATTTATATATTAAGGAATTTCTATAGCTATGTGAGGATTAGGTCACGTTTTGACAATATAAATGTTTTAAATTTTTGTATCAAACTAGTATATACAGTGGTACTTCAGGTTACATACGCTTCAGGTTACAGACTCCGCTAACCCAGAAATAGCACCTCAGGTTAAGAACTTTGCTTCAGGATGAGAACAGAAATCGTGCAGCGGAGGCAGAGCAGCAGCAGCGGGAGGCCCCATTAGCTAAAGTGGTGCTTCAGGTTAAGAGCAGTTTCAGGTTAAGAGCGGACCTCCGGAACGGATTAAGTACTTAACCCGAGGTACCACTGTATTTTATTGAATGACATGGTATACATTGCAGCAGCCTTTGGCTATAAGCAACAAACTTGACTGACTATTTAAAGAGGTATCATGGTGCTTTAAATGTATGGTGTGATTGTGGCCTCTGTGAAGCTCCAGTCCATGCTTACAGATAAAGTAAAGGTAAAGGACCTCTTGGGCTCCATGATCACTGCAGATGTTGACAGCAGTCACGAAATTAAAAGACGCCTGCTCCTTGGGAGAGAGGCGATGGCAAACCTAGACAGCATCTTAAAAAGCAGAGACATCACCTTGCCAACAAAGGTCCGTATAGTTAAAGCCATGGTTTTCCCAGTAGTGATGTATGGAAGTGAGAGCTGGAACATAAAGAAGGCTGATTGCCGAAGAATTGATGCTTTTGAATTATGGTGCTGGAGGAGACTCTTGAGAGTCCCATGGACTGCAAGAAGATCAAACCTATCAATTCTTAAGGAAATCAGCCCTGAGTGCTCACTGGAAGGACATATCGTGAAGCTGAGGCTCCAATACTCAGGCCACCTCATGAGAAGAGAAGACTCCCTGGAAAAGACCCAGATGTTGGGAAAGATGGAGGGCACAAGGAGAAGGGGATGACAGAGGACGAGATGGTTGGACAGTGTTCTCGAAGCTACAAACATGAGTATGACCAAACTGCGGGAGGCAGTGGAAGACAGGAGTACCTGGTGTGCTCTGGTCCATGGGGTCACGAAGAGTTGGACACGACTAAATGACTAAACAACAACAACAACAAAGGACCTCTGACAGTTAAGTCCAGTTGCAGATGACTCTGGGGTTGTGGCGCTCATCTCACTTTACAGGCCAAGGTTGTGCCCAAAATATTGATCTCACCAGTTAAGAATGCCAACGTCAAGACCTATTCCTGACAAAGGAAAGGAACTGTGCCAGAAGCATGGTGGCCAGAAGATGGAGCTCATCTCCCACTAATATGCTGCAGTTATTTGTCCTGCTGGCATTCCATCATCGCATAGCGTTGGGGTAGGGAACTTGTGGCATTTCAGAAATTGCTGGACCCAAACTCACATCAGCACCAGCCAGTGGTCAGGGCTCATGGGAGATGTAGTCCAGCGACAGTTGGGAGATATCAAGTTGGAAAAGGATGGGCCAGACGCATCCCTCTGGAAAGCTCATAAACAGCTCTGTTGTTTTTCTTCCAGCATCTGGTACCCAAAGGTATACTGTGTTTGAACCTGGAAGTTCCATTTTGTCATATTAGCTAACAGCCATTCTGTCTTGTCCCCCACCCCCGATGAGAATTGTAGAGTTAGAACGGACCACAAGGTTCATCTAGTACAGTGGTTCTCAACCTGTGGGTCCCCAGATGTTGTTGGACTACAACTCCCATCATCCCTGAGCTCTGGCCTTGCTAACTAGGGGTGATGAGAGTTGTAGTCCAACAACATCTGGGGACCCACAGGTGGGGAAAGGCTGATCTAGTACAACTCCCTGCAATGCAGATTTTTTTTTTCTCTTTGACTAGTGTGGGGCTTGAACCCATGAGCCCAAGATTAAGAGTCTCATATTCTATCAAGTGAGCTACCCAGGTCCTTATCTCCTTTTTCCATCCCCTCTTTTGCACCCTTCAGAGATAGCATTCATGGGAACAGCAGGACCAGAAAGGAGTCCGAGAATTAACTGGCCCAACCCTCTTTGCCAAGGCAGATTCTGCTCCACCCAAATAGCTGGAGACATCTTGCTCCTGCTCAACACACACCTCAACCTTTACAATTAGCACTGACCTCTAGCCCTTCCTTGAATTCCTGCCCAGGCATGCACACAAAAGCTTATACCCAGAATAAGATTAGTTGGTCTCTAAGGTGCTACTGGACAATTGTTAATTTTTTTTTTTTTGAATGATTCTTTTAAAGCCTTTTTTTAGAAAGAATTTTTTTTTAAGGACTTGATTCTTTTAAAGGAATTTTTTTTGGAAAAGTTTTTTAAATAATCTTTTTCAAGATTTTTATTTATTTATTTTGACTACGGCAGACCAACACGGCTACCTACCTGAATCTATTTTAATTTATGCATTGCTCAAGGAATGCATTTTGGTGCAATGGCTAGTGATGTCACATGTCTCTCTAAAGTGTGTGCGTGTGTGTGGGAGAAATAAAGGGTTGTCTCTGATGTTAGTCCTACTCAGAGTAAACCCATCAAAGCAAATGACTCTAAAGTATTCTGTTCTATTAATTTAAATTAATTTGCCCTGAGCAGGGCTAACAGTGAATGCTATCCCATATAGCTCCTATGTGTGGTTGCTTGGGGGAAAGAAAAGGAGGAAAAGGGACCACCTCTTCACCCTGTAGATTAAAAAGCTGCAAGGTTCCTCATCTGTCGTCTAATGGTTTCTTTCCACCTGTATCAGCAAAGGGGTTCAGGAAATGTGAAAAGGACCTGTAGATGCACTGGGCAGATATATAGGACAAGGATAGGGAGTCTTCGGCTAGGGACATTCATGCCCCCCGCCTAGCTGATTTTCGCTGCCCTTTGCTCCTATATGCCGACGATGCAGCGATCCTTTCCTACTCTAGAGTTGGTTTATGCAGAGCTCTAAAGATTTTTGCGGCTTATTGCAAACTTAACCATCTGACAATTAATCATGGGAAATCTAAAGTCCTGGTCTTTTCCAGGTCTCGGAAAACTTACAGCTGGAAGTTAGATGGAGTCCAATTAGAACAGGTTTTCAAATTTAAATACCTGGGAGTCTTTTTTCATTACAATCTAAGCTGGAAGCCACAGATACAGTATTTACTAAACAAAGGGAAAACAATACTTTATACTCTACTGCAATTTCTTGCGGCCGACAGAGCCTCTCACATCCCTTCTGCATTGAAGGTATACCACGCAAAAGTGGTTTCCACCCTCTGTTATGCTGCCCCGCTCTGGGCCCCAGGGTCCAATTTAACATCACTGGGGACATTGCAGAATCAGTTTCTCCGTCGCCTTCTGAAACTCCCCATGTGTGTGAGCAACGCAGCCATACGTCTGGAGTTAAGGATTGCATCATTGGAGACTGTCATCTGGAAGCGAGTCTTTGGCTATTGGCTGTCCAGCTGGCATAGGCTTCCCGACCATTACCTTTTTCAGTGCCTCTGGCGGGACGTCTTTGTCAATCCGTGGGTAGGGAAAATCCATGCCAAACTTCTGAGCATCGGAATTTCCCCAGCGGACTCCTTAAAGATGAACTTACGCTCAGCCAAAAGCCTTATTGAGCAAAGATTAGCGGACATTGAAAATCAACACAACCTCGCCAGGGGTGGGGGTGTCTGCTCCCCCAGGTATCACGGAATAACCCCACCACTTGGCCTTCCATCATATATGTCATCTCTTTCATCAGTACCACACCGACGTGCATTTATTCGTGCAAGGTTCAATGTTTTTCCATCGAACCTGCTGAACCACAGATTTTCCAAGGGTTTGGTGTCTCCGCTATGTGTGTGTGACGGGGAAACTGTTGAATCTCTTTCACATATAATGTTCAACTGTCCCCTACATAGCGTAGCCAGGGCTAAATTCCTGGGTCCTGCTTTACTGCACTTGGTTGGCAGGCCTGTTGAGTCACACGCCGCACTGCTTTTGCAGGATACAGATCCTTCTGTAACTCTGCAGGTGGCGAGATTTCTGAATGCGGTTATCTCATACTCAAAAACCACCAAAAACCAACAACAACATCAAAACTAATCGAACTGTTATGCTGAGAGTGCATGTCGGAGTTCGTCTTCAGTTTTCCTTTTCTGTGATCTGTCCCTTGGAGCTCTCCTGGCCCCAAGCCGTCACTTGGCTCTGCTCAATGACCCACCCTTGCATCGTGGTGTTCACCTCCTGTTGTCGGATATATCTGTTTTTATGTCCCTGTGTTTTTATGTTTGTACATATTTTATGGGCTAATAGCCGTAAATAAATAAATTATTGTAATTGTAGGAACAAAATGTGGGCCTCCTTTCCTCTCTGTATGACTTCTGAGACCTGCCCCAGGCTACATCAATGCCTAGCCACACCCATCTTCCCAGGCCACAAAGAAGGAACCAGCAGGGCAGCCACTGACTGCACCCAATCATCAGAAGAACACGACTTTAGCCAATCAACAGAATTTTATTTATGCCAAGAAAAAGAAAACAACAGGAAAAGCACAGAACTTTGTTGCAGGCAGATAACGTTCAGGCACCAATGGTCCAGATATGGTCCACTAGGAAACGTTCACACTTCTCTGCAGTGGGCACAGTCTTTAGGTTTTCAGGATCACTCAGGGGTTGATGGAGTGAGAAATGGTACATCATTTTCAGGATGTTTTCAAATTTAGAAGAAGACATTGACGGAAAAGGCTATTTATGTGGTTTTTAATCGGGACCATCAGTCAGTCTAGGATGGCACCTGCCGCTTGCTTCCCTCTCACCATCTGGAAGAAAGAACCTTCTGTGTAGATGATGAGCTCACCATCTACATAGAAGATGGTCTATGTAGATGATGATCTCATCAATACAATAGACATGGCCCAGAAGAGGCAATTACCACTCTCATTCTTTCCTGATGTATTGTATTTTTTGGGGGGTGGGGGGTTTGAATTTCTGGAGTAAGCTGCTTTGAGAGCCCAGCTTGGCTACTAATTGATGCATGAATACAATAAATAAATAAATAAATAAATAAATAAATAAATAAATAAATAAGAACAAGCTTCCTTTGCTGTGGTTGCTCTTGCCAGGCACTCGGCCCAGCAGCATCTCTCTCTCTTCTTGGCTTTGTATATTGTGGTTGCAGGGACAGGATGATTTGGAGCCCATCTGATGGCTTGGAACAGGCAGGCCTTCTCCAGCGTCTTTCCAATGGCTTGGAAGACTTCCTACTTCACCCACTGGAAGATGAACCCCTTGGATCAGCACATCGTCTCCTATGAGCGGCATCCCGGCTCAGAACATACTCCTCGTCTTCTTCCGCATCCCGGCTCAGAACACACTCCTCGTCCTCCTCCACATCTTCCTGAAGACCCAGCACACCCTGCTCCCCCAGAGGTTTGCAGCCCTCTTGAAGACCTTCCGCATCCCGGCTCAGAACACACTCCTCGTCCTCCTCCACATCCTCCTGAAGACCCAGCACACCCTGCTCCCCCAGAGGTTTGCAGCCCTCTTGAAGATCTCCCACATCCAGGTTCTGCGCATACTGCTCGTCCTCTTCCACATCCAGGCTCAGAGCACACTCCTCGTCCTCCTCCACATCCTCCTGATGAAGCAACTGGCTGGGCACATGCCCCTCCTTGCCCACCTCCGCATCCACCAGCAGATCCACCTCCGCATCCACCACCGGATCCACAGCAGAACGACTCTTCATTCGAATAGTGCCCCCCTGTATTTCCATCACACGAATCGCCTATTGGACGCCCCCAGTAATCACGGGGTCCTCCCGAAGGATTGTGGACACAGCAGGTCACTCTTGGGTTTCCCCCTTGTCTACAGGTGGAGCGCCGATAGCCGTAGCATCGGTAATTGTGGCCTCCTCTTCTCGGTACATCATCCCTGCGGTTGCAACCGGTGACACAGGCTGTGTTTACAACATAGCGAAATGGTTTGCGGCGGGTGTCCAACCAGGATCCAGCTGGGTCATACCATGTTGAATTCAGATTGAACCAGGGTTCTCTCCCAGAAGAGTAGATAACTCTATCGTTACACCCTTCTTCACACATCTGAAAGACACGGGGGGAAAACAACACCTCATTAGATCAGAAACACAGATTTCTTCTCTTTCTCTGAACCACCAAAATTATGTATCTGCCGTTGTCTTCTATGTCCATCTATTCTTGAATTACAAGTATATGATGGAAGTGCATGGATGATGTTTCAAGTATATAATAGCTAACTTTGCTCTTAAACATGGAGAGAAGGTTAATCAGTCGTCCCCAATGGGAAGGGGGAGCTCTTTAGATCAGGCTGGGAGAACTTGGTGTTCTTCAGATGTTGTGAGTACTCTGACACCCACCAACCCCAAACAACATGGTCAGTGATCAAAGATGGTGGAGGTTGTAGTCATAAGACCACAGGCTAGTGGCCCTTGTAGTATTATATCCAGTTCTAACAGTGCCCAACCAATGCTTATGGAAAGCCAACAAGCAGGAACTGAGAGCAACCCCACTTCCTGTAGTTTGTCGTCTAACAACATCTTGAGGTCCACCAGGTTCTCCACACCTCATCTAACCACACAGTTGAGGGCTGATGTGGTCCTGTTCTGCTTGTGCCCTTCATGGAGGCACCTGGCTTTTCACCTTTTGGAAAGAGATTTGGGCAGCGGAGCCTGTTATCTCAGGCAATCTCTAAACTGGTTGCAGAAGGGGAAGCAGGTGTATAATGAAGGCACCAGGCGAACTTCCCTGGGGAGGGCATTCCACCAACGGGGAGTCAATGCAGAAAAGGTCCATTCTCATTTTGCCACCCTCTGGACCTGTCATGGAGGATGCACACCAAGAAGGGCCTCAGAAGATAATCTCAGGGTCTAGGCAGGTTCATATGGAAAGAGGTGGTCCTTGAGATATTGTGTTCCTGAGCCATTTACGTTCCACCTTAACCTGTGGAAATGTACAGCTTCCTTTTCTGTCTCGAGGACTGAGCATTCCTGTCACCCACCCCCCTCCAATCTCGTCCAGAGTGCAGAGAATAAACAAATCCACAACAGGAATCCCTGAATGGCTCCCTTCCTCATTTCTCTGGGATCCTGATTCGCAACCCATAGAAACATAGTGTAGGACCTAAAAGGTAACTAGCACTGATACAGAAAACCCACTGCCTCAGGGAATTCCATTCAGTCATTGTTTCAAAACCTCACACACCACCATCTGAGTCCACTGTTTTTTCCTGATATTCTGATGGTGTAGTCCCAATCTGAACAACAAGATTGTAGTTAACACTGATAGCAGAAGTCTAGAAACTCACTCAGGGCAAAGTGAAGACACAAGCATCAGCAGAATCTTACCTTAACAAGTGGGGAGAAGACAGCTGTTGAAGAGGCAAAGGCCAGTGAGTGAATGAGGACTACTGGATAGAGAGGCCCTTTTATATGGTTCTAAACAGTCCTCCTCCCTATAGATGATACAGGAGCTGGGGAATGGTGGGTCAGTCCAAAACCATGGACCCAAGGAGACCATGTCTGCATACTACAGCAGCCTCATTGGCACCTGATCCTTGACATGTTATGTAACCATATTTCGATGGATCAGGATACATCTAATTAGTAGTCACACCAGTTCCATGATACAGATGATAAAGCATGTCCCTTCTATAAAGATCAAAGAGCTCTTTGGGAAATGCTGGTGACAGTGGATGCTGGTGACAGTGGTTGGATGGTAGCCCTAGTGACTCAGAGATGAAGCTGTAGGAGATCAATGTCTCCACATCAGCACCAGGCAGAACCATGCTGAGCTCCTTGCTACACAGATTTGTATACCCCGTGCCAGCTGATTAATGGATTATTCATCACTGCTCATGTGGATTGAGATTTGAAGAATGGGAGTTCTCCAGGGTGGCTCATTTATATGGATTTTCAGAGGGTCACTCTGATCTCTAGATTTGCCTTCCCCAATCTGCTGCCCACCCTGATACTGTTGGAGTCCCATCATCCACAGCCATCATGATAATAAGTGAGGGATTGTGGGTCTTGAAGTCCAATAACATCTGGAAGACCACGGGGTCCTAACTCTAAAATCAGACAGCACACATATAGGTAGTGATATGTTTAGGTAATTTCAGACTTTGGGCTTAATGGTGTTATGGTGGGTGAGGAGAGATCTTTAGATCAGGATTGGTGAATCTTCTGCCATGTGGATGTTGTTAGACTCCAACTCCCTTCAGTCCCAAACAGTATGGTCAATGGCCAAGGGTGACGGAAGTTGTGGTGGGCATCACATTGGCTTTCACTGGGCTAAACCAGTGGAGGGATTTGGTATCTGTGGTCCTGTTTATATGACTCCAACTCCTTTGACCCCTGGCCATTGGCTGTCCTGCTCAGGGCTGATAAGAGTTGGAATCCTACAGCTGTAGGAGGGACAAATCCCCCTGTTCCTGGGATAAACAGTACAGATGTATGCAGTGATGTACTGCGATAATTTTAGACTCCAAACTTCATGGAGCCTTAGTCATCATGGACATAGATTAGGGTGTTTGTGTCTCTTTGTGTGTGCATGCACACACTCTGCTTAGAAAGATATGGGCACTTTATGAGTGTTAAATGATAATAACCATCCAAAACACATGATAGTTCATCTGGTTAGAGAATGGGTAGGCAAACTAAGGCCCGGGGGCCAGATCTGGCCCAATCGCCTTCTAAATCCGGCCCGCAGATACTCTGGGAATCAGCGTGTTTTTACACAAGTAGAATGTGTGCTTTTATTTAAAATGCATCTCTGGGTTATTTGTGGGACATAGGGATTTGTTTATTTTTATTTTTATTTTCAAAATACAGTGGTACCTCGGATTAAGTACTTAATTCGTTCTGGAGGTCCATTCTTAACCTGAAACTGTTCTTAACCTGAAGCACCACTTTAGCTAATGAGGCCTCCTGCTGTCGCCGTGCCGCCAGAGCACGATTTCTGTTCTCATCCTGAAGCAAAGTTCTTAACCCGAGGTGCTATTTCTGGGTTAGCGGAGTCTGTAACCTGAAGCATATGTAACAAGAGGTACTACTGTATAATCCGGCCCCCAAAAGGTCTGAGGGACAGTGGACCGGCTCCCTGCTGAAAAAGTTTGCTGACCCCTGGGTTAGAGCATGGTTCAATCCCTCTATGAGTCAGCTGCATATTCCTGCATTGACAGGGGTTGGACTAAATGATCCTCAAGGTCCCTTCCAAATCTACAGTACTATTATTATAAAGCCATTTCCTCCTGGGAGGAGAGGGGGTTGCGGGCTAAACCCTCCACCCACACACGCGGGGGCGGGATCTTGCCCCTGCGTGGACAGGGAATCCCCGGGCGTGCCTTCCACCCCGTCTGCCAATCGGAGGGCCGGGGAGGCAGGGCCTAGCCCATTTAAGGCCAGGCACGCCCGGGGACCGCCCTCTTTTCCCTTTCCAGCCGAGCGGTTTTTCCCATCCCACCCACCCTTTAGGATTAGCTAGCTATGACCTTGCTATGGACTTCGGTTGGTCGCCGCAAGGGGCCTGGTAGGAATTTTTCCAAGTTGGCGCACTTCCAGCCTTTTGGTTTTTTCGCCTACCTCGTAGCAAACGTCACAACTTCCACGGTATTGGCGGTTAGGCATTGGCAGGGGTTAATTGTTATGCAAATGAATGGGGGGAAGGAAGCGCCATCACCTTCCCCAATGGAAAGGGTAGTCCGGTAGAGGACTCCGGGGGGCGTTGCCTTGTCCGAAACCTAGGGAGGTAAGGGCCCCCGGCACGCCCCCGAGCGGTGACACCCGTGGGATCCTAGTTGGCGTACTTCAACAGGACTCCCACGGCTTGTGGACAACCCTTCCCGGTCTCCATGCCGGGTAGATGATAGGAGCCAATGCCTAAGGCCAATACCTTTCAATTCTGTAATCAATAAAGTTGTGGCCTTTTTATGCCCATATATAATGTGTCCAGTGTCTTCATTTCTCATGGGGGGAGGGGACTTGCCACGCAAATAACAATGGGTTAACATGCTACTGATTATTTGGTATATTCATGGGTGTTTTTTCTATAGTCATAATTATTCTTATAATTACTCCACCACATTTCAAATTGGTAAAGTCTTTGGGGTCGGTTAAAGGTAAAGGTAAAGGGACCCCTGACCATTAGGTCCAGTCGCGGACGACTCTGGGATTGCGGCGCTCATCTCGCTTTATTGGCCGAGGGAGCCGGCGTACAGCTTCCGGGTCATGTGGCCAGCAGGACTAAGCCGCTTCTGGAGAACCAGAGCAGCGCACGGAAACAGCGTTTACCTTCCTGACGGAGCGGTACCTATTTATCTACTTGCACTTTGACGTGCTTTCGAACTGCTAGGTTGGCAGGAGCAGGGACTGAGCAACGGGAGCTCACCCCGTCACGGGGATTCGAACCGCCGACCTTCTGATCGGCAAGTCCTAGGCTCTGTGGTTTAACCCACAGCGCCACCCGCGTCCCTTTGGGGTGGGTAGAACCACCAAAAACAATTAAATGCATGATAATATAAGAACAGAGGACGAGTCTGATGGATCAGGCCATTAGCTCATTTAGTTCAGCATCTTCAGCTTGCAGGAGCCACTCCAGGTGCCTGTCAGAAACCCACAAGCCGGACCTGAAAGCAAACCCCTTCTCCTGTCCTGGAGTTTCCATCAACTGCCATTTGGAAGCATCTCTGCCTCTCCCCGTGGAGGCACCCCATAGCCACTGTGGCTAGTAGCTATGGTAGTCTTTGCTCCATTCATTTGTTCAGTCCCCTTTTAAAGCCATTCAAGTTGATGGCCATCGCTGCCTCTTGTGGAAGGGAGTTCCATAGACTAACTACCTGCTGCACGAAGAAGAATCTTCCACATTCAGCTTTGCTGAATATTCATGAGTTCTAGTGTTATGAAACAGGAAGAAACACCTTTCTCTCTCTACTTTCTTCATGCCATGCATAATTATATAAGCTTCTATCATTTCATCATTTAGTCTCTCCCCGCCCCCAACTAAACTAGGAAGTCCCAGATGCTGCAACCTAAATTTCTAAATTTGCATTTCTATATATAAATCGGAAGATGCAAGTTTATGGTGGTCTATGGCCTTCCGGATGTTGCCAGCTTTCAACTACCATCACTCCTTTTTTAAAAATAAGTCTTTCTACTTTTGAAGTTTATACATTTGATTACTTTTACAATCTATTTAACATTTCAAAGTTTGGTTTCCTTCCCTCTCTTTTTGTGGTTCCTTAAAATTATTTTTTAATATCTTCTGCATATCAAAATTCATTTAATTATCTACTTCACATATATACCCTTATGAAACTGCAGGTTATTACAATAATCCTGCTAATGTTTTTATCTGTTTGCAGTTTATTTGTAAATATTCAATAAACCAGGCATAGCCAAACTTGGCCCTCCAGATGTTTGGGGACTACAACTCCCATCATCCCTAGCTAACAGGACCAGTGGTCAGGGATGATGGGAATTGTAGTCCCAAAACATCTGGAGGGCCGAGTTTGCCTGTTCTGCAATAAACCATTTCCACTCTTTTATAAAAAGTTCGTTATCTTGATTTCTTATTCTTCCGGTAAGTTTCACTACTTCTGAATATTCCATAATTTTTTGTATCAATTCTTCCTTTAATGGGACTTCTGCTTCTTTCCATTTTTGGACAAGTATCATTCTTGCTGTGGTGGTAGCATACATAAATAAATTTCAATACAATTTAGGTGGTTCTGCCCTTATAATTCCCAAAAGAAAAGCTTCTGGGGGTTTTTTAACAAAAGTTATTTTGAACTTCTATCACTCCTGACCATTGGGCCATGCTGAATGCTGGGGCTGATGGAAGCTGGAGTGCAGAAACATCTGGAGCACTGCAAAGTTTCCATCCACATGGATAGCAAATCTAGGAAGTTGATCAAAGTCCTGGTGGGCCATCATAGATAGCCTGGGAAGTGTACTCAGCTGGAAAGGTATAAGGTCAGACAAATATGCCATTGTTTTTCCATGTGACTCATCTGTGGAAGCGTACATAGTAAGTATGAGTTACTCCTTAGCAACATGACAATTATCAGTTGCACAAGATGTCGCCATTGTAACATATGAATTGGGCAATGAATTGTTGGGATGCATCAAGAGCAATTAGTGGTGGCAAGCAAGAGACATTGGACTCAGCTACATTATTCAGAATGCAGCGTTTTCAATGCATTATAAACATGAAACACCAGATGGTGATGTAGAGCAAAAAATATTTCGAGATGATTTTACATAACTTCCCCCCCTTTTGATATAACAATTTATTTTCTGACTTACATCAATCCCTAGCCACACCCATCTTCCCAGGCCACAAAGAAGGTACTAGCAGGGCAGCCACTGACTGCACCCAATCATCAGAAGAACACGACTTTAGCCAATCAACAGAATTTTATTGATGCCAAGAAAAACAGGAAAAGCACAGAACTTCATTGCAGGCAGATAATGTTCAGGCACCAATGGTCCAGATATGGTCCACTAAGAAACATTCACACTTCTCTGCAGTGGACACAGTCTCTAGGTTTTCAGAATCACTCAGGGGTTGATGGAGTGATAAACGGTACATCATTTTCAGGATGTTTTCAAATTTAGAATGTCTTCACATTGATGGAAAGGGCTATGTATGTGGTTTGGTATCGGTACCATCAGTCAGTCTAGGATGGCACCTGCAGCTTGCTTCCCTCTCACCATCTGGAAGGAAGAACCTTCTGTGTAGATGATGAGCTCATCATTGGAACACATCCTCCTCCATCCACCTGAAGATGAACCCCTTGGCTCAGCACATACTCTCCTATGAGCGGCATCCCGGCTCAGAACATACTCCTCTTCCTCCTCCGCATCCCGGCTCAAAACATACTCCTCTTCCTCTTCCACATCTTCCTGAAGACCTAACGCTGGACTCGGAACACACTGAGCCCCCAGAGGTTTGCGGCCGTCTTGAAGACCTTCCGCATCCTGGCTCAGAACATACTCCTCGTCCTCCTCCACATCCTCCTGAAGACCCAGCACACCCTGCTCCCCCAGAGGTTTGCAGCCCTCTTGAAGACCTTCCGCATCCCGGCTCAGAACACACTCCTCGTCCTCCTCCACATCCTCCTGAAGACCCAGCACACCCTGCTCCCCCAGAGGTTTGCAGCCCTCTTGAAGATCTCCCACATCCAGGTTCTGCGCATACTGCTCGTCCTCTTCCACATCCAGGCTCAGAGCACACTCCTCGTCCTCCTCCACATCCTCCTGATGAAGCAACTGGCTGGGCACATGCCCCTCCTTGCCCACCTCCGCATCCACCAGCAGATCCACCTCCGCATCCACCAGCAGATCCACCACCGGATCCACAGCAGAACGACTCTTCATTCGAATAGTGCCCCCCTGTATTTCCATCGCACGAATCGCCTATTGGACGCCCCCAGTAATCACGGGGTCCTCCCGAAGGATTGTGGACACAGCAGGTCACTCTTGGGTTTCCCCCTTGTCTACAGGTGGAGCGCCGATAGCCGTAGCATCGGTAATTGTGGCCTCCTCTTCTCGGTACATCATCCCTGCGGTTGCAACCGGTGACACAGGCTGTGTTTACAACATAGCGAAATGGTTTGCGGCGGTTGTCCAACCAGGATCCAGCTGGGCCATACCATGTTGAGTTCAGATTGAACCAGGGTTCTCTCCCAGAAGAGTAGATAACTCTATCGTTACACCCTTCTTCACACATCTGAAAGACACGGGGGGAAAACAACACCTCATTAGATCAGAAACACAGATTTCTTCTCTTTCCCTGAACCACCAAAATTATGTATCTGTCGTTGTCTTCTATGTCCATCCACTCTTGAATTACAAGTATGTGGTGGAAGTGCATAGGTGATATTTCAAGTGTAAGAGAGCTAACCTTGCTCTTAAACATCACACAGGATGTGAATACGCCAGTCTTCCCCAATGGGAAGGGGGAGCTCTTTAGATCAGGTTGGGAGGACTTGTTGTTAGTCAGATGTTGTGAGTACTCTGATACCCACCAACCTAAACCAACATGTTCAATGATCAAAGATGGTGGGAGTTGGAGTCTTGAGACCACAGGCTAGTGACCCTTGTGGTTCTGTATCTGGTTCTCACAGTAGCCAACCAATGCTTATGGAAAGCCCAAAGCAGGAACTGAGAGCAGCCCTACTTTCTGTAGTTTCTCCTCTAACAACACCTTGAGGTCCACCAGGTTCTCCACACCTCATCTACCCACACATTTCAGGGTTGACGTGGTCCTGTTCTGCTTGTGCCCTTCATGGAGGCACCTGGCTTTTCACCTTTTGGAAAAAGATTTGGGCAGCGGAGCCTGTTATGTCAGGCAATCCCTAAACTGGTTGCAGAAGGCAAACAGTTGTGAGTTCTCTGAGAGCAGACTGAGGTTTTTGTGACACTGCCCTCATTAGCTCCAATGACCCAACCTCCACCGCTTGGATAATTCTTCATATAAAATTGCACTTATTTTATTTTATTTATTATTACATTTGTATACTGCCCTATGCCCGCAGGCATATGCATAAGAACAAAAAAAATATACATAATAAAAGCATATACATAACAATAAATCCCCCCTCCCCATTTCAAAAGGGCACTGGATGTCAATCAGCCAAAGACCTGTTTAAAGAGGAACATTTTTGCCTGGCAGCTGGCACCTAAAGGTGTATAACGAAGGCACCAGGCCAATTTCCCTGGAGAGAGCATTCCACAAATGGGGATCCATTGCAGAGAAGGCCTGCTCTCATGTTGCCACCCTCCGGACCTGTTGTGGAGGGTGCACACCAAGAAGGGCCTCAGAAGATAATCTCAGGGTCTAGGCAGGTTCATATGGAAAGAGGCAGTCCTTGAGATATTGTGTTCCTGAGCCATTTAAGTTCCACCTTAACCTGTGGAAATGTACAGCTTCTTTTTCTGCCTCGAGGACTGAGCATTCCTGTCACCCATCCCCCTCCAATCTTGTCCAGAGTGCAGAGAATAAACAAATCCACAACAGGAATCCCTGAATGGCTCTCTTCCTCATTTCTCCGGGATCCTGATTCCCAACCCATAGAAACATAGTGTAGGACCTAAAAGGTAACTAGCACTGATACAGAAAACCCACTGCTTCAGGGCATCCATCCATTCATTGTTCCAAAACCTCACACACCACCATCTGAGTCCACTGTTTTTTCCTGATATCCTGATGGTGTAGTCCCAATCTGAACCACAGTATTCTAGTTAACACTGATAGCAGAAGTCTAGAAACTCACTCAGGGCAAAGTGAAGACACAAGCATCAGCAGAATCTGACTTACCTTAACTGGTGGGGAAAAGACAGCTGGTGAGAGGCAAAGGCCAGTGAGGGAATGAGGACTACTGGATAGAGAGGCCCTTTTATATGGTTCTAAACAGTCATCCTCCCTATAGATGATACAGGAGCCGGGGAATGGTGGGTCAGTCCAAAACCATGGACCCAAGGAGACCATGGACTCATGACACCTGATCCTTGACACGTTATTTAACCATAATTCGATGGATCAAGATACATCTAATTAGTAGTCACACCAGTTCCATGATACAGATGATAAAGGATGTGGCTTCGATAAAGATCAAAGAGCTCTATGGGAAATGCACGGGATGCTGGTGACAGTGGTTGGATGGTAGCCCTAGTGACTCAGAGATGAAGCTGCAGGAGATCAATGTCTCCACATCAGCACCAGGCAGAACCATGCTCAGCTCCTTGCCTCACAGATTTGTATACCCCGTACCAGCTGATAAATGGATTATTCATCACTGCTCATGTGGATTGAGATTTGAAGAATGGGAGTTCTCCAGGGTGGCTCATTTATATGGATTTTCAGAGGGTCACTCTGATCTCCAGATTTGCCTTCCCCAATCTGCTGCCCACCCTGATACTGTTGGACTCCCATCATCCACAGCCATCATGGAAATAGGTGAAGGATCATGGGTAATGAAGTCCAATAATATCTGGAAGACCACAGGGTCCTAATTCCTAAACCAGACAGCACACATATAGGTAGTGATATGTTTAGGTAATTTCAGACTTTGGGCTTAATGGTGTTACGGTGAGATCTTTAGATCAGGAGTGATGAATCTTGTGCCATGTGGATGTTGGTAGACTTCAGCTCCCTTCAGCCCCAAACAGTATGGTCAATGGTCAAGGGTGATGGAAGTTGTGGTTCAAACAATCTGGTGGGCATCCCATTGGCTTCCACTGAGCTAAACCAGTGGAGGGATTTGGTATGTGTGGTCCTCTTTATAAGACTCCAACTCCTTTGACCCCTGACCATTCGCTGTCCTGCTTGGGGCAGATAATAGTTGGAATCTAACAGCTCTAGGAAGGCGAGAATTCCTCTATTCCTGGGATAGACAGTACAGATGTAGGCAATGGTGCATTGAGATAATTTTAGACTCCAAACTTCATGGTTTTACAGGAAGGGGCAGCTCTTTAGTTTAGAGTCCCAGTCATCATGGACATAGGTTCTGGTGTCCATGTCTCTTTGTGTGTGTATGCTCACACTCTGCTTAGAAAGATATGGGCACTTTATGAGTGTTAAATGATAATAACCATCCAAAGCACATAATAGTTCAGCTGGTTAGAACATGGTTCAGTCCTCTATGGGACAGCTGCATATTCCTGCATTGAAGGGGGTTGGACTAAATGATTCTCAAGGTCCCTTCCAACCCTACTGTTCTATTATTATAAATAACAATGGGTTAACATGCTATTGATTATATGATATATTCAGGGTTGTTTTTTCCATAGTCGTAATTATTTTTATAATTACTCCACCATATTTCAAATTGGAAAAGGTCTTTGGGGTGGGTTAGAACCTATGGAAAGGAGTTCCAGAGTTTAACTATCTGCTGCATGAATCTTCCAACATTCAGCTTCGTTGAATGTTCATGAGTTCTAGTGTTATGAAACAGGAAGAAAAAACCTTTCTCTCTCTACTTTCTTCATGCCATGTATAATTATATAAACTTCTATCATTTCATCATTATATAAACTTCTATCATTTCATCATTTAGTCTTTCCCCCCAACTAAACTAAACTAAACATCCCCCCCAGATGCTGCAACCTAAATTTCTAAATTTGCATTTCTATATATAAATTGGAAGATGCAAGTTTATGGAGGTCTATGGCCTTCCAGATGTTGCCAGCTTTCAACTACCATCACTCCTTTTTTAAAAAGTCTTTATTTATACTTTTGAAGTTCATAAATTTCATTAGTTTTACAATCAATTTAACATTTCAAAGTTTGGCTTCCTTCCCCCTCTTTCTGCGGTTCCTTAAATTTATTTTTTAATATCTTCTGCAAATCCAAATTCATTTAATTTGCTCATTTAATTAGGTAAAGGGACCCCTGACAATTAAGTCCAGTTGCGAACGACTCTGGGGCTGCAGTGCTCATCTTGCTCTACAAGGGAGCTGGCAATTGTCCACTTCTGCAGATAGTTTTTCCAGGTCATGTGGCCAGTATGACTAAACTGCTTCTGGCGAAGCCAGAGCAGTGCACAGAAACACCGTTTACCTTCCTATCTACTTGAAATATATACTCTTATGAAACTGCAGGTTATTATCAATCAATCAATCTTTATTACGGTCCAGAGACAATAATCTTGCTAATGTTTTTATCTGCTGCAATTTATCTGTAAATATTCAATAAACCAGGCATAGGCAAACTTGGCCCTCCAGATGTTTGAAGACTACAACTCCCATCATCCCTAGCTTACAGGACCAGTGGTCAGGGATGATGGGAATTGCAGTCCCAAAACATCTGGAGGGCTGTTTGCCTATGCCTGCAATAAACCATTTCCACTCTTTTATAAAAAGTTCGTTATCTTGATTTCTTATTCTTCCGATAAGTTTCACCATTTCTGAATATTCCATATTTTTTTGTATCAATTCTTCCTTTAATGGGACTTCTGCTTCTTTCCATTTTGGAGCAAGTAACATTCTTGCTCCTGTAGTAGCACACATAAATAAATTTCTATCCAATTCAGGTAGTTCTGTCCCTATAATTCCCGAAAGAAAAGCTTCTGGGCTTTGTTTTTTTTTAAAGAAAAGTTATTTTGAACTTCCATCACTCCTGACCATTGGGCCATGCTGAATGCTGGGGCTGATGGGAGCTGGAATGCAGAAACATCTGGAGCACTGCAAGGTTTCCATCCACATTGATAGCAAATCAAGGAAGTTGATCAAAGTCCTGGTGGGCCAGCATAGATGGCCAGGGAAGTGTACTCAGGTGGAAAGGTATAAGGTCAGACAAATCTGTCGTTGTTTTTCCATGTGACTCATCTGTGGAAGCGTACATAGTAAGTATGAGTTACTCCTTAGAAACATGACAATTATCAGTTGCACAAGATGTCGCCATTGTAACATATGAATTGGGCAATGAGTTGTTGGGATGCATCAAGAGCAATTAGTGGTGGAGATAGAACTAATTGGAGGCCCTCGCGTGAGCGAAACATGTCCAATACATCTCAAGACGATAATCCACGCTGCAGACGCTATTAGCCACACTCAGAAAGCAGAAATTCTCCCGTGCTTCGGCATAAGGTCAGCTGAGCAATGTCATCACCATCAATTCACATGAAACATTGCTCACTCATTCTCTCTCTAGTTTTCTGGTGACTCCACCCCAATTTTTTTAAAATAATAATAATAATAATAATAATAATAATAATAATAATAATAATTTATTTATTGCCCACCCACCTGGCTGGGTTTCCCCAGCCCCACTCTGGGTGGCTCCCAACAGAATATTAAAAACGCGATAAAACATCAAACATTAAAAGCTTCCTTAAATAGGGCTGCTTCTAAAAGTCGGATAGTTGTTTATTTCCTTGACATCTGATGGGAGGGCGTTCCACAGGGCAGGCACCACTACCGAGAAGGCCCTCTGCCAGGTTCCTTGTAACCTCACATCACACAGTGAGGGAACCACCAGAAGGTCCTTGGAGCTGGACCTCAGTGTCCAGGCTGAATGATGGGGGTGGAGACGCTCCTTCAGGTATACTGGACCGAGGCTGTTTAGGGCTTTAAAGGTCAGCACCAACAGTTTGAATTGTGCTTGGAAACGTACTGGGAGCCGATGTAGATCTTTCAGGACCGGTGTTATGTGGTCTTGGCAGCCACTCCCAGTCACCTGTCTAGCTGCGGCATTCTGGATTAGTTGTAGTTTCCAGGTCACCTTCACATTCTCCCCACGTAGAGCGCATTGCAGTAGTCCAAACAGGAGAAAACTAGAGCGTTCACCACTCTGGTGAGACAGTCCGCGGGCAGGGAGGGTCTTAGCCTGCGCACCAGGTGGAGCTGGTAAACAGCTGCCCTGGACACAGAATTAACCTGTGCCTCCATGGATAGCTGTGAGCCCAAAATGACTTTATTATCCTTCCAGTCTGAGTCTTCCAAGGCTCTTTTTTAATTCATTCATTGCCTTCCCCCATATGTGCAAATAAAATGTATTGTGTCTCACAATAAAAAAAAAGTGAGACACAGTGGAAAACAATACATATAACAAGAGGAGGGGTGTGTGTAGGGGTGAGAGCCAGCGTGGTGTAGTGGTTCAGAGCGGTGGACTCGTAATCTGGTGAACTGGGTTTGAGTCCCTGCTCCTCCACATGCAGCTACTGAGTGACCTTGGGCTAGTCACACTTCTTTGAAATCTCTCAGCCTCACTCACCTCACAGAGTGTTTGTCGTGGGGGAGGAAGGGAAAGGAGATTGCTAGCTGCTTTGAGATTCCTTCGGGTAGTGATAAAGCGGGATATCAAATCCAAACTCCTCCTCCTCCTCCTCCTCTTCTTCTTCTTCTTCCTAACCTTGAAGTTACCAGCGCATAAACAACAACTCATTATAATGCAGATCTGACCTAATTCAACGAAATAGAATGGAGTGGCTGGAGCAGGAGAACACACACACGCACACGGTTTTTGTGTGTGTTGGAACTCACCAGACTTCAGTTCTGGCACCTCTCAGGTGGGCGCCATTGGCATTATAATAAAGCAAGGGAGGCATTCATGGTGAGTTCTGCCACCTCTTTTTCTAGAAAAGTAGCACTGTGTTTGTGTCACACACACACACAGAGAGACACACATATATGAACTATTGTTTGGATGGGTCACTTCCTGTTCAGACTGTGGGTGGATCTACACACAGGAAAAAACCCGCTATAAATAAGTCAGAAATTTTATTGTTATAACAAATGAAAAAAATCACTATGTAAAATCCTTTAGAATTTTCTGTTGCTCTCCAGCGCCATCTGGTGTTGCATGTTTATAACACATTCAAAATACTGTTGTTGTTTTTTTACTATTGTAACTGAGTCCCAAGAAGCAATTTTTAAATATCTTCAGGAATGGAAGGGAGAGCTACCCATAAATAAATAAAAAATCAGTGGGAAAATCCAATATGTTAATATAGCCAGAATTGGACGCAGTGTGTCCAGCCCCTGAGGAAAAAAAATACCCCCAAAGGCAGCTGCAAAGAGAAGAGTTTCCGCTTTTTCTAGCTCAGTTCTTAATGTAAAACAGTGGCGGGAAACCATATTTTTGAGGGCTGCGTTCTCTTCTTGGAAACTTTCTGTTGACCACATGCCAGTGGTGGGCAGGGCAAAAGTGAACAGAGCCGTGAATGTAGGTTGTACTTTTGTACAGTAGACTAGTTCCTATCCACGCACCCATCCACCATCCAGGCAAGCAAGAGACACTGGACTCAGCTACATTAGTCAAAAAGCAGTATTTTGAATGCATTAAAAACATGAAACACCAGATGGTGCTGCAGAGCAAAAAACTTTTCTATGCGATTTTACATAGTGGTTTTTTCCCCTTTTGATACAATGATTTAATTTCTGACTTATTTATAGTGTGGTCACACACACACACACACACACACACACACACACACACACCATGTGTAGACCTACCCATTGTCAGAATTCAAGGACACATTGCAGTGAGGCAAATACATTCAAGGCAGATATGAAGTTTTGCTGGTGGGGGATGTAGGGGTGGGTGGTTTTAGGAGAGCGAGTATGGCTGGGGAGAGGGTGTGGCCTTAAGGTGTTAGGTGTAAAAGGCAAAAGATTTATACGATCTGAGGAGAAGCCAGAGAAGGTTAAAGAATATTAGGAACTGATTTATAATGAGTTGAAAAGATTCCCAACAACATTCCCCAAAGACCAGAGGTCTTTCTGTTAGGAATAGTTCAGAATGAAGTTCCCAGGGGTCAGAAAATATTTTTTTATATATTTATGTATGCAACAACGGTGACTTGAATTTTGTTAGCCCAAAGATGGAAAGTAAGGGAAGACCCAAGTAAGGAAGACTGGCAGCTCAAGATAATAGAATTTACAGAACTAGCAGGTTTGACATATAGAATAAGAAAGCAAGGAGTGTATTTATTTAAAGAGGAGTGGAAAATCTTTGCTATTTGGAAAACAACTGTGTAGAGCTGAAGACAGTGGCAGCATTAAGATAAACTCAACAGCGTGATTAATATTTGAATGATGTAAATTGGAGAACTGACTAGAATGGTTACAGTATAATATGAAGGAATGATAAGCAAGTTATATGAACCATGGAAGGAGAAGGGGGAAGTCACTGGATATATGGTATTATGTAAAATGTTTATTTTGAGATGTATAATTTAAAAACTTAATAAAAACTAATATATTTTTTAAAAAAAAGGAGAGAATTGTTAGGAGTTTCCTCTTATTTTCCTTGCAGAGTTACACCTCACAGAGTGGTTTAACGTTCAATTCTAATAAAATAACTTTGTAAGAAATTTTATAAGAAAGGGGGGGGGGAGATACAGAGAGTACTATTGGATACCTTTTTAATCAAAACTGAATCATTAATCTAAATAAAAACATAAAGAAAAATGGGAGAGAACTGAAGGAGCCAGGAGAGATGAATTTTTTTTTGAAATGCTTTTATTTTGTTGCATGCATACTTGTTCAAAGGATGTGGATAGTGACAGTAAATTAAATGAGTTTACACAAAAGATCTCCAATAAATATCAGCACCAATAATATATCTCCAATAAATATCAGCTTTCAACAAAGCACAGCAAATGCTAACATTTCCCATGAGCAAGAACACTTTATTTCGCAAGGACTACAAAACCCATGCTTCAGTGTGTGGAGTAGCTTATGCACTATGAGTCCCAGTGGCATGTGGTGAAATTTTTCATAGGAGAGCAAGGCCAGCTTGCGAGTGTGATGGTGTGTGTGTGTGTGTGTGTGTGTGTGACGTCACATGTGTGACCATTGCACCTCCCTCCCTAAGACAGGCAGAAGCTTCCTGGGTTCTGAGAAGGAAGCGGCAGGCCTCTGACAGGACGCTGGAGCCCTGCTGCCTTCTTCCCAAAATTGGGTGGATTTTGGGAAGGTGGTGGGAGGGCTCTTGGACCCTTTAGGGGAGTAGCCTAGCCTCCCTAGTCCACTGACCGCATGCCACGGATGAGTCCCATACTTCAGTGTGGCCTTCAGCAAATGCCACCATACTGGCTGAATCTCAGTGGGTAAAAGCCAAATCGAAAGGTCTTTCCATGTTTCTGATAGACCGCTGGGCTTGAAAGCAGCCGAATTCTCCAGGAAGGTGAAGCAAAATGATCAATTTCTTAAGATGCAGATGAACATGAATTTGGCCTTACACATTGGGAGCAAATCATTACTAGGGAAGCACACAGAACATTGTGTGCTGAATTTAAACCGCCGGGAATTAACCACAAAGGTCTTCCTGCCTTAGAGGGCACAGGGGTCATGGGGACCACAAGAAGGAAGGAAAGTAACAACATTTCTAGACAGATGAAAAATGTCCTCGTGAGCCCCTTTGCCTTTATCTATATTTGTAGCTACTTCTTCAGAAGATGTGGTGGCGCTTGGCAGACTTGTTGTATCTGGCAGATCTCGGGCTCTCCAACCGGTATGTAGGTCTGCTGAGGCGGTGGGCAGCATGTCTGGGCTGGAGGGCAGTACTGTTGGACTGGAGGGCAGTACCGTTGGACGGGAGGGCAGTACTGTTGCACGGGAGGGCAATATTTTTGCTGAGGCGGGCAGCATTTCTGGACTGGAGGGCAGTACTTTTGGGCCGGAGGGCAATATTTCTGCTGAGGCGGGCAGTACTTTTGTACAGGAGGGCAGTACTTTTGAGCAGGAGGGCAATATTTCTGCTGAGGCGGGCAGTACTTTCGTACAGGAGGGCAGTACTTTTGGGCGGGAGGGCAGTACTTTTGGGCCGGAGGGCAGTACTTTTGGGCCGGAGGGCAGTACTTTTGGTCTGAAGGGCAATATTTCTGCTGAGGCGGGCAGTACTTCTGTACAGGAGGGCAGTACTTTTGGGTGGGAGGGCAGTACTTCTTCGCTGGAGGGCAGTACTTCTGAGCAGGAGGGCAATACTGTTGTGCAGGGGGACAGTATTGCTGCGATGATGTACCACAGCAGTCCACCGCAGAGCTGGAGCTCACAGAGTGACAGGGGTCATATGATGCTCCTGATGGAGCACACGATGGCTCGGAACACACTGATGCGCCATAGTCATCACAGGAATCTTGATCATCTCTATTCTGTGGAGGATACATCTCCTGGGAGTATGGACTAGACCTGGAAAAACGTCCAAGAATTATTATTATTATCATTACAACTACTGCCACCGTTCTGTTGTTGTTGGTCTTGGAAATATACCTTCACTATAAATTTCAGAGCTGATTACAAAAGCAAATGAAACAGTTAATGCACAAGCTTTAAAGCACAGATTAAAACGGGAGTAGGCAACCCGTGGGCCGGATCGCCTTCTCAATCCTGCCTGCGGACGGTTCGGGAATCAGCATGTTTTTACATGAGTAGAATGTGTGCTTTTATTAAAATGCATCTCTGGGTTATTTGTGGGACATAGAAATTCGTTCATTTTTTCCCTTCAAATTATAGTCTGGCCCCCCACATGGTCTGAGGGACAGTGGACCGGCCCAAGGCTGCAAAAGGTTGCTGCCCCCTGGATTAAAACATAGAACACAAGAACAGCATTCACACACCCTCCGAGTGCTCCTATTTTCCAGGGACAGTCCCGGATTTAGAGAAGCCGCCCCGGTTTCTGATTTGATCCCAGAATGTCCTGCTTTCCCAGCTTAGGACGTCCCTATTTTCATCAGAGAAATGTTGGAGGATGTGGAGTTATGTGACCCCTGAGTCATCTGAAGACAGCCATGCATAGGGAAGGTTTTCAATGTTTAATGCTTTATTATGTTTTTATATAGCTTGAAAGCGGCCCAGAGTGGCTGGGGCCACCCAGTCAGATAAAAAGGTAAAGGACCCCTGACAGTTAAGTCCAGTCGTGAATGACTCTGGGGTTGTGGCGCTCATCTCGCTTTACAGGCCAAGGGAGCCGGTGTTTGTCCGCAGACAGTTTTTCCAAGTCATGTCACCAGCATGACTAAGCCGCTTCTGGCAAAACCAGAGCAGTGTACAGAAACACCATTTACCTTCCCACCACAGTGGTACCTATTTATCTACTTGCACTGGCATGCTTTCGAACTGCTAGGTTGGCAGGAGCTGGGACTGAGCAACAGGAGCTCACCCCGTCGCGGGGATTCGAACCACCGACCTTCCGATCGGCAAGCCCAAGAGGCTCAGGGGTTTAGACCACAGCGCCGCCCGTGGAGTATAAATAGTAAAATCATTGTTGTTATTCTTATGGAACAGGATGTCCCTATTTTCATCAGAGAAATGTTGGAGGGTATGCATTCATGGTGCAAAGGACTCCTGAAATAAAACTATTTTAATCTGCCATCTGAAGCTGAGCAAAGGATGGTTCCTGCCTGGTTCCTAACAGGAGGCTACTGGACCCACAGCACTGAAGGCACAACTCCTCACTGACGTGAGACATGCTTCTGATTTAAGCTGTTTGTATACGGCTTAATTAAGTGGTGTACATCAAACTGAAAAGCATGCAATGGATAAGAGCAATCAAACTTATTAATAAAAGCAGAAAATGTCCTTAGAATGCTTGCTCAAATTGGAAAGTCTTTAAAGAAATTGTAGTGCTCTTGGAAAAAGACTTTCCGACACTTATTGGGAAAAAGGGTTCTGCACCCTTTTTCAGCTGCCCCTTCTGTTAATACATTGTTCCACCAGTGCTTTTTTTCCTAAGAAAAAAAAAGTTTAGGGGTACTCTCGTTTTGACTCAAGAAAATCACCATTTTATAGTTCAAATTGGGAAAAGTAAATACAGTAAATGGACAAAAGTACAAAGAATCACAAAATCTTTAGAGGTATGCGTACCCCTGCGTACGCCAAGAAAAAAAGCACTGGTTCCACCAACAGAGTGAAGGATTCAGGAGCAAAGTTCTTGCTTTACATCAAGAGTGGGGTACCTCAGGCCCGGAGTGGAGGGAATGCAGCCCTCCAAAATCAGAGGTTTCTACACAGAAACACACATACCCATGTCTCCGTCCTTCATCTAGGCAAGCAAGAAGCATTTTCCAGCCTAACGGCAAGTTCAAGCTTAGGAACGCTACTCTACGAAGGCATACAGGAGAGCTATTGAGTTGGGGGTGGGTGGGTGGCCCAGAGAGGGTTTTGAGGGCCACACAGAGAAACCTGGAAGGCCACTTCTTCCTCCTCTGGGCCTGACGTTCCCCATTCTTAATGCAAAGGAAGATCTTTTCCCCTGGATCCTTCACCTGTTCAGTGGAACAGTGTAAAATCAACCATCTGGAGCAGTTGGAACAGGTTGGGGTACAGAGTTTCCCATTAAGCATCTGAACCAATTGTAGTGCTCCCACATTAATAAACAGGTCCATTATTATATTGTTGCACAAGCTATTAGCAGGAAGGAGTGGAAGATGCACCATGCTCAGCAAATTCCTTCAGAGAATACCGTATTGGCCCCAATATAAGCCGCACTTCAATTTTTCACGGTTGGAACTTGGGGGAAAAGTGTGGCTTATATTCGGGCCAATACAGTATATTCGGCCAAAAATGTATCCATCTGGCTCAAGCAATTGAGTCAAAACTAGTGCTGAGTGAAACTCTGAGTTTCTTCTGGGTTTCTCATGTTCCCCAGTTTATGTTCAGTTCTGCAATTTTCACATCAGTTTGCAATTAAGATTATAATTGCTAGGCCTCATGAAAATTCATCGGAATTTTATTACAAATACAGGGTGCTGTTTCTCCAGGGCATTCCTTGCAAGGAACATGCTGGCAAAGCAGTCTTGCAGCCCGCAGGATTGAATCTTGTGGTCACCAGCCAGATTCCTGATTCCTTTCATACTTTGGCCATATTGTTGTTGTCAGAGCTGCCCAAGGTCCCAGCTCACAAAGGACCAACGCTGCTTCGTTGTTAGGTACAAAGTCTTTATTGAAGTTCAGTTTCACTTCCAGAGCCGCAGCGCACAGCTCTACGTCTCAACTCTCAGACCGCTGATGCTCCGTCTGAGTCTCCTCCCCCCTGACACCAATTTAAGATTCTAGCCTTACTCCACCTCTTCCTCAGTTCCTTCCGCCTCTGGTTCCGCCTGGCCGTTGGGGTCTCGCCCTTTCTAGCCTCTTCTGACGCTGAGTCCCCTGAGCCTTCCCCCTCCCTCCGGCGGGCTTTAGGAGCTGGTTCCCCATCCAGGTCTCCTGCTGTTCCCCGCGCCTGTACATTTGAACTTGGCACGCGCGCCCAGCCGGTAACTTTCCTCCTGACCGTTTCACTGCTGCTGCTGTCACTGCTTCCCCCTCTGGGGGGGCTAGCTGCAACTGACCTCCCCTCCGTTGGAGGCGTGGTCAGCCCTGACTCACTCTCTCTCCCCGCTGGAGGAGACGCTGGCCCTGACACATGTGACTCTTCCCCCCCACTACGCTCTGGTGGGGAAACTGGTCCCAATCCCCCACTGCTGCTTTGGGGTTCCCCTCTGGCTCCTTGTTTCTGGTGCGTCCCCCCTGGGACCCCCCTTGCCCTGACCATAGGCGCCCCCTTCTGGGAATCTTCTGATTCGCTGGAGAAGCTCATGGAATCTCTCGGGCCACTGTCATACTCCCCTACGCTGCCCTCGGATTCTTCCCCTTTGCTCTCCATTTCCTCTCTCCCCAGTGCTCCTGCTCCTGAGTCCCTGACAGTTGTTATTGCTATTATTATTATTATTATTATTATTATTATTATTATTATTATTGGCATTTGTACCCTGTTCTTCAGCCAAAAATGTTCCCAGAGCAGTTTACATACAATCAAAATAAGACAGTCCCTTCCCCCAGGATTACCATCTAAACAAAAATTAAAAATATTAAAAACAGAACACAGCACACAAGGGAAAGGGGACTGAGAGGGAAGAGGAAAACAAAACTCAGAAACCAGTTTCTAAACAGTTGCTCCTATAATGACCAAATGCTGGCACAGTTCAGGGGCAGGAGGTGCCTGATGGAGCTGGGCCTTCAGCAAAGCTGATGAAATGAGCCCTGCTTCCTATCTCTCCCACTGAGGCAGCCTAATGGAATGTCTGTCCCCAGGTGATAGCTGAGATGAGAGGAGAAGGCCTGCTGTATTCGGCCTGTCACAGCAGAAATGATGGAGCGAGCTTTGCTTCCCAGCTCTCCCACAGCACAGCCCTACCGAATTCCATTTCATAAGATTCAGAACACCAACACTCTTCACTCCATGCCACCCAACGAATGGCACATATGAAAAAAGGAATTTCAACCCAGGTCCCTCCTTGGCTGGAACCCCCCCAAACATCTTAGGGAGCCTGATCCCTTAAACCATGTAGTCCTTACCTAGCAAGATGCCTTATACAGTGGTACCTTGGGTTCAGAACTTAATTCGTTCTGGAGGTCCGTTCTTAACCTGAAACTGTTCTTAACCTGAGGTACCACTTTAGCTAATGGGGCCTCATGTTGCCGCAGCTAAATGATTTCTGTTCTCAACCTGAAGCAAAGTTCTTAACCCGAGGTACTATTTCTGGGTTAGCGGAGTCTGTAAACTGAAGCATCTGTAACCTGAGGAACCACTGTACTCAGTGCTATTTTTCTAGAAAAAGAGGTGCCAGAGCTCTCAATGAATGAAGTTCTCTTATACAGTGTTACCTCGGGTTACAGACACTTCAGATTACAGACTCTGCTAACCCAGAAATAGTACCTTGGGTTAAGAACTTTGCTTCAGGATGAGAACGGAAATCGGGCGATGGTGGCACAGCAGCAGCGGGAGGCCTCGTTAGCTAAAGTGGTACCTCAGGTTAAGAACAGTTTCAGGTTAAGAACGGACCTCCAGAACGAATTAAGTTATTAATCCGAGGTACCACTGTAATGGCAATGGCTCCCACCTGAGAGTGGCCGGAACTGAGTTCTGGTGAGTTCCTTCTGAAAAAAAGTTCTGCTTATACTGAGTCAAACCTTTGGTCTACCTATCTAGCTAAGGATTGCCCACACTGACTGGCAGAGGGTCTCTAGAATTTGTAAATCATTCTTATATGCTTTTAACTGAAAATGTCAAGGGACCGAACCTGAAACCTTCCACGTGAAAATCTCTAGAGCTGAGTCCTAAAATAAGATTCCAGCCCTCATGCATTCTAAGGGAAGGTCTGATTTAAATAGGAATACAGGAAGTTGCCTTACACCAGATAGCTAAAGTGAGTGGCTGTGGGTCATCAGGCTTTGGGACAGAAGTTTTCCACAGACTTTCCTGAAAGCACTGGGGATTCAACCTAGGAGCTTCTGAGGGAAGAGCTGGTGCTCTGTCACTGAATTGTGGCCTTTTCTCATTGGGAGTCCTCAGTAACAAATTCAAATTAATTCCCCATTTGTCAAAGGGAGCAGAAGGTTAAGCTGTGCTCAACCACAAGTAGGTGACATCATGGCTTCGCTCACCTGAAGCCACAAATCCCTTAAACCACAACTTAAACCAAATCCCTTAAACCACAAAGCCGTTACGGGTTGTCAGGGATTGGTTGGATGACAAAGAGTGGCGGGAGGCCCAGCTGAGGAACTCCTTAGGGAAGCCGAAGAAGAAGAAGAAGAAGAAGAAGAAGAAGAAGAAGAAGAAGAAGAAGAAGAAGAAAAGGAAGGAGGAGGAGAAGGAGAAGGAGAAGGAGAAGGAGAAGGAGAAGGAGGAGGAGGAGGAGGAGGAGGAGGAGGAGGAGGAGGAGGAGAAGAAGAAGAAGAAGAAGAAGAAGAAGAAGAAGAAGAAGAAGAAGAAGAAGAAGAAGAAGAAGAAGAAGGCTCAGACCCAGGGGAGTGGTGGTGGGACCCAGAAGACAGATCAGAGGAGGGAGGAACCTAGGAGGTGGAAGACACAGAAGGCTTGAGGGAAGTGAAGAATGAAGAAGGCAGAGAGTTCTCCAAGGACAGGGCTGGGTGCAGAAGGACCCACTCTGAGTGCAGGGTCTGAAGGAGAGGACAGGGAGAGGTCAGACGCTGCCTGGTCCCTCTGTCTTGAACGCCCCTTCCCCTTTGACTCAGAGGTCATGTAGAGCATTACATGTAGCTAAACAGAAAGTTAGAAAAGTCCAAGGAAGGGGCCCTTCCTTCCTCAGAGTTTCTGACTGCATGGAAGACGTCTGGAAGAGGAGGGGTAGCAGGAGGGGAGATGCCATGAGCCAGTCTTGGCAACATCTTCACGGAGGCAGCCATGCCAGAGTGATCTCCGTTGTATACTAATTTCCCAAAGAAAACAGCTGACTTTACTTCGAGGCTCTGAGACTCCCTTCTGACTCGTTGATGAAGTTGCTCCCTTGACAGCCCCCTGACAAGGGTTGGCACCAGCCAACGGCATCTCTGGGCATCTGCTAGAGCCCTATCTCCTCATCTGTCCTGCATGCTGAGGCTTCCAGGTTCAGTCCCTGGCATCTCCAGATAGAACTGGGTGAGAGCTGTGCCTCATGAAGAGCCACTGCCAGTCTATGTAGGCAATACTGAGATAGATGGAGGCAATGATCCAACTTGCTACAAAGTAGCAAACTTCCTATGGTCCTGTGCTGGAGAATGGCTGATGGAGTCTCCTTCTTTGGAGGTCTTTAAGCAGAGGCTTGACAACCATATGTCAGGAGTGCTCTGATGGTGTTTCCTGCTTGGCAGGGGGTTGGACTCGATAGCCCCTGTGGTCTCTTCCAACTCTATGATTCTATGATTCTATGATTCTATGATGCTGCCCACCACCTCTTGTGAAGCCTTCGAGGCAGCATTGCTGCCTTCAGCTGGGGAAACAGAGCATGGTGATCATGGCTGATAGCCATCAATAGCCCTTCCTCCATGAATTTGTCTAATCCTCTTCCAAAGTCATCTCAGTTTGGGGCCATCACTGCCTCCTGTGGGAGCGAGTTCCATAGTTCAATCATGCACTCCATCATTCCTTGAATCTAACACGTCTGCGCCAAACAAAGCACTTGGTTGACTACATCCTAGGTGTCTTTTTTAAAAAAGTATTCCACCCATGGATGTCAACAACATAGCCTTGAATCTGACTTACCCAATAGCCTGGTAATCGTCTGTGGAGAAGACCTGCAGTTATGATAGTGAACAGTGCCAAGACGATGGCCTTTTATCTGGTCCTGGAATCACCCTCGTATGATTGGGCTCTTCATTTCCTGCATCACTTCTACAGGAGAGAAGACGAAATGAATTCAGAATCGCCTGGTTACCCTTCTGGACGCATGGCTTTTGACTTCGTCACCTTCATTTTTCTCTTATGCCTTGCCAGCTTGCATGTTGATCAGCTGGAGGCTATTAGGACATCTTCCCACCTACCAATAAGAGATGAGAAGGAACAGGGATGATGTAAGAAGCACGCCTAAGGGTGGGGCAGAGATGTGATTAGGCGAAAAAGACTTCTGGTTCTCAGTCTTGTGACAGGGCAGCAGAACAATAGGAAATGATGGATAATGCTGATCGGAACGCATTGTGAATGCAGTTACGATGGACTTATTGCCAGGCATGGCCATGCTCACAAGGCTGGCACATGCCATTTGGAGATCACATGCCATGTGGATGTTCTACAAGAGCAGAAGACATCTCCTAGTATATCGAGAACCACTCCATGTTACAGAAAATAGTCTATGGGCTCCAGAATGGGGGAATTATGACACCCATCCTGAGACCCTCTAGTGCCGTGATTCCCAATGTGGGACACATGCCCCACAGGGGGCGCAATTTAATTTTTAAGGGGGCACAATTCGAGAATGAGTTATTACCAGTTAATGGCCTTTTAGGCTTCCTCCACATGAATAGGAGTCCACTTTTTGAATAATAAGAATTATATGTCATGGGGGGGGGGCATCAGGATTTTAGAGATACTTAGGTGGGGCATTGTGCTGGGCCCGGGGGTAACCCATGAAACACGGTCCAGGACCGGTCCAGAATTCGAAGGTTCCACTGGGAGTCAGTCCGACAGGGCCAAGGCAGGACATGAGGCAGGAAACCAGGCAAGGACAGGTACAGGATCTCAGACAGGATCTAGCATACAGCAATGTTGCTCCCACAACCTGGGGCAGGGTCCAACAGCCTTCTGTCTTTGTCGGGGTAATGGCCGGTCCTGATCCCCCAGCGACTGACCTCCCTGTTTTGCCCGAAGGCGAGCACTCCTCCTGCGAGTACTCAGGTCTCTCATTCTCTCAGACCTTAGTCTCTGCAGCTTGGGAGACGTCAGTGGGTTACTAGACCCAGAGGCCGCCTCAGCCTCCCCTGACCCAACTGGTAGTGGAGCAGCTGTAAGTGATGGCCCAGCTGAAGGCAACAAGGTAATCCCCGCATCTGGACCCAGGGCAGGCTCAGGCACCTGACTCAGCCCAGCTGGTATTTGTTGCAGGGAAACCTGTGCAGACTGGGGCTCTTCAGGATCAGGCCCCAGACTTGGTTCAGATGATGCCTGAGGCAAAGGATCCGGTGCAGCCCCAGTCTCCTCTGGTTCTGAGTCCGAGCCCGAGTCCCAGGCCATCACAGGCATGGCCAAAAAAAGGCTGGAAACCACTGCTCTAGTGGGTGTCACTCACATTCCACAGGGATGGACAATTCAGGACAAATTCGTTAAATCATGGAGTTCTCTCCAATGAGATGTTGGATGGCCACCAACTTGGATGACTTTAAAAGGGGATTAGACAAAGTCATGGAGGATAAAGTGATTGATAGTCGATAGCCATGATGGCTATGTTCCTTCGAATACCAGTTTCTAGGAATGAGAAGTGGGGAGCGTGTTTTTGAGCTCAGGTCATTCTTGTGAGCTTCTCCTGGACGTCTGGTTACCCACTGTGGGGAAGAGGATGCTGGGCCATTAGTCTGTTCCAGTAGGCAACCTCTTGCATTCTTTTCTTACACCCCTTAACTCACAAACGTGAACCCACTTTGTCTACCAACTCCTCCTTCTTTCTGCTTTCCTCACCATCAACAACCCCATCTTCCGAAGGGCTTGTGCACTGAGCAGTTGTGTGTCCATGACCCAACACCATGTAAGCCAATTGCTCTGGAAAGCTCATTTCAGCCAGTGGAGGGCAGAGCTCTCGCTGCCAACAGCTATGGTGGTTTCAAACACCTGTTTCCTCCAAGTGTGCCTTTCTTTTTTCATCTTTGTCAAGATTATTAGATTTGGGGATGGAAAACTGACAAGCTTCTAGTTCTTCTTTTGCAGAATTTTCATGTCTGTTGTCTGAACCATTTATATAATGTTTGAAAAGATGCAGTTGTCATGTCATTCTTGTGATGAGGCTGTGGTGGTAAAGGCTCCTGGTATTTTTCCAAGGGCAATTCAGAGTGTTGGTGCTGACCTTTAAGGCCCTAACTGGCTTCAGCCCTGTATACCTGAAGAAGCGTCTCCACCCATATCGTTCAGCCCAGACACCGAGGTCCACCTCTGAAGGTCTTCTAGAGCATGGGTAGGCAAACTAAGGCCCAGGGGCTGGATCTGGCCCAATCGCCTTCTAAATCTGGCCTGCGGATGGTCTGGGAATCAGCATGTTTTTACATGAGTACAATGTGTGCTTTTATTTAAAACACATCTCTGGATTATTTGTGGGGCATTGGAATTCGTTCATTTTTTTTTCCAAAATATAGTCCGGCCCCCCACAAGGTCTGAGGGACAGTGGACCGGCCCCCTGCTGAAAAAGTTTGCTGACCCCTGTTCTAGAGGTTCCCTCACAGTGAGGTGAGGTTACAGGGAACCAGGCAGAGGGCCTTCTCAGCAGTGGTGCCCTCCGTGTGGAATGCCCTCCCATCAGATGTCAAGGAGATAAATAACTATACAACTGAAGACATTGGAAGGCAGCCATGTTTAGGGAAGTTTTTAAATGACTGATGTATTAATGTATTTTTAATCTCCTGCTGGAAGCCGCCCAGAGTGACTGGGGCAACCAGTCAGATGGACAAGGTATAAATAATAAAATCATCACCATCACTATACTGGACTACGAGTCCCATCATCCCTGCCCATTGGCTATACTTCTCACCACTTGTGCTAAGGGTTGAAAGACTGGAAGAGCGTAATGTTTACGTTTTGTTTGCCAAACAGGAGGCGTATATGACACTAAGAGGAGGAGAACAGGGGGAAAAAATGAAGAAGAATTAGCTGAGACCGCAGAAGAGAAGGTGAGAGCTCAGAGGCGTGATTTCCAGGATTGTGGCTTAACTCCTGACATTGCAGCAAGATGACTCATGTGAATTAGGGTTAATTATAGAGCACTTTGTTGTATAAGCTCTGGAATCCTCCTTTGCATAAAGAGAAAGGTAGTCCTCAGGATTTTGAACACGATGCCTGCTTAAATCGCTTAGCAAGAAGATGCTCTGCGTAGTCTGTCACTACTGGGTAGCACTGCAGGAATGCGGAATGTGATAAGACAAATAAGCAGAAGAAGTGCCTTCCTGCCTCCAGCTCTCCCAGGATCCTGCTTCCAACAGGGGACTGACAGAGAGCTTCAGGAAGCACACACCCAAGGCATGGAGACGATCACCCTTCCTTGTCGTTTTGCCCCAGGCACCTTGCCCTGTGTGTTCATGTCTGGCAACTACATTCCTCGAATAAACCACTGCTCACGATACTTCCTATGCTCATTTTGGTTTGCAGTACAAACCACATAATGGTTCTGTGGTTTCAAAGTCTGTTCTTCGCCGGTTCACCTATTTTCTTTTATTGTCCTTTGGTTTGATAGAATGTGAAGATGGAGTGATAGTTAGTCCACTCTGAGAATTGCAGCTCTTTGAGCAGAATAGGGGTCTCTGAGCAACTCATGCTGCCCTTAACATTTCTCAGGATTATTATTTTTTTGAGGGGGGGGACCATGACTATTTAAAGAAGTGACATAGGGTGTCAGCTAGACTGGCCGTGACACAGGTATGCAAGGATGCTTTGGCTATTAATGTGAACTGTTGGCATAGGAAAGCTTTGTTCTTTGCTGTCTCAGAAAAATTAACCCATCAGCTTATCATACTGTTCAATTGCCCCCAAAATACTGGGACCATCACAAAAGCCCATAAATAATCACGGCTTCTCACTTTGTCACACAAAGTCCTGAATTCCTAAGGGCCGTTCCCTTCAGTACAGCATTTCAATGTGTTCCTGGTAGTTCAGATCCCTGTGTCCCTCTAACACATGAGTTGGTAAACTAAGGCCCGGGGGCCGGATCTGGTCCAATCACCTTCTGAATCCAGCCATGGACGATCTTGGAATCAGCATGTTTTTAAATGAGTAGAATGTGTCCTTTTATTTTAAATACCTCTCTGGGTTATTTGTGGGGCCTGCCTGGTGTTTTTACATGAGTAGAATGTGTGCTTTTATTTAAAATGCATCTCTGGGTTATTTGTGGGGCATAGGAATTTGTTCATTTCCCCCCTCAAGATATAATCCGGTTCCCCATAAGGTCTGAGGGACGGTGGACCGGCCCCCTGCTGAAAAAGTTTGCTGACCCCTGCTCTAACGTATTTCCTAGATCTATGCCTCACCTGCCTCAAAATGGCGCCACTTCCTGTTTTTATTAAAACAAGATCTGGGCCACTTGAATGCCTCCCAAGAAAGTTTTTCACTGATTCCCCACTCTTCAGTAAAGAAAGCAGTGGGTAGGGGAGCGAAGGGGGTGGGGTCCATCTGTGAGGCTGCTGTCATGGCTGTGAGGGGTGCTGAGGGGTCGATGGGCAATGAAGAGCGGCCATTATGGTCACTTGGCTCTGGCTTCTGGCTCTGTGGAGGAGGTGCAGGGATGGGGGGGGGACGATGAAACTGATTTTTGCATCTGAGGAATGTTGGAGGGTATGCCTTATGCTTTTGAAGGGGACTGTGAAACCAACAGACTTTGCTGCCCTTGTCCCAGTGAAGGATGACTTTATTTGGCAATACCTATGACATATAAATTTGTTGGACTTTTTGGTTTAAAACAGGCTTCCTCAAACTCGGCCCTCCAGATGTTTTGAGACTACAATTCCCATCATCCCTGACCACTGGTTCTGCTAGCTAGGGATCATGGGAGTTGTTGGCCAAAAACATCTGGAGGGCTGAGTTTGAGGAAGTCTGGTCTAAACCTCGCCTCCTTCGCCTGCCCCTGTTTAATGAGACAACATTTCTCCTCTTCATCTATTGCCTTATATCTGTCTCCCAATCTGCTTTATACTTACTTAAGTTTTCCATAAAAACATCTAGGTGACTGTTTCCTCACTCTTTCCTTCAGAATGTTTACTGTAACTGTAATACGATATATTAGCATTGCTGTCCTTCAAAAGTAATAATAATAATAATAATAATAATAATAATAATAATAATAATAATTTATTTGTACCCCACCCATCTGGCTGGGTCTCCTCAGCCACTCTGGGCAGCTTCCAACAAAAATAAAAAATACATTAAAATGTCACACATTAAAAACTTCCCTGAACAGGGCTGCCTTCAGGTGTCTTCTAAATGTCAGGTAGTTGTTTATCTCTTTGACATCTGATGGGAGGGCGTTCCACAGCACGGGTGCCACTACTGAGAAGGCCCTCTGCCTGGTTCCCTGTAGCTTTGCTTCTCGCAATGAGGGAACCGCCAGAAAGCCCTCAGTGCTTAAATATATGGTGTATATGGTTGCAAGACCTCCAGGTAGGATCTGAAATCTCCTGGTTTGCCTGGCCCTCTCCAGGTGGCAGTTCAAGGGCTTGAAACTCCAGGTGAGTGGGAGTGCCTTTGATAATCATAAACAGATAAAACAAAATAAAACAATGATTAAGAAGACTGTGTATGCGGCTTGCAAGATTCAGCCCAGAAGGAGCTGGCTGCAAGTTATAGCAGGGTGTGTGTGTCTGCCTTCTTCTGCTCCCCTCTTCCAATTAACCTCCGTCTCCAAGGCCTGCCCCTGTGACATCACCAGAGGGAGCCCCTGGGTCTTAGGTTGGGGGCCTGAAATCTCAGAGTCTGGCGTGCTCCTCACATGGCACCCCTAATGGTTTACCAACCCTAATGTACCGTTAAATGTACCATAATTAGGGTTGCCATATTCCCAAAGGTAAAAATCTGGACAAAGCTGTTGGATTTTTACAGCATTTTTCTTTTAAAAAATCGGCCTCGTTGCCATAAGTCTGGGTTTTCCATAATATGGTTGCTTTCTAGTGGTTTGAGAGAGGGAAGAGTAGAAAGGTCTGTGCAGACCTATTCAATTCAAGGTTGAGATCAGGGTGAAAATGCAAGCGAAGGATGGAAGAGGGTGACCTTTTTATACAGCTCAGAGATTAAATTTCCCGGAAACGAGAAAGAACGTCTGTGCTTTTCAGGACTGACTACTTCACTGCCTTCCTGGGTGTTCCATTGTGACACTCCAGTGACAGACTTTTGGCCTGCAGGGAAACAGTTTTGCAACCCAATCCCCATTCCTCACAAACAACTCAAAGAGGTGGAAAATAAAATAGGTATGCTTTATTGTGTTCATTAAACCGTGGAAAATTATGTGCAGAGCATTTAGCTTGCTGGAGTTTCCCACACTTCTTCCAGCCAATGAATTTCAGTGGGGTCATTCTGAACAGGAGTAACATTGAATACAAACCAAATATTTCATCTGGAAGAACCTTTTAAAAAATGTACAGGCCAAAGGAAGTTTTGTTTTAGTATTCATTGGTAGGGATGGGAGAGAAATTCATTCCACTTCACATTTAAAGGCAAATCTCTCAAATTTGCAGTTTCCCAAAAAATAGGAGAACAAAAATATAGCCATTCTTCAAAATTTGCACTTATCTGAATTTTGCAATGTGGTTCTCCAACCAGCCAATATTATCAAAAATGCACCATATTAAGAACAGCTGCTTGAAAAATGTGCACATTAGTCAAAACTGCATACAAAAATGTGTTTGTCAGGAGAAATTCACATCCAGGTGTTGATAAATTTTCATGAGGACTGAACTTAGGGCCTTCTGCGTGCTAAACAGATGCTTTGCTACTGAGCTATGGCGCTCTCCCTTCTATTAAACCAAGATTCCAGTTCTCATGGTTACAAAGAATGGAAAATAGGAAGCTGCCTTATACTGAGGCTGTCAGGGAAGTGCCATCGGCTCAGGGGTGAGATGGATTACAGAGAGCCCCCAAAGATCGTGGGAAGCAGCACCTCCTCAGTGGAGAAGAGTAACCAAGACTCCAGCGGAGAGGAGCTGCAGGGCTCGGGCGAGGCGAGGCGGTGCCAGGACACCTTGCCTGGGCAAAGCGGGGAGGTGAGAGGTCCTCCGTTACCCACGCCCTCCCTGCGCAGTAGGCTTCCGCACAGAGAGGGGAGGCGCAGATTGGGCGTCAAGAAACTACTCTGCTGGGGAAGGTTTAAGAACTGCCCACTCACAGATTCTGCCAGTGAATGTGCGAGCCACGGAATAGTGGTGCTCTGCATGGTGAAGGGTTTTTGGCACCAGTAACGAGGCTTGACAGCTGACCAGGGAGGCATTTGCCTGATTGCTCTCGAGTAACCGCCTGATTTCCTTACACAGGCCATTGTCCATCTAGATCAGAACCGCCCACTCTGACCACCAGCAGGTCTCTGGGAATTCAGGCATGGTCAAACTTGAGACCTTTTATGTACAAGGCAGATGCTCAGCTACTGAGCCTTTCCTTTGTAAAGCTATAGTGTTATTTCTCATTTTTGTAATATTATGTATCATAGGTCAGTTGGTAAAAGCATGAGACTCTTAATCTGAGGATTTGGGGTTCAAGCCCAACATGGGGCAAAAAGATTACCACATTGTTTGGGGTTGAACTAGATGATCCTAGGTCACTTTCAGTTCGACAATTCTATGTGCTTTTGGGGGGGCAGGGAAGGTGGGAGAACTCACTACGAAGTTTGCTTGCTTGTTGCTGGCCCAATCGCAGTGCCTCCACCCCCTCCTGGCAGTGGCTAAACGTAATATGTGATTAAAAAACTCAAGCAATGATCTGGATTAGAAATGGTAACAACTTTATTGATTGTAGATACAGGTGGATTTATGTCTCAGGCACTGGGTATATATCCATTCCAGCCCCCCCCCCCCAAAAAAAATAATTACTGTACTTTTCTGTGTATAAGACTAGGTTTTTTTACTTTAAAATTATGTGAAAAACCGTGGGTCGTCTTGTACACGGGGCAATCTCCCCCCTATTTTCTTAAATCAGAGTCCCTAAAAATAGGAGGTGTCTTATACATGGGGGTGTCTTATACACGGAAAAATACGGTAATTAAAAAAGGTAAGGGAACTCAGTTTTCTCAAGTTCCTGCTCAAAAAACAAACAAACCCTTGTCTATGATTCTATGAAAAAAAGTGAGTTGGATATATAACGGGTTGCATGCAATGTCAGCCCTACTCAGAGTAGGCCCACTGAAATCAGTGGAGAGGTGTAGATCCTTTTCTTTCAGTGGGTCTACTCTGAGTTGAACTTAGTTGGATGCAGCCCAAAGTTTTCATGTTTAGCAGCAGGGACATACGAAGACCTGGAGAGGATGCTGGTCATTCCTTCCTTTATCACATTTCTCCATCATCAAAACATAGTAAGCTCCATTATGCCAAGTCAGCTGATTGATCCACCGGGGACCAAACCTGGGGTCTTCTGCATGCAAAACAGATGCTCTGTCACTGAGCTATGGCCCTTCCCATTGCTTTGTGTCTTCAGGCAAACCCAGCCAGCCATACCTATTGCCATGATGACCTGCCCATATCAGCTTGAGCTTCAAATAGTTTATTTTTTTACAATTGCTGTTTATGGCATTGCTTTTATGGGGAGAAATTAGTTTAGAGGCAGTGACGGGCCAACCATCCGATGGGACAATTAGGTGTCATGGAACCAAGATCCTAATAATTAGCCTTAAGCCGGGTGCTTAATGAGTAATAACGTCTTCTGAATGCCACCGTCCTCGTGCATGCATTCTGATATCCTCAAAAAATTGCCTCCTGGGTTCTGCCTCCCGGCCCTGATACAGGCTTTTCTGGATCGTTATTTACCAAATAGCTCTCATCAACTCAGGGCTGGGCTGCGCATCTGTCCAAAAATGTGGACCTCGGGACCGAATCGAGGAGGACCAGCAGGAAGAACACAAACAACTTGATTGGCAAATCAAGCATTCTCCATTCTCCATCTGTGTCTCATTTCCTGGGCTCAGTTTGTTCGGAGCTGTATAAAAAGTCCAACCCCGGCCCAGAGTCCATCACACATTTGACTTCGCTGCTCTACGCTTGCTCTTCGATTTGTGAACTGGGTAAGTCATTCTCTTCTGATCCTCATCATTTTGATGCTGAAGCAATGGATGCTGAAGCAAGGGGTTGTGGCTCAGGGGTAGAACATCTGCTCTGCATGCAGAAGGCCATAGGTTCAATCCCCTGCAACTCCGGGAAGGGCTGAGAAACCCTCCCTGTCTATTTATCCCTGGGGAGCTGCCAGTGTAGACAGTACTGAGCTAGAAGGGTTACGGGGCAGCTTCCAATCTTCTTAGGATTTTCTTTTATTTTCTGTAAATCTGTAGGCAATGATTCAGCAACGTAAATTATGGTATCTTATATAAGGCCTACACAGAAGATAAAGGGGATTAAGGAGGCTTGTCCTCTGTGACTTTGAACCAATGGGTGGATATTGCAGGAAAGCAAGTATTGACTTTGAAAAAAAATGGAGAAATTCCTAGTTGTATGAGATTCATAAGGAGGTGGGCTCTTTTCCCCCTGAAAGTATTTGAGCAGAGGCAATGTGGACATCTACAGCAGAGGCACTAGATCAAAACATTCTGCACTATAGCTTCCTGCAAGAAACAAGATGGATTAGATCAGCCTCTCCTAACCCAGTGCCCTCCAGATGTTTTTGGACTCCAACCCCTAACATCCCTGGCAAACATGGTCAATGGCAAAGGAGGGTGGGAGTTGCAGTTCAACAGCATCTGAAGATCCCCTTCCATGACACATTGAGGCCATTGTACTTAAATGAATTATGTGCCTCCATTGATTTCAGTTAAATATGGTCTGGGTATGACTTAGTTAGATACCACGGATTGAATCCAACTACAGTAGACACATTGAAAATGATGGACGTTAAGTTAGCCATCTCTATTAATGTCTGTGGTTTTACTCTGAGTAGAGGACTAGCACTGGGGATGCGGCCCTATCTGATGGACTTGAGTCATGTCCCCTAGAATTCAGTGGGCCTGCCCTGATTAGGTCTAACATTGGATAGAATTTATTATTTATTTGTTTAAAAATTATACGTTACTTGATTGTAAGAAAACCAAAACCAAAACCAAAGCAAAACCCCTCAAAGTGGTTTACAAAATTAATTCCAATGGGTCTGCGAGGATGATAATTTGGATATCGTCCACTGAATTTCTCACTGTAAAATGCTTAACAACGTGCCTGTGTGTGATCTCATGTAGAGTTATTACCCGGTTTGTGTGTGTGTGATTTGCATTATACTAAAGAGATTTCAGAATACAAGTTTCTGGAACACTTTATAAGTACCCTGGCTTTTGACACTTGTGTATATTTTTAGGACCTGCCTTATTTTAAAGAAGTTGTTTTAAACTCTCTTTTTTTAATGTTGTAAACTGCCCCAGGACCTTAGGATGAAGGGCAGGCGATAAATAAACAAAGCCTATTAAATATAAATATTTGTGCAGTGTCATAAATCTGCCATTCAAAATAACCCTTTGATGTGACCCTTTGGGGAAGGACCATAGCTCAATGGTAGGCAAGATGCTTTGCGTGAAGAAAGTTTCAGGTTCGATCCCTGGTATAGGCAGGTAGGGCTGGGTGTACCCTCCACCTGAAACCCTGGAGAGCTTCTGCCAGTCAGTGTGGACAATACTGAGCAAGATGGACCCATGTTCTGATTAAATCTAAGGCAGCTTCCTATGTTCCTATGGGTCTCCATTCCCCATTCGTAATTATCAAATGCATTTTCCCCTGTTAATTCAATGGGAAATATTTGTGCAGGGTCAGAGGGAGGAGGCAGGAGCAACTCCTGACACAAAGCATTGCTTTGACCCTTTTTGTTCTTTTCAGTTTTTAACCTAGATTTCAAGATGAGTTGTTGTGGCTGTTGCGGTGGAAGCAGTTATTCCAGCAAGCAGATCATGTGTATGCCTATGCAGGCCACCTCTCAATCCTCTGGGTCTTGCTGTGGATCTTGCTGTGGATCTTGCTGCGGATCGTGCTGCGGGTCATCTGGACAATCCTGCAAGATTGTGTATGTCCGCCCCATGCGATACTGTTGCGCTCCCATGATGGCATGCTGTGCACCGGCCCAGTATAGCCAGGGTTGTTGCGCTCCAAAGAAGTGCTGCTAAAGACATCCATCTGGTCTTCCGACAGTTCACCCCAACAACCGGAGATCCCTCTGAGAGATCCTGATGGTTCGCTCCTGGCTCTTGCCCTGCTGAGATTACTGCTCAAAGCTATGCTTGCTCCTTTGCCTCCCTGCACACACCTTTGCAAGCTATTTTCCCAACCCGGAAAAGAATGCCACCACCCGCCAGCCCACACTGGTGTGTCATTTCCAATACTTGATGGCTGATCTTCTGCAGATGCAAGATCGGATCTTGTTCTTTAGCTGATTTCCCCCCACACCCCAAGCCTTTCCTCAGTCTTCCGCTGGAGCCAATAAATCTGGAAATCTGTTCTGCATTTCAGTTGTTTAAAGCATGTGCTTGACTTATCTCTTTATTGCGTTTACATCTGACCTTTTTCTCTAAGGAGCCTCAGGTGGCACAGGTGGTTCTCCCTCTCATTTAACCTCCACGACAACCCTGTGAGGTAGATTGTGCTGAGAAGCAGTGAATGGCCCAAGGACACCCAGTGAACTTTGTTGGCCAAGTGGAGATTTTAAGCCTGGGCTCTCGGTTCCTAGTGTAACACTAACCAAGGTACCATGCTGGCTCTCCTAACTTATACCATCTTACCTATTTAGGACTCTTACTGACGTATGTAAGGGTAGCTTATAAAAAATCAGCCCTTAGGTAGTCCCTGCCTTCAGGCTCACAATCTAACAACAACAAAAATGCTTCTGGTTCTTCATATATATACAAGTCAGATGTAGGATAGAAAGGAAGCAGGCCACCCAGCATTCCAAAGAAGGAAATAGGAATGTAGTTTTGAAATAACCCTGTTCCCTTAGCAAAGATCACTGGAGAGACCCTTTCTTTCTTAGAATCAGAAAATCATAGAGAGTTGGAAGGGACTCAGTCTACTCATCTAATCTACCCCCTGCAATGCAGGAATTACAGCTAATACAGTGGTACCTTGGGTTACAGACGCTTCAGGTTACATACGCTTCAGGTTACAGACTCTGCTAACCCAGAAATAGTACCTCGGGTTAAGAACTTTGCTTCAGGATGAGAACAGAAATCGCACCGCCGTGGCTTGGCAGCAGTGGGAGGCCCCATTAGCTAAAGTGGTGCTTCAGGTTAAGAACAGTTTCAGGTTAAGAATGGACCTCCCGAACGAATTACGTACGTAACCAGAGGTACCACTGTATTTCTTTATTGCATTACACAATACAAAAAGTTCTACACGCTCTGTTGTATTCTTCATCTGATACTCTGCAGTAAACCTCCATCCCTTCATTGAAAAGCCAGGATGAAGTCTGCAGCGGCACCATCAGGGCAGGATTTTGGCACTACTCAGCTGAATGAGTAGGTGGGATAGGTGCCCACCCCACCCCCTGATGCAACAGCACTAGTGTGCCACATTTTGAAGTGGGAGACTCAATACACATAAGAACAAAGAGGGAAATCAGTTCATCACTGAGGATGTTCTGGCAAAAAGGTGGCAGCTTCACTCTGAGGGGTATCAGGAGTTGGGAATTGGGTAAGGAATTTAGAGAGAGGGTAGGGTACCTAGGAATGAGACCTGAGAGACTAAACCAGGAGCCAACACTGCCCCCTATCCCCAAAAAGAAAATCAAAACTCTCTGGACCTGGGAAGATCACTGTTGCTGTTGCAGGCAAATTCTCAGTCGAAACAGGAAGCCTATTTAAGTCCTTCCTGTCTTAGAGAGCCAGTGAGCTGGCAATTATAGCAAAGAAAATTAAGAGGCTTCAAGACACAGCAATCCCAAAAGCACAATCCCCAATTCAGGAGGGAGTTGTCCTCCTTCATAAATGCTGCAATGCCACAGGCAAACCACTTAACATATTTTTGCCCTGAAATCCTCCGGTGTGATTAAAAAAAAATAGGTCAAAAATGCCTCCTAGGCTCTCCTGGGAATTACAGTGTTGTTATAAGGGTGGGGTGGGGGGAGCACCAACCATACACCAAAACCTGTTCTTTAAGAGGGAGCGAGAAACTGAGACTTTACGGGAAACTTCCAGATATCTGTACAGCAAGCAAAAATGAGTTTTGCTGGCAGGTATAGGAATTGTCCTTTGTGGTGGATGCCTCTAAGAACATAAAACAAGTCTGCTGGGTCAGGCTAATTTAAATTTTTAAGTTACAGATAGGTAGCCGTGTTGGTCTGCCATAGTCAAAACAAAAAAAAAATTTTTTTCCTTCCAGTAGCACCTTAAAGACCAACTAAGTTAGTTCTTGGTATGAGCTTTCGTGTGCATGCACACTTCTTCAGATACATATCTTCAGATACATATCTTCAGATATCTGAAGAAGTGTGCATGCACACGAAAGCTCATACCAAGAACTAACTTAGTTGGTCTTTAAGGTGCTACTGGAAGGAATTTTTTTTTGTTTTAAATTTTTAACACTGCATTTTCCACTTTACTCCATTTCTAAGTTATTCTTCCATTTCTCTTAATGATGATTTTAACTTCTTGATTTAAGTTAGTCCTGCTAATGAACTTACTTTCATGCCAGAATTTTTCAAATATTCTATTCAAGAAGGTCCTTCTGAGTCCAGCCACCAAGTGCTCAGATACGATCTAGGCAGAAATAGTGCATAAGATTTTCCATTTCCAAATCATTTGGGACCAGCTTACTCTAAGCACTACTGCCTAAGGGCACTAGTTGTAGGGCGGCTGAAGAGCTGCTTGGTCTAAAAGAATATACAAGGTTTCACAACTGATATTTTGTCACCGAAAGAAGAGAGCAGGCACCCCCAAACTCGGCCCTCCAGATGTTTTGGGACTACAATTCCCATCATCGCTGACCACTGGTCCTGTTAGCTAGGGATCATGGGAGTTGTAGTCCCAAAACATCTGGAGGGCCGAGTTTGGGGGTGCCTGGAATTGAAGAACATGGGGTAGCAGGCTAGCTTTAAAGACCTAGTGGAAAGTGTTTAGGGGAAGGTTGCTAGAAGGATGAATGGATGAAATATATCCCATAGTATGTGTGTTCTGATGTGGCCCACAATATCAGTAAAACATGGGGGTTGGGGAGAAATAAGGAATACAAAGGATCTTCAGTATATTGATGCTTTATTGCATTGGAGACAGAAGAAAGAATGTAACAGGTAGACTTTAACAACATGCAAGATTCCGGATGTTAAGAACATATTGTAAATGATGTAGAATGGGGAGAAAATTGCATCTGTTCAAGATACAAGTCCATTGAAATAGCCATTATCAACATTAAGCGCACTACTATGATGATGCTCCACATAATAATAAGCACAGAGAGCTAAGTCACTGTCCCATGGAGCTTATAATCTAAATTTCAACAAGGGGAGGGGAAGCAGGGAGGACAGCTGGGGTAATGAGAGGCTGGTGTGGACAAATATTCAAGCTGAGTTTCAGTTTGGGTGATGAAGATTAAGGGGTAAAATTCAAGGAAGGCTTTGAAGGAAGAGGCAAAATATGAGCGACTGATGGATTTGTGGTTGTTTATGGCATGATAGCTGCTATAAACAGATTCATCCAGCACACTTCTGACCAGGTGTTTAGCAGAATTGAAATACAGTCCACTGCAAAGTGTGAGGAAATTGGCCCTGAGTCTTGATTGATGAGCAACACATAATCATTCTGGGTAGATTACTTTCTTGTCCTCTCAGCAGATCAAAACTGAAACTCTCTCAGTCACTCTCACATAATGCACTGTGCATGTACATGATGTCACTGTCTTATCTTTGCACACCCAGAGTTTCATCTTACATGCAGAAAACCACGGTTTTCTGAAAACGAATGACCAATAACCACAACAGGATCCTGGTGCAAAAATCACTGATCTGATTTTACAAATACAGTGGTATTTATAATGAGTTCTGGAAGACCGTTTGACTTCTGAAACGTTCAGAAACCGAAGCATTTACTTCCAGAAGCATTTACGTATGAAAAACTCAACACAGAAGCTGTGTCGCACGTTTGACTTCTGAAGCAGTTACTTCCGGGTTTTCGGCATTTGAAAACCAAAATGAATGACTTTTGAGACGTTAAAAAACCGAGGTACCACTGTAAGTGCCCCAGATATACAGTGGCTTTAAAAACATTATTGGCCATTGTGTTCAGAAAATAAAGCAACTGAATTTGTAAGGTGATGCTCAATAGCTTTATAGCGCAGAGCAGCCTTTCTCAACCTGTGGGTCCCCAGATGTTGTTGAACTACAACTCCCATCACCCCTAGCTAGCAAGGCCAGAGCTCAGGGATGATGGGAGTTGAAGCCCAACAACATCTGAGGGCCCACAGGTTGAGAACAGCTGGTGTAGAGAATGGGCTCTTGTCTGGACTGTACATTCTGGAATGCATATATAAGAGTTGTACACCAGATCTGGCCAAAGCCCAAATCCTGAACCACATCAGGCTGATTTGAGGGGGTGAGGGCTTTAACCAAGTTGAGCTGGGATAGCCCCAAATCTCTCCAGGTTGGATCAGGCCACCTAAAGTGATCCATGGATGTCAAGGGATGGGATGTTGGGTAGGATGAAGGAGAGGGGTGCAGTGTCTGTAAAGAGCAGCTTAGGGCTGTTTGCATGAGGGTTTCTAAACAGACCTGAACCATCATCTAGCCCAGAGGTTTTCAACCGTTTTGAGTCCATGGCTCCCTTAACCAATTATATTCTTTCTGCGGCACCCCTGTGGGGCTCAGGAGCCCAGTTATGTCACCCCTTGCCTGCAGAGCTGGCAGCCCCTCACCTTTTCTTGTTCCCTTCCTTGTTCCCTCAGCCTCCTCTCCTCTCTCCTTTGGAGTCACTGGGGAATTGCTGCTGCTGTCCCTGGTCTCTGAGCTGCTCCCCCCACCGCCCCAATGAGAGGGGCCTCCCAGAGGCACCATTCGCCTTCAGAGCTTATATCCAGGGCTGCTGCTGCTGCAAAAAAAAGCTGTGCAAGCCTTTGGGAGGCAGAGACGCAAGAGGGCATCAGAGGAGGGAGGGAAGGGAAGAGGGACAGAGGCCAATGTTGCCCATGACCATCATTCAAGGCACCCAAGGGTGCCACGGCACACTGGTTGAAAACCACTGATCTAGCCACATGTGTCTGGTTCCAGTAAAGAAACATATGTGTGCAATAAAAGCTGCTGCCTGCAGGGCTCTGTATCACCAGCTCATTCAACACAAGGAAAGCTGAGACCAGGATTGAATCCTTTGCCCACCAGCTGGTGAGCGAAGGGTGCAATTCTGCTAGCTGCAGGGATCTGCTTCACCTGTGGGGTACACTCTGGAGAAGCAGACCCAGATCTCTCCAGGTGGCCTGACCCGATTCCAAATCCTGACCTGATTCCAAATTATCTTTTCAGTAGTTTCTGAAGGATACTTGGGATTTGCACTACCTGTTATACCCTGCTTGTGATCTTCAGACATGAAATCTAAGGGTTGTGTCAAACATTAATTCTACTCATTGCTATTAAAGGACATGTCTAAATTAAGTCAAATTTTAATAATAATAATAATAATAATAATAATAATAATAATAATAATAATTTATTTATACCCCACCCATCTGGCTGGGCTTCCCCAGCCACTCTGGGCGGCTTCCAACAAAATATTAAAATACCATAATGCATCAAACATTAAAAGCTTCCCTAAACTTCTACTCTGAGTGGAACTGTGTTGGATACAACCCTACTTATAGACTGATTCTTTGGGAACTTGGTATGAGCTTTTAGCGATGAAAACTTTTTTATATGCATAAAGTTTTGGTTCAGCACACAATTTGGCACAATTTGGCATTAGCACAATAATATAGGTACACGGCCCAGTTCTTTAGGCTTGCAGTATTTTAGCATGGGGGACCAGCGATAGCTCACTGTGTAGGAGTTCAGAACTATCAGATTGTCAGAGGCAGGCGAGCCACTGGCTGCCGTTTCATTACGGCGGGGTGAGATTTCATTTCCCCCGCGGTCAAGCTGGGGGATAGTAAAGCTATGCCCAGTTCTTTCGTCTCCAAGGTTTGCAGAAGTGCCATTATCAACACCTCCTTGACCCGATTCTCCTCCTTGAGCCTGAACTATCGATCTGGCACCATGTTTTTCATCTGCACAGGATACAGCACTGTGCTTGTCGTAAGCCATCTCCCCTGAAGGCTCATCTTCGACGTCCACTAGGATTGCAGTTGCCTTTGTCAGCTCCCCTGAAGGTTCCCCTTTGACAGCAGCCAGGCTGGCAGTTGCACTAGCCATCTCCCCTGAAGGCTTGACACCAACTACGTAAGTACTTGCATGATGATCAGAGCTTGGACAGGTGCCATGACCCATCTGCCTTGGATCTTGCTGTTGAATAAAGACTACCTGCCCAGGTACACAAACAACGCCAAGCTGTTCATGGTGTCCAGTGTGTGGACAGGTGCAATTGTCACTTGTCTCAACCAAAGGTTGCCCTGGAGAGCAAACTAAGTTTGTCTCTGCAAAGTGTCCATTTCCATGACTCGGGCTGTCACCGCAGTTCATTCTTCCTAAATACTGAGGTTAAATCTAAAAGAAACAAATAACCATACATATATATTTTGCATGAAAGGGGGGGGGGGAGTGGAACAGGATTCCAGGGGGAGAAGGCAGAATCATCTTAAAAATCTGAAGGTAGTTTGTAGAGAAGTTAAAGGCTATCAGGTTCTTCTGGAGTCCAAGAGGACAGCTCCCAGGGCTCAGGCCTCAGAAAAATATTATAGGGCTGCCCAGATGTTGTTGGGATATAACTCCCATCAGTCCCAGTCATCAAAGCCGATGATCAGGGATAATGGGAGTTGAGGTCCACCAAAATCTGGAGAGCTATAGGTTCTGCACCCTTGAAGTCTGAGAACACCTACATTTAAAAAAGATTTTTGCAGTCCTCAGACACCTGGTCCTCTTCTTCCAGAATACGTTATTCCGCTTGAAGAACAAATAATATGGTACTCTGAGGTAGTGTGGAACACTTCATTTCCATTACTTAGCTACCACATATCAAGAGCTACTTCCAGGTCCAAGGGCAAAATAATAGATGCCTTAAACCAGCGGTTCTCAACCTGTGGGAACCCAGATGTTGTTGGACTACAACTCCCATCATCCCTAGCTAGCAAGGCCAGAGCTCAGGGATGATGGGAGTTGTAGTCCAACAACATCTGGGGACCCACAGGTTGAGAACCGCTGCCTTACACCATAAGAACATGCTAGATCAGGCCAGTGGCCCATCTAGACCATCATCCTGTTCTTACAGTAGCTGATGGCATCCTCCTGGGACACTTACAAGAAGGACCCGACCTTCCAGCAACTGGAATTCAGAAGCACACTGTCTCCAACAGTGGAGGGAGAACATATCCATCAAGGTTAGTAGCCATCGATAGCCTTCTCCCCCACAAATTTGTCTCATCTTCTTGTAAAGCCATCAAAATTAGTGTCCATCATTGCCTCTTGTGGAGAGCAGATGACTTGCTCTTAACCGTGTCTACTGAGAAAGAACTCCTATTGAATTCAATGGAACTTGTCCCCAGGAAAGTGTTGCCTTAGTTTAAAAATAATAAGGAAAACCAACTTACCTGTTTCAACAGCAGCAGCTCATGGAAAGCAGAGAAGCTAAGTGATGAAAGGAGGGTTATTTAACATGGGAGAAGCCTTAAAAGTCTCTCTGCTCATCCATCCCAGGAAATGAGGCACTGCAAAAAGAATGGCGCAGTGGTACAATTTGCCAGCATAACATGCTTTTATCTGACGTTTTCATGGTCCGCTCTCTTTCGTTGTGTGTTGACTCAGTCTGTACATCACCCCACCCCCAAGTTTATTATTAAAAGGAATATATTCAGTGCTTCCCATAGACAATTAAACCCCTTTATCTAGCTTAATGACACAGTAGCTTACATGGTAATCATGCCTCCATCATGGGGCTAAAAATACCTTTGGGGAGTTATCCCAGAAGGCATGCTTAGCCCCATTTTCCAGGTAAGATGACCAGTACTTGTATGCTGTTTCTGTCTTGCTCACTGGGATTACGTTTTTAGCCAGATGATGCCCAGTTTACACATAGGAATGCAGGAAGTTGCTTTGTACTGAGCCAGAGCAATTGGTCCACCTAGCTCACTATTGACTACACTGATAGACAGCAGCTCTTTGGAGTTTCGGGCAGGGGTCTCTCCTAGCCCTATCTGGACGTGCGTGGAATTGAGCCTGGGACCTTCTGCACACAAAAACAGGAGACATAGGACATGAGCTTGAGACCTTCTGTGCACAAAAACAGGAGACACAGGACTGTTTTGAAGCCATCCAAGTTGGCAGCCATCACTGCCCCTTGTGAGATCAAGTTGCATAGTTTATGGCAATTAATGGACCAATGGTCTGACTCAGTGTAAGGCAGGAACCTGAGCCCCTCCATATGTTGTTGAACATCTGCTCCAATCAGCCCCTGCTTGCATGACCGATGACTGAGAATGATGGGACCCTAATTTCCATTATCTTCAGCCAACATAGTGAATAGCCAGAATGATGGGGCTTCAACTCCACCTGCAAATTCTGCTACACAGTTCTTGTGGGTGGATGTTAAAGAGCTACCCCCCTCTCTCCAGAAGCCAAATCTGAAAACTTTGCAAAGAGGTTCAGACATGCCTCATGTTGTGGAGGACATAAAGTCCAGGCATTCATTAAGGAGTCACTGTATAATTAACTTATAGTGCAATAATACACATGTATACTCAGAAGTGAGCCTCTTTGTGTTTAATGGGACTTACTCCCAGGTAAGGGGCCACAGGATTGCATCTGAGGCTTTCTTGTGAGGAACAGGTGGAGAAGATTTCATGATCAGAGGGTCATAAGAATGTAAGAAGAGCCTGCTGGATCAGGCCAGTTGCCCATTTTGTCCAGCATCCTGTTGTCATCGTGTCGGCATCCTTCAGGGGTCGAGATGCCAGATGGCTAGCCCCCAGCTGGATCATGCCCTTCCAGCCGTGATGAACCCCTGACCTCTGGTGCGACATAAATCAGCGACTCAGACTTCAAAAGCCTGAGCACGCTATATCAGCAGAGCATACTGCGCAAACAGAACAAGCGTGAGGCTTGTGGAAACATACTAACAAGCTACGGATTTATTAAGCATAAATCAGGACAAAAGAAACATGTCGTCTCCCTTTCTCCTCAGAGAGACAGTCAAAAGCAAAGGCTATACACAAATGGAAGTTCCCAGCAAAATTTGTTGGAATGTAAACAGACATGTGACACGTAACAATCCCATGTCTGCTCCTTAAGGTGGAATGGAATTTTCCAACACATCGTGGCCTCCTAGATGCCTGTGGAAAACCCAAAAGCAGGGCTTGGACACAAGGCCATTCTCACCTTCTATGCTTCCAGCATCACTGTCTCTGACAATGGAGGCAGAGCATAGGAATCAGGGCAAGTAGCCATTGATAGCTTTTTCCACCATGAATTTCTCCAACACTCATTTAAAGCCATTCTTGTACATACTATGCACATGGATGGCAGTCAGTGGATTGAGGTTGAATCCTGACTAGACAGAAGTACTGTTTCTGCGAGACAGGGGGCGGGTAGGTGTGGAGGACTCCCTGGTCCTGAATGGGGTAACTTTGCCCCTAGAGGACCAGGTGTGTTATCTTGGGGTCATTTTGGATTCACACCTGCCCATCTGGTATACTGACGGAGAACCTACCTGCCTGTACACTTTCTCACGAGAGTGATGCATGCTCTGATTATCTCCCACTTGGACTACTGCAATGCGCTCTATGTAGGGCTACCTTGGAAGGTGACTTGGAAACTACAGTTAATCCAGAATGTGGCTGCCAGACTGGTGACTGGGAGCAGCTGCTAGGTCCATATAACACTGATCCTAAAATATTTACTTTGGCTCCCATTACGTTTCTGAGCACAAGTCAAAGTGCTGGTGCTGTCCAGAGAGCATTTCCACCCTCATCATTCAACCCTCATACTGAGGTACTGTTCTGAGGGCCTTCTGGCAATTCCCTCATTACAAGAAGTGAAGTTACAGGGAACCAGGCAGAGGGCCCTTTCAGTAGTGGCACCTGCCTTGTAGGACAACCTCCCATCAGATGTCAAACAGATAAACAACTACATATATGGCATTCAGAAGACATCTGAAGGCAGCCCTGTCTTGGGAATTTTCTAATGTTTGGTGTTTTGTTATGTTCTTTTGGTTGGGTGAGGCAACTCAGTCAGATGGGTGGGAAATAAATAAATAAATAAATAAATAAATAAATAAATAAATAAATATTCCCCCCATATGAAGAATGCTCTCCCTAGTGTGGATCATCTGGTGCCTTCATTATATATCTTTAGGCACCAGGCGAAAATATTCCTTTTCAGCCAGGCCTTTGGCTAGTTAATATTCTACAGCTTTTTAAATGTGTTTGTGGAAGGGGCGTATTATTTTGTTGTTTTTATTTTAACTACAGTGGTACCTCAGGTTACATACACTTCAGGTTACATACACTTCAGGTTACAGACTCTGCTAACCCAGAAATAGTGCTTCAGGTTAAGAACTTTGCTTCAGAATGAGAACAGAAATCGTGCTCCGGTGGCGCAGCAGCAGCAGGAGGCCCCATTAGCTAAAGTGGTACTTCAGGTTAAGAACAGTTTCAGGTTAAGAACAGACCTCCGGAATGAATTAAGTACTTAACCCGAGGTACCACTGTATTTATTTGTGCTTCTGCCTTGTATTTTTATCTTGTGAACAGCCCTGATACCTTGCAATGTAAGGCAGTATATAAATCTAATAGATAGATAAATAAATAAGCATTTTTATACCAACCTGGGAGTTAGCTCAGGTGATCACTTACGTGTGACTTAAGCATCTAAAGATGACACAACAAATCAGGTCAGAGTAAGACTGAACACAATGTGTGGGTTGTTGAACCCCAACACTGGCCTTCTCAAACTGGAACCTGGAAATCCTGCTCTAATTCTTGCTAATTATGTCATTTCTGCTAACAGTGACCTCTTTGAGCATCTTTCAAGTGAGGTCAGGGAGCTGTCCAGCAATTGAAGGCCAAAGCTGTAACAAAGCAGGTGGGGGAGCTGTCCAAACGTGACAGAACTGAGAAATATGATGCAGGGCTCACATTTCAAACACACAAAAAGGTACAAAAGTGCTCATATGAGGGGAAAATGTGAATTAAAATAAAAATATTCATGAAAAATTAAATTTAAAAATCCAGCCCCAAATCCATCCTCAAATTTAGTTCCGCTTTTAGGCATCATTTTTACTGGAAGGGGCTTGAAGACTACTTTGTTAATCCAAAAGCTTCAAAACCCAGGATATTTTGGAGCTGGACTGAATGAATGGGAAGAGATGTTTTGCCATTTATTACCCATTTACCCATTGATGAACTTGTTAGGGATCTGCAGCGTGGTACATGTAAGAAAGGGGCCACCTAAGGACGGCTCTGGGTACATATGAGTACATTTCACATAGATGTCATTTTCACATGGGTACTTATTTGGACATATGGAGGGCTTCTGTTAATTTATAGCATGGGTAGGCAAACTAAGGCCCGGGGGCCGGATCCGGCTCAACCGCCTTCTAAATCCAGCCCGCAGACGGTCCTGGAATCAGCATGTTTTTACATGAGTAGAATGTGTCCTTTTATTTAAAATGCATCTCTGGGTTATTTGTGGGGCCTGCCTGGTGTTTTTACATGAGTAGAATGTGTGCTTTTATTTAAAATGCATCTCTGAGTTATTTGTGGAGCATAGGAATTCGTTCTTTTTTCTCTCTCTTCAAAATATAGTCCAGCTCCCCATAAGGCCTGAGGGACAGTGGACCGGCCCCCTGCTGAAAAAGTTTGCCTACTCCTGAGTTATAGGTTTAAGGGGTCACCAAATCCAAGAGTCACGAGATCTACTCTTAGATCAGGAGTAGCCAACAAGGTGCCATCCAAGGGTCTGGATTACAGCTCCCATAATCCCCAGCCATAGGCCATGGTGATGGGGTTTGCAACACCTGGAGGGCACCACGTTGACTAACCATGCCCTAGATAATTTGTTCCAGTTTTCCAGAATAATCTCTATGTTAAGAACTTGCCTTGACACCAAACTCCCAGGACATTCCAGTGATAGGTGCAAAGCCACTTTGTTCTGTCAACTGTAGACTCTTGTGAGCAAAACTGTTTTTTATTAAGAAATGACCATGAAAGTTAGCATTTTGGGTGATTTTGCAATTTTTATTGTGTTTCAATCGACATAGAAAGTGTGAAGGTGGAAGATAATCCAAGCCATCAACAAGACAATTTTGGCATCATCTGCACTTGCCAACAAACTTGCTTTCTTCACTGATCAGATCATCACCAAAAGCTTTTCAAGGATTAATCTTGCACAATGAATAGCTGTCACAATGCTTTGTGTTTCACCAGCAATGAAATATGTAGAGGAAAAACACTACATCAGGAAGACGGGGGTGTTGTGCTTGACACTGGGGGTGGAAGAAACGAACTTGAGATGGATTTGTGACAGGTCTCATTGAGTTAGTGCATAAAGGGGTTAAGACAATAAAGCTGGATTCATAAACTAGCTAGGTAACACCCTCTCTTCTCTGATGTAGTTGTGCAGAGCAAGGAATAAGATTGGCTGTTTATGGGGCCTGGTTTCTGATGATGGTCAGATGACCAGGCTATGGGGTCAGCAGTTAACAGTACTCATCAGTCCAGCTGTTTAGAAGACACCAACAATTCACAGGGCCTTCCCCAAACAAGTGTTTCGGACTACAACTCCCACATTCATCCTCATCCCTGTCCATTGTTAATGCTGGATGGTGCTGATGGAAGTTTTAATCCAAAACAACTGGGGGATGAAACTGGTCTCATTTATCTGGCTGGCTGAGAATATGGCAAAGAAGCTTCACTGCTGGCCCTTGGTGTCTTCAAAGTCCCCCTTGGGGCCATGCAGGTAGCCACTTCCAAGGGAAATCATGAGAAATAACCAGTCATAAATCATGAGCAAAGAGTAAAGGTAAAGGTAAAGGGACCCCTGACCATTAGGTCCAGTCATGACTGACTCTGGGGTTGCGGCACTCATCTCACTTTACTGGCTGAGAGAGCCAGCATACAGGTTCATGTGGCCAGCATGACTGAGCCGCTTCTGGTGAACCAGAGCAGTGCACGGAAACGCCATTTACCTTTCTGTCAGAGCGGTACCTATTTATCTACTTGCACTTTGACATGCTTTTGAACTGCTAGGTAGGCAGGAGCAGGGACTGAGCAATGGGACCTCACCCCGTCATGGGGATTCAAACCGCTGACCTTCTTATCGGCAAGCCCTAGGCTCTGTCGTTTAACCCAGCACCACCCATGTCCTAAAAAACCACACACAATGATTTAGAAGCCAGCAATCAGAAATGAGGAGTCATGAGCTATGCACAGCACTCATTGTTGACTTCCCATCAAAGTCCCAGCTTGGTTTAGGAGTCCTTAATGATCCTTCCAGACAAGGAGAGTCAATAGTCAATATCAATGTCTGTAGACTCTCCAGAGCCTGAGGACACTTCATTGCACCAGGGAATGCCCTGAAAAGACAACCCCAGGCAGTGGAGCATTCGGCAGCTCACCATCCAGCGCAGGATCACTCAGTCTCATGATATTGTTATCCTAGTCCTGGTGGTAGCAAGCACTGGGTCTTCAAGTTTGTGTCACTGAAGATCCAGTTGCCGGGGTTTATCAAAGTGCCCCTGACAACATTTCTTTGTTTTGGCCCCACATGATTCAGTAGAGCAGGTTGCTTTCACAGGAGCACAGCATGACTGGCTGGTAGAACAGCATGATGGTGCTTGCTGGGTGCTCCTTGGGGTGCAACAGGATTGGACTGGGATGCAGTATGGGGTGCAGCAGGATTTTCCACAGCTTGGAGCACAACAAGAGTCCAACAGGAGTGCTCACTACACGAGGAGCAGGAGGTTAAGCAGCAGGGAGAACAGCGAGATGGAGTGGCACAGCAGGGCAGATGCTAACTATTGCCCCACTAGTGCTGCTGGTGGGTGCACAACAACCAGAGGAGCCCATCTTGGTGAAGTGACAGCAAGTCTAAAGAAGCCAAACAAAGATATTAAAACTGGGTTAATCAGGACAACCAGCATTAGAGTTTCACAGAATGCCTTCTCAGGCAGGACACTTTAGGTCCAGCAAGGCCATGACTTTCGAAACTGTATGCATGTATGTTTACAGTGCTGTCTCCAACTAATTACAAGAACAAGCATTCAGAATGGACCTGCAGGAATTAATGAACCTAAGTTTGTCATATCCATCAGCCTCAATGAATCAACTCAGAGTAGGGCTCACATAGGATGTAACCCTACTTTTTTATAACAATCTCAAAACAGCTTTCAAAAATAAGGTGGAAGAGGCATCAAAATTCATTGCAACTTTCAGAAGAAAGCAACCCATAAATGATAATGGGACAGTAACACACACACAATCTATTCATTTATACTGATTGATCCATCAATATAGGGTTGGATCTAAAGTAGACCTGCTGAAGTGAATGAACCTGTGGTAGCTATTAACCTCAGTGGGTCTACTCTGAGTAAGACAAATGTTGGTTATAACCCATGGATAGATGATAGATAGATAGATGATAGATAGATGATAGATAGATAGATAGATAGATAGATAGATAGATAGATATAGATAGATAGATAGATAGATAGATAGATAGATGATAGATAGATAGATAGATAGATAGATGATAGATAGATAGATAGATAGAGATAGATAGATAGATAGATAGATAGATAGATAGATAGAGATATAGATGATAGATAGATAGATAGATAGATAGATAGATAGATAGATAGATGATAGATAGATAGATGTAGATAGCGCTGCATCCAATGTTATCCCTATTCATGTTATTTGGGCAATTCTATGTACGCTTTCCTCTAACCTAAACATTTTTGTTTACTTTTATTGTTTGTTGGAGACCCACACCACAAAATCCCAACATTCCATTTACATCTTGTGTCATCAAATCCTTGAATTGTAGAGTTGGGAGGTATTCCAAGGGTCATCTAGTCCAATCCCTTGCAGTACAGGAATTACATCTCAAGAATCCCTGACCTCCAATGAAGGAGAATGCACCACCATCAAGAAAGGCAAAGTGTGTAGGTTCACATTACAATGGAATCCAACCCTCATTTCACCAGGATCCCAGAGAGAGCAGACTGAACTGGGTCTGGCTTGTAAAAGCTGAAATGAAAGAAGATAGGGCAGTCAGTCAAAGGCAGATAACCGGTGACCAAAGGAACGTATCTTTACACACGTTACACACTTCCTTTCGCTTTGGAAGTGAGGCATCGGCCAAGAATGGCTAATTTCTTTTTTATTAAAGACCAGGCTACCCACTGTTTGACACATATTGAGACTCAACCCCTATCATTAAAAGCAAATATTTTCCTATCGGGGATAATTAAAAGGTCACATTCCACTGAGAACACTATAATTCACATGCCGTACCAGGATGTACATAGAAAGCTGCGTTTGGCACCAGGATGTTAGGTTTGGTGACTATCATGGCCAGCTGGGCTCCATGTGCCTGAAAAATCATAATAACTTAAATGTGGAATGTTCCTGGCTGTCCTTAACCACTTTGGGCTGTATCAAACTAAGTCCCACTTAAGTGGACTATAACCAGCCAAGACCCATTGAAAGTAATGGACCTGTTAGCCATGGGCATCAATTTCAATGGATCTGCTCTGAGTAGGACTAACATTAGATACAACCCTCTGTTCTTTGTTCCATTATCATTCAGTAAGCACAGCTGATTCTGCCCTCTTACATATGAGTGGTGCGGCTTTGGCTAAATATGCGCAGCGTCTGGTTGCTGGATCAGGCCAGCAGCCCATCTAGCTCAGCATCCTGTTCTCTCAGTGACTAAACTTTTTGCCTCTTCATCTGCATGGAAAGAGTCCAGTGGTTACCTTAATGATTCATTTCAAGAGGGACTTGCCCCCCACAGCAGTGCAGCACTCTCCCAGCCAGCCTTCAGCCAACCTGCCCAAGATGGATCTCTGTCTGTTTTCTCCCTTCTTTCTCCCAGCTGCAAAGACTCTCTTTTCCTGACACACACCCCATCAAACACAAACCCCATCACTATGGGAACCTCTGTCAACCCAGGCCCAAAAATTCTTCTCAAATGGACCATCACACCTTTTTTACAGACCATGGCTTAGAAAAGAGGCTTAGCCTGTCTATTTTCTTTTCAACCTTAGTTATCTAGTCCTTGCTTTAAAATGTTTACAAGAGGGGGAGACGGACTTCCTCTTTGCGCCTTCCCCGCTCGTGCCGAATCAAAAAAGGAGATTTTTAATATCCAATTTCCGTAATACTCACGGGTTGTTACTTTTAGTCCAAATTTCAAAGGAAGAAGTCAGCGCTCTCCAACCATGGCATGCGGCTTCGCTTCGCGGAAACGGGTAAACAGCTCTCAGCTCCGCGCCACTCACCCCCGGTATGTTCCGGAGCCTTTAAAAAGGCTCCTTTGCAGCGGGGGGGGGGGGGACGCAAATGGAGCCCGTCGAGCCTTCAGTTCACAGGCTTCCCCGCCTGTGATTTTTTTCGGGTCCCCGCTTCGCCGTAGTGGTAGAACCCTAGCTCCACGAAGCAGATTTCCTCCGGAGATCGGAGGAAATCCGCCATTACCGTTGCTGGCGCTGACCGGAAGTCTCTTAGCCTGTCTATTTTCTACAGGCCTGCAATCTTCCCTTCAATACAGTTATAGACGCTTCAGGTTACAGACGCTTCAGGTTACAGACTCAGTTAACCCAGAAATAATACCTCAGGTTAAGAACTTTGCTTCAGGATGAGAACAGAAATTGTGCAGCGGCAGTGGGAGGTCCCATTAGCTAAAGTGGTACTCCAGTTTAAGAACAGTTTCAGATTAAGAACGGACCTCCAGAACAAATTAAGTTCTTAACCTGAGGTACCACTGTACTCCAAAGAATAAACCCCCCACTATTTATTAATTTCTAGGGTTTAGGGGGGTCCCCCCAAATCTACAATAATACAATTGAAACTTAGAGCCTTCAGTGTAATTTCTTCTTCTGAATACCTAAAATTGATATGAAATACCATACAATGGAATTCCCATTAAGTGCGAAAGAAATGATGAATGAGATTTTTTTCCATGTGTGTGTAAAAAGCATGGCTTTGGGTTCATGAATTCTGTTAAGCAGGTCTATAGATACAAACATTATTGCCCTGAATTCTTTTAGCACCGCTGGCTGGATTAAGGACCACCCTGTTATTAAGTTAATAACCCAGCTGAAGACGTAGAATGGCAATGATGACTAGTGGCCCGGTCAAGTACCACATGGCAGAAAATAGCACATGGTCTTGTTAGGGATGTGCACACTAATGGCTAATAAGAGTTTACCATTTGGGGAGGGGGTGCCTCATTTCCTCTGGAAACATACCAAGGCGCTGTATAAAAGGTCCACAGCCCCAGACCTCTTCATTCAACCACTGGGTTCCTCAACCTTACAACTCTTCATCTACCACCAAACAAGGTAAGCTGTGCTTCTAAATGGATTGTGTATTTGAGAGACACACACACAGTGTGTGTGTGTATACAATGCTCAGAGTAGACCCAATGAAGTGAATGGATATGGCCATCTTTGGTCCATTAATTTCAACAGGTCTACTCTGAATGTAACTTGGGTATAGTTAAGTTGTATACACCCCTTTAACTAAACACCTCTGCATATTATAGCATTTCTATTCTGTTCTAAGTTCTGAGCTGACGTCTGTAGCAAAGGCTTACCTCGATTATGAATCAGAGAAACAAACCTGATCCCATCTCATCCCATTTTTAAATTCACCACTTAAGTCCCATTCTGCAAGTGCTTCTAGCATTTTAAATAAGGGGGACAGGTGTTTTGCTTCACAGAGAAGTTTGGGAGCACACCCTCCTCCCATGATATCTGATAGCTCACAAATGCTCACAAACACCTGTTTGTCCTTTTGAGTTATGACTCTTTTAATCTGCTCCTTCTAATGTTATCTTTTTCTAGCATGCCACTTTACTGCATTTTTATTGTCAGTTGCCAGGTGGATGGAATTATGGAAATATTACTATTGAAACATCCAAAAATACCTACCCTGTTAAGAATGTACAAAATGATGAAATAATAATAATAATAATAATAATAATAATCATCATCATCATCATCATCAGAATAGACCTACAACTAATACTGTCACTGGACGACATTAAGAAATTTCTGGAGCTCTGATCAGTGCCAAATGGGTGGGTCTAGCAGCCATTTGGGTTTCCCACAATGCACTGGAATGACACTTCATCGGGTGCACTGGGTGAACGTAAAACAGTGGCTAGAATAGGAAACTCGGTGCCCATAGTCCAGTAAGCCTGCCAGGCTCTACCATTCCACCAGGCTTCCCTAAACCTGGTACGAGCCCTACAGCGGTTAGCAAGTGTCAGTTCCGATTAGTCAACCCACCATGGTGCAAATGTATTTCCTCCTCTTCATCACAAACATAATTTCACCTGTTTCAGCCTACCTTCCACGCTCAAAGATGGGTTGCTGTGGCTGTGGCTCCAATTCAAGCTGTGGACCGAACGTCATTTGCATCCCCTGTGGTGGCGGTTGTGGCTGCGGTTGTGGCTGCGGTTGCGGCTGCTGTTGCTGCCCTTGCTGTTGCTGCTGCCCCAGCTGCTGCTGCAGCAGCCCCTGCTGCTGCTGTCCGTGCTGCTGCTGCTGCCCCAGCTGCTGCGGTTCCAGCGGTGGATGCTGTGTCTACTACATTGGGTCTTCTAATGGCTCTTCAAGCTGTTGTGGTTGCTGCTGATACTTCGGACATTCCACCCAGGCTGCAATAACAGCACAATCTTCCCAGCATCCCAAATTACACCAGCAGCATCGGCATCCTTCGGAAGACTTGTCGGACGACCTCCTCTTCTCTTCTTGACCAAGCCGGAAACCCTAGAGATTTTCCTCTGTATGTTTATTATAGCACTCTGATTCTCTCGTTCCCTTTAATTTCTTTGGAAGATTTTCCCCATCCATGGAGAAGCTCTAATGTGTAAAGGAAGCATGATGATGGTGTAGAATTAGATGAGTAGGATTTCTCCTTCTCCTTTTCTCTTTCTCCTTCTCCTTCTCCTTCTCCTTCCTGAGCTGTGGAACTGCCTTGTACTTCAAACTGTTGCATAAATAAAAAATAAAACAAAACAATTATAATATATTTATTGTCTATGAGGTTTCTTGGAAATTAGCTGCTTCATGTGGCAGGGCTGTGTATTGCTAGGTGGGCATTCTACTGAGAAGGACCTTTCATGTGTCAGTGTCAGCCAGGCAGGAACCAGAGGCAATACCAGCAAGAGGGTCTCCCCTGATGATCACAGGGCCCAAGCTGGTTTATATTGGGGGAGCTGATCCTTTAGATACTCTGGCCCCAAGGCATTTAGGGCTTTATGCTATCATGCCAACACACTGAACTAGAATTTGTGGCAGCCTCTTCAGACCTTTCAGGACCGGTGACATATGGTCTCCTCACTGCCATATTTACCAACCTAGCAGCTGCGTTCTGCACTGGCTATAGACTCCAGTCCATCTCTAAGACTAGCCCCATGTAGTGGGCATTACAGTAGTCTAAGTAGGAAGTCATTAGACCATGAGGTCAAACTATTCCAGTACAGGAATGGCTGTAGAAAACTAGCCTAAACTGGACATAAGCACTCCTAGTCACAGGAGTGACTTAAGAGTCTAGGAGCAAGATGGAATCAAGAATATAGATAGAGACAATGAGAGAGAGAGAAAGAGAGATCTGGGTAACACAATTTGGAGTGCAAGGGTACCTATAACTGCTGGAATTTAGTAAATGAATGATAGAATTTAGATAATATTTGGAGTATTGAAGGAAAGATGACAGGTCAGTGAAAAACACAGACAAAGCTCTTCTCTAGGCCAGGGTCTCACCTAGGATAGAAGTTATTAAGAATGATAAAAGATACTAGAAGCATGTCATTAACCCATCAACAGAAACCAGAAAGGAGGCTCTGCTGGTGAGGGTAGGAGGTTGCCCAGGTGAAGGCTGGATATCAAAGAAAAATGTTGTCCTTAAAAAGAGAGAGAGATCTGGAGATAGGGGACAAGCAGACAGATGTGGGGGATGTGGGGCAGTTGTTTGGAGCAGGCCAGGACTGAAGTCTCAATGTGTTTGTGTGTGTGTGTGTGTGTGTGTGTGTGTGTGTACACACACACTCCATCAAAACCATATCCATCTTCTACTTCTCCCCTAAATCTTTGTATGGAGGTCATTTCCATTCCCATGTGACCCTCTGCTTCCTTCCATCTGATTATTTCTTGATCCAGTCCTGCCAACTTTTCACCAATTTGGTCTGGGGCCTCTACATATTCCCTATTTCCATTTTCTACCTGATATTCCTCTGGTTCATTCCCCCCCCCCCATCATCGTCTGGCTCCCCGCCCCCATCTTCATCAAACACTGATCTGATCATTTTTAATTGTTCAGCCATGTGGACTATAGCCACCAGGTCATCACAGCCAGTGGTAGATCACCAAATGAGTCTAGACACAAGCTCATCATGATTGACCCCCTTGTCCTTCAGTGCTTTATCAGCGGACATGTATGTAGATCAGAAATATAGAGGGAGAAAATCAGAAGGCATTGGACACCTTAAGAAGTGGTACAGAACTTAATATCCTCACCTCTAAGGCTCTAAAGAAGATTCTTAATGCATTGGTCCTGCTTTAGAAAGAAGACCACCTAAATAATAAGATCCCAAATCTGGGTCAAATAGAATTTCAGCAAGTTTCCTATGTTAGGAAAATCAATCTTTGGCATTACAGCAGGTTTGGGGGAACATCTGGTACTCCATAAGTTGTTGAACTATGGTTCCCATGATTCCAGGCTATTGGCCTTGCTCGTTGGGGCTGATGGGAGATGTAGTTCAGCAACATTGAGGATCACGAATGTTACTATATATCTGCCAGCTCTTCCACCTTAACTTTGTACATTATACACTTTTTGCCAAAGGTACTGTACATTGTCTTCTTTAATGAAAATATACTGTAATTGTTAGAAAGAGCCTGGAGGAGTTGGTTTCGCTTCCCCACTCCTCTGCATGCAGCTGCTGGGTGACCTTGGGCTAGTCACACTTTTCTGAAGTCTCTCAGCTTCACTCACCTCACAGAGTGTTTGTTGTGGGGGAGGAAGGGAAAGGAGAATGTTAGCTGCTTTGAGACTCCTTAAAAGATAAAGGTAAAGGACCCCTGACAGTTAAGTCCAGTCGTGAACAACTCTGGGGTTGCAGCGCTCATCTCGCTTTACAGGCCGAGGGAGCTGGCGTTGGTCCGCAGACAGTTTTTCTGGGTCATGTTGCCAGCATGACTAAGCTGCTTCTGGTGCAATGGAACACCAAAACCAGAGCAGCGCATGGAAACGCCCTTTACCTTCCCACCGGAGCGGTACCTATTTATCTACTTGCACTTTTTGGTGTGCTTTCGAACTGCTAGGTTGGCAGGAGCAGGGACAGAGCAACAGGAGCTCACCCCATCACTGGGATTCGAATCGCTGACCTTCTGATCGGCAAGCCCAAGAGGCTCAGTGGTTTAGACCACAGCTCCGCCCGCGTCCCTTGACTCCTTAGGATAGTGAGTTTGGATTTGATATCCTGCTTTATCACTATCCCACTGACACTCCTTAGGGTAGTGATAAAGCAGGATATCAAATCCAAACTCTTCTTATTCTTCTTCTACATGCAATGTAATTCACATGAACTGAGCCAGCAATAGTGAATCAGATATTTTTGGGTGCAACAGGTGTTGCCTTGGGTTCGTGGATTCTGTTAAGCATGTCTATCGATATAAACATTCCCCATAATCCTATTAGCGTCCTCCAGTTAAACTGCGGATAATAGAGCTATTAGGTTTAAGGTAAAGGTAAAGGGACTCCTGACCATAAGGTCCAGAGCTATTAGGTTTACTGATGCTTTTAAAGACATAGTGTGGAAATGTTGACCATGAGCCAGATCAAGGTTTTTGCAGCTGACAATGGTACATCATTTGAATAGAGATGGGTACTTCAATGGATAATAAAAATAATTATTAATAATTTTTTATTTATATCCCGCCCTCCCCAGCCAAAGCCGGGCTCAGAGCGGCTAACAACAAGTAAAAATAGCACAGTGTACATAAAATCACAGAGTCAATTAATTAAAATACATTCTAAAATCAAATCAGAATCAAATTAATGGCAACCATTGGGCTAGAGTTCTGTGACGACTACCAAAGGAGGGGGTCAGGTTGTGTCTTGGCCAACGGCCTGGTGGAACAGCTCCATCTTGCAGGCCCTGCGGAAAGATGTCAAGTCCCGCAGGGCCTAGTCTCTTGTGACAGAGCATTCCACCAGATGGGGGCCATGGCTGAAAAAGCCCTGGCTCTGGTCGAGGCCAGCCTAACCTCCCTGTGGCCCTGTGAAGAGTTTACCTCTTTTCTTTTTTTTTTTTTTGGCAGTAATGAGTGGTGGTATTCTGCCTGCAAATTTCATCCACTTTGAAAGGGGGAAAATATAGCTATTTCCCCAATAGTTAAAGTCAGGCGATGAAGCAGATCCTGAAACTTGAATGGCCATCCTTGAAGAAACGCACTGTGACATTGGGCACGACTCATGCTTTCAGAAGCAACAACATTGCTTGCAAATGATATCCTTACCTGCTTTAAAAGGAACTTAGGGACGCATTCCTTCTATTTTTTTCCCCTGGGGATGGAGGCTTTTACAGCAAAAAAACCACCTGCCCCTGTTTCACTTTAACTTATTAAGCTTTTTCCATTCTGAAGAGGCTAGTAACCTTCAAGTGTTATCAGTCTTTGTTGAAAGGGCCAGGAAAGTTATAGCCATTTAAGATGTCATCAGTGGTGGTGGGGATGAAAATGGTTCATATTAATTCCCCCCAGCGGGTGGGTGCTCATAAAAATTGAGGTACCAATACTCAAAACTTGATAAAAGTGTGATGGGTGCCAGCTAATAATAATAATAATAATAATAATAATAATAATAATAATAATAAATTTTATTTATACCCCACCCTCCCCAGCCACGACGGGGCTCTGGGCGGCTCACACCAGGTATAAAAACAATTGATTGAAATACAACATAAAAACAAGATTAAAATACGACATTAAAACATTAAAATGAAGCCTCATTTCAGTAGGAACTCAAATCAAAAACTCTAAAAGCTAGAGATGGGGGAGACAAAAAACTCAATTTTTAATGCATCACTTCCACTATGAAAAAAAACTGTATTATGAGGTTCCAAATCTGAGGTGAAGAGAATTTCAGAAGGATTTCCATGTTTGGAAATACTGTGTTTGGTGCTAGACTTTGATGTCCATGATTGTTACGACTGCTAACACTTCCACACTGCCATTGTTAAAGACTAGATCTTCCTTGCCAAAGGCAGCTTCTCTCCCTTAATAACAATGCAGTTGGCACTAAGAGCTTACTGTGTCCATTTGTGTTGTTTTTCTCTGCATGTAGAAAATGGATATATGATATCATACAATGGAACTCACACTTAATGGGCCAACAGTGATGAATCGGATGTTTCTAGTAGAAGAAGCATGGCCTTGGGTTCATGGATTTTGTTAAGCTGGTCCATGGATGCCAGCATTCTTGTCCATAATCTTCTCAGTACCCTCTGGCCAGATCAAGGACTGTTATTAGGTTTAAGCATATTTTAGGTTATTAGGTTTAAGACATGGAGTGGAAATGACGAATAAGAGCCAGGTCAAGCGCTGTGCAGGTGATAATGGCACATTGTCCCGGCAGGGATGGATTCTTTGATGGCTAATGAAGAGTTTACCATTTTTGCCATGATGCCTCACTTCCTCCGGAAAAACAACAGAGATGTATAAAAGGCCCACCACCTGAGACTTCTCCATTCAATCACTGGGTTTCTGAACCTCTTACACCTCTCCATCTACTACTGAACAAAGTAAGTTGTAGTACTTTCTATCTGGGATATTTTTTTCTGGTGTTGGACCTACTCTGAGTAGACCTATTGAAATTAATGGATGTGGCTAACTCTTTTGGTTGGTTATGTCCTTTTAACTGAACTGATCTGCATATGATTCTATTTATATTCACCTGTAATTTATGACCTTACTTTGTAAATCCCTCCCTATTGACCCTGTACCCTCTCCAGCACCTGCTTAAATAATTTTTGTTCTGTCAAGGCTATTCAGACATGTAGATTTTGACATGCTTCAATCCTTTTTTTTACTGTTAATTTCAATTATGTTTAAATGCGTTTAATTATTTTTAACCATTTTTACTGATAATTTTAATTTTTCTAGTAAACAGCTTAGAGGTTTCATTACCACCAAGCAGGATAGAAATCTTGCTAACTAAATAAGCAACTTACAAATCAGATCAACAGGGCTGGTCTCATCTCACTTCATATTAACATCTGAATATAATGCCCTACCATAGATGCCTCCATTATCTCAAATGAGATGGACTCTAACTGGAGGAGAGGGTGGGCTTTGGGAGTTTATGTCTTCTGCTTAGGTAATCTACTCAATGAAGATTCTTGCATGGCCTCCCTCTTGCTATCTTCCATGGGCTTTTATTCTTTCTACGTTTTGAGTTACTGGCTGCTGCTTTTAGTATCGCAGTCTTGGGGTTTGCCATTTTGTTCCGTTTGTCTGGCGGATAGCGAGGTGGACTGAAGAAGCATTTTAGAAATGTTTTAACAACCATGAATATGATCAGTATCAAGGACCGTGCAAGATTCTCTGAAAACCTTACACGGGTTGAGAATAGGTCTACTATTTATCATAATCCTGAGCAGTGCTGGATTTACATACAAGCTTAACAAGCTATAGGTTAAGGCCTTACTCTCTTGGGGCCCCCAAAAAAATTTAAAGGGGAAAAAACTGGATGTCCATTTCCAAAATATAAGATAAAAAATAAAAATAAAACCTACACACAGCAAAAGTTTTTTGTGCTGTGTAGGCTCCTATTTGTTATGTGCAAATGGCTTTGATACCTATCAAGTCCATAAATTACCATATAGCATATATTCAAGACAAAAAACAGTGACAATTTGTTGTTGACAAAGGAGAGCTGGACATATAAAGGGCCTCATTACCTTCAGTAGCTTAGGGCCTCATGCAGCCTAAATCTGGTCCTGACCCTGAGTTCCCATTAAAACTTTTCTGGAGCTCCAGTCAGTGCCAAGTGGCTGGGTCTAGGAGCCATTTTGATTTCCCACAATGCTTTGGAACAGCACTACATCAGAAGCATTTGGGGAACTTAAAAATTATGTGTCTCCTTGGAACACTGCTGCCCATTGCCAGGTAAGTCTGCCAAGCCCCACCAATGGCACTGTTGGCATGCAACCAAGGAAATAGGGGCAATTGGCAGGCCCCCAGCTGGCTCCATCCCACTGGCCAGTGTGCCGGGCGATCTCCAGTCTTTGGCATGAATCTGTGACTCGAGCTTCAGAAGCTAGAGCACGCTACTCAGCAGAGATAACGCTACGCAACAGAAGTGGCAGGAGAGGCTGTTTGAGCATATTTACAAGAAGTTTATTCAGCATACATCAGGACAAAAGGAAACATGTCTGATCTCCCTCGTGTCCAAAGCAAAACAGCATAAGCAAAAGCTATACACAAAATGGAAGTTCCCAGCAAGCTGTGCTGGAATGTAAACAGACGTGTGGATTGTCACACGTCTGTTCTTAAGGTGGAACAGAATATCCCAACAGCACTAACACCCCCCCCCCGGGGGTATCTTAAACCTGGAATAAGCCCTACACAAGTCAGCAAGTGGCAGTTCTCAATGGTTAGTCCACTAAATTGTGAACATCATTTCTCCTCTACATCACACACACACTAAACGTAATGCATATTTCATCTGTTTCAGCCTACCTTCCACTCACAATGATGGGTTGCTGTGGCTGTGGCTCCAATTCAAATAGTGGACCCAACATCATCTGCATCCCCTGTGGTGGCGGTTGCGGCTGTGGTTGCGGTTGCGGCTGCGGCTGCGGCTGTTGCTGCCACCCCTGCTGCTGCTCCCAGTGCTGCGGTTCTGGAGGGTGCCGCATCATCTACATCAAGAATAACAACTCTTCTTCCGGCTGTGGTTGCTGTTGTTGATACTTCAGACGTCCCACTCAGCCTGCAATAACAACACGATCTTCTCCAACATCCAGAATAATATCCACACCATCAACCTCCTTTTGAAGACCTGTCGGGTCACCTCCACCTCTTCTCTTTGCCAAGTGGGAAACCCTAAAGCTTTTGCACCTGTCACTTACAATAAGCTGCAAATTTGCTTCCCTTCCCTTTAATCTCTTCAGAAGAGGTCCTCCAAGAAGACCTAAGAAGCAAAAGAGGCATGACTACTGCGTAGAATTAAATGGGTAGGGTTTCACCACAATATTCCCCCCATTTGCTGGGCTGCAGAACTGCCTTCTGCTTTCAACTCTTGCATCAATGAAAATAAAATAAAATATATGCTATAATATAATGATTGTCTCTGAAGCTTCTTGAAAATTAGGTACAGTGGTACTGTGGTACCTCGGGTTAAGAACTTAATTCGTTCCAGAAGTCCATTCTTAACCTGAAACTGTTCTTAACCTGAAGCACCACTTTAGCTAATGGGGTCTCGCGTGCCGCCGGAGCACAATTTCTGTTCTCATCCTGAAGCAAAGTTCTTAACCTGAGGTACTATTTCTGGGTTAGCGGAGTCTGTAACCTGAAGCGTCTGTAACCTGAAGCGTATGTAACCCAAGGCACCACTGTATTGTATGTTATAAGGTTGTCTAGCAACTCCAATGGCTTATCTAACACCATCTCTAAGGCATCTAAGCCAGGAGTCATCATTGATTCTACACTGATTCATGATCAGAGGCAGTGATGCTTCTGAATACCACTTGGTAGAAACCACAGAAAGGGAGAGTACTTCTATGCTCAGTTTCGGTTTTCCGGTTTCCTATAGGCATATGGTTGGCCTCTATGAAAAGAAGATGCTGAACTAGATGCATCACTAGCCTGACTCTCCTCATGTTCTTATCATCTTCGGATTACATCCTGTACGCAGGTTGGGGAAATGTTTCCTTTCCTCTGTCCAGAATCTATTGGCCATGAATCTCAGTTGGCCTACCAATATCTTCTATAGTGCTGAGAGATCATTACTAGCACAATTTTTTTGGAAATATGAGACAGGGGGCTGATATACACACACAGAACCTGAAGACGACAAAGCTTCATATCTCACATGTGAGTCCAGAAATGCTATTGTTTAGTTTGCGGAACACTCTGTACTCATCTATTGAAAAGTGGAACATATTTGGGTTCTTTCTATTTTCTGGAAGTGAACAGGACTGGGATGAAGAAATCGAGGAAATGTTTCCTCTGAGCTTCCAGTTCAGGCATAGCCAACCTCGGCCCTCCAGATGTTTTGGGACTACAACTACCATGATCCCTAGCTAACAGGACCAGTGGTCAGGGATGATGGGAATTGTAGTTCCAAGACATCTGGAGGGCCGAGGTTGCCTATGCCTGTTTCAGTTCATTGCTGTTTTTCAATTCCTCAAATTAAAGGCACGTTTCTCGGTTATTTAATATTTGCATAGGAAAAAGTCCTGCTGAATCAAGTCAAAGGTCCATTATAGTCCAGCATCTGTGGCCAAGATGTTCTTGGGGAGTCAAAATATAGATCCTAAAAGCAGCAGCTCCCAACCCCTACATATGATTCCCAAAACTAGTATTCAGAGGCATACTGCCTCTTTCCCCCCACAAAGATTTTTTTTCAAAGTTTCCTCAATACAATAAAATAGCATCTAGAAGAAATAGAATCAAAATAGAGCATTTGACTGCAGTATTCTGTTATCTCAATGCATGTCCGTGGAAAAACACTGTAGGGCCAGAGCCAATACCCTCACAGCTGCCTTCCCCTGTACCTCAGTGCTTTAGCAGTGCATAATGTGCTATTTCATAGCAAGTGGGAGACTGTGAAATGCAAGACCTCAAGCCAGGGTGTTGGCCTTTTAAGAATCTGAAGTCTCCACTAGGGGGCAGAGCCTAGAGGAGGTAGTCTCTAGGCAGAGGCTTGACAGAACTCAGACTGCTCTCTGACTCTGTTGGAGCAACTTACTCACTTGGAGCTACCTGGCACCCAAGGGAGCTGCTTTTTGGAAGATTCACGACAGATAAAGGAAAGCACATCTTCATACACTGAGTAGTTAAACTATGGGACTCACTCCTGCAAGAGGCAGTGACCACCATTGTGATAGGAATTTTGAGGTCTTACATATATGTTAAATGTTCATAAGTGTGCCAACCAAGCACATACATAGATCAGCACAGGAAGACCGACCTGGAACCATTTTGATTCCCAAACTGTCCCAAACTGACCAAATGTTTCTCTGCAAGGTCAAAGGAAAATGGAAAAGCCTCCCCATTGTCTTTTCCTTCACAAATCCTGTCTTAAGGGTATGTCTGTGTTTGAATAGGGTGTGAGCCTGTGACCTGGCCCAGGAACTAAGTATTTATCATTACAAAAGACTGGCCAGGCTACCCAGGAAATCCAATCAAGTAACCTGCCAGACAGGAGATAAACAAGGACAGGAGAAAAACAACATTCAAATTTCTGTTTTAGACCGCCTTTTCTGTGATGCAGGTGTGATGTATCTGAGGGGTGGTCTTAGGTTACACCCCTTCTGTGATGTATGTATGATGTATGGAGGGGTGGTTTTGAGCTCCAGGGCAGGGAATTTAAAATGTCTATATAAGGGCAGGCAGACCTTTGTTCTGGGTCGTCCTCCTTTCCTGTGTGTGAGGGGAGCATCCTGTTGCAACAGATCAATAAAAATCAAGCTTACTAGCTGTTTTGCTTCTCAATATTCTCTGGTTGGCCTCTGTTATTTTCTCCTACCAATAGGGAACCTATGTAAGGACTCTATATGGGCTCTTGGATACCCCATAAGGGAAAAGGGTAATTTTTGTTTACAACACCACCAACTTGGGTAGCTTTAAAAGAGAAATGGAGGGGGGAATCATGGGGGATAAAGCTATCAATGGATACTGGACACAATGGCTATACTCTGCCTTCATAGTTGGAGGTAGTAATGTCTTTGAATATGAGTTGTTGCAAACCACAGGAAGGCACAGGGATCTTGTGCTTGAGTCCATCTTGAGGGTTCCTGTTACGTACTGAGCTGAATCCTAGAACAATAGGATCCAGAATGCAGCAGTCTGATTGGTCCACAGGAGCCACCCAGTCCAGCTCCAGGTGGAAGTGAATCAGCAGGAGCAGGAGCAGCCAATCAGGCTTCTGAAGGAGGTGAATCCACAACCTGATTGGCCTACAGGAGCAGCTCGGAATTAGCCAGTCACGCGTGGCCCATTGTGTAAATAATATATATATAGCCAGACGTTTTGGGGAAAGTTTCATCCATTGCTACTATGAGCTGAATAAAGAGCATGAAATTCACACTCGACTCTGAGTATATTTCAGTTCCCCATAAGGATCTGGCTGGACACTGTGAGAAACAGGATTCTAGACTAGATGGGTCATTGGCTTGATCCAGCAGGGCTCTTCATATATGTTCCTGGGACTTCTGACCTGCGTGGTTTCCTTGATCTACAATAAAGAATTAAAGTATGCACATTTTCATCCATTTCAGCCTCTGTGTATTCCTTAAAGACATCGAAAGAGTAGATGGACTGTTCCAATGTTTCCAACATTAGTTTGTTCTCTGACCATGTTCCTGATATCTAAGTGTTTAGTCAGTCATATGAGAGGGACTCAGTGTGCATAGTACTTTATGTACATAGGCAGTGCTTTTTTTCTTCCTAAAAAAATTGTTTAGGGGGTACTCTCATTTTGACTCCAAAAAAATCACCATTATATAGTTCAAATCGGGGAAAATAAATACAGTAAATGGACAAAAGTACAAAGATTCACAAGATGTATGCGTCCCCCTGCGTCCGCGTCCCCCCAGAAAAAGCACTGTACATAAGGACTTGTGTAGAGGAACCTACCTGTTATCAAATGCTATTGTAAATTAAAATTGGCATCTTGGAAACATACCAACAGCCGGTGCACTTGGCAAAACAGGAATAGCATTTATTTATTTTTAAATAAAACATGGGCGTATTTACTTACAATAGGTTATTATAGCCTTGTTCAGCTAATACAGATAATCAGATTAGAACAGGGTTGGACTGCTTTATACTCATAGTTCAGAGGAAAACTGGAACACTCTCATATACTTGCAGTGCTCCAAATCCTCAGTGCCCATGCATGCACATATATTTATATGTACATGAGCACTTGTCTAAAGTCAAGAAATATCAATTTCCATCCCAGAGGTTTAACTTGATGGATAGCAGCCACAAAGACCATATCCTATTCTGGATAACACCCCACTCCTAAACAGGGAATGCACCATAACTCAGTGGTAGAACATCTGTTTTACAGGTAGAAGGTATCAGATCCCCTGCCTTAAACCATGAAGAGACACCACCAGTCGGTACAGATAGTATTGAGCTATGTAGACCATTCCTCTCCTGCTCAAGGAAACATCTTTATGCCATATGTTTGTTTTATCACTGCCAGCTTGATGACACGCTATCATTCCTTTGTCATACTCCTATAAGTGCTTTCAGCTGCGATTTCAAAATAACCAGGGCACCAAGCCAATGGAGCATTAATCACTCACAATAAATAAATGCCTAGTCGATGAGAGATATGGATTAAGCAGGGGAATACCAATTGGAATGGAGGAATACAGAAGGATGTCAGCACTACGTCAGGAATCAGCTGGTGTTTAGAGATGCCTCACTTCCCCTGGGATGGGTCGGTGGCACTGTATAAAATAGGAGAGGGTTCTTTACTCCTTCACTGGAACTTGTTCTTCTAAGGAACTACCGCTGCTGAACAAGGTAAGGTGTTTATTATTATTCATGCAAGATGTGGCAGGGTATGAGGGAAGTTGGATATTTGTACTCCCCCCCCCCCTCCAAATTCAGCAATTATTCTGTGTTGGGATGGACAGAATTTGAAACTATCCATTAGAGATAGGCATGGAGACACCCTTCTAAAACAACATTGGGTCCATGTTCTTCCATATACTTGCTGCTTGGTGACTCATCCCAAAGAATCTGACAGAAAATAGACAGAATTGCTTTATTGATTCTTTACGTTTGTATCCTATCATTCCTCCAGGGAGCTCAAGGTTCACACAAGTTCTCTGGAGAGATTTAGGCTGAAAGAGAGTGATAGGCCAAGGGACTGACCCCCTACCCAGTGAACTTCATGATGACCAAGTGGGAATTTGAACCATGGTTTCCTGGGTCCTAGTCCAACACTTTAACCACTAAGCTACAATGGCTGTAGATTTTGTCTTCAATGCCAGACCAGTGTAGCAAATAGGGAGTGGGAGGACAATAGCTGCAGGTGTTGAATAGGTTCAAGGTGTTCATCAATGTATTATCTTTGCCAAGTCTTAAGGTGGGGAGGTAGTCTGGATGTGTCCAAGTTTTCTCAGTCTTTGGGAAAGAGGGGATTGTCTACCGACTGGCAGAAGCTTGCCTAGATCTCAAGCAGAGGTTTCTCCCAGTTCAAACTGAAGATGTCAGGAATTGAAACTGGGACCTTCTGCATGCAAAACAGATGCTGTGTCATTGAACTATGGCTGTTCTCCAAGACATAGAACTGGTGATTGAGGGGTGTTGAAGAATCATTCAGAGACTGGTGGATCACACAGAGCACTAGCAGGATCCTGATGAGTCTAATTCCAGTCTATATATCAAGTCTACGTGCAGCCCATCACCCTGATTGCATGGCCCCTAGATTCATGACACAAAGCTGACTGTTTTTTGCAATCCCAGTCAAGGAGCAAAGACTAACATCTCATGAGCTCATGGTGGGTCATGATAGGAGACCTACTGGTGGCCAGTATAGAAGCCTGATCTAAACAATATGTTTTGAAAAGTGTTGTGTGGTTTCTCCTCCAACCATCTCTCTGTCTCCTTTACAGGTTCACCCTTCTACTCTTTAAAAATGAGTTGCTGCTGTTGTGGAGGTCGTGGCTGCTGCTGTTGCAACCAACGTAGGCCAAGAGTGGTCTACTATGTCAGGAGGCAGGTCCCCGTTTCATCCAGCTGTTGTGGCCGCCGATATTCTTATGTCCCTTCACGAAGTTGCTGCTCTCGTGGATCTCAGCTCCCCATCCAGCAGTGCTGCCCACCAGGGAAGAGATGCTAAATAAATCTCTGCTGGCATTGAGAAACGCTGGAAGTCTCCATCTCAACAGCTGGGTGGAGAAACCCCATCATGGAGAACCCCGATTTGAAAACCTGTTTGTTCACCTCTTGCAATCGCATGTTGCTGAGTTAAATGCCTGAAACCTTCCTCATCACTATGATCACCTCCTCTGCTCAACTGAACAATTTCCATTTGCTTTATTCCTTGGAACGAATTGCTGAATTAGTTTCTAACAATTGAATGAGAGGCGATACCATGCTTTTGAGCCACATGGTGTGCAAAGCAAACATTAAAAAAATATATGTGAAATTAAATAAGTTCTCATTGTCTTAATACTTCACCCCCACATGATCACCTCTTGTCTGCAAACTACATCTCAGATCCTTTTAACAATCCAGGATTTCTGGAAGGACAGAAATAAAGACATGTAGATATATTTCTGTCTGTCTCTTTCCCCTCCCTGGGAGAGGAGGGGGAGGAATGGTGTGTTCTTCTTTCACGTTGGGAAGAATCGCCGATTGGAGACCTCCCTTGATCCTGCCGGGAGTCGCAGACAGGAGGTCACAAGGATTCAAGCCGGGCGCCTGGAGGGTGGCCAAATTCCTCTGATATATGGCTTGATATCAACAATGTATTTATTTAAGAATCACAGAGACATGGAAAGTGCAACCACTCGAAAGATGGCGTTGCTCCAACTGGGCTGCTCCCCACTCCCTTCTTAACAACAGCACTTCTCCTTACGGTGGCTGCCAGGGGTCAATTGTCCCTGACTCTTTTGCTCTTGCACTTTCAATGCATGCAGGAAAGGCCAGATTTAGGTTTGATGAGGCCCTAAGCTACTGAAGGTAATGGGGCCCTTTATATGTCCAGCTGTCCTTTGTCAACAACAGATTGTCACTGTTTTTTTGTATTGAATATATACTATATGGTAATTTATGGACCTATAGGTATCTAAGGGACGCGGGTGGCGCTGTGGGTAAAACCTCAGCACCTAGGACTTGCCGATCGCATGGTCAGCGGTTCGAATCCCCGCGGTGGGATGCGCTCCCGTCGTTCGGTCCCAGCGCCTGCCAACCTAGCAGTTCGAAAGCACCTCTGGGTGCAAGTAGATAAATAGGGACCGCTTACCAGCGGGAAGGTAAACGGCGTTCCGTGTGCTGTGCTGGCTCGCCAGATGCAGCTTGTCACGCTGGCCACGTGACCCGGAAGTGTCTGCGGACAGCGCTGGCTCCCGGCCTATAGAGTGAGATGAGCGCACAACCCTAGAGTCTGGCAAGACTGGCCCGAACGGGCAGGGGTACCTTTACCTTTTTATAGGTATCTAAAACCATTTGCACATGTTGCCATGCAACCAGTCCATGCAGAATGTAGGCACCCTATATATAGAAATGAGCAAACCTGAGATATTTGAGGGAGCAGGCTAGCAGGCGAGGCCCACGACTTACACCGTAGGAGCCTACAAAACACAAAACACGGTTGCTATATGTAGGTTTTATTTTATTTGTTTTTTAATCTTATATTTTGAAAATGTACATCCAGGTTTTTTCCCCCTTTAATTTTTTTGGGGGCCCCCAAGAGAGTGGGGCCCTAAGCTATAGCTTGTTTAGCTTATACGTAAATCCAGAACTGCACGCCGGGTTCTGGGAGAAGTGGGGTCAGGAAGACTTTCCAGTGCTAACATGTCAGCTGGCTGTTCTGGCTCTGTCTCCCTTCTCCCTTCTCCCAACACCTCCCAACTCTTCTCTTCACCTGTCTCTGAGCTGTGACCCTTCTCAAACCACTGCTGTAAATCAATACGATTTTCCCCTTCTCAGGAAGGTTCAAGAAGAGGGGGAGGGTGGTCTCCACCATTCCTCCTCAGTTCTGTCCTCCTCAGTTCAGCCCCTGACAACAGGCTTCTTTGAGGGGAAAAGGTTATAGCAGGCATAGGCAAACTCAGCCCTCCAGATGTTTTGGGACTACAACTCCCATCATCCCTGACTTCTGGTCCTAGGGAGGATGGGAGTTGTATTCACAAAACACCTGGAGGGCCGAGTTTGCCTATGCCTGGGTTATAGTTTAAAATTGTAAAATATTGCTTTGGATGTATAGTGCAGATGGGACCTAAAAGTCACCTGCCAGGTCTTTCAGCTTCTATATGTAAACTTGGGGTTGGTGGATGCCATTTTGTCCATCACAAGGCACAGAGGTAAACAATGAAGCATGTTCCCATAGGCCACCAACATGGATGGCTTTAAAAGAGGATTAGAAAGATTCATGGAGGATAAGGCTATCTCAATGGTCGAAGGCAGCAATGCTTATGAATGCCAGAGAGTGCTCCTGTGCTTGGTTCCTTGTGGGCTCCATTTTGAGGCATCTGGGTGGCCATTTTGAGAGGAAGATTCCCCCATGGGATGGAAGAACTGTAGCTCAGTGGTAGAACAGCTCTTTTGCATGCAGAAGGACACAGGTTCAGTCCCCAGAGAGCAGCCGCCAGTCAGTGTGCATCTTATAATGAAATGCCTCCGTACAAAATGGCTTGAGAATTGGAATTGTCAGTATTTTCTTCTTCTTAAATAACTGAAGGAAGGGGGGATATTGAGGCAGTTTTGAACCAGTAATCATTTGAATCTACTTTTCCTCAGCCCACAAGGTAAACCATCAGCCTTCCACCAAACTGGGCAGTGGGAGAGGGGGTGTGTGTGTGTGTGTGTGTGTGTGTGTGTGAAAGAGAGAGACCTTTCAGCCAAAAACAAACAAAACAAAAACAAAACAAAAACCAAAATTCTGCACAGAAATTTATAGGGAAAATAATTGCCCCATCTTTGAAGGGGAATTTATGTGAGGTTCAGAGTGTTTTCATGAGGTAATTTTGAGGGGAATATCTGGGAAAGAATAAGAACAAATGCTTGGGCTAAGAAATTGCCAATAAGGAATTGGTGCATTAGATTTCCACTGAGGGAAAAGAGAAGTGGAGTTTACCTCATCAGGCTCTTTGCAGTCAAGTGGCTTCTAGAACTGGAGGGGAAGGAACGTAAGAGCAAAGATGTCTCCTTGTATCCCTGGTTGTGCATACAGAAAATCGTAATGAATAAAAAAGGCAGACTCAGGAGTATGGTAGCTTTCATGATTTTTTAATTTTTATTATTGCTGCACATGTAGTTGGAGAAAGCATGCAACCCTAGAACACCAAGAGGAAACTCAAAACACCATCTATGCTACATACAATAGGCTTGGTACATGCAATAGGCTCCTTTGCTGATGAGAAGGCTATTGAAGGAATAATAGGAAACAAAAAAGAAGGAGATTCGAAGTAGTGACTGAAGGAGCCTAGTGAGAAGCTTCAGGCAATTCATCCTTTGTAATCAAGTAACCCAGCAGCCTTAACAACCAATGCTGTTGGTCGCTATTCCGGTTGTTGCATCGACTGCTTCTGGACTTTGTTTGACTCTGGACAGTCCTTTAGCACTTCTTGGTGCCACAACCTTTAGTGGTACAGCAGGGGGCACAGCATGTCTGGCTGCAGCAGGGAGAGCAGCAAGATTTGCAACTGCTGCATGGGGAGCAACAAGACTGGCCACAGCAGGACTGACCACAGCAGGGGGAGCAACAGGACTGGCCACAACAGGACTGGCCACAGCAGGGAGCACAGCAAGACTGGCCACAGCAGGACTGACCACAGCAAGGGGAGCAGCAAGACTGGCCACAGCAGGACTGACCACAGCAGGGGGAGCAGCAAGACTGGCCACAGCAGGGGGAGCAGCAAGACTGGCCACAGCAGGGGGAGCAGCAGGACTGACCACAGCAGGACTGGCCACAGCAGGGGGAGCAGCAAGACTGGCCACAACAGGACTGACCACAGCAGGGGGAGCAGCAAGACTGGCCACAACAGGACTGGCCACAGCAGGGGGAGCAGCAGGACTGGCCACAGCAGGGCACAGGGCAGCACAGGAGAGCTGTCCCGCAGGATGAAGAGCAGCAATCGTTACAGCCCATCTTTTGTGGAGTGAAGGCAAAGCTGAAAGAGAACCAAAAGGATACATTCTCTCTCTCTCTCTCACCGTCCCTTGTAGGGGCTGCCACCTCTGCTCACCCCACTCACCAACCCAGCTGTTAATTTCCCTTCCCTCACATTTGGCCAATTCATCCTCCCTTTACACGAAAACCCCTCCCCTTAAATCTACCCCCTCTACTACCCCCTCAAAGCTCATCCCAACCCCAACCCTATTTATCTGAAGAAGGAAGAGGCTTCGGAAAGTGGTTTGCCAAACCGCTCTCTGAAGCACCTCCCACTCTGCTTTAAACAATGCAGTCTACGCCACAACGTTTTGTTGTATCTAGCTTGTTGTGCAAAGTAGAATATAGGAATGCAGTAGAGGGATGGAAACATAGGGTGCTGTCTTATGCTGAGACAGACCATCATTCCACTGAGCTCAGTATTGTCTGCACTGCCGGATAGCATCTCTCCAGGGTTTCATAACTGGGGTCAATTCCCAGCCCTACTTGGAGATACCGAAGACTGAACCTAGAATCTTCAACATGCAAAGCACATACTCTACCACTGAGCTTCGGTCCTTCCAGGCAGTTAATGGGCTGAGCGGAGAGTTCAGAACTCACTTACACTAGATTATCACATTGTGAAGGAAGGACTCCAATTCTGTCAAAGGTTCTTCCCACTTCCTCGCTTTTAAAATACAAAAGAATCAGTGGAACTTACCAGTTGTGGTAGACTGTGAAGTCAATGAGGTAATGTGAGTGAAGGACAGAGGGATGGGAGTCCTTTTATGCAGGTCCACAAGCCCATCCCCAAGGAAGTGAGGCAACGTAAAAGCATGCCCAGTTCTTCCTTGGCCATCCAAGCGCATTGCTATCCGCTGTGCCATCATCCGGTCTGTAATCCTTCTTGGGATCTTGTTGTATTTGTGATGAACAAAGTATATTTGGGGCCTATTATTTAACTTAGGTTCAGCTAATAACACTGTAATTTCCCCATGTGTCTAAGAGGCACTCAAAGGATTAATGTAATAGAAAGAATATCTAGCATGGTGGACATTTCACTCAGTGACAACAGACTCTGATTCATGAGCCGGAAGGTCTTATCCCACTGGAGATGCATGCGCAAAATGTCATCCCCCTCCCATTAGGAGATTCATGTGACTTTTCAGGTAAGTTATACTTATTGAGGAAATATGACACCCAGCAAAGTCAAGTTGCCAGTGTACATGGGGGACAGTGACAATATTTAAATAATCCTGATCTATGGTATTGATGGATGCGGGCGGCACTGTGGTCTGAACCACAGAGCTTAGGGCTTGCCGATCAGAAGGTTGGCAGTTCAAATCCCCGTGATGGGGTGAGCTCCCGTTGCTCGGTCCCAACTCCTGCCAACCTAGCAGTTCGAAAGCACGTCAAAGTGCAAGTAGATAAATAGGTACCACTCCAGTGGGAAGGTGAATGGCATTTCCGTGCGCTGCTCTGGTTCACCAGAAGCGGCTTAGTCATGCTGGCCACATGACCCGGAAGCTGTACACGAGCTCCCTCGGCCAGCAAAGCAAGATGAGCGCCGCAACCCCAGAGTTGTCTGCGACTGGACCTAACAGTCAGGGGGTCCCTTTACCTTTACTAGATATATCCATGAAGGATCAGGTTGTCAATTTCTGCTAACGTTGATGACTATGTTCTCCTTACACTGTAAGTATGCCTGTGAAAGCCATTTATTGGGGAACCTAATTGGATAGAATTGCTGTTCCATTCATATTCTGTTTTGCTTGCCAATTTCCCCAGAGGCCTTTGGTTTACCACCATGAGAAGAAGATGCTGGACTAGATTTATCCAGCAACGCTTTTCTTGTGTAACTTGCAACTTTGCTTATGAAACTTTCCATGCTTGTAATGTGGGAGATTACCGATTACTGTTCGTCAACCTAGCATAGTACTATGAACTGAAACACTTCCTAAAACTCTTAGTCCCATTTCCTGTTCATCTCCAGGACTTGGGCAGGGGAAATTTGGCTGAAATCCAACTAAGTTCTATTCAGCATAGACTCAGTGAAATACGTAATTCATTCCCACGAACTTCAGTGTAGGATTAGCAGTGGATACAACCCATAATAAATAACAACAACATATGTTGTTAGTCTCCATTTCACATTGGGTCTAGTTAGAATAGTCAGTGGTCAGGGATGCTGGGAGCTGGTGTCCAACAGCATCTGGTGAGGGAGTCTCTAATTTGGGTGATAACAACCACGATATTCAGCCTCGTTGGTTGTTTTTGTGTGTGTGTGTGCGAGCTTCTAATTTACTCCTCAGTCTAGTTCATACTTCTAAGCACATGCTGGTTAGACCTGAGAATTGCTCTGCTATTAGTATAAGATGTTGTTAATGATATGCTATTAGCCAACCTTCTTTTAATGAAAGGTGTGAATATAGACAAAAAGAGAGGAGTGGAATGTGCTGTGCTAGAAAGACATCGCCTTTACTTAACCTGAATGTGCCACTGTTGGTGGTGTATCACTTCCTAAGGAAGGTCAAGTTGCAGCAGGAACCCTCTGTGTCAGGTGGCAGAGAAAAGAACCCCCGCAGCAGGTTGCTAGGAATGGACAAGACAAGGAAAAGTCCTTACCATCTGATTTTATCCAAAATTCACAGAGAGAGGCTCGGGAATCCATCCTCTTGGAATAATAATAATAACCCTGGCTGAGTTTCCCCAGCCACTCTGGGCGGTTCCCAATCGAGTGTTAAAAACAATACAGCATTAAATATTAAAAACTTCCTTAAACAGGGCTGCCTCCAGATGTCTTTAAAAAATAAGATAGCTGCTTATTTCCTTCACATCTGAAGGGAGGGCGTTCCACTACCGAGAAGGCCCTCTGCCTGGTTCCCTGTAATCTCACTTCTCTCAACGAGGGAACTGCTAGAAGGCCCTCGGAGCTGGACCTCAGTGTCCGGGCTGAACGATGGGGGTGGAGACACTCCTTCAGGTATACAGGACCGAGGCCGTTTAGGGCTTTAAAGGTCAGCAACAACGCTTTGAATTGTGCTCGGAAATGTACTGGGAGCCAATGCAGATCTCTCAGGACTGGTGTTATGTGGTCCTGGCAGCCACTCCCAGTCACCAGTCTAGCTGCCGCATTCTGGATTAATTGCAGTTTCCAGGTCATTTTCACAGCCCCACGTAGAACTCATTGCAGTAGCCCAAGCAGGAGATAATCAGAGCATGCACCACTCTGGTGAGACAGTCCGCGGGCAGGTAGGGTCTCAGCCTGCGTACCAAGTGGAGCTGGTAGACAGCCTCCCTGGACATTGTCCTGAGGAAAACCCCACACCTCTTTTCTCCCACTTCCCCATTCATCAACAGCACCCTCCCACACTTTATGGTTGACACTTAGGGCCATCTGTCTCCAAGCTCTTTGCTCTCCTACTTTCAAGGCCCACCAGGTTCTGGGAGATGGTGGAATGCTTTCTACTGATGACGTGTCAGCCAGCTGCTGCTCCGGCTCTGCCTCCTCCTCCTCTACCATTATTTCCCAAATTCCCCCCTCATCTTCCTCTGAGCTGTGACCTCCCTCAAACCCCTGTTGTAATTCTGAAGTGTCTTCTTCTCTGGAAGGGTCAGGCTGGGGGAGAAGGTCTCCACTATTCCTCCCCTGCTCAGTCGTTGACACAGAACAAAATAAAAGTTTTGATGGATCAGACTAAGGTGGGGAGGGGATCTATCTAGTTCAGCAGCTGGTGTCTCACAGTGTCCAAACAGATGCTTCCTGGAACCCCTCCCCCCCAAAAAGGAATACAATGGTACCTCGGAACTTACTTCGTTCCGGAGGTCCGTTCTTAACCTGAATCTGTTCTTAACCTGAAGCACCACTTTAGCTTATGGAGCCTCCTGCTACTGCCGCGCCGCCGGAGCACAATTTCTGTTCTCATCCTGAAGCAAAGTTCTTAACCCAAGGTACTATTTCTGGGTTAGCGGAGTCTGTAACCTGAAGCATCTGTAACCTGAAGCGTATGTAACCTGAGGTACCACTGTACTCCTGAGGGGTGTTGTGTGTGAGTGTGCAAAGGAATGCCATTATCCTTTTTATTGGTGCCATGAGAAACAATTCAAATGAATAGGAGTGTATTTGCAAGCTTTTATTTAGTCCACAAACAGTACCTAATTCCATTATTTATGGAAACATTGTGTTTCTGTTTAAATGTATTGAAGTCATTTGCATAATCAACTGCATTAGTTTTGGCCATAGCAGACAGAAGAATGGAATAGCAGAAGCTGAACTGCAGAAGAACGGAAACAATGACTGTGACTAACAAGGAATGTGACAGATATCTCTGTCTCCATACACCACTAGATACAACCTATTATAGTAATAGTAGTAGCAGCAGTAATAATGTTTTTTAAAGCAATGGTTATATTTCTTAAGAGAGAGCAAGCACATGACCATAGATATCCAATGCCAGATGTTCTGAGCAGGCTGAGGAATCAATAAGTTTCCAGTTCTGAAATAAATTCATAGGGTTGGGATTGGGAATTGGGCCACCAGGGTATTGTAGGATTCCAACTCCCATCAGACCTTGCCAGAATGACCAGCAATAAAGGATGGTGGGAATTGTAGTCCAGAAACATCCGGAGGGGCCACACATTCCTCATCTGTGCCTAAGGTCCTGGACTGACCGAGCAACTCATGTTGTCTATCCATCCCTATGAGTGCCATTTTGGCTAGGGGGTGAGAATTACAAGGTTAACTACAAAGAAACAGCTCTAATGAAGGGTGTGCGCACAGTCAAGGATCATACACCAGATGATGTTGTAGTGGAAGCTAATGCCGTGTTTTAATGGAGACATGAGCATTGTTGAGTAATGGCTCACTACTAGGGGGAGCAGTCGCAGAGCTGCATAAGAAAGTCCACCACCTGGTAGTTATTCACTCACTCACAGGACACCATATTTTATCCCGTTCTTACCAGATACTACATGGCATCTTTTTTGCAAATAGTTTTTGCAAATAGAGATTGTAGTGGATCAAAGGATTATCCCAGACTGATTTTGTGATGGACCTGGAGAGTTATTGTCCCAAGAACAGGCATGTCCAAAGTCCATTTTGGGGGCCTAATCTGGCTGTGGTTGGCCCTTTGGTTTGCCCTCATGGCCCTTCACTTCATCAAATCTGGCCCTCTTTGAAAAAAGTTTGGACGCCACTGCCCAAGAAGTTCTATCAAATGTTCTTATTTTTCCAAGTGTCTCCAAAAGGGTAAAGGTAAAGGACCCCTGACAGTTAAGTCCAGTCGTAGACGACTCTGGGGTTGTGCAAATTGCTGTGCAAAAAAACTAGAATATCCTCCTAAGTATGTGTGTCATACATGTGCCCTTCCAATGAGATATGGCCCCCTTCCCAATATTGTATGAGAGATGGAGATGTGCTCCTCAAGAACTCAGCTTCTGATCCTTACTGGCCCAGCAGCCCTTCAGCTGGAGATGCTTACCAAGCAGATGACTTATGCAGCGATCTATGACACATTCCCCATCTCAAGGCAAATGAACACAAGAACACTCTACTGTGCTTTAGAATCTTTATTAACTGCCATATGGACATATTTCTCCCCCATAGAGGAGTTATTCAAAGAGATGAAAAGAGAATGACCCCCAGGACCACCATGATGATAAAGAGAAGACAACTGGCATGCCTCCTTGAAGGAAAACAAAGCAAAGTAAGAAGGAGATGAGAAGAATCCAGGGTTGTAGAAGGAGGAAGGAATAAACTTAAGGCACAGGAACAGATGAATCCAAGGAGTCCACCAGCATGGAGGAGGCAGCAGCTCTCAACACTTCACTGAACTTCTTCAGCAGCAGCCTTGCTTAGGATAGCAGCAACAGGAACCACAGCCGCAAGATCCACAGCCACAGGAACCACAGCCACAAGAGTTGCAGCAGCAAGGGGAAGAGCAGCAGCAGCAAGGAGTGCAGCAACAGCAAGGAGTGCAGCAGCAGCAGGGGCAGCAGCAGCACTTGCAGCAGCAGGGAGAACAGCAACAATTGGAGCAGCAGGACATCTTAGCACTGGAGAGGGAAGGCGGAGCTGAAAGGATTCAATGGAATTCCCATTAAGCAAACACAACACAATATTAAGAACACCTTTGATAGCCAAACATTACAGCTTAAGACCAACATGAAACGTATGTTTAAAGTTTGCTACACATTGCATCAAGGAAAGGAATGCATAAACTGGCCTCTTCTGAGTCTCCCTTGGGAACTCACCGGAAGTCAGGCTAACATATTTGAGAGGATTCTGTCTGAGCCCCCAACATCCTATTAGGCAACAGATGACATGCTTGGCAGGAAAAAAAGACTGTCTTAGATCAACACAATACTAGGCAAATGTTTCACTCCTACAATGCTGAAAGAATTCAGGCCTAAAGGCAAGATCCCAACTTCTCTTTGAATGAGTAAAGACATGTGTTGTAAGAAATGGGGTTTCCAAGAGACCTGGGTGAGATCTTCAATCCTTTGCACCCAAGAGAAAAGTAGGCTTTGAGTTAGAATTAACCTCTAAGAAATTACGCTTTTCTCCATGTACACCTCCCAATGCGGCAGGAGGCCAGGATTGGTCACCAAGAATATGAAATATAGTGAACCAGTTTCATTACAAAACTGGAGCTGTTAGACTACATCCTAAAGACCTGAAGCTCTCCTGAAATCTAGGAAACCGAAAGAATGAAGACAGAACATACCTTTTTCAGCAATAAGATTTGGTGTGGATGTTGGATCCAGTGAGTGAGTGAGGAACTCCTAGGTGGTGGGCCTTTATATACCCCTCTGTGAATCCTCCTGCAAACAGTTATGCACCAACCAGTGATTATGAGGTCTTCATTAAAAGTCCTCTACCACACAATCATCAGGTGCATGATTCTTGACTCTGTCCACATCCGTCAATTTTAAAGGCAGGTGATTAAATTTATTCTGTAGTTGCAACACAGTAATTCCCAGTTCTGTCCAAAGGGGGCACTTATGGAATTGCTTCAAATCAATTATGTTCAGATGAACAGGCATCATATGTGTTTCTCTCTGAGATCTGATGCCATAGGGTATTAGTTTTTAGATCATTTACCTGTGGACAAAACCTTTAGGACATTCTTTCTGTGTACAGCATGCAACATGTACTCAGGGCAGGCCCATTAAAGTTCATAGACATGGCTGAATTTGCTTTATTCATTTTAGTGCTTCTACTCTAAGTAGAACTTCTGGATAGAAGCCAGTTACTTTTGCACAGCTCAGATGTCTGGTGCAAATTACGCTGTGATATTCTTTCTGTGTGACAGAATCCTGGAAGACAGTCATCGGAGGCAGCCCAAATGTATTGCAGTAGTCTAGCACTTAATTTTTGCTGTAGTAAACATTTGTGAAAGCCACATATTAAATAAAAAAAATGGGACTGCTATTGTGCACCCTCCTGGTCAGCTAACCAAACAGCCACAATATGGTGGCAAATGCTATTTCCTCATTGCTCATTGCTGATAAATATGTGATGTGATGATCAAATAACAAGTCCTGTGGATCCAAACGTCAGATCCTTTGAGCTTGGGGCAGGAGGTAGAGTCAGAAGATCCAATGGTATTTCCTGGTAAAAGAAGGTGTTGGATCACGATGAGAAACTCCCACGGCACCCATTCATCTCAGCATAATTGTTTTTAAAAACAGTCCCATAACTGCCCCTTTAATCTGGGCTGAGAATTACAGTGTTTCCAGAATACAGTTTTAATCATATCCTTTTAAAAAGGGGGGGTTGTGAATACAGTCAGAGGTCATGCCCCACATGACGGTGTGTGGCAGCATCAAGGTTTAATGCAGACCATTTAATTCTTCAGTTGTGCATCATGGATTGTGAAAGGGTTGACAGAGGTATATAAAAAGGTCCACCTTCTTGGAATACTTCATCAACACACTAGATCCAATATCCTCACAGCATTTCCTATACTGAAGGTAAGCTTGTTTCCAATATTTATGCATTCTTCCTATTTACTGCAGGGGAGCTAAAGGTCTGAGGGAGGCCAGTGACTCTGGTCTTGTGAAATGCATCTGAATCAAATGAACAGAGGAGCCAACAGTCTCACAATTTGGATTCTGTTAGCATTTCAGATTTCAGCATCTCAACCGGCATATTTTAATACATAGATCCATGCTGTTTTAAATAACAGACTCCTTGCAGGTTCTTTGGATTTTACCTGATCGGATCATCTAATTATCTCTTCAACAAATCTGCGTGATGGATGCTACATTTTCATAAGTTGTAGTTTTGAGGACTGACCAGTTCCCCTGCCTCTGGGCTGTTGAATGGAGTCCTTATTACAGTAGTGACTTCCCTAGAGATATAAATTTCTTCTCGTATCAACGGAGGAGGAATATTTCACCCATGATATATTTCAAGTATACATCAAAATTACTGATACCTACAACATAAAAAGGTGACACCTGCAAATAACCAGGGCACATGTCACATGTATTGAGCTGTGAGAGAATCAAGATTGTTTGTAGGGCCAATTGCTTTTGTAATGGGGGGACAAATCTGAGTTTCCTTTCACATAAAGGGGAAAATGGCCCAGGATTTAGTGTGAAGTTAAAATCAATATTGAATTCTTGGTTGGATAGAATGCTCCATTTCTACACTCAACAGGCAGTCATTTCTCCCATGTTTTATCTGACACGCAAATCTTTATGTAATGTAGGTGAATAATTTCAGCTCCGTTATGAGTAGGAGAAAATGTATGTGAAATATGTAGTGCTTAATGCAAAACACAAGTAAAAGATGTCTTTAACACATCTGATGATGTATCGCTTAGTTAACTGGTGATCCCTTGATTTCCTGCAGCTCAAGCTTCCTTCACTTCCTCAAGATGTCCTGCTGTTGCCAGTGTGGCTGCTCCCCTTGCTGCTGCAAGCAGTGCTGCTGTTCCCCCTGCTGCGGCTGTTGCAAGCAGTGTTGCTGCTCCCCCTGTTGTTGCAAGCAGTGTTGCTGCGCCCCCTGCTGCTGCTCTTCCCCCTGCTGTGGTTCCGGGTGCTGTGGGTCTTCCTGCTGTGGTTGCAAATGCTGCTATCCCAAGCAATGCAAATGCTGAAGAACCCCAAGGGAACTTCTCAATGTTTACAGGGAATCTACAGTGTATAGCCCATTGAATAATCCCACCACCATGAGTGCTGGCTTCAAGGGCTACTGCTTGATTCCTGACATTCAGACTTTATATCTCTCTGGAATATCCTTCTTTATCCTCAAGTTGTGTCTTCCTCTCCTCTTCTTGTTCTGTACTCTTTGACTCACCTGGATGTTCTCCTAGGAGCCATCTCTAACAAGGCATTTCCCATGGTGCCATCATGACCCTCTCAATGTATGTGACCCTTTCTCTTTTCTTTCTCTTCTACATTTCTAATTCTTCTTTAATTGTACAATCTACCTGCTTGCACGGCAACTAATAAAATGACAAAGCATCTCCTATAGTCTTGTTTTATCTTTGCCTTAAATTGAGTAGAGGGGAGGCTCAATGTCTGTGAGCAGCCCCTGCTTTGGATGTACATCATACCCCACCACAATCGATGGCACTGAATGATCCGGGGGGGTTGGAGAAAATGCACTGCTGCTTGAGTTATTGAAGGGCTACTCCAAGATGATGCAGGTAGATGACTCTGGGGTAGGTGGACCAACCATGTCATTGGACCATTCACATATATGGTATAGAAGCAATAGCAGAGCAACTGCTCTGTAAGCAGAATGCCCAAGGTTCAACCACTGACATCTCCAGTTAGAAAATATTGAGCAGCAGTGTTGCCCACTTTCAATCTCTGCTTGCATGCTTCCTGAAAACATCTGAATGGAGTCACCATAGCACATTGCTGGGTACTGGAATAGTTGGTCATTTCTCCTGGATTTGGAGGGGTCTTCTTCTGTCCTTATGACTATCAGGCATCAGAGGATCCAAACCCCATGGTAGGTTGCCAGGAACCGATAAGAAAAGGGAAGTCCTTAGCAATGCTTTTTATTCAATATTCACAGAGAGAGAGGCTTAGAAATTGAGCCTCTTGTAGTAACGGTGTTGCTCCGAGTGGACCCCACACCCTCCGTCTCTCCCACTTCCTCATGAGCCATCGCTATGGATGCTGCAAAGCGCCTTTTGCCTTGAGCTCTTTGCGATCCTACTTTCAAGGCCCGCCGTGTTCTGGGGGGTGGGTGGGTCCTGGAACGCTTTCTAAATACACTGTGTCCATCAGCTGTCACCCTCCTGGTGCATCCTCTTCCTTCTTCTCCTCTCCCATTGTTTCCCAACTTCCCCCCTCATCTGCCGCTGAGCTGTGATCTCCCTCAAACCAAGCCCTGTTGTAATTCTGATCTGTCGCCGCCTTCTCTGTAAGGGTTAGGCAGGGGAGGCGGCCTCCACCATTCCTCCTCTGCTCAGTCCTTGACAATGACTGTGTTCCAGGCCATTTAAGAACATACAAACATGGGGTTGGACGTGGTGACCCTTGGCTCCCTTCCAACTCTAAGATTTTATGATTCTAAGAAGAGCTTGCTCAGTCAAATCAATGGCCCGTCTAGTCCAGCATCCTGTCTTCACAATGGCAAGACAGATTGCCCATAGCGCACAATCAGGACACAAACACAAGAACACTGTGGTTTCCAGAAAGTGGTATTAAGAACCATTACTGCCTAAAACTTGGAGACACAGCACAGCCATTGTGGTTAGTATCTCTGGCAGCTTCCACCTCCATGAATTTGTCTAATCCTGCTTTAAAGCCATCTAGGTTGGTGGTCAACACGGCCTCCCGTGGGAGCACCTTTCATTGTTTTAGCTATGCACTGCATGAAGACCTTCTTCTTCTTCTCTGGGATCTTCCAGCAGTCAGCTTTTAGACAATGAAAGGTAAAACACACACAAATATACACATGATCTTACACTACCCCAAATGATGGGAGGCTGGGAATTTACCTGGTAGGCTGAGGATAAGTAGATTCAAATGGCTTCTAGTTCAAATCAGCCTCAATATCCCTACATCCTTCAATTATTTAACAAAAAAGGTACTCTTAAAATCCCAACATTCTACCCATTTTGCATGGAGGCATTTCATTATAAGATAGACACTGACTGGCATCAGCTCTCCGGAGATGAACTTAGACCTTACTGCATGCAAAATAGCTGCTCTACCACAGAGCTTTGATCCTTCCTTCCTAAATGCCCTTTGGGGTTTCCTCCCAATTCTATGATTCCTCCAATTCTATTATTCTATTATTCTATGTATTTCTGGTGGCAGGTTCTCCAGCCCATCATCAAAACACTACAACTGCCATGGGGGACTTTGTCCAAAGCACTTAGTTAAATCAAGGTACAATATTTCCTCAGCAGCCCCATGATCCACCAAGCTCGTAAATCTATCCAAAAAAGAATTGTGATTCACCTGGCAGGAACATTTTTTTTGAGAAATTGATGTTGAGTCTTAGTAATCACAGCATCCTTTTCTATGTGCTCATAGGTCGACTGTTTAATTATCTGTGCTATAATCTTTCCTGGTATTGATGTCAAGCTGACCAGTCTGTAGCTACGTGAGTCTTCTCCCCACATACAAACTGTTTGAAGATGGGAACAGCATCAGCCCTTGTCCAGTCTGCAGGGACCTCACATTTCCTCCATGGATTCTCAAAAATTCTGGACAGAGGCTCCGTGGTTGTATCTGTAAGCTCCTTTAGTACCCTTGGGCACAGCTCATCAGGCCTTGCCAATTTGAATCCATTTAAAGTAGCTAGGTGTTCCTTTGCCACCTATTTTCCTATCTGAGGCTGCAGTTCCTTCTTTGCACTTTTTATCCTGTTGTCACCAGGTTGAGTTCTGCTTTAATTTTAAGTGAAGAGAGGGACAATGTAGGGGTTGAGCAATTTCACCTCCTTCGCCCAATAGCATTTTTTTGTCCTCTTCCCCCAGAGGACATATGGCTTGCTTGTTCTTCCTCTTGCTTCAAAACTAGCTGAAGAAACCTCTTTTATTATTTCTTTCCCTCTTGCAAGACCGAAGTCATTCAGAACTTTTGCTTGCCTGACCTTCATCCTGCAACACCCCAGAGGACAGGATCACACTTCAAAACGACCTTGACAGATTAGAGAACTGGGCCAAAACAAACAAGATGAATTTTAACAGGGAGAAATGTAAAGTATTGCACTTGGGCAAAAAAAAATGAGAGGCACAAATACAAGATGGGTGACACCTGGCTTGAGAGCAGTACATGTGAAAAGGATCTAGGAGTCTTGGTTGACCACAAACTTGACATGAGCCAACAGTGTGACGCGGTAGCTAAAAAAGCCAATGCAATTCTGGGCTGCATCAATAGGAGTATAGCATCTAGATCAAGGGAAGTAATAGTGCCACTGTATTCTGCTCTGGTCAGACCTCACCTGGAGTACTGTGTCCAGTCCTGGGCACCACAGTTCAAGAAGGACACTGACAAACTGGAACGTGTCCAGAGGAGGGCAACCAAAATGGTCAAAGGCCTGGAAATGATGCCTTATGAGGAACGGCTAACGGAGCTGGGCATGTTTAGCCTGGAGAAGAGGAGGTTAAGGGGTGATATGATAGCCATGTTCAAATATATAAAAGGATGTCACAAAGAGGAGGGAGAAAGGTTGTTTTCTGCTGCTCCAGAGAAGCGGACACAGAGCAATGGATCCAAACTACAAGAAAGAAGATTCCACCTAAACATTAGGAAGAACTTCCTGACAGTAAGAGCTGTTCGACAGTGGAATTTGCTGCCAAGGAGTGTGGTGGAGTCTCCTTCTTTGGAGGTCTTTAAGCAGAGGCTTGACAACCATATGTCAGGAGTGCTCTGATGGTGTTTCCTGCTTGGCAGGGGGTTGGACTCGATGGCCCTTGTGGTCTCTTCCAACTCTATGATTCTATGATTCTATGAACTGTTGGCTACTGGTGTATCCCCTTCCTTCATGATTTCTCATTTCCTCCATTTAGCAGATATACCCTTCTGAAATCTCATCTCATCTACAAGCTACTTATGCAGCCCCACTGATTTCTTTAGATGCCTCCAACTTTTCTTTCTTGTTGGAATAGTCTGCAATTGTCTGGAACTTGTTGGTATTCTCTGCCTTTGTGCCTTCCATATTTCACCTTTAAGAAACTCCCATCCCTCTTGGACTCCCTTCTCTTTGAGTTTTTCTGACCATGGGATCTCACCCATTTTCTAATACATCCAGATTTCCCATGTCTCTGTGTCATGAAACCCAAGAGGACATGATTACTTCCTCCCAAGGTCCCCAGTACTTCTAATTCAATGATGAATTCCTGCCCATTGGAAAGGACCAGGTCCCCTTATTACTTCTTTCACCTTCTGGGCTATGAAATGATTAGTGTGGAAACTGAGGAATTTGTTGGATGTAAAGTTCTTGGGAGTGTTTGAGTGTAAACTGTTATCCAACAGCCTCCTCTCACCCCAATTTAAGGGAAAGATGAACCAAGACTATAAGAGATGCTTTGTCATTTTATTAGTTCTCATGAAAGCAGGTAGATTCTACAACATCAGAAACATATCAGAGAGAGAGAAAAGAAAGAATCACACACATTGAGAGTGTCATGAAGGCACCATTTCAAATGCCTTCTTTGTTAGAGATGGCTCCTGGGCGAACGGCCGAGTGAATCAAGAAGATGAGTACAAGGAGTCGACCAGCAGCCTTGAAGCCAGAGCTCCTGATGGTGGAATTATTCCTTGGACTGTATGCTGCAGACTCCCTGTTTGCATTCAGAGTTTCCCTTGGGGTTCTTCAGCATTTGCATTGCTTGGGATAGCAGCATTTGCAACCACAGCAAGAAGACCCACAGCACCCGGAACCACAGCAGGGGGAAGAGCAGCAGCAGGGGGAGCAGCAACACTGCTTGCAACAACAGGGGGAGCAGCAACACTGCTTGCAGCAGCCACAGCCGCAGCCGCATCCACAGCCACAGCAGGGGGAACAGCAGCACTGCTTGCAGCAGCAAGGGGAGCAGCCACACTTGCAACAGCAGGACATCTTGAGGAAGAGAAGGAAGCTTGAGCTGCAAGAAATCAAGGGATCACCAGTTAACTAAGTGCTACATCATCAGATGTGTTAAAGACACATTTTACTCGTAGTTTGCGTTAAGAGCTACCTATTTCACATCATTTTCCTCCTACTCGTGACACAGCTGAATTAATTCCCCTATATTAAGCAAAGATTTGCTTGCTCTATAAAGCATGGGAGAACCATATTCAACCTCAGTTGATATGAGAAGAAGTTTATATCTCTAGGGAAGTCACTACTGCAATAAGGAGTCCATTCAACAGCCCAGAGGCAGGGAAAATGGCCAGTCTGCAAAAATACAACTTATGAAAATGTAGCATCTATTGTGCAGATATGGTGAAGAGATAATTACATGATCCTATCAAATGAAACACAAAGAACCTACAAGGAGTCTGTTGTTTAACAGCATGGATCTATGTATTAAAATATGCCAGTTGAGATGCTGAAATCTGAAACACTAACAAAATCCAGTTTTGAGACTGTTAACAGATTGAATTTTCAAGACCAGAGTCATTGGAGTACCTGCTCTGAATTTTAGTTTCCCTGCAATGACGAAAATAAGAAAAACGAATAAATATTTGGAAACAAGCTTACCTTTGTTGACTATGGGAATTGGTGTGTGGATATTGGATCCAGAGAGTGAATGAAGGAATCCAGAACTGTGGTCCTTTTATATGGCTCTGTGAACCTTTCCGCAAGCCATGGAGCTCTACTCATGAATGAGAAGCTCTACATTAAACCTTGACGTTGGCCTCCACCACACATTATTAGCTGGTGCGTGATCTGTGACTGTATTCACAACCTGTGACTGTATTCACAAAGGGGCATTTATGGGATTGGTTTTAAAACAATTATGCTATGATGAACGGAAATAATGAGAGCTTCTCATTGAGATCCCGCACTTTATTTTTAGCCAGGAAAAATCCTCCAGATCTTCTGATTCTACATCCTGCCTCAAGCTCAAAGCACCTGACGTTTGTATTCACGGGTCCTGGAATTTGATCCTCATAACACATATTTATAGGCAATGAGCAAACTTAATAGCATGTGCCATCTTTTATTTTTCTTAAAAAAGTGTCTGAGCAGCACAGTGAATGGTAGCAGTTGCACATGTTTTTATTTAATATGTAGCTTTAACAAATGTTCATTAAACTAAAAATTTAATTACTAGATGAACAGACGAATACAAAGCAGAACACCTCAGCCTAATTGTGACCTGACATCTGAACCATGCAAAAGCAATTGGCTTGCATCCAGCTGAGTTCTACTTAGAGTAGGCAAACCTAAGTTAGCCATTTCTATAGAGTTTAATGGGCTTGCTCGGAATAAGACTTGCACTGGCTGCTACCCAGTGACCTTAAAACAACTATCTTCCTAAACCATTGTTTTATTAACATCACTTTATACATGCTGCATGCTGTGCTAAGAACGAGTGGCCTAAATGTTGTGTCCACAGCTAAACAATCTGAAAATTAAATCCCTTAGGCACCAGATCTTTGAGAGAAGCCCATATGATGCCTGTTCATCTTAACATATTTGATTTCAAGCAATCCCATAAATGCTCCCTTTGGACAGAAGGGAGAATTAAAGTGTTACTACTGCAGAATAGCCTTAATCGCCTGACTTTAAAAAGGAAGGATGTGGACACAGTCCAGGATCACGCAGCAGATGATTTTGTGGTAGAGCCCCATATTATGATTTAATGAAGACCTTGTCATCATTGGGTGGTTCATAATTGCTTGCAGAAGGATTCACAGAGGTGTATATAAAGGGCCCCCATTCAGGAGTTCTTCACTCATTCACTGGATCCAACATCCACACCAATTCTGACAACTGAAAAAAGGTATGTTCGCTCCAATTATCTCTTCATTCTTGCAGTTCCAGGAGAGGTATGGTCTTGAGGATGTAGTCTAGCAGCTCTGGTTTTTCAGTGCAACTTGCTCACTATTTATCTTACTCTTGGTGACAAATCTTGGCCTCCTGCCACATGGGGAGTTGTGCATGGACAAAAGCGTGATTTCTTAGATGCTAATTCAAATTCAAGACTTACTTCTCTCTTGGAAATGAGGGATTCAAGATCTCAAAACGGTCTTCTGGATACAAAACATGTCTTTACTCATTCACAGAGAAGCTAGGATCTTGCCTTCAGGCCTCAATTCTCTCAGCATTTTAGGACTAGAAATTTGCCTGCTATCGTCCTACAGAGAATCTAAAATAGTGGGTTTTTCCCCTGACCAAGCATACATTTCATATTGATCTACAGCTATAATGGTTGAATATAATTCACCTGTCAAACATGTGTGTTCGTGAGGAAACCAGCATGTCCTGTGGCTCCCGGTGGAGAAGGAGGTGGTTCCTGAACAATCTCTTGTGCAATTCCTGAAATGGCACAGCACACCTGACCTGAGCAAGAATCAAGGATCGATGCTCTAGATAAGCAGAAGGGTAGAGATGCATAGCCAAGACAATACTGCATCCCAGCAGAACTGTTAGAATATTGTTAACCAAAATGTACTTTTAGGATCACTCAGAAGGAAAGCATGATGTGGAAATCATGTCTTTTCTGGTCTCCCGAATGCAGAGCATCTGTCTACAGTGTTTTTTTAATATGGATGAGGACGTTGTACTTGCTTAATGGGAAATCCCTTGAATCCTTTCAGCTCCGCCTTCCCTCTCCACCGCTAAGATGTCCTGCTGCTCCAATTGTTGCTGTTCTCCCAGCTGCTGCAAGTGCTGCTGCTGCCCCTGCTGCTGCTGTCCTTGCTGTTGCTGCTCTCCTTCCTGCTGCTGCTGTTCCCCTTGCTGCTGCAACTCTTGCGGCTGTGGTTCCTGTGGCTGTGGCTGTGGATCTTGCGGCTGTGGTTCCTGTTGCTGCTATCCTAAGCAAGGCTGTTGCTGAAGAAATTCAGTGAAGTGTTGAGAGCTGCTGCCTCCTCCATGCTGGCGGAGTCCTTGGATTCATCTGTTCCTTTGTCTTAAGTTTATTCCTGCCTCCTTCTACAACCCTGGATTCTTCTCATCTCCTTTCTACTTTGCTTTGTTTTCCTTCAAGGAGGCATGCCAGTTGTCTTCTCCTTATCACCTTGGTTGTCCAGGGAGTCGCTCTACTTTCATCTCCTTGAATAACTCCTCTGTGAAAAGAAAACCTTTCCATGTGGCAATTAATAAAAATTCTAAAGCATGGTATAGAGCCTTGTTGTGTTCCTTTGCCTTGAGATGCAGAATGTGGCATAGATCCCCGAATAGCTGATCTGCTTTGCATTCTCCAAGAATCTCCTGCTTAAGAGCTCCCAGCCTAGAAAGGATCACTAGCTCAGCTCCTGGGGAGTATATCTCCATCTCACATACAATATTGGAAAGGGGGCAATATCTCACTGGGAGAGCACATGCATGGCACCCTGTCAGGGCTGGTTCAGCTGCGGTTCAGCACTGAGACTCAGAGAGGATCAGTAAAGTTAATTCTCAATTCGAGATATGAAACACAAACAAGAGATCTCCACTGGCAGGACTAGCCTGATGAAACAGTTGCCAGAACTGAGGATCTGAGCCTCCTATGCCTCTTCCCCAGCCAGCTGCCTTCCCGACAGTCACAAACGCATTTGAGGAGAGGTTCTCTGTGCCTTTCGTTCTGCTGCATGTAACACCCTCCTCATTCTTGGACAGTGGCGTAGCGTGGGGGGTGCAGGGGGGCCGGCCGCACCGGGTGCAACATCTGGGGTTAGGGCAAATCCATGGGTTAGGGGGCGCAAATCCATGGGTTAGGGGGCGCAAATCCACAGGTTGGGGGCGCAAATTACTTGCCTTGCCCCGGGTGCTGACAACCCACGCTACGCCACTGTTCTTGGAGACAGGGGAGGAGGAGAGGGGAAAATAGTGGAACTGGCAGGTTGCTATGGATCTGTCACAGCCTCAGCCCCTCCTCCTTCTCAGCTGCCTTAAAGGTAAAGGTACCTCTGCCCGTTTGGGCCAGTCTTGCCAGACTCTAGGGTTGTGCGCTCATCTCACTCTATAGGCCAGGAGCCAGCACTGTCCGCAGACACTTCCGGGTCACGTGGCCAGCGTGACAAGCTGCATCTGGAGAGCCAACGCAGCACACGGAACGCCGTTTACCTTCCCGCTGGTAAGCGGTCCCTATTTATCTACTTGTACCCGGGGGTGCTTTCGAACTGCTAGGTTGGCAGGTGCCGGGACCGAATGACGGGAGCGCACCCCGCCGCGGGGATTCGAACCGCCGACCATGCAATCGGCAAGTCCTAGGCACTGAGGTTTTACCCACAGCGCCACCCGCGTCCCTTCAGCTACCTTACTCTAACGTAAAACTGTGGCTTGCTCAGCCTCCAGCCTGTCTGTCCCCCTTCTTTCTCTGAACTGTCCTGTATCCCACCATCATTGTCCTGGCTCAGAGGCGTCCACCTCTGATGTTCTCCTGGTGGTGGTGGGGGTGGGGGTGTTTCCCACTGGCTGTAGCCTTGCACCATTCCTCCTCATCTAGCCAGGCCCTGATACACATGTAACATCTGAGGATTACAAGCCGTTATCTCTCCTTAAGCTAATGGATGCAATGAGGATGGGGAGAAGCAATTCCCTCTGTGGTGGTATTTGCATGAGGCTCTCTCCTGCAAACCTCATTGATTGGATGCCTATGAAAGGGAAGAGATTATACTCTGAAGTGCATCATTTTGAGTGCTACAGGACCGCCTCTCCTGGTCTGCCCCACAGAGGACCTTAAGGTCCATGAATAACCATAGTTTAGAGGTCCCGGGCCCTAGGGAAGTCAGATTATCCTCCACCAGGGCCAGGGCCTTCTCAGTAATGGCTCTGACCTGGTGGAACGCTATGTCCCATGAGACCATGAACTTAGTCTGATGTTTTATTCCCCTTCCTTCCCTCCCCCTCCCTTTTTTCCACTCTGGGATCCCACAGCTAATTCTCCCCTGGTCTCCCCACTGGCCCAAATAGGACTAATTTAGCCAGCTAGCCCTGGTGATCATCTAATGTTTATTGGATGGATTTTCCCCCTAAATTGATTTTTGAATTCTGAATTTATTGTTATTCCCATTTTATACTGTATTTTATGCTGTTTTTTGTTGCATCAATTAAGTGTTTTAAATTTGTTGTTAGCCACCCTGAGCCCTGTTTTCTGAACCAGGAAGGGTGGGGTATAAATAAAAAATTATTATCATTATTATTTATTACTTGTGGATCCAGGCTAATGTATTTTGATAACATTGAAGATAGCAACTGATCTGACCACCCCTCCTCCTCCAAGATCTCCTCTCTTAGCCCATGGATTTCTTCACCCATATATATGAATTCTGCCTCCCACTAGGAAGTGAACTATACTCTAAGTTCATCAACACTGGGGTGCTAAATGAACCCATACCTCAGTGGCATATCCTAGCTTTCTTTGCAGCAATTATGAGACCCTTGGCAAAAAAAGAGCTTTTTATAGACCTCCTTGGGACCTTAACTCACTCTGTCCATCACAGCTGTGAGTCTAGGATTATCCTTTGATTCACTAATATCTCAATTTTTTGCATAAGTGTGGTCATACAGCAAACCTTGTTGTCTAGTATGAGAAACTAGATAAAATATGGCGTCCTCTGAGTGAGTGAAGAACTACCAGGTGGTAGACTTCTTATGCAGCTCTGCGACTGCTCACCCTAGTAGTGAACCATTACTCAACAATGCTCATGTCTCCATTAAAACACGGCATTGGCTTCCACTACAACATCATCTGGTATATGATCCTTGACTGTGCACACCCCCTTCATTAGAGCTGTTTCTTTGCAGTTAACCCTGTAGTTCTCACTCCCTAGCCACTGATTTCTTTAGATGCCTCCAACTTTTCTTTCTTGTTGGTATTGTCTGCTTTTGTGCCTTCAGTATTTCACCTTTAAGAAGCTCCCATCCCTCCTGGACTCCCTTCTCTTTGAGTTTTTCTGACCATGGGATCTCACTCAGCAGTTACTTAGGCTTTTGAAATCAGCACTTAAATCCAGAGTACGTATCCAAATACATCCAGATTTCCCATGTCTCTGTATCATGAAACCCAAGAGGACATGACCACTTCCTTCCAAGGTCCCCAGTACTTCTAATTCAATGATGAATTCCTGCCAAATGGTAAGGACCAGGTCCAACATAGATGATCCCCTTATTATTTCTTTCTCCTTCTGGGCAATGAAATGATCAGTGAGGCAACGGAGAAATTTGTTGGGAATTCTATTCTTGGGAGTGCTTGAGTTTCAACAGTTATCCAACAGCCTCCTCTCACCCCAATTTAAGAGAACGATGAACCAAGACTATAAGAGATGCTTTGTCATTTTATTAGTTCTCATGAAAGCAGGTAGATTCTACAACAGCAGAATGTTCAGAAATGTAGCAGAGATAGAAAAGAGCGAGAAAAGAGAGTCACACACATTTCAAATGTCTTCCTTGTTAGAGAATGGCCGAGTGAATCAGGAAGATGAGTGCAAGGAGTCAACCAGCAGCCTTGACGCCTGAGCTCCTGATGGTGGGATTATTCATTGGACTGTATGCTGTAGACTCCCTGTTTGCATTCAGAGCTCCCCTTGGGGTTCTTCAGCATTTGCAGCCACAGCAGGAAGACCCACAGCACCCGGAACCACAGCAGGGGGAACAGCAGCAGCAGGGGGAGCAGCAACAGCTGGGGGAACAGCAGCAGCAAGGGGAGCAGCAACACTGCTTGCAACAACAGGGGGAGCAGCAACACTGCTTGCAGCAACAGGGGGAGCAGCAACACTGCTTGCAACAGCCGCAGCCACAGCAGGGGGAACAGCAGCACTGCTTGCAGCAGCAAGGTGAGCAGCTACACTTGCAACAGCAGGACATCTTGAGGAAGAGAAGGAAGCTTGAGCTGCAGGAAATCAAGGGATCACCAGTTAACTAAGCACAACTTTTTCAGATGTGTTAAAGACACATTTTACTGGTGCTTTGCATTAAGAGCTGCCTATTTCACATTGTTTTCCTCCTACTCGTGACGCAGCTGAAATAATTTCCCTATATTAAACAAAGATTTGCTTGCTGTATAAAACATTGCAGAAACACCTGCCTGATGAATGCTGAAATGGACCAATTTGTCCAACCAAGAATTCAATAGTGATTCTGCCTTCATTGTAAATCCAGGACCATTTTGCTTTCTGGGTTAAGGGGAACTCAGAGGTTTCCTCAAGTATAAAATAAACAAGAGCCTAGAGGAAATCCATATTCTATCATAGCTGGATGCATATTACACATGGGCTGGTTATATCTATGTCTTACATTTTTTATGCTGCTGACATCAATTATTTTATTTATCTATGTATCTAAAATGCATGAAATATTATTCAGTTGATATGAGAAAAAGTTATTATCTCCAGGGAAGTCACTACTTCATAGTTGCCCTGAGGACTCCAGTTATCAGCCCAAAGATGGCTTAAATGGTCAGTCCTCAGAACTAAAAATTGCAAATCCATGAAACAGATATGAAGAGATAATTTGATGGTACCATCTACTTTGGCCTTTGCTGTGCCAACGAACCTATAAAAAGTCCGTTATAGTAAACACTTTAGCTCTATGAAATAAAATATGCCACTTGAGATGCTGAAATCTGAAACACTAAAAAAATCCAGTTTTGACACTGTTAGCTCCTGTGCACGTTCCGTTCAGAATGATTTTCCAAGACCAGAGCCACTGGAGTACCTGCTCTGAATTTTCGTTTCCCTCCAAGAAAAAAACAAGAAGAATGATTAACTATTTGGAAACAAGCTTACCTTTGTTGACTATAGGAATTGGTATGCGGATATTGGATCCAGAGAGTGAATGAAGGAATCCAGAATTGTGGTCCTTTTATATGGCTCTGTGAACCCTTCCGCAAGCCATGAGGCACTAATGAGAAGCTCTACATTAAACCTTGACGTTGTCCTCCACCACACATTATTAGGTAGTGCGTGATCTGTGACTGTACTCACAACCCCTATTATTTATCTATATAAATACAGAAAAAATTAAAAATACATTCTGGAAACACTGTAATTCTCAGGCCAGATGAAGGTGCAGTTATGGGATTAGTTTTAAAACAATTAGGCTATGATGAACGGAAATGATGAGAGCTTCTCATTGAGATCCTGCACTGGTTTTTTTTAGCCAGGAAAAATGCACCAGATCTTCTGACTCTACCTCCTGCCTTAAGCTCAAAACACCTGACGTTTGTACAGTGGTACTTCGGATTAAGTACTAAAATCATTCCTGAGGTCCGTTCTTAACCTGAAACTGTTCTTAACCTGAAAGACCACTTTAGCTAATGGGGTCTCCTGTTGCCGCCGCGCTGCCGGAGAACAATTTCTGTTCTCATCCTGAAGCAAAGTTCTTAACCCAAGGTACTACTTCTGGGTTGGCGGAGTCTGTAACCTGAAGTGCCTGTAACCTGAAGTGTATGTAACCTGAGGTACGACTGTATTCACGGGTCTTGGAATTTGATCCTCATAACACATATTTATCAGCAATGAGCAGAAGTCAATACCATGTGCCATTTATTATTTATTATTTTTTAAAAGTAGCTGAGCAGGACGGTGAATGATAGAAGTTGCACATGTTTTTATTTAATATGTAGCTTTAACAAATGTTCATTACAGTAAAAAATAATTGATATACGAACACTTGGGCTTCATATCCTAATTTTCACCTGACATCTGAACCATGCAAAAGCAATTGGCTTGCATCCAGCTGAGTTCTACTTAGAGTAGGCAAACCTATGTCAGCCATGTCTATGGACTTTAATGGGCCTGCTCTGAGTGTGACTAGCAGTGGTTTCAATCCAGTGTCCTTAAAATATCTATCATCCTAAATCATTGCCTTATTAACATCACTTTATACATGCTGCACGTTGTACTAAGGAAGAATGGCCTAAATGTTGTGTCCACAGCTAAACAATCTGATAACTAAATCCCTTAGGCACCAGATCTTTCAGAGAAGCCCATATGATGCCTGTTCATCCAAACATATTTGATTTCAAGCAATCCCATAAATGCTCCCTTTGGACAGAAGGGAGAATTAAAGTGTTACTACTGCAGAATAGCCTTCATCACCTGACTTCAGAAAGGAAGAATGTGGACACAGTCAAGGATCACGCACCAGATGATTGTGTGGTAGAGGCCCATATTAAGGTTTAATGAAGACCTTGTCATCATTGCGTGGTTCATAATTGCTTGAGGAAGGGTTCACAGAGGTGTATATAAAGGCCCACCATTCAGGAGTTCTTCACTCACTCACTGGATCCAACATCCACACCAATTCTGACAACTGAAAAAAGGTATGTTCGCTCCAATTATCTCTTCATTCTTGCAGTTCCAGGAGAGGTATGGTCTTGAGGATGTAGTCTAGCAGCTCTGGTTTTTCAGTGCAACTTGCTCACTATTTATCTTACTCTTGGTGACAAATCTTGGCCTCCTGCCACATGGGGCGTTGTGCATGGACAAAAGTGTGATTTCTTAGAAGCTAATTCAAATTCAAGACGTACTTCTCTCTTGGAAATGAGGGATTCAAGATCTCAAAACGGTCTCCTGGATAAACATGTCTTTACTCATTCACAGAGAAGCTAGGATCTTGCTTTCAAGCCTCAATTCTCTCAGCATTTTAGGACTAGAAATTTGCCTACTATCGTCTTGCACAGGATCTAAAATGGGGGAGGGGGGTTCTTACCAAGCACACATTTCATATTGATCTACAACTATAATGGTTGAATATAATTCACCTGTCAAACATGTACGTTTGTGAGGAAACCAGCATGGCCTGCTTCTCCCGATGGAGAAGGAGGTGGTTCCTGAACAATCTGTTGTGCAATTCCTGAAATGGCACAGCACACCTGACCTGAGCAAGAATCAAGGTTAAATGTGCTAGATAAGCAGAAGGGTAGAGACGCATAGCCAAGACAACAGTGCATCCCATTTTGCTAACCAAAATGTACTTTTAGGATCACTCAGAGGGAAACATGATGTGAAAATTATGTCTTTTCTGGTCACCTGAATGCAGAGCATCTGTCTACAGTGTTTTAATATGCCTGAGGATGTTGTTTGCTTAATGGGAAATCCCTTGAATCCTTTCAGCTCCGCCTTCCCTCTCCACCGCTAAGATGTCCTGCTGCTCCAATTGTTGCTGCTCTCCCTGCTGCTGCAAGTGCTGCTGCTGCCCCTGCTGCTGCTGCTGTCCTTGCTGTTGCTGCACTCCTTGCTGCTGCTGCTCTTCCCCTTGCTGCTGCAACTCTTGCGGCTGTGGTTCCTGTGGCTGTGGATCTTGCGGCTGTGGTTCCTGTTGCTGCTATCCTAAGCAAGGCTGCTGCTGCTGAAGTTCAGTGAAGTGTTGAGAGCTGCTGCCTCCTCCATGCTGGTGGACTCCTTGGATTCATCTGTTCCTTTGTCTTAAGTTTATTCCTGCCTCCTTCTACAACCCTGGATTCTTCTCATCTCCTTTCTACTTTGCTTTGTTTTCCTTCAAGGAGGCATGCCAGTTGTCTTCTCCTTATCACCTTGGTGGTGCAGGGAGTTGCTCTCCTTTCATCTCCTTGAATAACTCCTCTGTGAAAAGAAAACCTTTCCCTGTGGCAATTAATAAAAACGCTAAAGCATGGTACAGAGCCTTGTTGTGTTCCTTTGCCTTGAGATGCAGAATGTGGCATAGATCCCTGAATAGGTGGTCTGCTTTGCATTCTCCAAGAATCTCCTGCTTAAGGGCTCCCAGCCTAGAAAGGATCACTTGCTCAGCTCCTGGGGAGCATATCTCCATCTCACATACAATATTGGAAAGGGGGCCATATCTCATTGGGAGAGCACATGCATGGCACCCTGTCAGGGCTGGTTCAGCTGCGGTTCAGCACCACTAAAGAGTGGCACATTCATGACTAAGTAGCCATGGGGATGTCTTTCAAGCACAGCACATCTCTTTTGGCTATATTCACACCTTTCATTAAAATGACATTTATTTGTGGTTGTTTTTTTTAAAAAAAGTTTACTCAAAACAAATTACAGAAATACAGTGGTACCTCGGGATGTGAATGGGATCCATTCCAGAGCCCCGTTTATATCCTGAAGCGAACGTAACCTGTGTCCACAAGTCTGCACGTGCGCGGGTCATGTTTCAGCACGTCTGCGCATGCGCATGACGTCATTTTGACCGTCTGCGCATGCGCGAGCAGTGAAACCCGGAAGTTCCGTTAGTTCGAAGTCACCGCGGAGCGAGACCCAAATTTGCCTAACCCGAAGCATATTCATCCCGAGGTATGACTGTATGCATTTCAAATAAGTATAATGGAAGCCCAGAGTTGGAAAGAAGACAAAGCCCCCACCAGAGAAGAATAGCAAACCAAGCTGATGGAATGCACACAGATTGCAAAGCTGACTGGAAAACTCAGAAACCAAGAGGATAAAAGCTTTATAAAAGAATGGGAAAGATGTATAAGTTATTTAGACCACCACTGCAAACAGATGGAAACAAGAGCAGGATTTTGACTCACTTGTAGTGTAAAAAATATTAAGGATAATATGGTTTGATATAAAAATTGGAGTACGGATGCAGTTGTAGACGCTCAAAACAAGACTCCATGGAGGGAAGAATCTAGATTCGGAGAATCTCCTTATACAGATATGTTCTTATTAGTTTGTGTTTATTTGTACTTTGGTTTTATAAAACCAATAAAAATGATTTATATAAAAAAAATAAGTATAATAGCAATTAAAGCAAGAGGAATATGTATAAAAAATCTGACTCAGCCTCACCCTATTAAAAGATGAGCAGAATATTAAGGCCCAATAGTATAGGTGAATGGAAAAAAATTGCCTAAAAGCAAATAGTGATGGTGACAGGGATGCCTCCTTGGGGAAAGCATTTGACTTAGGGAGAGCCATCACTGGCAAGGCCTATTCTTATGTCTCCACCCTCCACCAACTTCACTACAGAGGGTTTGCAGCCCAATGCAGAAAGCAGCCAGGAACAGGGAGGCTTTGATGTTAGGCAGGCAGAGGAGAGCCAGCAGCTGCAGAATACAGCTCTTCCTGACCTTGACGGGCGAGCTGATAAGACAGTAGCTGAGAGCAGGCTAGAACATGGCCAAAGCGCACTGGAAGCTCAAATGGGCGTGGATAGACAAGGAGACAGTTTATCGGAAAAGGAAGGGGTTGGCATTAATCCAATCTCTCCGAGGAGTTGGCGAGTGGGAGGGCTTCTAGATAGGAAGCAAAACAAAAGACACAAGGGGCGTTGTTTCAATATATTATTTCGATACTGGAAGGAGTTTGACCGAACTGCGGGAGGCAGTGGAAGACAGGAGTGCCTGGCATGCTCTGGTCCATGGGGCCATGAAGAGTCGGACACGACTAAACTACAAACAAAGGAATTTTCAGAAGGGCCATCATGAGTAATGACGCTGGAGGCTTTGTTAGAGCCATCCAGAGCTATCTGTTGGTTTTTGCAATAAATCCTCCTTTTTCTTTTAAAATATTTTGTATTAACTGGCCAATCACATCAAATTAAATCACATCACATAATTCCAAATTACAAAGCCAAATTTTTAAATTTTGTTGGGGGAACCCATACTTCAAGATCCAAAGGGGGATTCAGATCATCTTCTTATTACTGCGTTAATGTCCAAATCAGTCCCAATCAGTCCAGACAAAGTTCCTAATTCTATCCAGTCTTATCTTGGTGTTTCCACATCATATCTTGTTCATATAATTTCTATTTTTCCTTTACGATCTCTTCTGTTAGTCTCCTTAAGCCGATAAGCAAAATAATAATCCTGTGTGGATTTCCCTTTCCTCCACTAAGTCCAGATGGTTTCCATAAATCTCCTTTGTAGATAGCATCGCTCTTTCCATCATGAATTTGGCATTTGTCGCTCTTAAGTCCCATCGAGGAGTTGATCCACGATATGTAAACAACTCTATTTCTCTCTTTCTCCTCCCAGACCCAAGAGCTCCAACAATGCCTCCCAAAATGGCGACGGCATTTTTAACTGCGTCATTCCAAAGCTTTCCAGCTTCATCTTGAAACATTGCTTTGGTTCGAAAGTTTATCTCCACACAGCCTTAAATCCACAGCTTAAGTCCTTAGTTTCTGACTCATTAGGGGAGGGGATTCTTGTTAAATCACATAAGAAAAAGGGAGGCAGGTTTTTCCCCCCTCCCCCCTCAGTCATTTGTCATACCGTATCTTGACGTATCTTCTCATATTTTATTCTTGTCTTGTTATCAGAGATCTCTTCTGTCAGCAGTCTTTACTCCCCTTTTTCCTTGAAGCATGTGCAATTTATCTCGTCCAAATTGTTTCTTTTGAAGATGCTTGCAACTAGCGGTGTGAATCAGTCCAGGAGTGCCGGAATCCCACAGGAGGGCTTTGTGCCTAGTGCCCCCACCCCCACAAATTCGGGGGTGGTATAGGGCACAGCAGGCAAGGGCTGTCCCCCTCACAATCCTGGGGGGGTTAAGGAGGCTAATTACCCCCATCATAGCCTCCAAATTACCTCGTGTGGGTCGGAGAGATGTTATTGTCAGCCATCTTCCGATGCGCCACCCCAATAAACAGAGCTATCTGTTGGTTTTTACAATAAATCCTCCTTTTTAATTATCTACCCTCACTGTGTTCTCAAGCTGGGAACCTGGACTCCTGACATAATGACCCTTCTCTAAGTTCTTTGCATTAGTTGGCAAAGGAAGGAGCCGATAACGGAAGAACAACAACAGCTCCCCATGGCCGTGTCGGTGGGTGCAATCGAAAGACAGAACCCGCCTGCAGATCCTTATCAGGTACTTTGGCAGCAAAATCAGGAGTCGAAGTTTCTGCTAACCAGGTTGGAAGGAGTGGGAGGGGGGCAGTCCAGGCAGCTGATGGAGGTATATGGGAGGCAGACATCCAAGTGCCTCATAACCCCCCCCCCACGATTTTCAGGAAAGCCTTCAGAGATGTGGCCTTCAAAACAGCCTGCTTGTATTTCCTAAGCCTCCAAGGGGCTGAATTCCACGATCGTAAGGACAGGGTGTCATTCCTCATTAGCGTAGTAGAAGAAGAAGAAGAAGAGGAGTTTGGATTTGATATCCCGCTTTATCACTACCCGAAGGAGTCTCAAAGCAGCTAACATTCTCCTTTCCCTTCCTCCCCACAACAAACACTCTGTGAGGTGAGTGGGGCTGAGAGACTTCAGAGAAGTGTGACTAGCCCAAGGTCACACCAGCAGCTGCATGTGGAGGAGCGGAGATGCGAACCCAGTTCACCAGATTACGAGTCTACTGCTCTTAACCACTACACCACACTGGCTCTCAGTAGAGGCAGGGGCTCAGCACTTTGTGACTCCCTGAGGTTAAGCAATGATGGAGCACTTGCCAATTAGGATGCTTTCATAAAAATGATGGGCAGCATTTATCTAGATCCTTTACCGGAAGAGGCGCTCGCCCAGAAGCTCATGAGCCTCAGACAGGGAAACCAGACTGTGGTAGAGTAGTGGGCCGATTTTCAGATGTACTTCCAGCAACTGGGATGTGAGAGAAAATCTATGCTTGCATTATACAAGGTGGGTCTGAATGAGCAGATTCGGGATGAACTGGCTGGGATGCCCCTACAGACTGCATTGCAAGGAGATAGGAAAACCTCCTTGCAGCAAGGACTGAGATTACAGGAGCACGCCATGGTATGCCGAGGAAAGGGAAGAGGACATGATCACTTCCTTCCAAGGTCCCCAGTACTTCCAATTCAATGATCAATTCCTGCCTATTAGTGAGGATCAGGTCCAATGTAGATGATCCCCTAGCTGCTTCCTTCACCTTCTGGGCAATGAAATGATCAGTGAAGCAACGAAGGAATTTGTTGGGAATTATATTCTTGGGAGTGTGTGAGTTTCAACAGGTATCCTAAAGCCTCCTCTCACCCCAATTTAAGGGAAAGATACACCAAAATATAAGTGATGCTTTATCATTTTATTTGTTGCCATGCAAGCAGGTAGATTCTACAACAGCAGAAGGTTTAGAAATGTAGCAGCGAGAGAAAAGAGAAAGAGTCAAACACATTGAGAGTGTCATGAAGGCACCATTTCAAATGCCTTGCTGGAGATGTCTCCTAGGAGAATAGTTGGACGATGAGTGCAAGGAGTCAACCAGCAGCCTTGAAGCCAGAGCTCCTGGTGGTGGGATTATTCCTTGGGCTGTATGCTGTAGACCCCCTGTTTGCATTCAGAGCTCCCCTTGGGGTTCTTCAGCATTTGCATTGCTTGGGATAGCAGCATTTGCAACCACAGCAGGAAGATCCACAGCACCCGGAACCACAGCAGGGGGAAGAGCAGCAGCAAGGGGAGCAGCAACACTGCTTGCAACAACAGGGGGAGCAGCAACACTGCTTGCAACAGCCACAGCCACAGCAGGGGGTACAGCAGCACTGCTTGCAGCAACAAGGGGAGCAGCCACACTGGCAACAGCAGGACATCTTGAGGAAGAGAAGGAAGCTTGAGCTGCAGGAAATCAAGGGATCACCAGTTAAGTAAGTGCTACATCATCAGATGTGTTGAAGACACATTTTACTGGTGCTTTGCATTAAGAGCTGCCTATTTCACATCGTTTTCCTCCTACTCGTGACGCAGCTGAAATAATTTCCCTATGTATATAGCAAAGATTCGCTTGTTCTATAAAGAATTGGGGAAACATCTGCCTGCTGTGTACTTGAAATATATCATGGGTGAAATATTCCACCTCAGTTGATATGAGAAGATGTTTACATCTTTAGGGAAGTTACTACAGTGGTTCCTTGGTTTACAACCTTAATCTGTTCCGGACGTCCGGTTGTAAACTAAAACAGGTTGTAACCCAAGGCACGCTTTCGCCAGTGGGGCCTCCCCCCTCCAAAATGTGGTTGTAATAAAAAAAAGGGTTGTAATCCAAAAAAGGGACACACACTTCCGGGTTTGACATGGTTGTAATCCAAAACGGTTGCAAACCAAGGTACCACTGTACTTCCGTAAGGAGTCCATTCAACAGCCCAGAGGCAGGGAAAATGGTCAGTCTGCAAAAGCACAACTTATGAAAATGCAGCGTCCATCACACAGATATGGTGAAGAGATAATTACATGATCCCATCAGGTAAAACCCAAAGAACCTACAAGGAGTCTGTTATTCAAACCACTTTTCACCTTTGTATTAAAATATGGCAGTTGAGATGTTGAAATCTGAAACACTAACATAATCCCATTTTGAGACAGTTGACTACTCTGTGCATTTGATCCACATGCATTTTGCAAGACCAGAGCCAGAGTACCTGCTCAGAATTTTCGTTTCCTTGCAATGAAGAAAACAAGAAGAATGAATAAATATTTGGAAACAAGCTTACCTTGGTTGACTATAGGAATTGGTGTGTGGATATTGGATCCAGAGAGTGAATGAAGAACTCCAGGACTGTGGTCCTTTTATATGGCTCTGTGAACCCTTCCGCAAGCCATAAGGCTCTACTCATGAATGAGAAGATCTACATTAAACCTTGACGTTGGCCTCCACCACACATTATTAGCTGGTGCGTGATCTGTGACTGTATTCACAACCCCTATTATTTATCTATATATATAAACACAGAGGAAATTAAAAGTGCACTCTGGGAACACTGTAATTCTCAGCTTGGATTAAAGGGTGAATGGTAGCAGTTGCACATGTTTTTATTTAATATGTAGCTTTAACAAATGTTCATTACAGTAAAAAAATTAATTGCTAGACGAATGCAAAACATTTGGGCTATATCTAATGACTGTTTTCCAGCTTTCAATCACCCAGAAAGAACATTACAGCCTAATTTGTACCAGACATCTGAGCTGTGTAAAAGCAATTGGCTTGTATCCAGATGAGTTCTACTTAGAGAAGGTCTACTGAAATTAACAAACCTAAGTTAGCCATTTCTATGGACTTTAATGGGCCTGATGTGAGTGACACTAGCAGTGGTTGCAATCCAGTGTCCAGTAACATCCTGAATAATTGATTTATTAAAATCACTTTATATGTGCTGCATGCTGTGCTAAGAAAGAGTGGCCTAAATGTTGTGTCTACAGGTAAACAATCTGAATACTAATTCCCTTAGGCACCAGATCTTTGAGAGAAGCCCATATGATACCTGTTCATCTGAACATATTTGATTTCAAGCAATCCCATAAGTGCCCCCTTTGGACAGAAGGGAGAATTAGGTGATACTACTACAGAATAGCCTTAATCACCTGACTTTAAAAAGGAAGGATGTGGACACAGTCAGGGATCACACAGCAGATGATTGTGTGGTAGAGGCCCATATTAAGGTTTAATGAAGACCTTGTCATCATTGGGTGGTTCATAATTGCTTGTGGAAGGGTTCACAGAGGTGTATATAAAGGCCCCCCATTCAGGAGTTCTTCACTCATTCACTGGATCCAACATCCACACCAATTTTGACAACTGAAAAAAGGTATGTTCTGTGCCACTATCTCTTCATTCTTTTGGTCCCCTAGATTTCAGGAGAGCTTGAGGTCTTGAGGATGTAGTCCAGCAGCTCTGGTTTTGCAATGGTACTGGCTCACTATATTTCTTACTCTTGGTGGCAAGTCTTGGTCTCCTGCCTCATGGGGAGCTGTTCATGGACAAAAGCATGATTTCTTAGATGCTAATTCAGATTCAAAATTTACTTCTCTCTTGAGCATGTGGAATGCAAGATCTCAATCAGATCTTCTGGATACACCATTTCTCATAGAACATGTCTTTATTCATTCACAGAGATGCTAGGATCTTGCCTTCAGGCCTCAAGTTTGTCAGAATTTTAAGACTAGAATGTTTGCCTACTATTGTCTTGCACAGGATCTAAAATAGGTTTGGGGTTTTTCTGACCAAGCACACATTTCAAATTGATCTACAGCTATAATGGTTAAATGTAATTCACCTGTCAAACATGTACGTTTGTGTGGAAACCAGCACGGCCTGTGGCTCCCGATGGAGAAGGAGATGGTTCCTGATCAATCTGTTGTTCAATTCCTGAAATGGCACAGCACACCTGACCGGAGCAAGAATCAAGGATCAATACTCTAGATAAGCAGAAGGGTAGAGATGCATAGCCAAGACAATACTGCATCCCATTTTGTAACCAAAATGTACTTTTAGGATCACTCAGAGGGAAACATGATGTGAAAATCATGTTTTTTCTGGTCACCTGAATGCAGAGCATATGTCTACAGTGTTTTAATACGCCTGAGGACGTTGTGTTCACTTAATGGGAAATCCCTTGCTTTCTTTCAGCTCTGCCTTCCCTCTCCACCGCTAAGATGTCCTGCTGCTCCAATTGTTGCTGCTCTCCCAGCTGCTGCAAGTGCTGCTGCTGCCCCTGCTGCTGCTGCACTCCTTGCTGCTGCTGCACTCCTTGCTGCTGCTGCACTCCTTGCTGCTGCTCTTCCCCCTGCTGCTGCAACTCTTGCGGCTGTGGTTCCTGTGGCTGTGGATCTTGCGGCTGTGGTTCCTGTTGCTGCTATCCTAAGCAAGGCTGTTGCTGAAGAATTTCAGTGAAGTGTTGAGAGCTGCTGCCTTCTCCATGCTGGCGGAGTCCTTGGATTCATCCATTTCTGTGCCTTAAGTTTATTCCTGCCTCCTTCTTCAACCCTGGATTCTTCTCATCTCCTTCTTACTTTGCTTTGTTTTCCTTCAAGGAGGCATGCCAGTTGTCTTCTCTTTATCATCATGGTGGTCCTGGGTGTCATTCTCTTTTCATCTCTTTGAATAACTCCACTGTGGAGAAAATAATCTATCTATACAGCAGTTAATAAAAATTCTAAAGCATAGTACAGAGTCTTGTGTTCCTTTGCCTTGAGATGGGGAATGTGTCATGGATCACTGCATAAGTCATCTGCTTTGCAAACATCTCCTGATGAAGGGCTGCTGGACTAGAAAGGATCAGAAGCTGAGCTCTTGAGGAGGACATCTCCATCTCACATACAATATTGGGAAATGGGCCATAGTTCATTGGAAGGGCCCATGTATGACACATATAACATCCCAGGTTCACTAGCTGTTATCTCTCCTTGAATAAATAGATGTAGGAAAAACCAGGAGCAGCAAGACCCATTGCCTGAGATCTGGTGTTGGATCACTAAAACCTGATTTAAGTGATGTATAGTAGGGATTTCTTGATAGGCACAATCTGCAGGAGGCTCTGTCTTGCAAACCACTCTTTAGTGGTGCCTCACTTTGTGGGGAACTTCAGGTGAATTGAAGCAAGAGCCCTCTGTCACAGAGCCATGGAAGAAAAATGCTAGATCAGACAAAAATGGGGGTCCTTAGATCTAACCTATGGTAATAGTAGTGTGAGGGACATGGCTGAATTGAATGCCTGGGAAGAGTCTGACTCTGGAGATGAAGGAATGCTAGTACAGAGGGAGCCACAGTCTGACTCTCGAGATGAGGGATTGCAGTCACAGACACAGCCGGAGTGGGTTAATTCAGCCCCCCTTCACCAAGAGTTCCCAGACTCAGATAGAGCAGCAGACTCGGAAAGCTCGCAGTCAGAGGGAGGGGAGGAGATAGATGACATTGAGGAGCTTGCTATGCAATCGGGAGGTGGGCAATGTTTAGAGGGATCTTTGTTTGATAGCGGGGGGGGGAGTTCACCCACCTTCTCCCCAAACCAGAAGAGCTGAAGGGTTAAAATGCAACAGAAGTACAAGAGAGGAAGGCCTGGACTTTGGCGCCCTTCATTCTGAGAAAGGGCGGAAACTCAGAGTGACCAACTCATAGCTAAGAGCAGCAGGCTCGGAGCAATGCTCTGGATGTTAGTGGTAAATAAAGGTGCCATGAACCTGCCAGAGACTCATTAATTCTTACTGGAGCTTGCTTGCCTGCCTGAGATCATTACAAGTAGTAGTAGCAGTAGCAGCAGCAGTATTAATAAATGTTTACAATGATTTTATTTATTAAGAGGGAGAGAGTCCATGGCACAGGAATCCAATGCCAGATGTTCTGAGCAGGCTGAGGAATCAATAAGCTTTCAGTTCTAAGAGAACTGGGGATTTGAGACTGGCGATTAGGCCACCAGGATATTATAGGATTCCAACTCCCATCAGACACTGCCAGAATGACCAGTGATAAAGGATGGCGGGAATTGTAGTCCAGAAACATCTGGAGGGGCCACACATTCCTCATCTGTGTCTAAGGTCCTGGACTGACTGAGCAACTCATGTGTTGTCTATTCATCCCTATGGATGCCATTTTGGCTAGGGGGTGAGAATTACAAGGTTAACTACAAAGAAACAGCTCTAATGAAGGGTGTGTGCACAGTCAACACCAGATGATGTTGTAGTTGTCTTCTTCTCTGGAAGGGTCAGGCTGGGGAGGCAGTGTCCACCATTCCTCCCCTGCTCAGTTGCTGACACTCTGTCACAGAATGTTGAAGGACAAAATTGATCAGACTTAGGTAGGGGGTGGGTCTATCTAGTTCAGCAGCTGGTGTCCCACAGTGTTCAAACAGATGTTTCCTGGAAACCCCCAAAAGGAAGATTTCTGAGGGGTGTTGTTTGTGAGTGTGTAGAAGCGTGCCGTTATCCTTTTTATTGGTGCCGTGAGAAACAATCCAAATGAATATGAGTGTATTTGCAAGCTTTTATTTAGTCCACAAACATTACTTAATTTCATTTTTTATTGAAACATTGTGTTTCTATTTAAATGTATTGAAGTCATTTGCATAATTAACTGCTTTAGTTTTGGCCATAGCAGACAGATGAAGAATGAAATAACAGAAGCTGAACTGTAGAAGAACGTAAACAGTGACTGTGACTATTCATGTGGCAAATATATCTGTCTCCATACATCATTAGATACAACCTAGTTGCAGCAGTAGTAATACTTTTTTTTTAGCAGTGATGAATATATTTATTAAGAGAAAACAAGCACATGAGCAGAGAAATCCAATGCCAGATGTTCCGAGCAGGCTGAGGAATCAATGTTTCAGTTCTGAAATAAATTCATAGGCTTGGGATTGGGAATTGGGCCACCAGGGTATTGTAGGATTTCAACTCCCATCAGACCTTGCCAGAATGGCCAGCAATAAAGGATGGTGAGAATTGTAGTCCAGAAACATCTGGAGGGGCCACACATTCCTCATCTGTGCCTAAGGTCCTGGACTGACCGAGCAACTCATGTTGTCTATCCATCCCTATGAGTGCCATTTTGGCTAGGGGGTGAGAATTACAAGGTTAACTACAAAGAAACAGCTCTAATGAAGGGGGTGTGCACAGTCAAGGATCATACACCAGATGATGTTGTAGTGGAAGCCAATGCCGTGTTCTAATGGAGATATGAGCATTTTTGAGTAATGGCTCACTACTAGGGGGAACAGTCGCAGAGCTGCACAAGAAGGTCCACCACCTGGTAGTTGCTCACTGACTCAGAGAATGCCATATCGGATCTGGTTTCTCATACTAGACTACAAGGTTAGCTGTATGACAGCGTTTATGCAAATAACTGAGATATTAGTGAATCGAAGGACAATCCCAGACTCACAGCTGTGATGGACAGAGTGAGTCAAGATCCCAAGGAGGTCTATCAAAAGCTCTTCTTTTGCCAAGGGTCTCGTAATCGCTGCAAAGAAAGCTAGGATATCCCACTGAGGTATGGGTTCATTTAGCACCCCAGTGTTGATGAACTTAGAGTATAGTTCAGTTCCTAGTGGGAGGCAGAATTCATATACATGGGTGAATAAATCCGTGGGCTAAGAAAGGAGATCTTGGAGGAGGAGGGGTGATCAAATCAGTTGCTATCTTCAATGTTATCAAAATACATTAGCCTGGATCCACAAGTAGCACTCAAAATGATGCACTCAAAATGATGAAAAGTATAATCTCTTCCCTTTCATAGCCATTCAATCAATGAGGTTTTCAGGAGAGAGCCTCATGCAAATACCACCTATCAGGAAATCCCTACTACACACCAATTTAATCAGGTTTTTAGTGTTCTGTTTTTAAAACTCCTTCCTTCTACACACCAGACAGGTGCCTCTGATGGGGAACTGTCCTAGACTTCAGAAAAAGGGAATAGCTTCTCCCCATCCTCATTACATCCATTTGCTCAAGGAGAGATAAGATCCACTACTCTGTAATATTACATATGGTATGTACAGTTGTTTATGGTTTTTTATATTAATTTTGCTGTAAAAATGTGTGAGATTACCATATTGTATTTATTTGCATTACCTACAGCCTGTTCTACTGATGAAGCCTAGGATGGCGAAACAAGGCTAATATTCCGGAAATCCTTGTCTTAGACTCTGTGAAAGGATTCTGTGGAACTGCAACAACCCTTCACGTGGATTATTGGACTCTATGAACAGACAGGTGGAATAGACACTTATACATGTATGGACCTTATGCATGAACTGACCAGAGAATGAACTGATCCACAGGGTCTTCTGCTTTTTTCATTGAACTTTATGAGACTTTCGTTGGAATCTACAATTTGATCCAATGAATAGTATACCTTATTTATTCAAAAGTACAGCTGGTTACGTCTTGTGTGTTTATCAAGGAGAGATACCGGCTAGTGATCCTTGGATGTTACATGTGTATCAGGGCCTGGCTAGATAAGGAGGAATGGTGGGAGGCTACAGCCAGCGGGAAAAGGACCCCCCACCAGGGGAACATCAGAACTGGAAGCCTCTGAGCCAGGACAATGATGGTGGGATACAGGACAGTTCAGAGAAAGAAGGGGAACAGACAGGCTGGAGGCTGAGCAAGCCACAGTTTTAAGTTACAGTAAAGCAGCTGAGAAGGAGGAGGAGGCTGAGGCTGTGACAGATCCACAGCAACCTGCCAGTTCCACTATTTTCCTCTCTCCTCCTCCCCTGTCTCCAAGAAAGAGGAGGATGTTACATGAGCAGAACGAAAGGCACAGAGAACCTCTCCTCAAATGCGTTTGTGATGGTTAGGAAGGGAGCTGGCTGGGGAAGAGGCTTAAGAGGCTCAGATTATCAGTTCTGGCAACTGTTTCATCAGGCTAGTCCTGCTAGTGGAGACCTCTTGTTTTTGTTTCATATCTCGAATAGAGAATTAACTTTACTGATCCTCTCTGAGTCCCAGTGCTGAACCGCAACTGAACCAGCCCTGACAGGGTGCCATGCATGTGCTCTCCCAGTGAGATATGGCCCCCTTTCCAATATTGTATGTGAGATGGAGATAAGCTCCCCAGGAGCTCAGCCATTGAACTTTTCTAGGCTGGGAGCTCTTCAGCTGGAGATTCTTGGAGAATGCAAAACAGATCACCTATTTGAGGATCTATGCCGTATTCTGCATCTCAAGGTAAAGGGACACAACAAGGCTCTGTACCATGATTTGGAATGTTTATTAATTGCCACAGGGAAAGGTTTTCTTTTCACAGAGGAGTTCTTCAAATACATGAAAGGAGAGTGACTCCCTAGACAACTAAGGTGATAAAGAGAAGACAACTGGCATGCATCCTTGAAGGAAAATAAAGCAAAGTAAAAAGGAGATGAATCCAGGGTTGTAGAAGGAGGCAGGAATGAACTTAAAACAAAGGAACAGATGAATCCAAGGAGTCTGCCAGCATGGAGGAGGCAGCAGATCTCAACCTTTCACTGAACACTTTAGCAGCAGCCTTGCTTAGGATAGCAGCAACAGGAACCACAGCCGCAACAGCCACAGCCACAGGAACCACAGCCGCAAGAGTTGCAGCAGCAGGGGGAAGAGCAGCAGCAAGGAGTGCAGCAGCAGCAAGGAGTGCAGCAGCAGCAGGGGCAGCAGCAGCACTTGCAGCAGCAGGGAGAGCAGCAACAATTGGAGCAGCAAGACATCTTAGCGGTGGAGAGGGAAGGCAGAGCTGAAAGAAAGCAAGGGATTTCCCATTAAGTAAACACAACGTCCTCAGGCGTATTAAAACACTGTAGACATATGCTCTGCATTCAGGTGACCAGAAAAGACATGATTTTCACATCATGTTTACCTCTGAGTGATCCTAAAAGTACATTTTGGTTAGCAAAATTCCAACATTTCTGCTGGGATGCAGTGTTGTCCTGGTTATGAATCTCTACTCTTCTGCTTATCTAGAGCATTGATCCTTGATTCTTGCTCAGGTCAGGTGTGCTGTGCCATTTCAGGAATTGCACAACAGATTGTTCAGGAACCACCTCCTTCTCCACCGGGAACCACAGGCCCTGCTGGTTTCCTCATGAACACACATGTTTGACAGGTGAATTATATTCAACCATTATAGTTGTAGATCAATATGAAATGTGTGCTTGGTAAGAAAACCCCCGCCCCCATTTTAGATCCTGTGCAAGACGATAGTAGGCAAATTTCTAGTCCTAAAATGCTGAGAGAATTGAAGCCTGAAGGCAAGATCCTAGCTTCTCTGTGAATGAGTAAAGACATGTTTTGTATCCAGAAGACCTTTTTGAGATATTGAATCCCTTGTGTCCAAGAGAGTCTTGAATTTGAAATAGCATCTAAGAAATCATGCTTCTGTCCATGCACAACTCCCCATGTGGCAGGAGGCCAAGATTTGTCACCAAGAGTAAGATAAATAGTGAGCAAGATGAAGTGAAAAACCAGAGCTGTTAGACTGCATCCTCAAGACCTCAAGTTCTCCTGAAATCTAGGGTACCAAAAGAATGAAGAGATAGTGGGACAGAACATACCTTTTTCAGTAATAAGAACCGGTGTGGATGTTGGATCCAGTGAATGAGTGAAGAACTCCTGAATGGTGGGCCTTTATATACACCTCTGTGAATCCTTCCGCAAGCAATTATGAACCATGCAATGATGACAAGGTCTTCATTAAACCTTAATATGGGCCTCTACCACACAATCATCTGGTGCGTGATCCTTGACTGTGTCCACATTCTTCCTTTCTAAAGTCAGGTGATGAAGGCTATTCTGCAGTAGTAACACTCTAATTCTCCCTTCTGTCCAAAGGGGGCATTTATGGGATTGCTTGAAATCAAATATGTTAAGATGAATAGGCAGCAAATGGGCTTCTCTGAAAGATCTGGTGCCTAAGGGATTTAGTTTTCAGATTGTTTAGCTGTGGACACAACATTTAGGCCACTCTTTCTTAAAAAAACCCGCAGCATGTATAAAGTGATGTTAATAAGACAATGATTTAGGATGATAGATATTTTAAGGACACTGGATTGAAACCACTGCTAGTCACACTCAGAGCAGGCCCATTAAAGTCCATAGAAATGGCTAACTTAGGTTTGCCTACTCTAAGTAGAACTCAGCTGGATGCAAGCCAATTGCTTTTGCATGGTTCAGATGTCAGGTGAAAATTAGGCTGTGGAGCCCAAGTGTTCGTCTAGCAATTATTTTTTGCTGTAATGAACATTTGTTAAAGCTACATATTAAATAAAAATATGTGCAACTTCATTCACTGTCCTGCTCAGCTCCTTTTAAAAAAAATAAAAAATAAAAGATGGCACATGCTATTGACTTCTGCTCATTGCTGATAAATAAGTGTTATGAGGATCAAATTCCAAGACCTGGGAATACAATCGTCAGGTGCTTTGAGCTTGAGGCAGGAAGTACAGTCAGAAGATCTGGAGAATTTTTCCTGGCTAAAAAAACAACAACAGTGCAGGATCTCAATGAGAAGCTCTCATTATTTCCGTTCATCATAGCCTAATTGTTTTAAAACAAATCCCATAACTGCCCCTTCATCTGGCCTGAGAATTACAGTGTTTCCAGAATGCAGTTTTAATTTTTTCTGTATTTATATAGATAAATAATAGGGGTTGTGAATACAGTCACAGATCACGCACCAGCTAATAATGTGTGGTGGAGGCCAACGTCAAGGTTTAATGTAGAGCTTCTCATTCATTATTAGTGCCTCATGGCTTGCGGAAGGGTTCACAGAGCCATATAAAAGGACCACAATTCTGGATTCCTTCATTCACTCTCTGGATCCAATATCCACATACCAATTCCTATAGTCAACAAAGGTAAGCTTGTTTCCAAATATTTAATCATTCTTCTTGTTTTCTTCATTGCAGGGAAATGAAAATTCTGAGCAGATACTGCAGTGGCTCTGGTCTTGGAAAATCATTCTGAACGGAACGTGCACAGGAGCTAACAGTCTCAAAACTGGATTTTTTTTAGTGTTTCAGATTCCAGCATCTCAACTGGCATATTTTATTTCATAATGCTAAAGTGTTTTCTATAACTGACTTTTTATATGTTTGTTGGCACGGCAAAGGCCAAAGTAGATGGTATCATCGAATTATCTCTTCATGTCTGTTTCATGGATTTGCAATTTTTAGTTCTGAGGACTGACCATTTAAGCCATCTTTGGGCTGTTAACTGGAGTCCTCAGGGCAACTATGAAGTAGTGACTTCCCTGGAGATAATAACTTTTTCACATATCAACTGAAGAATATTTCATGCATTTTAGATACATACATATATATAATAATTGATGTCAGCAGCATAAAAAATGTAACACATAGATATAACCAGCCCATGTGTAATATGCATCCAGCTATGGTAGAATCTGGATTTCCTCAAGGCTCTTGTTTATTTTATACTTGAGGAAACCTCTGAGTTCCCCTTAACACAGAAAGCAAAATGGTCCTGGATTTACAAGGAAGGCAGAATCACTATTGAATTCTTGGTTGGACAAATTGGTCCATTTCAGCATTCATCAGGCAGGTGTTTCTCCCATGCTTTATACAGCAAGCAAATCTTAGTTGAATATAGGGAAATTATTTCAGCTGTGTCACAAGTAGGAGGAAAGGATGTGAAATAGGCAGCTCTTAACGCAAAGCACCAGTAAAATGTGTCTTCAACACATCTGACGATGTATCGCTTAGTTAACTTGTGATCCCTTGATTTCCTGCAGCTCAAGCTTCCTTCTCTTCCTCAAGATGTCCTGCTGTTGCAAGTGTGGCTGCTCCCCTTGCTGCTGCAAGCAGTGCTGCTGTTCCCCCTGCTGTGGCTGCGGCTGTTGCAAGCAGTGTTGCTGCTCCCCCTGTTGTTGCAAGCAGTGTTGCTGCTCCCCTTGCTGCTGTTGTTCCCCCAGCTGTTGCTGCTCCCCCTGCTGCTGCTGTTCCCCCTGCTGTGGTTCCGGGTGCTGTGGGTCTTCCTGCTGTGGCTGCAAATGCTGAAGAACCCCAAGGGGAGCTCTGAATGCAAACAGGGAGTCTACAGCATACAGTCCAATGAATAATCCCACCATCAGGAGCTCAGGCGTCAAGGCTGCTGGTTGACTCCTTGCACTCATCTTCCTGATTCACTCGGCCATTCTCTAACAAGGAAGACATTTGAAATGTGTGTGACTCTCTTTTCTCACTCGTTTCTATCTCTGCTACATTTCTGAACCTTCTGCTATTGTAGAATCTACCTGCTCTCATCGCAACAAATAAAACGATAAAGCATCTCTTATAGTTTGGTGTATCTTTCCCTTAAATTGGGGTGAGGGGAGACTTCTGGATAACTGTTGAAACTCTCACACTCCCAAGAATATAATTCCCAACAAATTCCTCACTTTCCTTCACTAATCATTTCATTGCCCAGAAGGTGAAGGAAGCAGTAAGGAGATTATCTATATTGGACCTGGTCCTTACCAACTGGCAGGAATTCATCATTGAATTAGAAGTACTGGGGACCTGGGAAGGAACTGATCATGTCTTCTTGGGTTTCATGATACAGAGACATGGGAAATCTGGATGTATTTGAAAATGGGTGAGATCCCATGTGAAAAGGATCTAGGAGTCTTGGTTGACCACAAACTTGACATGAGCCAACAGTGTGACGCGGCAGCTAAAAAAGCCAATGCAATTCTGGGCTGCATCAATAGGAGTATAGCATCTAGATCAAGGGAAGTAATAGTGCCACTGTATTCTGCTCTGGTCAGACCTCACCTGAAGTACTGTGTCCAGTTCTGGGCACCACAGTTCAAGAAGGACACTGACAAACTGGAACGTGTCCAGAGGAGGGCAACCAAAATGGTCAAAGGCCTGGAAACGATGCCTTATGAGGAACGGCTAAGGGAGCTGGGCATGTTTAGCCTGGAGAAGAGGAGGTTAAGGGGTGATATGATAGCCATGTTCAAATATATAAAAGGATGTCACATAGAGGAGGGAGAAAGGTTGTTTTCTGCTGCTCCAGAGAAGCGGACACGGAGCAATGGATCCAAACTACAAGAAAGAAGATTCCACCTAAACATTAGGAAGAACTTCCTGACAGTAAGAGCTGTTCGACAGTGGAATTTGCTGCCAAGGAGTGTGGTGGAGTCTCCTTCTTTGGAGGTCTTTAAGCAGAGGCTTGACAACCATATGTCAGGAGTGCTCTGATGGTGTTTCCTGCTTGGCAGGGGGTTGGACTCGATGGCCCTTGTGGTCTCTTCCAACTCTATGATTCTATGATCCCATGGTCAGAAAAACTCAAAGAGAAGGGAGTCCAAGAGGGATGGGAGTTTCTTAAAGGCAAAATATTGAAGGCACAAAGACAGAGAATACCAACAAGTTCCAGACAATTGCAGACTATTCCAACAAGAAAGAAAAGTTGGAGTCCTCTAAAGAAATCAGTGGCTTATAGATGAAATTTCAGAAGGGCATATCTGCTAAATGGAGGAAATGAGAAATCATGAAGGAAGGGTATACACCAGTAGCCAACAGATACAGGATGAAGGTCAGGCAAGCAAAAGCTCTGAATGACCTCGGTCTTGCAAAAGAGGTGAAAATGCTGAACCCATACACTGTCCCTCTCTTCACTTATTATTAAAGCAGAACCTAACCTGGTGACAACAGAATAAAAGGTGCAAGGAAGGAACTGCAGCCTCAGGTAGGAAAAGAGGTGGCATGGGAACACCTAGCTACTTTAAATGGATTCAAATTGGCAAGGCCTGATGAGGTGCACCCAAAGATACTAAAGGAGCTTACAGATATAACCACAGAGCCTCTGTCCATAATTTTTGAGAATCCACAGTCAGATGTCTTGCCCCAGATGACAGAGTGGGGCAGCATCAAGGTTTAATGCAGACCATGATCCACAGGACTTGTTATTTGATGATCATAACACATATTTATCAGCAATGAGCAAACATGAATAGCATTTGCCACCATATTGTGGATGTTTGCCTAGCTGACCAGGAGGGTGAACAATTGCAGTCCCATATTTTTTTGATTTGATATGTGGCTTTCACAAATGTTTACTACAGCAAAAATTAAGTGCTATGCTACTGTAAAACATTTGGGCTGCCTCCGATGACTGTCTTCCAGGATTATGTCACACAGAAAGAATATCACAGCCTAATTTGCACCAGACATCTGAGCCGTGCAAAAATAATTGGCTTGTATCCAGAAGATCTGCTTAGAGTAGAAGCATTGAACAAACCTTAGTCAGCCATGTCTATGAACTTTAATGGGCCTGCCCTGAGTACATGTTGCATGCTGTACACAGAAAGAATGTCCTAAAGGTTTTGTCCGCAGGTATATGATCTAAAAACTAATACCCTATGGCATCAGATCTCAGAGAGAAACACATATGATGCCTGTTCATCTGAACATAATTGATTTGAAGCAATTCCATAAGTGCCCCCTTTGGACAGAACTGGGAATTACAGTGTTGGAACTGCCAAATAGCTTTAATCACCTGCCTTTAAAATGGACGGATGTGGACAGAGTCAAGAATCATGTACCTGATGATTGTGTGGTAGAGGACTTTTAATAAAGACCTCGTCATCATTGAGTGGTGCATAATTGCTTGCAGAAGGATTCACAGAGGTATATATAAAGGCCCACCATTCAGGAGATCTTCACTCACTCACTGGATCCAACATCCACACGAATATTATCACTGAAAAAGGTATGTTCTGTCTTCATTCTTTTGGTTCCCTAGATTTCAGGAGAGCTTCAGGTCTTGAGGATGTTGTCTAACAGCTCCGGTTTTGCAATGAAACTGCCTCACTATATTTCTTATTCTTGGTGACCAATCTTGTTCTCCTGCCACATTGGGAGTTGTGCATGGAGAAAAGCGTAATTTCTTAGATGCTAATTCTAACTCAAAGCCTACTTTTCTCATGAGTGCAAGGGATTGAAGATCTCACGCAGGTCTCTTGAAAATGCCATTTGTTACAAGACATGTCATTATTCATTCAAAGAGAAGTTGGGATCTTGCCTTTAGGCCTGAATTCTTTCAGCATTGTAGGACTAAAATGTTTGCCTAATACTGTGTTGCACAGGATCTAAGATAGTCTTTTTTCTGCCAAGCATGTCATCTGTTTCCTAATAGGATGTTGGGAGCTCAGAGAGAATCCTCTCAAATATGTTAGCCTGACTTCCGGTGACTTCCCAAGGGAGACTCAGAAGAGGCCAGTTTATGCATTCCTTTCCTTGATGCAACATGTAGCAATCTTTAAATATACATTTCATATTGGTCTTAAGCTGCAATGTTTGTATGGCGTTCTTAATATTGTGTTGTGTTTGCTTAATGAGAAATCCCTTGAATCCTTTCAGCAATACCTTCCCTCTCCACCGCTAAGATGTCTTGCTGCTCCAATTGTTGCTGCGCTCCCTGCTGCTGCAAGTGCTGCTGCTGCCCCTGCTGCTGCTGCAGTCCTAGCTGTTGCTGTGTTCCTTGCTGCTGCTGTTCCCCCTGCTGCTGCAACTCTTGCGGCTGTGGTTCCTGTGGTTGTGGCTGTTGTGGCTGTGGTTCCTGTTGCTGCTATCCTAAGCAAGGCTGCTGCTGCTGAAGTTCAGTGAAGTGTTGAGAGCTGCTGCCTCCTCTGTGCTGGCGGACTCCTTTGATTCATCTGTTCCTGTGCCTTAAGTTTATTCCTGCCTCCTTCTACAACCCTGGATTCTTCTCATCTCCTTCTTACTTTGCTTTGTTTTCCTTCAAGGAGGCATGCCAGTTGTCTTCTCTTTATCATCATGGTGGTCCTGGGTGTCATTCTTTTTTCATCTCTTTGAATAACTCCTCTATGGGGGACGGATAATATGTTCATATGTCCGTTAATAAAGATTCTAAAGCACAGTAGAGTGTTCTTGTGTTCCTTTGCCTTGAGATGGAAAATGTGTCATAGATCCTGCATAAGTCATCTGCTTTGCAAGCATCTCCAGCTAAAGGGCTGTTGGCCTAGAAAGGAGCAGAAGCTGAGTTCTTGGGGAGCTCATCTCCATCTCACATGCAATATTGGATAGGGGGCCATATCTCACTGGAAGGGCACATGCATGACACACATAACATCCCAGGTTCACTAGCTATTATCTCTCCTTGAATTAATGGGTGTAGTGAACACAAGGAAGAGCAAGGTCCTTTGTCTGAGATCTCGGACAGATGCCCATCAAAGGCACCTGTCTGGTATGTAACGGCAGAGAATTCTAAAAATAGGTGCTGCCTCACACAAAACCTGATTAAATCAGTGTGTGGTAGGGATTTCCTGATAGGTGCTCTCTGCAGGAGGCACTGTCTCATAGGAGCCAACTCCTACAAAGCCCCCACAAGAAAATATTTTAGGGGGCTGGGCTCCCCCAAGTTGAGGGGCATTGCCATTCAAATGGTGTGTGTGCATTCATGTGGGTTGGGGCATATCTAGGCCTCCATAATATTTTATTCAAGTTGGCATCCCTGATCTTCCTCCTGCAAACCACATTGATTGGATGGCTATGAAAGGGAAGAGGTGATAATTTAAACTGCATCATATTGAGTGCTACTTGTGGATCCAGCCTAATATATTTTGATAATGTTGATGAAAGCAACTGTTTCGACCACCCCATCTCCTTTGAGATCTCTTCTCAAATTCCTCTGTTGCTTCGCTGATCGTTTCATTGCCCAGAAGGTGAAGGAAGGAACCAGGGAATCATCTATATTGGACCTGGTCATCACCAATAGGCAGGAATTGATCTTTGAATTTGAAGTACTGGGGACCTTGGAAGGAAGTGATCATGTCCTCTTGGGTTTCATGATACACAGACAAGGGAAATCTGGATGTATTTTGGATATGTACTCTGGATTTAAGAGGGCTGATTTCAAAAAGATGGGAGTTTCTTAAAGCTGAAATATTGAAGGAACAAATGCAGACAATACCAAAAAGAAAGAAAAGTTGGAGGCATCTAAAGAAACCAGTGGGGCTGCATAAGTAGCTTATAGAAGAGATGAGATTTCAGAAGGGCATATCTGCTAAATGGAGGAAATGAGAAACATGAAGGATGGGTATGCACCAGTGGCTAACAGTTGCAAGATGAAGGCCAGGCAAGCAAAAGCTCAGAAGGATCTTGGTCTTGCAAGACAGAATGAAATAACAAAAGTGGTTTCATCAGCTATGTTTGAAGAACAAGAAAGCAGTATGACCTCTGGGTGGAGAGGACAAAGACATGCTATTGGGTGAAGGAGGTGAAACTGCTCAACCCCTACATTGTCCCTCCTGTCACTTAAAATTAAAGCAGAACTCAACCTGGTGACAACAGAATAAAAGGTGTAAGGAAGGAACTGCAGCCTCAGGTAGGAAAAGAGGTGGCAAGGAACACCTAGCTACTTTAAATGGATTCAAATTGGCAAGGCCTGATGAGCTGTGCCCAAGGATACTAAAGGAGCTTGCAGATATAACCACAGAGCCTCCGTCCATAATTTTTGAGAATCCATGGAGGAAACGTGAGGTCCCTGCAGACTGGACAAGGGCAGATGCTGTTCCCATCTTCAAACAGTTTGTATGTGGGGAGAAGACTCACGTAGCTACAGACTGGTCAGCTTGACATCAATACCAGGAAAGATTATAGCACAGATAATTAAACAGTTGACCTCTGAGCACATAGAAAAGGATGTTGCGATTACTAAGACTCAACATGGATTTCTCAAAAAATTGTTCATACCAGATGAATCTCAATTCTTTTTCTGATAGATTAGCTTGGTGGATCACGGGGCTGCTGCAGAAATAGTGTACATTGATTTAACTAAGGCTTTGCACAAAGTTCCCCGTGGCAGTTGTAGTGTTTTGATGATGGGATGGAGACGGAGAACCTGCCACCAGAAATTCATAGAATAATAGAATCATAGAATTGGAGGAATCATAGAATTGGGAGGAAACCCCAAAGGGCATTTAGGAAGGAAGGATTGTAGCTCCGTGATAGAGCATCTATTTTGCATGCAGAAAAGTCTAAGTTCATCTCCGGAGAGCTGATGCCAGTCAGTGTCCATCTTATAATGAAATGCCTCCATGCAAAATGGGTAAATTATTGGAATTTTGAGAGTATTTTGTTTGTTTGTTAAATAATGGAAGGATGTAGGGATATTGAGGCTTATTTGAACTAGTAGCCATTTGCGTCTACTTATCTTCAGCCTACCAGGTAAATTCCCAGCCTCCCATCAGTTGGGGTAGTGTAAGATCATGTGTGTATTTGTGTGTGTTTTACCTTTCATTGTCTAAAAGCTGATTGCTGGAAGATCCCAGAGAAGAAGAAGAAGGTCTTCATGCAGTGCATAGCTAAAACAATGAAAGGTGCTCCCACGGGAGGCTGTGTTGACCACCAACCTAGATGGCTTTAAAGCAGGAGTTGACAAATTCATGGAGGTGGAATTTCCCAGAGCTACTAACCACAATGGCTGTGCAATGTCTCCAAGTTTTAGGCAGTAATGGTTCTTAATACCAGTTGCTGGAAACCACAGTGGTCTTCCGTTTGTGTTCTGATTGTGTGCCATAGGCCAGGGGTGGCCAGCTCCCAAGAGACTTTGATCTACACACAGAGTTAAAAAGTGGCAGTGGGGTTTAGGTCAAAGTTGTTGAGTTTTTTAAGGGAGGAGGTAAAATGTTGAGCTTTTTTTAGGGGAGCCACAGTTGTTCAGAGTCTTTTGGGGGAGCCAGTGATCTACCAGTGATCTACCACAGATCTCCAGTGATCTACTGGTAGATTATGATCTACCTGTTGGACATGCCTGCTATAGGCATCTGGCTCGCCATTGTGAGGACAGGATGCAAGACCAGACAGGCCATTGATATGATTGAGCAAGCTCTTCTTAGAATCATAGAATCTTAGAGTTGGAAGGGAGTCAAGAGTCATCTAGTCCAACCCCATGTTTGTATGTTCTTAAATTACCTGGAACACAGTCATAAGGACAGAAGTAGACCACTCCAAATGACCCCTCCAGAAGAAATGACCAACTAGTTTCTTCAACTACCAAACAGTTTCCTACGGTGACTCCATTGAGATGTCTTCAGGAAGCATGCAAGCAGAGATTGGAAGTGAGCAACACTGCTGCTGAAGATTTTCTAACTGGAGATGTCAGTGGTTGAACCTTGGACATTCTGCTTACAGAACAGTTGCTCTGCTATTGCTTCTATACCATATATGTGAATGGTCCAATGACATGGTTGGTCCACCTACCCCAGAGTCATCTACCTACATCATCTTGGAGTAGTCCTTCAATAACTCAAGCAGCAGTGCATTTTCCCCAATCCCCCTGGATCATTCAATGCCACCGATTGGGGTGGGGTATGATGTACATTGAAAGTAGTGCTGCTCACAAACATTGAGCCTCCCCTCAATTCAATTTAAGGTGAAGATAAAAGAAGACTTTAGGAGACGGTTTGCCATTTTATTAGTTGCCATGCAAGCAGGTAGATTGTACAATAAAAGAAGAATTAGAAATGTAGAAGAGAGAGAAAGAGAAAGAGTCACACACATTAAGAGTCATGATGACACCATGGGAAATGCCTTGTTAGAGATGGCTCCTAGGAGAACATCTAGGCGAGTCAAAGAGTGCAGAACTAAAAGAGGGGAGGAAGACACAACTTGAGGATTAGGCACATTCCAGAGAGATATAAAGTCTGAATGTGAGGAATCAAGCAGTAGCCCTTGAAGTCAGTACTCATGGTGGTGGGATTATTCAATGGACTATCAATTGTAGATTCCCTGTAAACATTGAGAGCTTCCCTTGGGGTTCTTCAGCATTTGCATTGCTTAGGATAGCAGCATTTGCAGCCACAGCAGGAAGACCCGCAGCACCCGGAACCACAGCAGGGGGAAGAGCAGCAGCAGGGGGAAGAGCAGCATTGCTTGCAACAACAGGGGGAGCAGCAACACTGCTTGCAACAGCCACAGCCACATCCGCAGCCGCAGCAGGGGGAACAGCAGCACTGCTTGCAGCAGCAAGGGGAGCAGCCACACTGGCAACAGCAGGACATCTTGAGGAAGAGAAGTAAGCTTGGGCTGCAGGAAATCAAGGGATCACCAGTTAACTAAGTGCCACATCGTCTGATGTGTTAAATACACATTTTACTTTTCATTAAGCACTGCATATTTCACATACCTTTTCTCCTATTCGTGAGGGACCTGAAATTATTTGCCTATATTACACAAAGATTTGTGTGTCATATAAAATATGGGAGAAATGTCTGTCTGTTGAGTGTTGAAATGGAGCATTCTGTCCAACCAAGAATTCAATATTGGTTTTACCTTCACACTAAATCCTGGGCCATTTCCCCCTTTATCTAAAAAGAAACTCAGATGTGTCCCCCCGTATAAAAGCAAAAGGGCTTTGCAAGCAGTCTTGATTCTCTCACAGATTGATGTATATGACATGTTCCCTGGTTATTTCCCTGTGTCACCTTTTTATGTTCTAGATATCAGTAATTTTAGATGTATACTTGAAATATATCATGGGTGAAATATTCCTCCTCAGTTGATACGAGAAGAAATTTATATCTCTAGGGAAGTCACTACTGTAATAAGGACTCCATTCAACAGCCCAAAGGCAAGGGAAGTGGTCTGTCCTCAGAAATACAACTTATGAAAATGTAGCATCCATCACGCAGATATGTTGAAGAGATAATTAGATGATCCCATCAGGTAAAACCCAAAGAACCTACAAGGAGTCTGTTATTCAAAGCACTTTTCATCTATGTATTAAAATATGCCGGTTGAGATGCTGCAATCTGAAATGCTAACAGAATCCAAATTGGGAGACTGTTGGCTCCTCTGTTCATTTGATTCAGATGCATTTCACAAGACCAGAGTCACTGGCCTCCCTCAAACCTTCAGCTCCCCTGCAGTAAATAGGAAGAATGCATAAATATTGGAAATGAGCTTACCTTTGTTCAGTATAGGAGGTGCTGTGTGGATATTGGATCCAGTGTCTTGATGAAGTATTCCAAGAAGGTGGACCTTTTTATATACCTCTGTCAACCCTTCACAATCCATGATGCACAACTGAAGAATTAAATGGTCTGCATTAAACCTTGATGCTGCCACACACTGTCATCTGGGGCATGACCTCTGACTATATTCACAACCCCCCCTTTTTAGAGTATATGATTAAAACTGCATTCTGGAAACACTGTAATTCTTAGCCCTGATTAAAGGGGCAGTTATGGGACTGTTTTTGAAAACAATTACACTGAGATGAATGGGTGCCGTAGGAGTTTCTCATCGTGATCCAACACCTTCTTTTACCAGGAAATACCGTCGGATCTTCTGACTCTACCTCCCGCCCAGTGGCGTAGCGTGGGGGGTGCAGGGGGGGCGGACCGCACCGGGCGCAACATCTGGGGTTAGGGCAAATCAATGGGTTAGGGGGCGCAAATCCACGGGTTAGGGGGCGCAAATCCACGGGTTAGGGGGCGTAAATTACTTGCCTTGCCCCGGGTGCTGACAACCCACGCTACGCCACTGCTCCCGCCCCAAGCTCAAAGGATCTGACGTTTGGATCCATGGGACGTTATTTGATCCTCATAACACATATTTGTCAGCAATGAGCAAACATGAATAGCATTTCCCACCGTATTGTGGCTGTTTGGTTAGCTTAGCAGGAGGGTGAACAATAGCAGTCCCATTTTTTAAAAATTTTATATGTGGCTTTCACAAATGTTTACTACAGCAAAAATTAAGTGCTAGACTACTGCAGTACATTTGGGTTACCTCTGATGCCTGTCTTCCAGCATTCTGTCACACAGAAAGCATATCACAGCCTAATTTGCACCAGACATCTGAGCCATGCAAAAGTAATTGGCTTGTATCCAGAAGTTCTACTTAGAGTAGTAGCGCTGAAATGAATAAACCAAAGTCAGCCATGTCTATGAACTTTAATGGGCCTGCCCTGAGTACATGTTGCATGCTGTACACAGAAAGAATGTCCTAAAGGTTTTGTCCACAGGTAAATGATCTAAAAACTAATACCCTATGGCATCAGATCTCAGAGAGAAACACATATGATGCCTGTTCATCTGAACATAATTGATTTGAAGCAATTCCATAAGTGCCCCCTTTGGACAGAACTGGGAATTTCAGTGTTGGAACTGCCAAATAGCTTTAATCACCTGCCTTTAAAATGGACGGATGTGGACAGAGTCAAGAATCATGTACCTGATGATTGTGTGGTAGAGGACTTTTAATAAAGACCTCGTCATCATTGAGTGGTGCATAATTGCTTGCAGAAGGATTCACAGAGGTATATATAAAGGCCCACCATTCAGGAGTTCTTCACTCACTCACTGGATCCAACATCCACACCAAATTTTATTGCTGAAAAAGGTATGTTCTGTCTTCATTCTTTTGGTTCCTTTGATTTCAGGAGACCTTCAGGTCTTGAGGATGTAGTCTAACAGCTCCGGTTTTGCAATGAAACTGGTTCACTATATTTCTTATTCTTGGTGAGCAATCTTGTTTTGCTGCCTCATGGGAGTTGTGCATGGAGAAAAGCGTACTAATTAGATGCTAATTCTAATTCAAAACCTTCTTATCTCTTCAGTGCAAGGGATTGAAGATCTCACCCAGGTCTCTTGCAAATGCCATTTGTTACAACACATGTCTTTATTCATTCAAAGAGAAGTTGGGATCTTTCCCTTAGGCCTGAATTCTTTCAGCATTGTAGGACTAAAACGTTTGCCTAGTATTGTGTTGCACAAGATTTACTAAGATAGTCTTTTTTCTGCCAAGCATGTCATGTGTTGCATAATAGGATGTTGGCGGCTCAAAGAGAATTCTCTCAAGATATGTTAGCCTGACTTCCAGTGACTTCCCAAGGGAGATTCAGAAGAGGCCAGTTTATGCATTCCTTTCCTTGATGCAATGTGTAGCATTCTTTAATCATACATTTCATGTTGGTCTTAAGCTGTAATCTTTGGATATCTAAGGTGTCCTTAATATTGTGTTGTGTTTGCTTAATGAGAAATCCCTTGAATACTTTCAGCTCCACCTTCCCTCTCCAGTGCTAAGATGTCCTGCTGCCCCAATTGTTGCTGCTCTCCCTGCTGCTGCAAGTGCTGCTGCTGCCCCTGCTGCTGCTGCACTCCTTGCTGTTGCTGCACTCCTTGCTGCTGCTGCTGTTCCCCTTGCTGCTGCAACTCTTGCGGCTGTGGTTCCTGTGGCTGTGGCTGTTGTGGCTGTGGTTCCTGTTGCTGCTATCCAAAGCAAGGCTGCTGCTGCTGAAGTTCAGTGAAGTGTTGAGAGCTGCTGCCTCCTCCATGCAGGTGGACTCCTTGGATTCATCTGTTCCTTTGTCTTAAGTTTATTCCTGCCTTCTTCTACAACCCTGGATTCTTCTCATCTCCTTCTTACTTTGCTTTGTTTTCCTTCAAGGAGGCATGCCAGTTGTCTTCTCTTTATCATCATGGTGGCCCTGGGGGTCATTCTCTTTTCATCTCTTTGAATAACTCCTCTATGGGGGAGAAATATGTTCATGCAGCAGTTAATAAAGATTCTAAAGCACAGTAGAGTGTTCTTGTGTTTCTTTGCCTTGACATGGGGAATGTGTCATAGATCCTGCGTAAGTCATCTGCTTGGCAAGCATCTCCAGCTGAAGGGCTGCTGGGCCAGTAAGGATCAGAAGCTGAGTTCTTGAGGAGCACATCTCCATCTCTCACACAATATTGGGAAGGGGGCCATATCTCATTGGAAGGGCACGTGTAGGACACACATAACATCCCAGGTTCACTAGCTGTGAATTAATGTGTGTAGCAAACACCAGGAAGAGCAAGGCCCTTTGTCTGAGGTTTGGGACAGAGGTTTTGGGCCATTCAGAGGCACCTGTCTGGTATATAATGGGAGAGAGTTCCAAAAATAGGTGCTGACACGCGCAAAACCTGATTAAACTGCATCATATTGAGTGCTTCTTGTGGATCCAGCCTAATATATTTTGATAATGTTGATGAAAACAACTGTAAACCACCCCATCTCCTTTGAGATCTCTTCTCAAATTCCTCCGTTGCTTCGCTGATCGTTTCATTGCCCAGAAGTTGAAGGGCGCAACCAGGGAATCATCTATATTGGACCTGGTCCTTACCAATTGGCAGGAATTGATCTTTGAATTGGAAGTACTGGGGACCTTGGAAGGATCATGTCCTCTTGGGTTTCATGATACACAGACAAGGGAAATCTGGATGTATTTTGGACATGTACTTTGGCTTTAGGAGGGCTGATTTAAAAAAGCTTAAGTAATTGTTGGGTGAGATCCCATGGTCAGAAAAACTCAAAGAGAAGGGAGTCCAGGAGGGATGGGAGCTTCTTAAAGGTGAAATACTGAAGCCAGAAATGCAGACAATACCAAAAAGAAAGAAAAGTTGGAGGCATCTAAAGAAACAAGTGTGGATGTCTAAGTGTAAACAGATGAGCTAGGATTCCAGAAGGGCATGTGTGCTAAATGGAAGAAAGGGGGAATTATAACAGAAGGGTATACACAAGTAGTGAACAGTTGCAGGATAAAGGTCAGGCACAGTCAATGATCACAGTCTTATTAGAGAGGTTAAGAATTATAAAAGAGGCTTCTTTGACTGTGTTTGAAGAAGAGGAAGGACAATCAAGTAGTAGTTCCTGTGCATGGATAAGATGAAGAAAAGCTATGGAAAGCAGAACTGCTCAACACCTACGTTGCTCTCCTCCCCACCTAAAATTAAAGCTGTACTCAACCTGCAAACATGATAAATGATGCAAAGAGGGAGCTGCAGCCTCAGGTAGGAAAAGTGGTGGCAAGGGAACACTACTTTAAATGGATTCAAAATGGCAAGGCCTGATGAGCTGTGCCCAAGGTACTTCAGGAGCTTGCAGATATTACCGCAAAGCCTTTGTCCATAATTTTTGAGAATTTTTGGAGAAAACATGAGGTCCCTGCTGCCTGGAGAAGGGCAGATGCTGTTCCCATCTTCAAAAGGGGGGTGGGAGAGGAGAGAAGAAGACCCAGGTAACTACTGACTGGTCAGCTTGAGAGCAATACCAGGAAAAATCCTAGAAAAGTCCTGTTTAACATATAATTAAATAGTCAGTCTGTGAACACTTAGAAAAGCATTCTATGATTAATCGAGTCCTCCTCACAGAGGGCACGTGTTGTGGTGAGATCATCAGGACTGACCTCACTGTTTCTGTGGCTGGGAGTGATTGGATAGCCACAACAACCTGATTGGTGGTCCCTCATTAAACGTCAAGGTTTAATGTAGAGCTTCTCATTCATGATTAGTGCCTCATGGCTTGCGGAAGGGTTCGCTGAGACCTATAAAAGGACCACAATCCTGGAGTTCTTCATTCACTCTCGGGATTCAATATGCACACACCAATTCCTACAGTCAACAAAGGTAAGCTTGTTTCCAAATATTTAATCATTCTTCTTGTTGTCTTCATTGCAGGGAAATGAGAATTCTGAGCAGATACTCCAGTGGCTCTGGTCTTGCAAAATCATTCTGAACGAAACGTGCACAGGAGCTAACAGTCTCAAAACTGGATTTTTTTAGTGTTCCAGATTTCAGCATCTCAACTGGCATATTTTATTTCATAAAGCTAAAGTGTTTTCTATAACTGACTTTTTATAGGTTCGTTGGCATGGTAAAGGCCAAAGTAGATGGTCCCATTGAATTATCTCTTCACCATATCTGTTTCATGGATTTGCAATTTTTAGTTCAGAGGACTGACCATTTAAGCCATCTTTGGGCTGATAACTGGAGTCCTCAGGGCAACTATGAAGTAGTGACTTCCCTGGAGATAATAACTTTTTCTCATAATAACTGAATAATATTCCATGCATTTTAGAGACATAGATATATAAAATGATGTCAGCAGCATAAAAAATGTAACACATAGATATAACCAGCCCATGTGTGATATGCATCCAGCTATGGTAGAATCTGAATTTCCTCTAGGCTGTTGTTTATTTTATACTTGAGAAAAGCTCTGAATTCCCCTTAACACAGAAAGCAAAATAGTCCTGCATTTACAATGAAGGCAGAAACACTATTGAATTCTTGGTTGGACAAATTGGTCCATTTCAGCATTCATCAGCATTCATCATGTTTCTCCCATGCTTTATAGAGCAAGCAAATTTTTATAGAGCAAGCATATCTTTGCTTAATATAGGGAAATTAATTCAGCTGTGTCACGAGTAGGAGGAAAATGATGAGAAATAGGCAACTCTTAATGCAAAACACCACTAAAATGTGTCTTTAACACATCTGACGATGTGGCGCTTAGTTAACTGGTGATCCCTTGATTTCCTGCAGCTCAAGCTTCCTTCTCTTCCTCAAGATGTCCTGCTGTTGCCAGTGTGGCTGCTCCCCTTGCTGCTGCAAGCAGTGCTGCTGTTCCCCCTGCTGCGGCTGCGGATGTGGCTGCGGCTGTTGCAAGCAGTGTTGCTGCTCCCCCTGTTGTTGCAAGCAATGCTGCTCTTCCCCCTGCTGCTGCTCTTCCCCCTGCTGTGGTTCCGGGTGCTGTGGGTCTTCCTGCTGTGGCTGCAAATGCTGCTATCCCAAGCAATGCAAATGCTAAAGAACCCCAAGGGGAGCTCTGAATGCAAACAGGGAGTCTACAGCATACAGCCCAAGGAATAATTCCACCACCAGGAGCTCTGGCTTCAAGGCTGCTGGTTGACTCCTTGCACTCATCTTCCAGCTATTCTCCTAGGAGACATCTCCAACAAGGCATTTGAAATGGTGCCTTCATGACACTCTCAATGTGTGTGACTCTTTCTCTTTTCTCTCGCTGCTACATTTCTAATCCTTCTACTGTTGTAGGATCTACCTGCCTGCATGGCAACTAATAAAATGATAAAGCATCTCTTATAGTTTGGTGGATCTTTCCCTTAAATTGGGGTGAGAGGAGACTTTTGGATAACTGTTGAAACTCACACACTCCCAAGAATATAATTCCCAACAAATTCCTCACTTTCCTTCACTAATCATTTCATTGCCCAGAAGGTGAAGGAAGCAGCAAGAAGACCGGGTCCTCACCAATAGACAGGAATTGATCTTTGAATTGGAAGTACTGGGGACCTTGGAAGGAAGTGATCATGTCCTCTTGCCTGTCCTCAGCATACCCTGGCATGTTCCTGCAATCTCTGTCCTAGCTGCAAGGAGGCTTCCCCATTATGTTGCAGCATAGTCTGTAGGGGAATCCCAGCCAGTTCATCCAGAATCTCCTCATTCAGACCCTTCTTGTATAATGCAACCAGGGATTTTCTCTCCCATCCCAGTTGCTGAATGTACATCTGAAAATCCACCCCAAACTCTGGCACAGTCTGGTTTCCCTGTTTGAGGCTCATGAGCTTCTGGGCGAGTGCCTCTTCTGGTAAAGGATCTAGATAAATACTGCCCATCATTTTTATGAAAGCATCCTAATTGGCAAGTGCTTCATCATTGCTTAACCTCAGGGAGTCACAAAGTGCTGAGCCCCTGCCTCTACTGAGAGCCAGTGTGGTGTAGTGGTTAAGAGCAGTAGACTCGTAATCTGGTGAACCGGGTTCACTTCCCCGCTCCTCCACATGCAGCTACTGGGTGACCTTGGGCTAGACACACTTCTTTGAAGTCTCTCAGCCCCACTCACCTCACAGAGTGTTTGTTGTGGGGAGGAAGGGAAAGGAGAATGTTAGCTGCTTTGAGACTCCTTCGGGTAGTGATAAAGCGGGATATCAAATCCAAACTCCTCTTCTTCTTCTTCTACTAGGCTAATGAGGAATGACACCCTGTCCTTATCATCGTGGAATTCAGGCCCTCGGAGGCTTAAGAAATACAGTCAGGCTGTTTTGAAGGCCACATCTCTGAAGGCTTTCCTGAAAATCAGGGGTTATGAGGCTCTTGGACATCTACCTCCCATATACCTTTGTCAGCTGCCTGGACTACCCCCCCCCCACTCCTTCCAACCTGGTTAGTGGCAGTTTCAACTCCTGATTTTGCTGCCAAAGTACCTGATAAGGATCTGCAGGCGGGTTCTCTCCTTCAATTGCACCTGCCTGCACAGCCGTGGGGAGCTGTTGTTGTTCTTCCATTATCGGCTCTTTCCTCTGCCAACTAAGGCAAAGAACTTACAGAAGGGTCATTCTGTCAGGAGTCCAGGTTCCCAGCTTGAGTACACAGTGAGTGTAGATAATTAAAAAGGAGGATTTATTGCAAAAACCAACAGATAGCTCTGGATGGCTCTAACAAAGCCTCCAGCGTCATTACTCATGATGGCCCTTCTGAAAATTCCTTTGTTTGTTGTTTACTCATTTAGTCGTGTCCGACTCTTCATGGCCCCATGGACCAGAGCATGCCAGGCACTCCTGTCTTCCACTGCCTCCCGCAGTTTGGTCAAACTCCTTCCGGTATCTAAATAATATATTGAAACGACGCCCCTTGTGTCTTTTGTTTTGCTTCCTATCTAGAAGCCCTCCCACTCGCCGACTCCTCAGAGAGATTGGATTAGTGCCAACCCCTTCCTTTTCCGATAAACTGTCTCCTTTTCTATCCGCGCCCATTTGAGCTTCCAGCGCGCTTTGGCCATGTTCTAGCCTGCTCTCAGCTACTGTCTTATCAGCTCGCCCGGCAAGGTCAGGAAGAGCTGATTTCTGCAGCTGCCGGCTCTCCTCTGCCTGCCTAACATCAACGCCTCCCTGTTCCTGGCTGCTTTCTGCATTGGGCTGCAAACCCTCTGTAGTGAAGTTGGTGGAGGGTGGAGACATAAGAATAGGCCTTGCCAGTGATGGCTCTCCCTAAGTCAAATGCTTTCCCCAAGGAGGCATCCCTGTCACCATCACTATTTGCTTTTAGGCAATTTTTTTTTCATTCACCTATACTATTGGGCCTTAATATTCTGCTCATCTTTTAATAGGGTGAGGCTGAGTCAGATTTTTTATACATATTCCTCTTGCTTTAATTGCTATTATACTTATTTTGTTATATAAATCATTTTTATTGGTTTTATAAAACCAAAGTACAAATAAACACAAACTAATAAGAACATATCTGTATAAGGAGATTCTCCGAATCTAGATTCTTCCCTCCATGGAGTCTTGTTTTGAGCGTCTACAACTGCATCCGTATTCCAATTTTTACATCAAGCCATATTTTCCTTAATATTTTTTACACTACAAGTGAGTCAAAATGCTGCTCTTGTTTCCATCTGTTTGCAGTGGTGGTCTAAATAACTTAAACATCTTTCCCATTCTTTTATAAAGCTTTTATCCTCTTGGTTTCTGAGTTTTCCAGTCAGCTTTGCAATCTGTGTGCATTCCATCAGCTTGGTTTGCTATTCTTCTCTGGTGGGGGCTTTGTCTTTTTTCCAACTCTGGGCTTCCATTATACTTATTTTAAATGCATACAGTCATACCTCGGGATGAATATGCTTCGGGTTAGGCAAATTCGGGTCTCGCTCCGCGGTGACTTCGAACTAACGGAACTTCCGGGTTTCACTGCTTGCGCATGCGCAGACGGTCAAAATGATGTCACGCGCATGCGCAGATGTGCTGAAACATGACCCACGCACGTGCAGACGTGTGGACACAGGTTACGTTTGCTTCAGGATACAAACGGGGCTCTGGAATGGATGCCATTCACATCCCGAGGTACCACTGTATTTCTGTAATTTGTTTTGAGTAAACTTTTTTTAAAAAAACCCCACAAATAAATGTCATTTTAATGAAAGGTGTGAATATAGCCAAAAGAGATGTGCTGTGCTTGAAAGACATCCCCATAGATACTTAGTCATGAATGTGCCACTATTAGTGGTGCTGAACCGCAGCTGAACCAGCCCTGACAGGGTGCCATGCATGTGCTCTCCCAATGAGATATGGCCCCCTTTCCAATATTGTATGTGAGATGGAGATATGCTCCCCAGGAGCTGAGCTAGTGATCCTTTCTAGGCTGGGAGTTCTTCAGCTGAAGATATTTAGAGAATGCAAAGCAGATCAACTATTCAGGGATCTATACCGCATTCTGCATCTCAAGGCAAAGGAACACAACAAGGCTATGTACCATGCTCTAGAATTTTTATTAATTGCCACAGGGAAAGGTTTTCTTTACACAGAGGAGTTCTTCAAATACATGAAAGGAGAGCGACTCCCTACACCACCAAGGTGATAAGGAGAAGACAACTGGCATGCCTCCTTGAAGGAAAACAAAGCAAAGTAGAAAGGAGATGAGAAGAATCCAGGGTTGTAGAAGGAGGCAGGAATAAAATTAAGACAAAGGAACAGATGAATCCAAGGAGTCCACCTGCATGGAGGAGGCAGCAGCTCTCAACACTTCACTGAACTTCTTCAGCAGCAGCCTTGCTTAGGATAGCAGCAACAGGAACCACAGCCGCAAGATCCACAGCCACAGCCACAGGAACCACAGCCGCAAGAGTTGCAGCAGGAGGGGGAACAGCAGCAGCAGGAAGGAGAGCAGCAACAGCAAGGACAGCAGCAGCAGGGGCAGCAGCAGCACTTGCAGCAGCAGGGAGAGCAGCAACAATTGGAGCAGCAGGACATCTTAGCGGTGGAGAGGGAAGGCGGAGCTGAAAGAATTCAAGGGATTTCTCATTAAGCAAACACAATGTTCTCAGGCATATTAAAAACACTGTAGGCACATGATCTACATTCAGGAAACCAGAAAAGACATAATTTCCACATCATGCTTTCCCTCTGAGTGATCCTTAAAGTACATTTTGGTTAGCAAAATTCCAACATTTCTGCTGGGATGCAGTGTTGTCCTGGTTATGAATCTCTACTCTTCTGCTTATCTAGAGCATTGATCCTTGATTCTTGCTCAGGTCAGGTGTGCTGTGCCATTTCAGAAATTGCACAACAGATGAATTATATTCAACCATTATAGCTGTAGATCAACTTGAAATGTATGTTTGGTCAGAAACCCCCCGCCCCGCCCCCCATTTTAGATCCTGTGCAAGATGATAGTAGGAAATTTTCTAGTCCTAAAATGCTGAGAGAATTGAAGCCTGAAGACAAGATCCTAGCTTCTCTGTGAATGAGTTAAGACATGTTTTGTATCCAGAAGACCTTTTTGAGATCTTGCACCCCTTGTGTCCAAGAGAGAAGTAAATCTTGAATTTGAATTAGCATCTAATAAATCATGCTTTTCTCCATGCACAACTCCCCATGTGGCAGGAAGACAAGATTTGTCACCAAGAGTAAGATAAATAGTGAGCAAGTTTCATTGAAAAACCAGAGCTGCTAGACTACATCCTCAAGACCATACCTCTCCTGGAACTGCAAGAATGAAGAGATAATTGGAGTGAACATACCTTTTTCGGTTCTCAGAATTGGTGTGGATGTTGGATCCAGTGAATGAGTGAAGAACTCCTGAATGGTGGGCCTTTATATACACCTCTGTGAACCCTTCCTCAAGCAATTATGAACCACGCAATGATGACAAGGTCTTCATTAAACCTTAATATGGGCCTCTACCACACAATCATCTGCTGCGTGATCCTGCGTGTCCACATCCTTCCTTTCTGAAGTCAGGTGATTAAGGCTATTCTGCAGTAGTAACACTCTAATTCTCCCTTCTGTCCAAAGAGGGCACTTATGGGAGTGCTTGAAATCAAATATGTTTGGATGAACAGGCAGCATACGGGCTTCTCTGAAAGATCTGGTGCCTAAGGGAATTAGTATTCAGATTGTTTACCTGTGGACACAACATTTAGGCCACTCTTTCTTAGTACAGCATGCAACATGTATAAAGTGATGTTAATAAAACAATGATTTAGAATGATAGTTGTTTTAAGGTCATTGTGCAGCAGCCACTGCAAGTCTTATTCCGAGCAAGCCCATTAAAGTCCATAGACATGGCTGACTTAGGTTTGCCTACTCTAAGTAGACCTCAGCTGGATGCAAGCCAATTGCTTTTGCATGGTTCAGATGTCAGGTGAAAATAAGGCTGACGTGTTCTGTTTTGTATCTGTCTAGTAATTAATTTTTTACTGTAATGAACATTTGTTAAAGCTACATATTAAATAAAAACATGTGCAACTGCTACCATTCACTGTGCTGCTCAGCTACTTTTTTAAGAAAAATAAAAGATGGCACATGCTATTCAGTTGTGCTCATTGCCTATAAATATGTGTTATGAGGATCAAATTCCAGGACCCGTGAATACAAATGTCAGGTGCTTTGAGCTTGAGGCAGGATGTAGAATCAGAAGATCTGGAGGATTTTTCCTGGCTAAAAAGCAAAGTGCTGAATCTCAATGAGAAGCTCTCATTATTTCTGTTCATCATAGCATAATTGTTTTAAAACCAATCCCATAAATGCCCCTTTGTGAATACAGTGACAGGTTGTGAATACAGTCACAGATCACGCACCAGCTAATAATGTGTGGTGGAGGCCAACGTCAAGGTTTAACGTAGAGCTTCTCATTCATGAGTAGAGCCCCATGGCTTGCGGAAGGGTTCACAGAGCCATATAAAAGGACCACAATCCTGCATTTCTTCATCTACTCTCTGGATCCAATATCCACACACCAATACCTATAGTCAACAAAGGTAAGCTTGTTTCCAAATATTTAAACATTCTTCTTATTTTCTTCATTGCAGGGAAATTAAAATTAAGAGCAGGTACTCCAGTGACTCAATCTCTTAACAGTCTCAAAACTGGATTTTGTTAGTGTTTCAGATTTTGTGAAATGTCTTGGGAAATGCATCTGAATCAAATGCACAGAGGAGCCAACAGTCTCACAGTTTGGATTCTGTTAGCATTTCAGATTGCAGCATCTCAACCGGCATATTTTAATACATAGATGAAAAGTGCTTTGAATAACAGACTCCTTGTAGGTTCTTTGCGTTTTACCTGATGGGATCATCTAATTATCTCTTCAACATATCTGCGTGATGGATGCTACATTTTCATAAGTTGTATTTCTGAGGACAGACCACTTCCCTTGCCTTTGGGCTGTTGAATGGAGTCCTTATTACAGTAGTGACTTCCCTAGAGATATAAATTTCTTCTCGTATCAACTGAGGAGGAATATTTCACCCACGATATATTTCAAGTATACATCTAAAATTACTGATATCTAGAACATAAAAAGGTGACACAGGGAAATAACCAGGGAACATGTCATATACATCAATCTGTGAGAGAATCAAGACTGCTTGCAAAGCCCTTTTGCTTTTATACTGGGGGACACATCTGAGTTTCTTTTTAGATAAAGGGGGAAATGGCCCAGGATTTAGTGTGAAGGTAAAACCAATATTGAATTCTTGGTTGGACAGAATGCTCCATTTCAACACTCAACAGGCAGACATTTCTCCCATGTTTTATACGACATGCAAATATTTGCGTAATGTAGGCAAATAATTTCAGCTCCCTCACGAGTAGGAGAAAAGGTATGTGAAATATGCAGTGCTTAATAAAAAGACAAGTAAAAGATGTCTTTAACACATCAAACAATGTGGCACTTAGTTAACTGGTGATCCCTTGATTTCCTGCAGCTCAAGCTTCCTTCTCTTCCTCAAGATGTCCTGCTGTTGCAAGTGTGGCTGCTCCCCTTGCTGCTGCAAGCAGTGCTGCTGTTCCCCCTGCTGCGGCTGCGGCTGTTGCAAGCAGTGTTGCTGCTCCCCCTGCTGCTGCTCTTCCCCCTGCTGTGGTTCCGGGTGCTGTGGATCTTCCTGCTGTGGCTGCAAATGCTGCTATCCTAAGCAATGCAAATGCTGAAGAACCCCAAGGGAAGCTCTGAATGTTTACAGGGAATCTATAGTTTATAGTCCATCGAATAATCCCACCACCATGAGTGCTGGCTTCAAGGGCTACTTCTTAATTCCTGACATTCAGACTTTATATCTCTCTGGAATGTGCTTAATCCTCAAGTTGTGTCTTCCTCTCCTCTTCTTGTTCTGTACTCTTTGACTCGCCTGGATGTTCTCCTAGGAGCCATCTCTAACGAGGCATTTCCCATGATGCCATCATGGCACTCTCTATGTGTGTGACTCTTTCTCTTTTCTCTCTCGTCTACATTTCTAATTCTTCTTTTATTGTACAATCTACCTGCTTGCACGGCAACTAATAAAATGGCAAACCGTCTCCTAAAGTCTTGTTTTATCTTTACCTTAAATTGAGTTTAGGGGAGGCTCAATGTGTGTGAGCAGCCCCTGCTTTGGATGTACATCATACCCCACCACAATCGATGGCACTGAATGATCCAGGGGGGGTTGGGGGAAATGCACTGCCGCTTGAGTTATTGAAGGGCTACTCCAAGATGATGTAGGTAGATGATTCAGGGGTAGGTGGACCAACCATGTCATTGGACCATTCACATATATGGTATAGAAGCAATAGCATAGGAACTGTTCTGTAAGCAGAATGTCCAAGGTTCAACCACTGACATCTCCAGTTAGAAAATCTTCAGCAGCAGTGTTGCTCACTTCCAATCTCTGCTTGCATGCTTCCTGAAGACATCTGAATGGAGTCACCGTAGGTCACTGTTCAGTAGTGGACTAGCTGGTGATTACTTCAGGATTTGGAGGGGTCTTCTTCTGTCCTCATGACTGTCAGGCATCAGATGACGCAAACCCCCACGGGAGGTTGCCAGGAACCGATAAGAAAAGGAAAGTTCTTAGCAATGATTTTTATTCAATATTCACAGAGAGAGGCTTAGAAATGGAGCTTCTTGGAGTAATGGTGTTGCTCCGAGTGAAACTCCACACCCTCCATCTCTCCCACTTCCTCATGAGTCATCGCTATGGATGCTGCAGGAGTGCCTTTTACCTTTGAGCTCTTTGCTCTCCTACTTTCAAGGCCCGCCGTGTTCTGGGAGGGGTTTTTTGGAACGCTTTCTAAATACACTGTGTCCATCAGCTGTCGCCCTCATGGTGATTCCTCTTCCTTCTCCTTCTCTCCCATTATTTCCCAAATTTCCCCTTCATCTGCCTCTGAGTAGTGATCTTCCTCAAACCAACCCCTTCCTCAAACCAATCCTTCTTCTCTGTAAGGGTTAGGCAGGGGAGGTGGTCTCCACCATTCCTCCTCTGCTCAGTCCTTGACAATGACTGTGTTCCAGGCCATTTAAGAACATACAAACATGGGGTTGGATGTGGTGACCCTTGGCTCCCTTCCAACTCTAAGATTTTATGATTCTGAGAAGAGCTTGCTCACTCAGATCAATGGCCGGTCTAGTCCAGCATCCTGTCCTCACAATGGCAAGACAGATTGCCCATAGCGCACAATCAGGACACAAACACAAGAACACTGTGGTTTCCAGAAAGTGGTATTAAGAACCATTACTGCCTAAAACTTGGAGACATCGCACAGCCATTGCGGTTAGTAGCTCTGGGAAATTCCACCTCCATGAATTTGTCAACTCCTGCTTTAAAGCCATCTAGGTTGGTGGTCAACACGGCCTCCCATGGGAGCGCCTTTCATTGTTTTAGCTATGCACTGCATGAAGACCTTCTTCTTCTTCTCTGGGATCTTCCAACAGTCAGCTTTTAGACAATGAAAGGTAAAACACACACAAATACACACATGATCTTACACTACCCCAACTGATGGGAGGCTGGGAATTTACCTGGTAGGCTGAGAATAAGTAGACTCAAATGGCTACTAGTTCAAATCAGGCTCAAAATCCCTCCATCCTTCAATTATTTAACAAAAAAAGTTCTTTCATTATAGGATAGACACTGACTGGCATCAGGTCTCTGGAGATGAACTTAGACCTTTCTGCATGCAAAATAGCTGCTCTACCACAGAGCTTTGATCCTTCCTTCCTAAATGCCCTTTGGGGTTTCCTCCCAATTCTATGATTCCTCCAATTCTATGATTCTATTATTCTATGAATTTCTGGTGGCAGGTTCTCCATCTCCATCCCATCATCAAAACACTACAACTGCCATGGGGGACTTTGTCCAAAGCCTTAGTTAAATCAATGTACACTATTTCTGCAGCAGCCCCGTGATCCACCAAGCTAATCTAGCAGAAAAAGAATTGAGATTCATCTGGTATGAACAATTTTTTGAGAAATCCATGTTGAGTCTTAATAATCGCAGCAGCCTTTTCTATGTGCTCATAGGTCAACTGTTTAATTATCTGTGCTATAATCTTTCCTGGTATCGATGTCAAGTTGCCCAGTCTGTAGCTACGTGAGTCTTCTCCCCACATACAAACTGTTTGAAGATGGGAACAGCATCTGCCCTTGTCCAGTCTGCAGGGACCTCACGTTTCCTCCATGGATTCTCAAAAATTATGGACGGAGGCTCTGTGGTTATATCTGCAAGCTCCTTTAGTATCCTTGGGCACAGCTCATCAGGCCTTGGCAATTTGAATCCATTTAAAGTAGCTAGGTGTTCCCATGCCACCTCTTTTTCTACCTGAGGCTGCAGTTCCTTCCTTGCACCTTTTATTCTGTTGTCACCAGGTTGAGTTCTGCTTTAATTTTAAGTGACAGGAGGGACAATGTAGGGGTTGAGCAGTTTCACTTCCTTCACCCAATAGCATTTCTTTGTCCTCTCCACCCAGAGGACATACTGCTTTCTTGTTCTTCAAACATAGCTGATGAAACCACTTTTGTTATTTCATTCTGTCTTGCAAGACCAAGATCCTTCTGAGCTTTTGCTTGCCTGGCCTTCATCTTGCAACTGTTAGCCACTGGTGCATACCCATCCTTCATGTTTCTCATTTCCTCCATTTAGCAGATATGCCCTTCTGAAATCTCATCTCTTCTATAAGCTACTTATGCAGCCCCACTGGTTTCTTTAGATGCCTCCAACTTTTCTTTCTTTTTGGTATTGTCTGCATTTGTTCCTTCAATATTTCAGCTTTAAGAAACTCCCATCTTTTTGAAATCAGCCCTCTTAAATCCAGAGTACATATCCAAAATACATCCAGATTTCCCTTGTCTGTGTATCATGAAACCCAAGAGGACATGATCACTTCCTTCCAAGGTCCCCAGTACTTCAAATTCAAAGATCAATTCCTGCCTATTGGTGATGACCAGGTCCAATATAGATGATTCCCTGGTTCCTTCCTTCACCTTCTGGGCAATGAAACGATCAGCGAAGCAACAGAGGAATTTGAGAAGAGATCTCAAAGGAGATGGGGTGGTCGAAACAGTTGCTTTCATCAACATTATCAAAATATATTAGGCTGGATCCACAAGTAGCACTCAATATGATGCAGTTTATATTATCACCTCTTCCCTTTCATAGTCATCCAATCAATGTGGTTTGCAGGAGGAAGATCAGGGATGCCAACTTGAATAAAATATTATGGAGGCCTAGATATGCCCCAACCCACATGAATGCACACACACCATTTGAATGGCAATGCCCCTCAACTTGGGGGAGCCCAGCCCCCTAAAATATTTTCTTGTGGGGGCTTTGTAGGAGTTGGCTCCTATGAGACAGTGCCTCCTGCAGACAGCACCTATCAGGAAATCCCTACTACACACTGATTTAATCAGGTTTTGTGTGAGGCAGCACCTATTTTTAGAATTCTCTGCCGTTACATACCAGACAGGTGCCTTTGATGGGCATCTGTCCGAGATCTCAGACAAAGGACCTTGCTCTTCCTTGTGTTCACTACACCCATTAATTCAAGGAGAGATAATAGCTAGTGAACATGGGATGTTATGTGTGTCATGCATGTGCCCTTCCAGTGAGATATGGCGCCCTATCCAATATTGCATGTGAGATGGAGATGAGCTCCCCAAGAACTCAGCTTCTGCTCCTTTCTAGGCGAACAGCCCTTTAGCTGGAGATGCTTGCAAAGCAGATGACTTATGCAGGATCTATGACACATTTTCCATCTCAAGGCAAAGGAACACAAGAACACTCTACTGTGCTTTAGAATCTTTATTAACGGACATATGAACATATTATCTGCCCCCCATAGAGGAGTTATTCAAAGAGATGAAAAGAGAATGACACCCAGGACCACCATGATGATAAAGAGAAGACAACTGGCATGCCTCCTTGAAGGAAAACAAAGCAAAGTAAAAAGGAGATGAGAAGAATCCAGGGTTGTAGAAGGAGGCAGGAATAAACTTAAGGCACAGGAACAGATGAATCAAAGGAGTCCGCCAGCACGGAGGAGGCAGCAGCTCTCAACACTTCACTGAACTTCAGCAGCAGCAGCCTTGCTTAGGATAGCAGCAACAGGAACCACAGCCGCAAGATCCACAGCCACAGGAACCACAGCCGCAAGAGTGGCAGCAGCAGGGGGAACAGCAGCAGCAAGGAACACAGCAACAGCTAGGACTGCAGCAGCAGCAGGGGCAGCAGCAGCACGTGCAGCAGGAGGGAGCGCAGCAACAATTGGAGCAGCAAGACATCTTAGCGGTGGAGAGGGAAGTTATTGCTGAAAGGATTCAAGGGATTTCTCATTAAGCAAACACAAAACAATATTAAGAACGCCATAGATATACAAACATTACAGCTTAAGACCAGTATGAAATGTATGTTTAAAGATTGCTACATGTTGCATCAAGGAAAGGAATGCATAAACTGGCCTCTTCTGAGTCTCCCTTGGGAAGTCACCGGAAGTCAGGCTAACGTATTTGAGAGGATTCTCTCTGCGCCCCCAACATCCTATTAGGAAACAGATGACATGCTTGGCAGAAAAAAGACTATCTTAGATCCTGTGCAACACAATATTAGGCAAACATTTTAGTCCTACAATGCTGAAAGAATTCAGGCCTAAGGGGAAGATCCCAACTTCTCTTTGAATGAATAAAGACATGTGTTGTAAGAAATGGCATTTGCAAGAGACCTGGGTGAGATTTTGAATCCCTTGCACCCAAGAGATAAGAAGGTTTTGAATTAGAATTAGCATCTAATTAGTACTCTTTTCTCCATGCACAACTCCCATGAGGCAGGAGAACAAGATTGGTCACCAAGAATAAGAAATATAGTGAGCCAGTTTCATTGCAAAACCAGAGCTGTTAGACTACATCCTCAAGACCTGAAGCTCTCCTGAAATCTAGGGAAACAAAAGAATGAAGACAGAACATACCTTTTTCAGTGATAATATTCGTGTGGATGTTGGATCCAGTGAGTGAGTGAAGAACTCCTGAATGGTGGGCCTTTATATATAGCTCTGTGAATCCTTCTGCAAGCAATTATGCACCACTCAATGATGACGAGGTCTTTATTAAAAGTCCTCTACCACACAATCATCAGGTACATGATTCTTGACTCTGTCCACATCCGTCCATTTTAAAGGCAGGTGATTAAAGCTATTTGGCAGTTCCAACACTGTAATTCCCAGTTCTGTCCAAAGGGGGCACTTATGGAATTGCTTCAAATCAATTATGTTCAGATGAACAGGCATCATATGTGTTTCTCTCTGAGATCTGATGCCATAGGGTATTAGTTTTTAGATCATTTACCTGTGGACAAAACCTTTAGGACATTCTTTCTGTGTACAGCATGCAACATGTACTCAGGGCAGGCCCATTAAAGTTCATAGACATGGCTAACTAAGGTTTGTTCAATGCTTCTACTCTAAGCAGAACTTCTGGATACAAGCCAATTATTTTTGCACGGCTCAGATGTCTGGTGCAAATTAGGCTGTGATATTCTTTCTGTGTGACAGAATGCTGGAAGACAGTCATCGAAGGCAGCCCAAATGTTTTGCAGTAGTCTAGCACTTAATTTTTGCTGTAGTAAACATTTGTGAAAGCCACATATCAAATCAAAAAAATATGGGACTGCAATTGTTCACCCTCCTGGTCAGCTAGGCAAACATCCACAATATGGTGACAAATGCTATTCATGTTTGCTCATTGCTGATAAATATGTGTTATAAGGATCTAATAACGTCCCATGGATCCAAACGTCAGATCCTTTGAGCTTGGGGCGGGAGGTAGAGTCAGAAGATCCAATGGTATTTCCTGGTAAAAGAAGGTGTTGGATCACAATGAGAAACTCCCACGGCACCCATTCATCTCAACATAATTGTTTTTCAAAACAGTCCCATAACTGCTCCTTTAATCAGGGCTGAGAATTACAGTGTTTCCAGAATTCAGTTTTAATCATATTCTTTAAAAGGTGTGTGTGTGTGTGTGTGTGCGCGCGCGAATACAGTCAGATGTCATGCCCCAGATGACAGTGTGGGCCAGCATCAAGGTTTAACGCAGACCATGATCCACAGGACTTGTTATTTGATGATCATAACACATATTTATCAGCAATGAGCAAACATGAATAGCATTTGCCACCATATTGTGGCTGTTTGCCTAGCTGACCAGGAGGGTGAACAATTGCAGTCCCATATTTTTTTGATTTGATATGTGGCTTTCACAAATGTTTACTGCAGCAAAAATTAAGTGCTAGACTACTGCGAAACATTTGGGCTGCCTCCGATGACTGTCTTCCAGGATTCTGTCACACAGAAAGATTATCACAGCCTAATTTGCACCAGACATCTGAGCCGTGCAAAAATTATTGGCTTGTATCCAGAAGTTCTACTTAGAGTAGTAGCGCTGAAATGAATAAACCAAAGTCAGCCATGTCTATGAACTTTAATGGGCCTGCCCTGGGTACATGTTGCATGTTGTACACAGAAAGAATGTCCTAAAGGTTTTGTGGGTCAACAATCTAAAAGCTAATACCCTTAGGCACCAGATCTCAGAGAGAAACACATATGGTTCCTGTTCATCTCAACATAATTGATTTAAAGCAATTCCATAAGTGCCTCCTTTGGACAGAACTGGGAATTACAGTGTTGGAACTGCCAAATAGCTTTAATAGCCTGCCTTTAAAAATGAAGGATGTGGACAGAGTCAAGAATCACGCTCCAGATGATTGTGTGGTAGAGGACTTTTAATGAAGACCTCGTCATCATTGGGTGGTGCATAATTGCTTGTGGAAGGATTCACAGAGGTGTATATAAAGACCCACCATTCAAGAATTCTTCACTCACTCACTGGATTGAACATCTACACCAAATTTTATCACTGAAAAAGGTATGTTCTGTCTTCATTCTTTTGTTTCCCTAGATTTCAGGAGAGCTTCAGGTCTTGAGGATGTTGTCTAACAGCTCTGGTTTTGCAATGAAACTGCCTCACTATATTTCTTATTCTTGGTGACCAATTTTGTTCTCCTGCCTCATGGGAGTTGTGCATGGAGAAAAGCGTAATTTCTTAGTTGCTAATTCTAACTCAAAGCCTACTTTTCTCATGAGTGCAAGGGATTGAAGATCTCACCCAGGTCTCTTGCAAATGCCATTTCTTACAACACATGTCTTTATTGATTCAAAGAGAAGTTGGGATCTTGCCTTTAGGCCTGAATTCTTTCAGCATTGTAGGACTAAAACGTTTGCCTACTATTGTGTTGTGCAGTATCTAAAATAGTCTTTTTTCTGCCAAGCATGTCATCTGTTGCCTAATAGGACATTTGGGGCTCAGAGAGAATCCTCTCAGATATGTTAGCCTGACTTCCAGTGAGTTCGCAAGGGAGACTCAGAAGAGGCCAGTTTATGAATTCCTTTCCTTGATGCAACATGTAGCAATCTTTAAACATACATTTCATTTTGGTCTTAAGCTGTAATGTTTGTATATCTATGGCATCCTTAATATTGTGTTGTGTTTCAGCTCCGCCTTCCCTCTCCACCAATAAGATGTCCTGCTGCTCCAATTGTTGCTGTTCTCCCTGCTGCTGCAAGTGCTGCTGCTGTCCCTGCTGCTGCTGCTGCCCTTGCTGTTGCTGCTCTCCTTCCTGCTGCTGCTGTTCCCCCTGCTGCTGCAACTCTTGCGGCTGTGGTTCCTGTGGCTGTGGATCTTGCGGCTGTGGTTCCTGTTGCTGCTATCCTAAGCAAGGCTGCTGCTGAAGAAGTTCAGTGAAGTGTTGAGAGCTGCTGCCTCCTCCATGCAGGTGGACTCCTTGGATTCATCTGTTCCTGTGCCTTAAGTTCATTCCTGCCTCCTTCTACAACCCTGGAGTTTTCTCATCTCCTTCTTACTTTGCTTTGTTTTCCTTCAAGGAGGCATGCCAGTTGTCTTCTCCTTATCACCTTGGTGGTGCAGGGAGTCAATCTCCTTTCATCTCCTTGAATAACTCCTCTGTGAAAAGAAAACCTTTCCCTGTGGCAATTAATAAAAATTCTAAAGCATGGTACAGAGCCTTGTTGTGTTCATTTGCCCTGAGATGCGGAATGCGGCATAGATCCCTGCAGAGAATACCAACAATTAAGAAAAGTTGGAGGCATCTAAAGAAACCAGTATGGATGTCTAAGTGTAAACAGATGAGCTGAGATTCCAGAAGGGCATGCATGCTAAATGGAAGAAAATGGAAGGAATCATAATGGAAGGGTATACACAAGTAGTGAACAGTTGCAAGATAAAGGTCAGACAGGCTGAAGCTCAGAATGCGCACAGTCTTATTAGAGAGGTTAAGAATTATAAAAGAGGTTTCTTTGGCTGTGTTTGAAGAAGAGGAAGGACGAGCAAGTAGTAGTTCCTGTGCATGGATAAGATGAAGAAAAGCTATTGGGTGGCAGAGGCAAAGCAGGACTGCTCAACACATATGTTGCTCTCCTCCCCACCTAAAATTAATAATAATAATAATAATAATAATAATAATAATAATAATAATAATAAATTTTATTTATATCCCGCCCTCCCCAGCTGAAGCCGGGCTCAGGGCGGCTAACAACAATCAAATAATCAAACAATCAAATAAACCAACATTCTAAAAATATTTCATTATAAAAATTAATTAAAATCAAGTTGATGGCAACCATTAAGCAAAACTCTGTGCAGGTTGCCAGAGGAGGGAGTCAGGCTGCGCCCTGACTAAAGGCCTGGTGGAACAACTCTGTCTTGCAGGCCCTGCAGAAAGATGTCAGGTCCCGCAGGGCCCTAGTCTCTTGGGACAGAGCGTTCCACCAGATTGGAGCCGCAGCCGAGAAGGCCCTGGCTCTAGTTGAGGCCAGCCTAACCTCTCTGAGGCCTGGGACCTTCAGGATGTTTTTATTTGCAGACCGTAGGTTTCTTTGTGGGGCATACCAGGAGAGGCGGTCCCGTAGGTACTTTTAAAGCTGTACACGACCTGAAAACACGATAAATGGAGCAAAGAGGGAGCTGCAGCCTCAGGTAGGAAAAGTGGTGGCAAGGGAACACTACTTTAAATGGATTCAGATTGGCAAGGCCTGATGAGCTGTGCCCAAGGTACTGAAGGAGCCTGCAGATATAACCGCAAAGCCTTTGTCCATAATTTTTGTGAATTCTTGGAGAAAACATGAGGTCCCTGCAGCCTGGAGAAGGGCAGATGCTGTTCCCATCTTCAAAAGGGGGGGTGGGAGAGGAGAGAAGAAGACCCAGGTAACTACTGACTGGTCAGCTTGAGAGCAATACCAGGAAAAATCCTAGAAAAGTCCTATTTAACATATAATTAAATAGTCCCACTTGTGAACACTTAGGAAAGCATTCTATGATTAATCGAGTCCTCCTCACAGAGGGCACATGTTGTGGTGAGGTCATCAGGACTGACCTCACTGTTTGTGTGGGTGGGAGTGATTGGATAGCCACAACAACCCGATTGGTGGTCCCTCAGTTGCTGGGCAGATCTGGCCAATGGGGAATTTTGTGTATTAACCAAGGGACTTTTATATACCGCTGCACGTTGCATAGAGCTTTCTCTTTCACTTTGTGCACCGGATAACCCGCCCACCCTCCCTATATTTAGGGTCTTGCCATGACCTTGCTATGCCATCAGGGGTCTTCTGCTGTTGGGGAAGGGGCCCAGTAGGGATTTGCCCATTTGGCTGATTGGGTGCCACTTGGGTTTCGTCTGCCGCATAGCCAGTCGTCACAACTTTGCAAGGCTTGGCATTTAGGCATTGGTTCAAGGTGGTCTGGAGGGGGGGTTGGAGCACCTGTCCCCTCCAATGCACAAAGGTATTCCGTTAAAGGAATTCAGGAATTCGCCATGCTTTTGTCGACCCCTTTTGGGGGGTAGGGCCACACAAGAGTCCCTGGGAGCATTTGGGGTAAGCTTGAGTCTGATCCTGGACCACTGCTCCCCCACGATGTTTACCTGGTGGGGCCCAGTCATCAGTGCTGCCCTGCTGAGGTCAGGTGCAGCTCGTCGGGAACCAATGCCTAAACAAACTACTCACTATCTGTAATCAATAAAGTTGTGGCCAAAATTATGCCAATAACCTAAAACTAAAATCTGTGTCAACTGTGTCTTTATTTATTGGTAAGCTCCTGGGGATCTTAACATGCAACTAAGATATCTCAAAAACAATTCATGCCAGATGAATCTCATTTCATTTTTTATTAGATTTACAGTGGTACCTCAGGTTAAGAACTTAATTCATTTTGGAGGTCTGTTCTTAACCTGAAACTGTTCTTAACCTGAAGCACCACTTTAACTAATGGGGCCTCCCGCTGCTGCCACGTCGCTGCTGCCCGATTTCTGTTCTCATCCTGAAGTGAAGTTCTTAACCTGAAGCACTATTTCTGTGTTAGTGGAGTCTGTAACCTGAAGCGTATGTAACCCGAGGTACCACTGGAGCTGGAAGTAGCAGGAGGGGAGAGTGCTCTTGAGCATAATTCCTGCTTGCATATACCCCCTAGCTGGTCACTGTGAGAACAGGATGCTGGACTGGGTAGACTATTGACCTAATCCATCAAAGTATTTCTTATGTTCCTATGCAGCTCAAGACCAGGTAACTTGAGAGACAGCCTTTCCCATTATACACCCAGTAGATCACTGTGATATGTGGGAGAGTCTTTCCTGCAAGTTGCAAACACCTCAAAAGCCCTCTCAGCAGTAACCTGGAGCAGGGCTTTGAGAGTGGCTGCTGTAGAACAGCATTCCTGGCAAGACACAACAGGCACCCCTTTCCTGTACTTCCTGGAAACAGTTAAAGATGCTTTTGTTCCAACTGGTTTTCCCAGCTTGATAAATGGGTCTCCACCATGACTTTGTAAGGTCTTCTTTTTAAATACGCTTGTTTTGCATTTCTAAGTGAAGCGAAGTTCTTAACCCGAGGAACTATTTCTGGGTTAACGGAGTCTGTAACCTGAAGCGTATGTAACCCGAGGTACCACTGTATAAGCTTGGTGGATCAGGGGAATGCTGTGGTCATAGTGTGTCTTGATTTCAGTTAGGCTTTTGACAAAGTCCCTCATGGCAATTATAGTGCTTTGAGGATGGGCTGGAGAACCTGTGGCCAGCTATTCATAGAATTTAGTGCTGTAAAGGACCCCAGGGGAAGGCATGTAGCTTAGTGGTAGGAAAGCTCTTTTGCAAACAGAAGTTCTCAGGTGACAAAGCCCCCCATTATATTTCCATGGAGAAGCTGGTAAACTGCGGGCTGGACCAAGCTACTTTATAATGGATTTGTAGCTAAAAAATTAAAAATAAAATAAATAATAATGGATTTGTAGCTAGTTGACTGCTCATATTTAAAGAGTCTCGCTAATGTTTCCAGAACATCCTGCAGGTAAAAAATGCAAGTGGAGTTCTGCAGAGTTCTGTCCTGGGCCTGTTGTTGTTCAACATCTTTACAAATGCCTTGGATGTAGAAAGTGAGGGGATGCTCATTTAAACTGGGAGGGGTAGCTAATGCCACAGAAGTCAGAATCAGGACTCAAAATGCCCCTAACAGATTGGAAAACTGGGCCCAAATTAACACAATTAATTTCCTGAAGCCAAACTTTGTTGATTTCTCTAACAAAGTCAAAACTTGGGATGAGCATGAATTGTCCTTGAAAGTAATCACATGGTCAACACTGCCCAGATCAAAAGATGTGTCTACATTGGAATTGCTTGAGGGGGAGGAACCCCATGGCTGTGTCACATTGATCACCCCTTCAATTCATCCTTAGAACCAACCTCCCCTTGGCATGTCATTGCCACATCCTTCCTACGTGCTGGGACCCATAGATTGCAGCAAAATATGGGGCAAGATTTTGTCCAGGATCTTGCCCATGTGATGGGCTCATGAGAAAAAAAGCTGTCCCGTGATCCCTTACAATGGGGAGGGTAAAGCCTATGTGAGGCTTCTTCCGATGGAGCTCAGGTCCTTTTTGCCTCAAGAGCTTCCTGCCCGCCCACCCTCAGGTTAGAGCTTTCACTGAGCAATTTTGGGTCACTGGTTGACAGGGGCAGAAAAGATCCCTCCCATCTAGATTGGCACTTGGTTGACACCCCCCCCCCCGCCTCTCTCTCAGTGAAATTATGGCCTTCCTTTGTTAGGTGAGAAAACGTTGTTTGCCTGGTTGGAATCTGCACCCTGGTCACTCAGTGATACCTTGCTTGCTTGACTTGCACCACAGCAAGGTTCAACACTGGCTGACTCCCATGGAATGGGTTTGGGGTGGTCCGAACCTGGTGGGCCCATTTCATCAACATGGGGTTTTTGTGGAATGATTAACAGATCCTGGCCCAAATGACATTCCAACCCTTGCCCTGCCTGTGTCACAGTCCGGTCTATGGGCGATCGAAGTCCCAGCTGAGGACGTCGGGACCGGGGGCAAGATGGCGGGGTGGGAGCAGGAAAGAGAGTCCAGAAGCCAGGGGTCCAAGGGTCAGGAAGCAGGGAGTCATGAAGTCAAAGGTCCGAGGGTCAAGAAGTAAGGAGCTAAACGCAGCAAGGCAGGAAATGTGTTGCTGTGGCAAAGAGCCGAAGGGAAATGCTGACTTTATATCCCTTCCCAGCCCTTGCCACCAGGTGCAGTGAGTTACCAAGTGGCCTCACCTGTGCAGCTGTGCCTTGCCTCTTCAGAACAAACTTAGGAAGGCCCCAGTCCTGCGAAGCCCTACTGGTCACAGGGCCTGGCTCCTGCACACACTCCTGACAGCCTGCTGCTATCAATAAAGATGTGGCCTGATTTTATTCCATCACTGTTGCACAAGTCTGGTTATCTGCTACTCTCATGAGTGATATAGCGCACCTGCCCACATCACGATGCAAAACCAGAATTGAATTGATCTTGGAGACCAAAGGAAGCCAACCTAGGAATGTGAACATGGGCAGAAGTCAGTCTCTTGATTGCACCTCAGCAAAGAAACCGTTGGAGACTTTCTGAGTCAAACAAAGCAGTAGATGGTCATAATGAAAAGTTAAAACCAGACCATTGAACTGTGCCCAGGGAAAAAGCAGCAACCGGGAGTACTGAAGCAATGCTGGAATGAGCGTTTTTTAAATCCACTTGAGTCTATGGATTTGTCTTCCACCAAATCAAACTCCCAAGTATACATGAAGGGATGCCCAGTATAGAACATGTTAAAGTTGTCCAAATCTGAGTTCCTCTAATCATGTGCTTTCTTAAAACTTTTTTATTTTATTTTGACAAAGTAATAATCATAAATAAATAAGAATAAATGAGGGTGAAAGAGGAGAGCACAAAATATGGCCTGAAGCTCAACATCAAAAAACCGAAGATCATGGCCACTGGGCCCATCACATCCTGGCAAATAGAAGGGGAAGAAATGGAGGCAGTAAGAGATTTTACTTTCCTGGGCTCCATGATCACTGCGATGGTGACAGCAGTCACGAAATTAAAAGATGCCTTCTTCTTAGGAGAAAAGCAATGACAAACCTAGACAGCATCTTAAAAAGCAGAGACATCACCTTGCCAACAAAGGTCCGTATAGTTAAAGCTATGGTTTTCCCAGTAGTGATGTATGGAAGTGAGAGCTGGACTATAAAGAAGGCTGATCGCTGAAGAATTGATGCTTTTGAATGATGGTGCTGGAGGAGACTCTGGAGAGTCCCATGGACTGCAAGAAGATCAAACCTATCCATTCTGAAGGAAATCAGCCCTGAGTGCTCACTGGAAGGACAGATCCTGAAGCTGAGGCTCCAATACTTTGGCCACCTCATGAGAGGAGAAGACTCCCTGGAAAAGACCCTGATGTTGGGAAAGATGGATGAAGGGCACAAGGAGAAGGGGACGACAGAGGACGAGATGGTTGGACAGTGTTCTCGAAGCTACCAGCATGAGTTTGACCAAACTGCGGGAGGCAGTGGAAGACAGGAGTGCCTGGCGTGCTCTGGTCCAGGGGGTCACGAAGAGTCGGACACGATTAAACGACTAAACAACAACAACAACAACAACAACCCCACCACTGAGACCATTCCATTGTTACTATCCAACATCTCAAATTTCAATACCACTTGCGATGGTCTGACCCCTTTCCATTTTAACAATACAAATTCAACAAACACCCTCCATATCAAGTTAATTTATCATTAATAGCTATATCCCAGACCTCTTTATACCATTCTTCCATTGTTTATTCTGCTTGCCCCTTCCACTTCCTAGCTATAATAATTTGTGCAGCTGTCTGTAAATTTGTGAGCAAATCCTTCATAGCCTGCGTACCTTCCACCCCATCGTAAATTGTTAATAATGCTACCTCTGGACTTTTGGTCAGCTTTAACCCAGTGATTTCTGTTATCTCCTTAAACACCCTTTGCCAAAACAATTGTACATATTTACACCCCCACCACATGTGAACATAATTCCCTGTTTCCTGGCATCCCCTCCAACATAACACTGAATATTACTTGCTTATTTGATTTAATCATGTGCTTTGAAAGCCACGTGCTGGATCGTAAAATCCCATCCTAATTGCTCAACCCATGTCCAGTCTTAAAATGGTTACATTCTCTCTCATTTAAGTGAGACATGCCATTCACGTGTGTTCAGCCGTTCATTAAATTTATTACGGTGAAACAGATGACCTCTGGAGACAACTGGTGAGAAGTCAGGAGGTTTTTCATTAATAAAACCCTTAGGCTCTTGACCATTGTGAGAAACACGTGTGATGTTTCCTACATTAATCCATCTCATCGCAAATATTTGTAAAGCTATTAGATATATGCTACAACTGCAAAGTAGAAGAATAGTGATCGGGGTTCACCATACTTTATGACATACAAAAAACACTTTATTAGTTTGTTTGTTGCATGTATGTTGTTGTTTAGTCATTTAGTTGTGCCCAACTCTTCGTGACCCCATGGACCAGAGCACGCCAGGCGCTCCTGTCTTCCACTGCCTCCCTCAGTTTGGTCAAACTCATGCTGGTAGCTTTGAGAACACTATCCAACCATCTCGTCCTCTGTCGTCCCCTTCTCCTTGTGCCCTCCATCTTTCCCCACATCAGGGTCTTTTCCAGGGAGTCGTCTCTTCTCATGAGGTGGCCAAAGTCTTGGAGCCACAGCTTCAGGATTTGTCCTTCCAGTGAGCACTCAGGGCTGATTTCCTTAAGAATGGATAGGTTTGATCTTCTTGCAGTCCATGGGACTCTCAAGAGTCTCCTCCAGCACCAGAATTCAAAAGCATCAATTCTTTGGTGATCAGCCTTCTTTATGGTCCAGCTCTCACTTCCATACATCACTACTGGGAAAACCATAGCTTTAACTATACGGATCTTTGTCGGCAAGGTGATGTCTCTGCTTTTTAAGATGCTGTCTAGGTTGCATGTATATCCCACCCTTGGTTCTCTCATTCCTCAGTTAGTTCAGGCTGAGAGGCAGTGACTGGCCCAATGTCACAGCCAGCAATCTTCATAACCAAGTGGGGAACTGAACCCTGGTTTATAAGGTCGTGGTCTGATATTCAATATCCACAGGTGCCTTATATGTGCCATGTGTAATACAAAGAAAGAAAAATATAGATAACTAGCGTGATAAAAAGATTTCTGTGCTCCCCAGCAGCAAGTCTAAAAATCCTTAGGCACTATATCACGGGAAGAAATTCACATGATCTCCATTCATGTCAATGTAATTCATTTTGAAGCACTGCTGTGAGAACTGAAGGGTAGGAATTAAGGATTTGCTACTGGGAAATAGCTTTAATTACACACAGTTTAAAATGAAGGATGTGAACACAGTCAAAGATGACACACTGGATGTCGGTGAAAGAGGCCAACTGCTGAACTTTAATGAAAGCCTAGTCATTCTTAAGTAGAGCCTCACTCATTGAGGAAGGATGCACCGAGATGTATAAAAAGTCCCACCATCCAGGACAGATTCATTCACTCACTGGATCAAACATCCGTACCAACACCTGCTGAAGAAGGTGAGTCTTATTGCAAGGTTTGTTTAGTATTGAGGTTTCCTTGACTGCAGGAGAACTAAGATCTTGAGCAGCACTCCAATAATCCTGGTTGCTCAAATGATTACACTATTAGTTTTACGATTGTTATTAACCCTGGTTCTCTTCCCACATAATGTGGGAAATAGCCCAGGGTATAACCAGGCAAAAATCCAGATTCTGTGCTTCCACATTGCTTCTCAAGAAGAAGGCTCTACCTCAGTGTTTCCTGGCCTTGGGTCTCCAGCTGCTTTTGGACTACAACTCCCAACCTCCCTAGCTAGCAAGCCCAGTGGTCAGGGATGATGGGAATTGTTGTCCAAAACAGCTGGGGACCCAAGGCTGGGAAACACTGCTCTAGATGGATAGCCATGGAGACATCAGATCAAAACCTTGGACAATGGCAGCTGACAATATCCAGTCCCTTAACCAACATAGACAGGGCGCTTCATAATATAGTCTCAAATCTGGCAGAGAGAAACCACCTCTTTCTTTCAACATATGAAGAATTTGATGTGTCTGACTGGTTCATTTCTTTCAGCTTCACCTCCCTTCCCCATTGCAAACATGTCGTGCTGCTGCCCCTGCTGTTGCCACCAGTGCTGCTGCCACCAGTGCTGCTGCTCCCCTTGCGGTTGCCACCAGTGCTGCTGCCACCAGTGCTGCTGCTCCCCTTGCGGTTGCCACCAGTGCTGCTGTCCCCATTGCGGCTCCCCCTGCTGCTGCCACCAGTGTTGCTGTTCCCCTTGCTGTTGCCAGCAGCACTGCTGCTGCCCCTGCTGCTGCCAGCATTGCTGCTGCCACCAGTGCTGCTGCCCCTGTTGTGGCTGCCCTTGCTGCTGCTGCTGCCCTTGCTGCTGCCACCAGTGCTGTTGCCACCCTTGCTGTTGCGGGCACTGCTGCTTCTACACCTGCTACCCCTCCCCTGCTGCTGTGGACACTGATGCTGCCCCCGATGCTGCTGCAGGCAGCGCTGCTGCCCCTCCTGCTGAAGCTGCTGCCGATACCGCAGATGCTGAGACCAGTACGCCTGGTGCCACTGCTCTTGCAGTCAGTGCCGCTGCTTCCCCTGCCCCCCCTGCCCGTCCTGCTGCGGTTCCACGTGCTCCTCTGGATTCCTTCCGTGAGAACTCAAGCCGCTCCCTGATGGAATGCAAGTGCTGAAGAACCCCAGTGCAAAGCATCACTGCCACCACTACCATGAGCAATGGATTCTCGGGCCACTCCTGTGCTCACCTTGCTGAGCTCAGCGCCACAAACTCTGTACCTTCCTCCTTTATTGTTGTCCACCCCTCTTGTTGTCTCTTTGACTATCAGGCATTTCCAGTGGTGTCACTGGGGGCCGTCTCATTTCCCCCTCTTCTGTTCTTTTCCTAACTCCTCTATTGCTGTAGAATCTCCTTGCCTGCATGGCAAATAATAAAGCAACAAATCACTAACGCAGGATCTTCACTTACTACTTTTTACTTAAAGAGAGCGAGAACGAGAGAGTGTGCGCGCGCATGCGTTCATGTGTATGAAGGAGAGAAAGAGAAAAAGAAAGAGAAAGAGAGAGAGAGAGAGAGAGAGAGAGAGAGGGAGAGAGAGAGGGAGAAAGAGAGAGAATGAGGCAAGCTCCATAATCAGGTTAGAGTGACTCCATTTAGCAAGATCACTATTCATTTATTTCTCTCGGAAGGAATTATATACTGCTCAAACACAATAGGCAGCTTAACAAAAATGCAATGCAAAAAAATTATCAATTTTTAAAAATATCCTTTATTTAATTATCAGAATACATACAGCTAATTTGTTGTTTTCAAGAAATCAAAGTGCTTTACAATGACAGTACGTAAAAAAACCATACAGTTAAAACCATACAAAAAAAGTTAAAAATGGAAATGAGGTAACTATTGTGGTAAGATGTACAGTGGTACCTCGGGTTACAGACGCTTCAGGTTACAGACGTTTCAGGTTACAGACTCCGCTAACCCAGAAATAGTACCTCGGGTTAAGAACTTTGCTTCAGGATGAGAACAGAAATTGTGTGGCAGCAGCAGGAGGCCCCATTAGCTAAAGTGGTACCTCAGGTTAAGAACAATTTCAGGTTAAGAATGGACCTGCAGAATGAATTAAGTTCTTAACCCGAGGTACCACTGCATTCTTAACTGTATGCATAGAATAGCAAAGTTTTTCAGGAAGCATTTAAAAGTTGACACAGAAGGCACCTGCTGAATGTTCACAGAACTGGGGCAATGACAATGAAGGAGCAGTTTCTTACTGTTGTCGAATGAGCATCACGAACTCAGGTGAAATCAAACTTAGGTGAAAATATCTGCTAGGGGCATGTGTGCACTGAGCAGCCCAAAGGAACAGCTCTGACTCCACCAATTCTTTGCAACCGATGTCAACAGATTAACCTGAACTTTAAATCTTTCTAAATATATATTTGATTTTGCAAATGAAAGCAGAAAACAAGGCTCTCCAGAAGTGTGAGTCCTCTCTTTTTGGCTTGCTATAATCATATATATATATATATATATATATATATATATATATATATATACACAAAAAAAAAAAACAGAATCGGGACAAAATGGCCAACCAGAGAGGAAAATCTGGACTAGGAAATATAGCTCCTGAAACAGTGAAGATGCAAGCAGTTAATGTCAAAGTACAAAATCTTCTTGCCTGCTTACTTCCAGAATGGCAAAAATGCTTTGACACTATTAAAGATCAATTTTTTTAAAAAAAATAACCCAGAAGACACAAGCAATAGAAATAACTGCAAATGAAGCTATGGAACTGAGTGTGAAAAGCTAATTTAAAAAAATCCAAACCCTTCTGTGATATTATAAAAAGCTACCTGGCCATGTGGTTGATCAGGAAAATTGGGAAGTTAAAATTTAGATCAATTCCAGAGGATGCAGAACAAGGAGATATTAAAATATTCGTAATAAGATGGTGGCATACCCTCCAACGTTCATCAGATGAAAATGGTATCATTTTTCACTCCCCCTCCCAATTGACCCTACTCACCCCCCACTTTTGTATTCCACCCTCCGCAGAGTATTTCCTACCAGAAGAAGCATGAGATCACCCACATGCGCTGCACCATCCAAAGAAAACTCCATGGGATTGGAAGTCAGTTCCTTTCAATAAAAGTAGGCTTCGCTTTGGAAAAACTGGAGAAGAGCCCAGAGACACCAGACCCCACTACGGTCAAACTCGTTCTCCACAAGCAAGAAATTATACATTTCATTAGCCATGCCTGTTTTCCTGCATCTCACTGTTAAGGAAATGAATGACATGCCATTTTAATGACCGCTTCCCATATAAAATGGTGGTGGTTGTGCGCAGCCCCCCGGATCCCAGTGCGGCTCCTGGTAGTTCAGGCTGGCTTCACCCTCCTCAGGCTGGATACCTGGAGGTCTCCGCCTACCTCAGCCAATTGCCCAATCCCGCCTGGGGAGGCGTTGCTAGGGGAGCGGCCAGGTAAGGGGAGGGACCGCCCTGCCCACACAACAGAAGGTGAATCTTACCTGCAAAGGGTCAATTGGCTCCAGAGCTTTCCCCACCCTGCCCTCCCTCAGCTAAGCCTTCTTTTGCAGGTTAACCTCTTCTCCACAGGTACGCGGGCGCTGCTACGTCAGGGTCGCTGTTGAAGGGCTGGAAAGGAATTTTCCTGCATTGGCAGGTTTTGCCTTTCCCGTAGCAAAACGTCACAACTCTGGAGGTTTTCAGGCCTTGGGCAGAATCCTTTAGTCTATCTTCCTAAATGTGTGTGTGTGTGTGTGTGTGTGTGTGTGTGTGTGTGTATGTGTGTGAAGTGGTGACCCACACCCCCTTGCAGCGGTGATCCCAGGGTTCCCCATTAAAGGGGTTTTGAAGGGAGGCATTGGCCAGGAATAGATAGGAGGTCGGGTCTATAGTGTTAAGACCAACTTATGTTTTATTGTTTGCTATGAAAATTTTGTGTTTATTGTCATTCCTGTGTGTAATTCTGTATCTGTGTTTTCTCTCTCTCTTTTTCTTTTCTTGCTGTATCAATAATAAAAAAGATGTTCAAAAAAACAAAACAAAACAATGACTACACACGTTGTTCTGGGTCCTCACCAGTGGCGTAGCGTGGGTTGTCAGCACCCGGGGCAAGGCAAGTAATTTGCGCCCCCTAACCCGTGGATTTGCCCTAACCCCCAGATGTTGCGCCCGGTGCGGCCGGCCCCCCCTGCACCCCCCACGCTATGCCACTGGTCCTCACCTCCTTGCAAGTGGGAGGAGAGCTCTGTTGAACCAAAAAATGAAGATATTCCTTGCTTTCAATTGGCTCCTGCCTCCACTCTATCTTCTCTTACTGACAGTGAATCTAGAGAGAGTTGGGCTGTAAAAGCCAAACCCCATTTTGTCCTTAGCATCATTAATCTTCAAAAAGCCTGTTTTAGCAGGGAAGAAGTCCCTCCTTCTGTTTGTGACCCTTTAACTCAGGAGTGGCTAGCCTGTGTTCCTCCAGGTGTTGTTAGACTACAGCTCCCATCTTCCCTGACCACAGGCCATTCTAGTTGCTAGGATTGATGGGAGTTGTAGTCCAACAACAGGCTAGCCAACCTGGCTTTAACTGGAGATACCAAGGCCTGAAGGTTGGACTGTGTGCACCCAGGGCATAAGAACAGTCACAGCCCTAGCAGAAGAAACTGTGAGTGATTTTCTATCATCAATGCCAAGTAGATGCCTTTGAGGAACACCTTGCCCACCTGTGATTCCCAACAACTTAACTTCAGAGGCTTAATAGCTCTGACAATCGAGGTGGAATGTAAGCAGGACAGTTTCAGACTATGGGCCCATTCAGACCAGAATGGTCAACTTTGAATAGAAGCCATTCTCCCAGATCAAAAACAGAGGCAGGAAGTTCCTCCCTGTCCGAACAAGCTTCTTGAAGTCATTTGTTTAGAAATACTACGGAGTGAACCAGTGTTTGAAACTGCAAAGCAATGTTATACTCATTTAACTGAAGCATTTCACACCCAACCCAACTTTAAACCCAAGAAATGCGACAAAAATAACACCCTGGGGTGGGGGCTTTATTTATTTGCCATGGTTACAGTGAGATTCTGTGTCCACAGAGGTGGTATTCAAAGTACTGGCCAGGAAAATAAATTGTATCATTCACCAAGATGATAATGAGAACGACGTTTCAGGTTGATGGCAGTCATACATCCTTCAAGTACATCAAAGAGGAACGAAAGGAGGTGGATGTAGCGATGAACAAAGGAGGCAGGTGCCGTGCCAAAGGCATTTGGCAAATTGATAGGTGTGAGGAGCCGACCAACATCAATGGTGATGTGGCGTGGTGTTTCTTGCCTCTGAAGACAGCTTGAGGTATTGAGGTCAGCGCTGTGAGTGCAAGGAATCAAGCAGCATCCCAGTGCCGACAGTGGTGGGATTATTCCTTGAACCCTGTAGACCCCCTGTTTGCCTTCAAAGCTTCCCTTAGGGTTCTTTAGCACTTGCATTGCTTAGGATAGCATTTGGAACCACAGCAGGAAAACCCACAGCAGTGGCGGAGGAAGAGGAGTGTGTGGGTAGCGCACCGCCTCCGGCAGCGCGATCCTGGTGGGGTGCCTTTGCAGCTGCCCCCCACCCTTGCTGGGTGCCATGCCCCCACAGGCGGCGAGCCATGCCCCCAAGACACCCGCCACACCCCTGTGGGTGGTGTGCCACGCCCCTGGGATGCGCGCCAGCCCCGCCCCCGCCTGCTCTCCACCCCCCGGGAGCACCAGCAGCAAGGGTGCTATAAATCAGTTTCTGCATTTTAGAGGAAAGGAATACAAGACCATGCATGATATTCTGGGAGGTTTTATTAACTGCTATACATGCAGTTGGATTTTGTGACTACAGAGGAGGTATTTCAACAGATGAAAGAAAGGAGAGAGCACCTAATCCACCAAGATGAGAAAGACCATGCAACAGATACGAGATATCTCATTTCTTGCCATACGGGTAGGTTTGACAGGTCAACGTTCATGCCCGTCTTATTGGGGGGGCTTGCATGATTGCTAACAAAGCAAAGTAAACAGATGAGGAAAATGCAGGGGTGAACAAGGAGGCAGGTGCAAATTTAAGAGACAGGCACTGATGAATCTCAGGAGTCAGCCAGCATTGATGGAGTAGCAGCTCTCAACACTTCACTGAACATCTTCAGCAGCAGCCTTGCTTAGGATAGCAGCAACCGGAACCACAGCCGCAGGAGCCACAGCAACTGGAACCACAGCCACAACAAGGACCACAGCATCCAGAACCGCAGCCGCAAGAGCCACAGCCACCGCAGCCACAGCCGCAGGAGCCACAGCAACCAGAACCACAACCGCAGGATCTGCAGCAGCAGGGGGAACAGCAACAGCAAGGAGAGCAGCAGGGAGAGCAGCAAGGAGAGCAGCAAGGAGAGCAGCAGTTGGAGCAGCACGACATCTTAGCAATGGGGAGGGAAGACGAAGCTGAAAGAAATCAAAGGGACTTCCCATTAACCAACCTTAATGTCCTCAGACACATTAATGACACTTTCTAAATGTGCTCTGCAGACCAGACCAGACTTGATTCTGGTAATAATGTTTCTCCACTCGGCTGCTCTGTACGGACATTCTGGGCTGCTCTTGTGCCCAAAGGTTTCTGCATGACATTGCATTGGCTATAAATCTCCATCCTACAATTTGATTCACACTAGGTAATTCAGCATACTGTGCCTTGAATTTTGCTTAGCTTGGATGTCCAGGGACACTGTGCAAATTGGACAACAGCACAGATGCGTTTTGTCCCCAATTCCTCAACCAGGAGTCACAGGCAAGGATGTTTCTATAATGCACCCGCCTATATAAAGGGTGAATTATTGTTAAAGTATTATAAGTTGTATGCATCGGCCGTGTTAGATACACAGTCTCTGGGTCTCCTTAGGAAATTCAATGGCTTTTGAACTAAGGTGTCTCCAAAGATTGCCTGAGGACAGTGTTAAATAATTGCATGACCCCGAGACCATCCTATCCCATTATGCAACCTAAGATAAGATGGGAGATGAGGAGACAGTTCTTTGGATCATCCTGGATGCTCTCATAGTAAAGCAGGGCATATTATAGTCAACTAGTTAAATAATCTTATATAAACCTCCTTAGGACCATAAAGGCATCAAGGAAGAGAGAGAAGTTTGATCCAGTTCCTACTGCAACTGCAACTGAACCATACTTCTCAAAGCGGTAGGCAAACTGACATGGAGCCGCTGTATGGAGTTTGCACTTCTCCAAATTTTACAATATAGTTCTCTAACCAAGTAATGCATATCAAAATTGTATATGTTGCCTTAAAATGTACATAAAATGCATATATTAATGGAAATAATAGGCAAAAAGTAGTAATTAGGCAAAATTGCCTATAAATTAAGAAAAGAATGCTGCGGAATAATTTTCACAAGGGATTTACAAAGCAAACTGGAAACCTTAAAAACTGAATTTAGGATTATGCTTAGAGCAGACCCATTGAAATCAATGGACCTAAATCATGACCATTAGTTGCAATGTGTCTTCTCTGAGTAGAACATATTTTGACACTGCCCTCAGATTTGTCAGCAAAAATCAAATCAAAAGTGTGAGCTCTATTCTCCTGCAATCAAGAAAAAAGGAACAGATATATAACTGGGACAGAACTTACAGGTTCAGTAGTAGGAGTTGGTGTGTGGGTATTGGATCCAATGAGTGAGTGAAGAACTTCTGGATGGTGGGCCTTTTTATACAGCTGGCCACACCCTTCACCCTGCAAAATGAGGCACTACTCAAGAATGATGAGGTCTTCATTAATCCTCAGTGGTTGACTTCTACCACACCATTATCCCGTGCCTAATGCTTGACTGTGTTCAAATCCTTCATTTTAAAATGCATGTGATATATTTTCTAGTAGTAACACTGTAATTCTTACCCTGTCCAAATAGGGCACTTATGCGATTGCTTCCAAATCCAATGAGGTTGAGATGAATCGTCATCATATGAATTTATTCCTGTGATATAACGCCTAAGGATTTTAGTTTTCCGACTGTGGACTTGGAGGCAGGGAAATCCTTCCTTCCTTCCTTCCTTCCTTCCTTCCTTCCTTCCTTCCTTCCTCCCTCCCTCCCTCCCTCCCTTCCTGCCTTCCTCCCTTCCTCCCTCCCTCCCTCCCTCCCATAGCACATGTAACGGTATTTTACATGCTGAGACCCTATCTGCCTGTGGACTATCTCACCAAAGTGGTGCAATGTGTTCTACGTGGGGCTACATTTGAAGGTGAACTCTAATCCAGAATGTGGCAGCTAGACTGATGACTGGAAGTGGCTGCCAAGACCACATAACACCAGTCCTGAAAGACCAACATTGGCTCCCAGTACGTTTCCGAGCACAATTCAAAGTGTTGCTGCTGACCTTTAAATCCCTAAACAGCCTCGGCCCAGTATACCTGAAGGAGCGTCTCCACACCCATCATTCTGCCACTGAGGTCCAGCTCCGAGGGCCTTCTGGCGGTTCCCTCCCTGTGAGAAGTGAGGTTACAGGGATCCAGGCAGAGGGCCTTCTCAGTGGTGGTGCCCGCCCTGTGGAACGCCCTCCCACCAGATGTCAAAGAGAACAACAACTACCAGACTTTTAGAAGACATCTGAAGGCAGCCCTGTTTAGGGAAGTGTTTAATGTTTGATGTTTTATCAGGTTTTTAATATTCTTTGGGCAGCCGCCCAGAGTGGTTGGGGAAACCCAGCCAGATGGGCGGCATATAAAAAATATTATTATTATTATTATTATTATTATTATTATTATTATTACATCATAAAGTATGATAGAACTGGAGTATGTGTTCACTTTGTTGAATCTCCATTCTAGGATCTCTGACAGCATCCCCACATGGTAGGACCCCTCTCAAAGCCACTAGGTCAGAATGGCCTTTAAAACACCTACAAAAGAAAGAGGAGCAGTCCTATACTCTTATAGTATACTCTTATAAAACTGCAGGTTATTACAATAATCCTGCCAATGTTCTTATCTGTTACAATTCGTTTGTCAATATTCAATAAGCCGTTTCCATTCTTGTATAAAAAGTTTGCTATCCTGATTTCTTTTCTTTTTTTCTGGTAAGTTTCACCATTTCTGCCTATTCCATAAATTTTTGTATCCATTCTTCTTTCTCCGGGACTTCTTTCCATTTTGGGGCAAAAAAACAAAAAAACAAAAACACATTCTTGCCGTGGTAGTCGCATACACAAATATATTTCTATACGGTTTGGCTAGTTCTGTCCCTAAACAAATGTCAGGTATGTTGAGCCTGGGGAAATGTGAGAAGGCCATAGGATGTCAGGGGCCGTGGCCTCAGGTGCAGATTTTTGAAGATGGTGTGAAGCACATGGCCCCAGCAAGAACCCCCATTGCAGTGTGGCCCAGCACTTGTCTCCTGGTGTCAGAAGAACCAACACTCGAGGAGAGGAACACAGGGCCATGTCATAATGGGGGCACCAGCGTGGGGTACCTGGTTCATGTCAGCCAAGTACTATGTTGCCTTGCCAGGCATGTTGGGGTACTCCGTTCCACCTTAAGAACAGACGTGTGGATTGTTGCATGCCACATGCCTGTTTACACTCCAGCACAGCTTGCTGGGAACTTCCGTTTTGTGTATAGCTTTTGCTGTCTTGCTTTTGGACACGAAAGGGATCAGACATGTTTTCCTTATGTCCTGATGTATGCTGAATAAACTGCTTGTAAATATGCTCAAACAGCCTCTCCTGCCACTTCTGTTGCATAGCGTTATCTCTGCTGATTAGAGCGTGCCCTAGCTTTGGAAGTTCGGGTCGCTGATTCATGTTGCACCAAGGACTGGAGTTCGTCCAGTACACCGGCTGGTGCGATAGAGCCATCTGGGGGCCTGCCAATTGCCCCCGCTTCCTTGGTTGTATGCCAACAGGGCTCCCCCCTGTGCGGTACTGCATGGCCCCACTTGGCTTCGGTGTGGGGCAGGGGCACTACGTGGCTACAGGAGGTCCCTCCCCCCCCCCCCAGTAATAAAAGGCCTTGGATCAAAACAAGATAATCCCATTCAACTCAGCCTAATTGTTTATAAAGCAATCCCATAAGTGCCCCTTTAATAATGGCCGGGAATTACAGTGTTCCCAAAACATAGTTTTAATCATATCCCTTTTCAAAATGAAGGTTACGAAGACAGTCAGGGATCACATGCAGGATGTTTGGTGCGTGGCAGAGGTCAGCGTCACGGGTTAATGAAAACCTTGCCATTTTTGAGCAGTGCCTCATTGCTTGTGGAATGGCACCCACTGATATATAAAAGGTCCACCACCCTGAAACTCTTCACTCACTCGCTGCATCCAATATCCACACCTGCATTCCTACCACTGACCAAGGTAAGTTCAGTTCTAATGTTTGTTTGCACTTACTGTGTTCTCAATTGCAAGGGAGCTAATGTCTTGAGCAGGTAGTTCAGCTAGCAGCACCCCAAATTGGCCTGGATTCTTTCGGAGTTTAAGGTCTGAGCACCTTGCCTCGCATATTCTCACTCAGAGGAACTGCAATGGTCCAAAGTTAAAGATTTTATGGTGGACTTGTAAAAGGGTAATAATAATAATAATAATAATAATAATAATAATAATAATAGTAATAATTTATTATTTATACTCCGCCCATCTGGCTGGGCTTCCCCAGCCACTCTGGGCGGCTTCCAGAAAAATATTAAAATGCTGTAATACATCAAACATTAAAAGCTTCCCTAAACAGGGCTGTCTTCAGATGTCTTCTAAAAGTCTGGTAGTTGTTCTCTTTGACATCTGGAGGGAGGGTGTTCCACAGGGAGGGCGCCACTACCGAGAAGGCCCTCTGCCTGGTTCCCTGTAACTTGGCTTCTGGCAGTGACGGAACCGCCAGAAGGCCCTCAGAGCTGGACCTCAGTGTCCAGGTAGAACGATGGGGGTGGAGACACTCCTTCAAATATACTGGACCGAGGCTGTTTAGGATAAAAGAGTATTGGGAAATGATCCATAATGAATTGAAAAAAAAAAGTTTAAAAGTACTCCCCCCTCCCCAAACCGGAGTCCTTTCTGTTGAGGATAATTCAGACTGAAATTTGCAGGTGTCAAAAAAGGTTATTTACACATGCTACTACTGTGGCTGGTGTTTTGTTAGCTCAAAAATGGAAAACGAGTGAGGTCCCAACCAAAGAAGATAATATGCACAACTTGCAGACTTAACATATAGAATAAGAGAACAAGAAGAGCATACGTTTAAAGAAGGTTGGAAAACGTTTATTGAATATATGGGAAATAATTGTGTCCAGCTGAAAACGTTGGCAGCATTAAGCTAAATTCAACAGTGTAAATAAGTTATGATGGATGCAACAATGGATGGTGCAGTTTTTGTAAAATGTGCAGGGATTTATGATATGCAAAATGAACCATGGAAAGAGAAGAATGGAAGTCATTGATATCTTAAGGATGTAAAATGAGTATTTTAAATTGTAAAGCAGAAAACTTAATGAGAGAGTGAGAGAGAGAGAGAGAGAGAGAGAGAGAGAGAGAGAGAGAGAGAGATAAAGTTAAAGATTTTTAAAAACCTGGGAAGCATTCTCGTCTGTTAGTCATTAAAACAGACGGCAGGGGAACTAAGGTCTTGATCAGGTAGCCCAGCAATGTTCCAATATTTTATAGTGAAACAGGAATCCAGATTCTAGTCCAGACAGATCACTTGATTAAAACTGTCAGGAAGTTGGCTTTTTGCTGAGATATTGCATGTGAATCTTCACGTAATGTAGTGGAAAGGCATATGTAGGCTCACCAAATGGAGAAACATTATCTACACGGGTTCCCTTAGTGCAGAACGTAAGGGTTATTTAAGAGGTCTGAATATGCAGTGCTCAGTTAACAGTGAATCTCTTAATTTCCCGAAGCTCCAACACACTTCTCCACCTCCAACTCAAAGATGTCTTGCTGTTCCAAGTGTGGCTGCTCCCCCTGCTGTTGCAAGCAGTGTTGCTGTTCCCCCTGCTGCAGTTGTGGCTGTTGCAAGCAGTGTTGCTCTTCCCCCTGCTGCGGCTGCGGCTGTTGCAAGCAGTGTTGCTCTTCCCCCTGCTGCGGCTGCGGCTGTTGCAAGCAGTGTTGCTGCTCCCCCTGCTGTTGCAAGCAGTGCTGCTGTTCCCCCTGTTGCAGTTCTGGTTGCTGCGGCTCTTCCTGCTGTGGTTGCTATCCTAAGCAGTGCAAGTGTTGAAAAACCTCAATGGAAGCCTTCCATGCAAACAGGAGTCTACAACTGATGGTCCAAGGAATCATCTTGCCACACATGAGCTCCGGGTTCAAGGGCTGCTGGTTGACTCCTTGCACTCAACTTGCTGAATTCTCAAATTCTCTTTCTATAACTTCCTTATTACATCCTAACTTCTGTCTTCCTCTTGTCTTCTCTGTTTGATTCACTTGCATGTTCTCTCACGACCCATCTCTAACAAGGCATTTCAAATAATGCCAACTTGACCATATCAATGTGTGTGACTCTCTATTTACTCTCTCTGCTTCGCTTCTAATTCTTCTGCTGTTGTAGAATGTAACTGCATGACGACCAATAAAATAGTGAACCATAGACTTGGTTTATTTCTTCCCTTAATGTGGGGCAAATGGAAGGGAGCTGCTATAGCTCAGTGTGTACAGCCAACACATTTGTTTTGCATGCAGTCCATACCTACATGCTAGCCTATTGTGTGCCATGGATGTACTCACCCACAGAGCTTTGTCATTTCTCCAATATGCACAGATGGAGGTAAGTGGTATTCCACAAAAGACTCAAGCAGGGTACATGTCCTTCAGTTGGAGATATCAGGGCTTGAGATCTGTTAGCACTGGTGAACCTAGATGGATAATGTCACACCATCTAGGCCAGCGGTTCTCAACCTGTGGGTCCCCAGATGTTGTTGGACTACAACTCCCATTATCCCCGAGCTCTGACCTTGCTAGCTGGGGTGATGGGAGTTGTAGTTCAACAACATCTGGGGAGCCACAGGTTGAGAAAGGCTGATCTAGGCCTCTCTAGTTGGACACCAGGAGTCTCTCCTCACAATTCCTCCACCCAAACAGCCTCTTCCCCCAAGAGATACCCCTTTCAACCCACAATTGATGTTTTCGCATGGGTGGAATGTTTTCTTGAACTCTGATCATACCTCAATGGAGGATAGAGAAAGGGTGTGTGGATATGTATAGAGGTTGTTGTTGTTGTTGCTGCTATTGCTCTTGCTTTTATTATTTCTATACAGTACCACCCTTCATCTGAGGATCATGGAATGATTTACAATAGAAAAACACAAGGATATGCAACATAGTATCCAAAAAACCCAACCAACCAACCAACCCCTTCTACAGTTTAAAAGACCATATATTGTTTAATTAGCCAAAGGCCTGGGAGAAGAGGATTTCCACCCCCTCTGGTTTCTAAAGATATGTAATGAAGGCATCAGGTGAGCTTACCTGAGGAAAGCATTCCACTGAATTGAATTAAGTGCCCACTACTGCCGCTTTAACTGCTTTAACTGATGGGGCTACTGCAATCTCCAACATATTGAGGTGAAAGAAGGCAAGAAGACGATGTATATGCTTTATATACATATAAATGTTTTATACATATAAATGCTTTATATACATATTTATATATGTCTATGTATAGGGACACAGGTGGCACTGTGGGTTAAACCACAGAGCCTAGGACTTGCTGATCAGAAGGTCGGCGGTTCGAATCCCCGCAACGGGGTGAGCTCCTGTTGCTCGGTCCCTGCTCCTGCCAACCTAGCAGTTTGAAAGCACGTCAAAGTGCAAGTAGATAAATAGGTACCGCTCTGGCAGGAAGGTAAACGACGTTTCTGTGCACTGCTCTGGCTCGCCAGAAGCAGCTTAGTCATGCTGGCCACATGACCCGGAAGCTGTACGCCGGCTCCCTCGGCCAATAAAGCAAGATGAGCGCTGCAACCCCAGAGTCGGCCACGACTGGACCTAATGGTCAGGGGTCCCTTTACCTTTACCTTTACTGGCACAGGACCTCAGGAATTTTGCCTAGAAGAGAAGGAAGCTGCCAAGGTCCCAAACTTCTGCTTTAACTGATGGGGCTACTGCAATCTCCCACATATTGAGGTGAAAGAAGGCAAGAAGACGATGTATATGCTTTTGATTTTTTTATTAGTTTCCATGTATACATTTAGATTTTGTATCCACAGCTATTCGAAGAGAGGAAAGGAGAAAAGGAGATCATCCCATCCACCAAATATGAGAAAGATTACACAACAGGCATGCCTCCTGGAAGGACGACGGAGTGGAATAAAGAGGATGTGAGAAGAAACCAGGCCTGATCAGTGGAGGCAGGTGCGAACGTAAGGCACAAAGATGGGTGAATCGAAGACGTCGGCCAGCAGAGGAGATAGCAGCGCTCAACACTTCAGAGGTTCCTCAGCACCAGCATTGCTTGGGATAGCAGCAACTGGATCCGGAGCCACCAGAGCCCTGGGAACTGCAAGAACAGCAAGATCCACAAGATCCACGAGAGCCGCCGCAAGAGCCGCTGGAACCGCAAGAGCCACTGGAACTGCAAGAGCCACTGGAACCACTGGAACCGCTGGAACCAGAACCACAGCAGGGCGAGCCACAGCAGCATGGGCAGCAGCAACAGCATGGGCTGCTGCAGCACTTGCAGCAGCAAGGACAGCAGCAGCACTTGCAGGAGCAGGGACAGCAGCAGCAATTGGAGGAGCACGGCATCTTGGCAACGAAGAGGGAAGGCGGAGCTGAAAGAAATCAAGGGGTTTCCCATTAAGCAACCGCAACATCCTCAGGCGTATTAAAAAGCACATGAGATGCATGCCCTGCTTTAGGAAGACCAGCAGAGACATGTTTTCATTCCCGGTGAGCCTACAAGTGCATTTTGATTGCTCATGTTGCAATTCGGCTTAGCTGTGATATTGCCCTGTGCACCTCTGCCCTTTTACTTGATTGCCCGTGACAATCCAGAGCGCTGGGCGTCAATCTTTGCTCAGACTGACTGCCCAGAGCCATTTCAGCAATAACACAGCAGGTCTTTTGTGAACTCTACTGTCTGCCAAGAGCCACAGACCATGCTGGTTCTCTCATGAATGTAAGTGTTTAAAGGGTGAGTAATATTCCAGTATTATCACTTTAGACTGATCTGAGATGTATCTTCACTACACATAGCACCAAGTAATGTAATGTTTAAAGAGAACTCATCAGAGCTTCTTTTGATACTTCATTAGATCTCAGCGTAGTGTATCTGAGAGGATTTGTCTCTGAGCCCATAAAGTCCTATAATACATCAAATGGCATGCTTGGTCAGGAAAAAAAAAATGCACTACTTTAGATTCTTCGCAAGACAATATTCAGCATTTTTCCAGTCCTAATAGCTGAAAGAATCCAAGCCTTAAGGTAGGCTCAATTTGTGTGAATAAATGCACATTTTGGATAAAACAATGTGTGTCCAAAAGACCTTCTTGAGACATTAGATCCTTTGCATTCAAGAGAGATCAGAATTTGCATCTATACAATTAGGCTTTCCTCCAGCCTCATCTCCTTAGGTGGCTGGATGTTACAATGCCCTGTGTAAGATAATATTGGTAATATTTGGTAATATTTCTTACCAAGAAGGAGATAAACAGAAAGGCAGTGCAAATGCAAAACCAGAGTTGCAAGAGTACCTCCTTGAGACCTTCACTTCCCTACAAACAAGGACAGACCCAGAAGGAATAAGCACTGGAACAGAGCTCACCTTATTCAGTAGCAGAGTTTGTTGTGGATGTTGGATCCAATGAATGAGTGAAGGACTCCTGGATTGCGGTCTTTTTATAGAGATCTGTGCATCCTTTCCCAAGTGATGAGGCACAACACAAGAATGACGAGGTCTTCATGTGCTGTCCTCCACAACAACATCATCCGGTGCATAATCCTTGATTGTGTTCATATCCTTCATTTCGGAATGTATGTTATTAAAGTTATTGTGCAGTAGTAGCACTGTAATTCTCCATCCTGTCCCAAAGGGGGGGGGCTTTATTATTTATTATTTAAATTTGCAGACCACTCTTCATCTGTAGATCCCAGTGCAGTTCACAGCATCAAAAAACATGGTAAAACACAAACATTTATAGTGTGTGAGGTTTTTTTAAAAAAAAACCCAATTATGTTGAGGATAACAGACGCCATGTGCATTTCTCCCTGAGAGACAGAGCCTAAGGGTTTTGTTTTATAAGATTATTACATTTTTTGCTTTATTGCCCTATGTAAGATATATAAAAAGTACTTTTTATAATGATTTAAAGCCAATCTTGTAAAAGCCTTTAGTATTTTCCTTATGATTTGTGGGGATGGAGCAAAAAGAGAGGTCTCTGAAACTGGGGTGATCTCCTGGGTTTTTGGGTGTGTGGTTTTTTTGTTTTGTTTTGTTTTTAAAGTAATGCATAGGAAGTTGATTACTCATTGTGACAGCAACATTTTTCTCTGTCATTCCAGAGTGGAGAACCACTGGGCCATGGGCCGAATTAGATCAACTATGGGTTCCAATTCAGCTCGAGGGGCCTTTCTCTCCAATCACACATATGTGTTGCACACATGACGCCAGAGTCAGGTCAAAATGCACCTGCCAAAGCACAATCAGAAGCCTTAGGGGAGTTCCAGTTGACCCTGGGCAAGAGAGCCTTGAAGTCATCTCAGATCAGCAGATTACTGATGGCAACAAGGCTACGGTGCGGTGGACTAGATTATGATCAAGAGATAGGAAGATACGCCAATTTCAATTTCTCTCCCTTTGCGTATATCCATTTGCACATACAGTATTGAGTAAGGGCTGTAGCCCAGTGGCAGAGCACATGCATTGTAAACGTAACACATACCCCTTAACTGTCCATCCAGTTTGGGGCAGCTGTGCTCTTGCACAGGTCATGTGGCTTATCTTCTCCTAGATGGGCTACCTTTCAGGTTGGAGAACCCCATCTGCCCAACACTTCTCTCCAGAGGACATACAAAAACTGCCTTCTTGTCCATTGGGCCCCCTCAATGTGCCAGAGCCTGTTTCTGCATGCAGGAGAAGTCCCTAACTCACTGAGGGTTTAAGCCTCATTGGATACACTCACCTGGTTTAGCTGGCCAATCTTCGACATTCATGGAGTGTGGCTGCTGTCACACACTGACAGCTTCTAGGAGACATAAATGGGAGCTGAGTGCGGGGTGGGGACCAAAGGTGAATAAACTATCCCAGAAGAATCAAGATGATAGAGAGACAAGACCTATGGAGTGTTAATGCTCTGTGCCCCGCAGTCCCATGCTGAGGTAGTAGTAGTTGTTGTTTAGTCGTCTTAGTCATGTTCAACCCTCCGTGACCCCATGAACCACAGCATGTCTTGGAAACTCTCACTTTCTTCTCAAAGCTTCTCCTTTTTTATGTCCATTGAGTTTTCTTGGCAAAATACTGGAGTAGTTTGCCAGTTCCTTCTCCAGGTGGATCACATTTAGTCTAAACTCTCGGCTATTACCTGTCCGTCTTAGGTGGCCCTGCACCCTCTGAGTTATTCAAGCCCCTTCGCCATGACAAGGTAGTGATCCATGAAGGGGCTGAGGTAGTATACATGTGTAAATAAAGCCATATGATCTAAAGACACCATAGTCTCCAATTCAATTCAATTAACAGTCTTCAGTTGAGGAAACTGAATGTTGGGTAAGCAGTGGAACCCATGGAGTCTCTCACAGCTCTCCAAGAGTAGCTCTCCAAGATATCAGATGGAGGGACTTCTTCCCTGCTAAGATGTCTTCCATGCAATCATGGAATCATCCAAGCAGAGTTTCTGGAGCATGAACCTGGGACATCATGTGCTCTGCCACTGACCTAGAATACTTTCTTATTATTTTATGCGCAATGAAAGGTCACTAGCCAAGGATTTGGCTATTGGCCTTTCCCAGCCTGACAGCCTTTTGGAAGCCAGTGCTTGATGGTGTTACTTTCCACATGAAAATAATATTATTCATTCATTGATTTATATTACCTACCTCCATCTTACAGTAGAGGAATACAACAAGACTGAGCACTGTGGTTTGGATTTTTTTATATATATTTGCTATCTATACTTTTAGAAAACAAGAGAGGTACTCAAACACATGAAAGGCAAGAGAGAGTGTTGCATCTTCCAAAATGATGAGCCTTTCAGATGCATGACAAGCAATTCTCCTTCTCAAGCACATCAAAGGGAACTAAGGAGAAGGTGAGAAGAATTTGCTGTTCATCAAAGGAGGCAGATGCAATGCTTAAGGCAATGAACTTGGGAAATTAATGAGTGTCAGAAGTCAGCAAGCACTGATGGTGGAGGTGGTGGTGTGGGGTAATTTGTCAAGCTGCCAGCTCCCTGTTTGCACTGAGAGCTTCCCTTGGGGTTCTTCAGCACTTGCATTACTCGGGATAGCAGCATTTGGAGCAGCCACAATAACCAGAACCACAGCAGGGGGGGACTGCTGCTTGCAGCAGCCACCACAGTAACAGGGAGAGCAGCCATACCTGGAACAGCATGGCATCTTTGTGATGGGGAGGAAAGGCAGAGCTGAAGGAAAGCAAGATCTTGCCTGTGAACCAGCCACAGAGCACTCAGACATAGATCTCATACATGAATGTTTAGCCGCATGGGGAGCAGCATATATGCTGGTTTTTATCTAATGCTTCTCCAGTCATAAATAAATACGTAATAGGATAAGCTAGATCTGAGGTCAGGCAAAGAATCATGGACATAGAGAGACAACAGGACTGTACAAGGGTCCCTGATTATAAAATCATAGAAAACAGGAGATACGTAGCCGCTCCAGCAGCATATCTCTATTTCCTCACATCCAGAAATGCAAGAAGGGCTGTTACTCTTGCTAGAAGCTCTGTCTTGCCCTCACGGGTTCTGGAAGGCTCCTATAGAAGAGGCCTGTATGCACAGAGACTTTGCGCCTGCCCATTAGGGGAAATAGGAAGCCCCAAACATATATCCTTTTTATGTTGAGATCCGTAGAGACATCATTGATCCTTTGCTGAAGAGGCTCACCAATCTTTCAGACAAGTCTAAACTTAATTCTCTCCTCTTAGGCAAAGATCACAAGACGACCTGGCTGTTAGCCAGATTCTGCGCCCAGATTTGTAGGCCCAGATCATCCTCTAGAATAAAGTAGCTTACTAGGGAAATGCTGAAGTCGCTCTTTGGGGTGCTTCAGGGTCAATTTTTTATGGTACCCCAAATCTCAGTTGTACGGGTGTATATCTATATCTCAATTTTAACTCATGAGCTATTGAGGCAATCTGCTCCGATGGTATATTTCATCTTTTTGAATGCTGTTTTTATTGTGTTATGTTATGTGAGCTGGTCTTTGACCGTAATAAATTATCTATCTAATACATAATAGGATAGAGAGGGGTGGGCAACGGGGGAGAAATTTAATTCAGTTCACATTTAAAGGGAAAGCTATCAAATGGCTTCCCTTCAGGAAGCAATATGTGAATTGAAACACAGCCGCTCTTCAAAATGTGTTCCTCTCTGAATGTTGCAGTGCAGTGTTCCAGTAAATAAACATGTACGAAAAATGCACATACAAGGCTAAAGTTTTCATTAAAATGTGCCTATTAGTAAAAAATAACATACAAAAATAATTGTATTAGTGAGGGATTCTTTCCCCAAAATGTGAATATTAGGATAAATTTGATGATGAATTCACCAAGAACTTAAATAAAAGAAAAAAGAAACTAACTGATGTAGGAATGTGGAGAACTGGAAATAAGATTAGAATTTTTTTTTAATCTGGAGAGAATTTGAAGTTGACAGTCAGCCATCCTTGCTTCAGAGTCCACTGTATCTCAGGCTTGCTGTCATTGCTTATCAGATGACATCAAGTCTCTCTTGCCAAGGAACAACTAGAATCCACTTAAGGGTCCAAAAAATGCCTATTCTTTTGTTATGATGAAGGACAGAGAAGTGTGTGCAGAACAGGAATAATGAAGTTTAAATGCAGATTTAAAGGCAAAACTGCTCCTTCTCAAAGGGTACGTGAATCAAAATGCAGCCGTCCCTTGAAATTCACATTTCTCTGAGTCTTGCAGTGCATTTCTCCTGTTAAGAAATGTGTGGATAGGAATGGATATAGTAATCTGGGAGGGGGGAGAAAGAGAGAGAGAGAGAGAGAGAGAGAGAGAGAGAGAGAGAGAGAGACCATCATATTAATAAAAGGAATTTGCAGATTTGTGTTTATGGAGAGAAATTCACTGATTAAGGTTCATGAGAACTTATTTTAAAGAGAGAGATGTGGAAATGAACATAAGATTAGAAAAATAGAGAAACAGAGGGCATTCCAACTGATATTTTTGGTTTTTATGGAAGCCGCCCAGAGTGGCTGGGGAGGCCCAGCCAGATGGGCGGGGTATAAATAATAAATTATTATTATTATTATTATTATTATTATTATTATTATTATTATATATCCTTCCGTTCTTGAATCCATAGGCTCCAACTCCTAGAGGTCTTCAGGCTCCCAATAAAACATTTGAGGGGGCCGCCCCCCAAAAGTTGATGTGCTTTGCCATTCAAATGGTGTCCAAGCACCATGTCATGTGATTGATTATGCAAGGCAGGGCTTACACCCCCCCCCCAATATTTTATTCAAGTTGGCATCCCTGCATGAATCATCGATCAGCTTATGTACCACAGGCTTGCTGTCATCACTCATCAGATGAACCAAGATTATCTCAAGCAACTCTGGCCTAGGAACCAATGTAAACCCCAAGGCTTCTGATTTTGTTTTGACAGCTATGCTTCCTCTTGATTTTGAGATCATGTGTGGGGCAGGTGGGTGCAGTTGGTGGGGGGAGAAGGCCCCATGGGCTGAATTGGAACACATACTTAACCTAATTAGCCCCACAGTCATGTGGTTCCCTGTTCTTGAATTGCTGAGAAAAATTGTGCTGTCACCATACGCCATCAACCTCCTATGCGTCACTTAAAAAAAGAATCTCCCCTCACATCAGAACTCACACTGAACTTCAGAGACCCTTCCTTTTGCTCTACCTCCACAAATTATGAAGAAAAAAAGAGGTAAACCTTAAACAAGATTGGCCTGGAGTCATCATCCCAAGTGCTTTATTATGCTACGGAGGATAGTAAAAAAATAAGGTCATAATCTTAAACAAAACAAAACAAAAAATCCTTAGGCTCTGGATCTCAGGGACAAATGCATACAAACTCCATTCATCTCGACATAATTGCTCTTTAAGGCTGCCCTATAAATGCCCCCTTTGGACAGGATGGAGAATCACAGTGTTAGTTACTGCAAAATAGCTTTAATCACATACACTCAAAAATGAAGGGTAGGAACACAGTCCAGGATTACGCACCGGATGATGGTGTTGTGGAGGACAATATTTGGAGACCTCGTCATTCTTGCGCGGTGCCTCATCACTTGGGAAAGGATGCACAGATCTCTATAAAAGATCTGCAATCCAGGAGTTATTCACTCACTTGTTGGATCCGATAATCACAACAAACTCTGCTACAGGTAAGCCCCATTCCAGTTTTGTTCATTTCTGCTGTGTCCTTATTTGAGGGGAAACAAAAGTTATTGAGGTAGTATTCTTGCAACTCTGCTTTTGCACAGCCTGACTATTATCAGTGTCCTTTATATTTTGATATCTTGATATTTTGCCCTTTGAGGAGATGTTGCTAGAGGGAAGCATAATTGTACAGATTCCAAATCTAACCCAAGACTTACATCAGGCTCCTCACCGGAGCAAGGTGGTTTGAGTATATTACATCAATCCTGGCCGAACTGCACTGACTACCAGTTAGTTTCTGGGTCCAGTTCAAAGTGCTGGCTTTAAACCTTTAAATGTCTCAGGACTGCAGCACCTCAAAGACCACCTCAGGGCCGGATTTAGGTTTGATGAGGCCCTAAGCTACTGCAGGTAATGGGGCCCTTTATATGTCCAGCTGTCGCTGTTTTTTGTGTTGAATATATGCTATATGGTAATTTATGGACCTAATAGGTATCTAAACCCATTTGCATGTGTTGCCATGCAACCAGTCCATGCAGAATATAGGCACCCTATATATAGAAAGGAGCAAACCAGTGATATTTTAGGAAGCAGGTTATCAGGCGAGGCCCATTACTTACATCATAGGAGCCTACACAACACAAAACACTGTTGCTGCATGTAGGTTTTATTTTATTTGTTTTTTTATCTTATATTTTGGAAATGTACATCCAGTTGTTCATTCCTTTAATTTTTTTTGGGGGGGGGGCGGGCAAGAGAGCAGGGCCCTAAGCGATAGCTTGTTTAATTTATACGTAAATCTGGCACTGCACCACCGGCCCCAATTTGAACTGACTCAGACCCTGCAATCATGATCGGAGGTCCTTCTTTGTGTTCCCCCTCCAAGAGGTATCTGGAGGATGACAACACAAGAACGGTCCTTTTCTGAGTTGGTTGCCCAGTTGTGGGATGCTCTCTGTTGAGAGACTTGCCTGATGCCTTCATTACATATCTTAAGGGACCAGGCGAAAACGTTTCTCTGTAGCCAGGCCTTTGGCTGATTAAACATTTTATGGCCTCTTAAACAGGTTTGTTGCATGGAAGTTATTTGATTGTTTCTGTTTTGTTATGTATTTCCCCCCCCCCCATTTTGTATTTTTATGCTGTGAACCACCCTGTCGTCTTCAGATGAAGGGGGTATACAAATTTAATAAATAAAAATTGAACAAATAAAGCTACAATGCTCTAGATTGCCTGCGAACAATCAAGTAGAAAGGTAGAGATAACGTAGCCAGGATAATATTGAACCCAAGCAAAAGTGAAGTTAGATAGTTTATCAGAAAAAATAAGGAACAAATCAAAACAGGAATTTATCTCAAAACGGGAAGTCTTCAAAGTTTATTTGAAAAACAACTACAGTAGCTTAAGCTCTGTTGCAGTGTTTGAATAACTTTAGTAGTAGATTTAAGAAAGATCTGAAATCTAAGATCAATCAATAATTAATTTAAGACAAACCGTGTATTGGCAACAAATAATAGATAATTGAAATAAGGAATGGATGGGAGGTCGGGTCTATATTCCAAGGACCGCTTTTTGCTTTATTGATTTGTAACTAAGATTGTCTTTATCACTGTTTTGTTTGTATTTTTTGTCTTGTCTTTTTCTTTTTTGGTGTATCAATAAAAATAAAAATAAAAAAAGAACCCAACCAAAAGTGTAATAACAAAAAACGCACTTCTAGGTTCGCTGAGATGGGAGGGCAATATTTGAAAATCATGTCTCTATTGGTCTTCCTAATGCAGAACGTGTATCTAATGTGTTTCCAATATGCCTGAGGATGTTCTGTTTGCTTAATGGGGAATCCCTTGATTTCTTTCAGCTCCGCCTTCCTTCTCCGTTGCTAAGATGTCGTGCTGCTCCTGTTGTGGTTGCTCCCCCTGCTGCTGCAGCTATTGTCCTTGCTGCTGCTGTTGTCCTTGCTGCCCCTTCTGCTGCCCCTGTTGCTGCTGCCCCTGCTGCTGCCCCTGTTGCTGCTGCCCCTGCTGTGGTTCTGGTAGTAGTGGCTCCAGCAGTGGCGGTTCGTCTTGCTGCTGCCCTAGGCAAGGAGGCTCCAGCAGTGGCAGTTCCTCTTGCTGCTGCCCTAGGCAAGGAGGCTCCAGCAGTGGTGGTTTGTCTTGCTGCTGCCCTAGGCAAGGCGGCTCCAGCAGTGGCAGTTCGTCTTGCTGCTGCCCTAGGCAAGGAGGCTCCAGCAGTGGCGGTTCCTCTTGCTGCTGCCCTAGGCAAGGAGGCTCCAGCAGTGGCAGTTCGTCTTGCTGCTACCCTAGCCAAGGTGGCTGCAGCAGTGGCGGTTCCTCTTGCTGCTACCCTAGGCAAGGAGGCTGGTGCTGAAGAAATTCAGTCTTGAGACCTGATGCCTCATCAGCACTGCCTGATGCCTCGAATCCACCAGTGCCTAAGTGTTACATTTGCACCTGCCTCCTTGTTGAACCCTAAATTCTTCTCATCTTCTCTTTCCTTTGTTGTCCTTTAAGGAGGCATGCCACATGAGTTCTCTTTATCATAGGATTATCTCTCTTTCCTTTCTTCTCTTTGAATTGCTCCTCTGTGGATACAAAATCTAACCGAATTCACAGCAAGTAATAAAAATCCCAAAGCATCTATGTCATCTTCTTGCCTTCTTTCACCTCGATATGTGGGAAATTGCAGTAGCTCCATGAAATAATGCAGAGGGTTGCGACCAAGGGGTCTTCATTCTCTTTTGAGCAAAATCTCCGAGGTTACGTGGACAGCCTCAGAAGCAAAAGTGAGCAGAACATTGGATGCAAATGTTATCTATATTCAGGAGGCTGATTTCTACACATATCCACACAAACACTGATCTCAGGCAGGCAAGCAAGCTCTGATAAGAATTAATGAGTCTCTGGCAGTTTTATGTACGTTTATTTACAATTTACATCCAGAGAGCAGCTTTGGGCCTGCTGCCATTAGCTAAGAGTTGGTCACTCTGATTCTCCACCCCTGTCGCAACATGTAGGGCACCAAAATCCAGTCCTTCCTTTTTTGTACTTCCATTGCATCTTAACCCTTTCAGTTCTTCTGGTTCGAGGAGAAGGTGGGTGAACTCCCCTGCCATGCTATCAAATGACAATTCCTCCAAACACTGTTTCCCTCCTGGTTGCATAGCAACCCCCTCAATATTGTCTATCTCCTCCCCTCCCTCTGCCTGTGAGCTCTCCGAGTCTTGATAAAGGGGGGCCAAACTAACCCACTCCTGCTACAATCTCTCGCTTCCGGAGTCAGACTCTGGCTCCCTTTGTACTGTCAGTCCTTCATCTCCAGAGTCTGACTCTTCCCAGGTGTTCTATTCAGCCACATCCCCGACACATTTCTATCCTCAACTGAAGCAAAGAAGAAGCATTTTAGAGTTCTGAGAAATGTTCCCTCTAGATAAAAACATCAGTGGAGGCTTGTGAGTAGGGCTGGTTATGGTTGGATTCCATTTGGAAAGATAATGTTTTTATGGAGGAATTGTGGCCTGCCAACTAGAGGTAACAGATCTCAAACATGTCAGGAGTGCTGCCTACACTTGAGTAGGACCCTGGCAGAGACACATACCCGACTGTCTTGTTTGGGAGACACTTACCAAACCTGACACTACACCTCTGATTCCATGCCCATAAATATGCACAGGGCTGACCAGCCACTGAATATTTCCCATTCCTGAGGGCCCTACAGCCCTCTAGATTCAACCAAATGATCTAGGGAACCAGTGGGTCACATTCAACTCTGTTCTACACAAAGTAAAGCCTTTGGATTTTTAATGATCCAAAGTTAGTCATAGATCTCTGAGTAAAGTTAATATTGGATATAGCCCAATAAGCCCTGGCCAATCTGAGTCATTCATCTCTTAGTCATAAATTTACACCCAATGGGCACGCTTATTTGTGGTATGACAAGGTTAAAGTTCATAAAGTCTTTCCGAACCATGTTACAAGGAAACCGGTGTATGAGGTATGGGATAAACACAAAAATTTATTGGAACACAAAATACCATGGTGGCTCTCTCCACTTGAAGCAGTACAGTGGTACCTCAGGTTAAGTACTTAAGTCGTTCTGGAGGTCTGTTCTTAACCTGAAACTGTTCTTAACCTGAAGCACCACTTTAGCTAATGGGGCCTCCTTCTGCCACCGCACCGCCAGAGCACGATTTCTGTTCTCATCCTGAAGCAAAGTTCTTAACCTGAAGCACTATTTCTGGGTTAGCGGAGTATGTAACCTGAAGCGTATGTAACCCGAGGTACACTATATTGGTAAAAAAAAAAAGGAATATGAGAAATGATTGGGCAAATTATAAAGAATTATTAAATTAAACAGATCAGGATTTAAAACTAAGGAGGTTTGAAGATATAAGGGAATTAGTAACAGATTGTTAAAGTCGTTGTCAATTTTACAAATAGGAGTATTTTATTTTACCTTTTTAAGCAATGCAATTTATGTGGGAAAACGTGATGGGAGTACTTCCAAGAAGCTCCTGATTTCAAGCTTTATAACTCTGCTACATACATATATACAGACATACAACCTATAAGCCAACCAGTTTTATTTTCAACACCAACCACTTGCACCCACCCTCAGTTGAGCCAAACGCTCCTCCTTCTTTCTGCCTTCCTGACCCTAAGGTTCTGAACCTGCAGAGAGCAGAGCAGGAATCCCCATCCGGCCTTAGGACCTTCAATATATATCATAAGTGTGAAAGAGCATACAAAGCTCCTTCGCAGCACATTCATATTGTTTGTCCATTAGACCTTCATCATCATTTATGTCAGCTTGGAGCAGCTCTTCAAGAACTCAGGTCCTGGATCCCTCAAGTTGAATATGCAATACATTGAAATTGGTATGGCTTGCATCCAAAGCATGCGCTCCTTATGCACATTGAACTTTTGGAAGGTCTCCCCACCCTTCATTTTTACTACCAAAATCCTACCCAATAAAGAGAGTTTCATCCTCCCCCATGTATCCATACCTTGTCTAATCTTATTCCACACAACCACTTAATTGTTCTGAATCAGATTAGCATTCTTATTTGTTATCCAAATACAGTGGTACCTTGGTTTAAGAACAGTCTAGTTTATGAACAACTTGGATTAAGAACGCTGCAAACCTGGAAGTAGGTGTTTTGGTTTGTGAACTTTGCCTTGGAAGCAGAACATGTTCCGCTTCCTGTTGAGTGTGTTCCATTTGTAAATTGAGTCCCCCGCTGCTATGGGAAAGCACACCTTGGTTTAAGAACACTTTGGTTTAAGAATGGACTTCTGGAACGGATTAAGTTTGTAAACCAAGGTACCACTGTATTTCACTTTCTTCTCCACCTTAATACACAATAGTTTTTGCACATGAGTTTGCAGCAGCACTCTTGGAGTGTGCTGGTCCTGGGGGGTGGTTACTGTGCCGCGTGGTCTGCGTCTGGTCCGAGGCTGAAGCGGGGTCCAAGGCAGGGAGTCGGGCATGGTCAGGAACTCTGGCAGAAAGCAGGACAGGAACAGGTAACCAACAATGTTGCTCCCGCAACCTGGGACTGGGTGGGCTGGCCTTTATCTCCTCTGAGGCATAGGACGGCCCCGGTCCACAGGTGACTCGCCTCTCCTGGCCTGGAGGCGAGCACTCCTCCTGTGAGAACTTAGTTCCCTCCGCCTCTCTGCCCTGAGCCTCTGCAGCTCAGGAGAGGCTGGAGGGTTACTGGACCCAGAGGCAACCTGAGCTTCCCCTGACAGGGCTGGGAGAGGAGCACCTGCAGGCAATGGGTCCTTGATCACCTCTGGAGCCAGAGCAGATTCAGCTGGTGTCTGCTCCTGAGGATCCGGCACAGGTGAGGGCCCTTCAGGTTCAAGCCCCAGCCCCGGCTCAACTGGCCCTGGAGGCGGGGACTCTTGTGCAGGCTGGGATTCCTCAGGTTCAGCCTCTGAATCAGATTCCCAGGCCATCACATGGAAATTTGTATGCATGCAACAAATTAAAATAAGACTATGTATGATAGTTTACCATTTTATTCATTGTCATACGGGCAAGTACATGCTACAACAATAGAGGAGTTAGGAAGGAGAAGAGAAGAGACAGAAAAGTGAGCATCCCACTCCTTGAGGTGGTCATGAGGACACCGTTAGAAATACCTAACAGGCATGCATCCTTGGAGAATTTCATTGTGAAGGGTAAAGAAAGAAGAGAGGAATCTACAACTTATGGGGGGAGGGAGGAAGTTACAGAGTTGAGACACTGAGCTCAGCAAGGAGTCAACCATAGGTCACTGAAACCAGTGCTGTCGTGCTGATAGTGTTGGTAATGGTGGTGGCTCTGGACCGCAAGCCATTAATACCTGCTTGCCTTCAGAGCATCCCTTGGCATCCTTCAGCACCTGCATTGCTTGGGGAAGCAGCATGTGGAACCACAGCAGGAAGACCCACAGCACCCGGAACCACAGCAGGGGGAACAGCAGCAGCAAGGGGAGCAGCAGCAGGAGGACTGTCCTCCACAGCAGCCACTGCAGCAAGACTGACCGCAGCAGCAAGGGGAGCAGCCGCAGCAGGGGGAGCAGGAACAGCAAGGGGAACAGCAGGACGGCTTGCAGCAGCAGGGAGAGCAGCCACACTTGGAACAGCACGACATATTTGCAGTGGGGAAGGAAGGCAGCGCTGAAAGGGAAGAAGACATTGCCCTTGAACCAACCACATCATCCTCAGACACATTAAACTATCTACATGTCAGTGCCCTGCATTGTGGAGACTGGCAAAAATGGGATTTGCACTTAATGTTTCTATGCTCAGCAGTGCTCTTAGTGAAGTTTAGATCTGAAGTCTCTGTGGCTTTACATCTACAAGGTTTTACTTGAGAAATAATATGGGATAGACAGAGTCTGGAATGCTGCTTTGTCATAAACCCTTGGACGCGGGTGCCTCTTGGGCTCCGATCAACTCTGAGCCTCTTGGGCTTGCCGATCAGAAGGTCAGCAGTTTGAATCTCTGTGATGCGGTGAGCTCCCATTGCTCTGTTCCAGCTCCTGCCAACCTAGCAGTTCAAAAGCATGCCAGTGCAAGTAGATAAAAAGGTACCGTTGCGACGGGAAGGTAAATGGCATTTCTGTGCACTCTGGTTTTCACCACAGTGTTCTGTTCCACCAGAAGTGGTTTATTCCTGCTGGCCACATGACCCAGAAAACTGTCTGTGGGCAAACGCCGGCTCCCTTGGCCTGAAAGCGAGATGAGCGCCGCAACCCCATAGTCACCTTTGATTGGACTTAACCATCCAGGTTAAGTCCAACCATTTCTTAAGGAAATCAGCCCTGAGTGCTCACTTGAAGGACAGATCCTGAAGCTGAGGTGCCAATATTTTGGCCACCTCATGAGGAGAAGACTCCCTGGAAAAGACCCTGATTGAGGGCACAAGGAGAAGGGGATGACAGAGATGGTGGGACAGTGTTCTTGAAGCTACCAGCATGAGTTTGACCAAACTACGGGAGGCAGTGGAAGACAGGAGGGCCTGGTGTGCTCTAGGTCCATGGGGTCACAACGACTAAACAACAACAACCATCCAGGGGTCCTTTACCTTTTTACCTTACCTAAACCCTGGGATAGTCTGCCCATAATGTGGCAAGAGGCCCAGAATGATTCCCAAGCATAAAATCAGCGGTGTGAAATAGTGCCTTTGCAGGATCAGAGGAGACCTTAGCTCCCCTGTGGTCAAGAAAGCAACAACAATGAACAAACTCTGGAATGGGACTTACCTTGTTCAGCAGGAGGAGTTTGCGTGAGTTTTGGATCCAGTGATTGTGTGAAGAACTGCTGGGGGTGGGCCTTTTTATATGGCTCTGTAGAACCTTCCCCCAGCAATGAGGCATGACTCAAGAATGCTGACGTCTCCCTTAATCCTCAATGGTTGGCCTCTACCGCACCATCATCCAGCGTGCATGCTTGACTGTGTGGACATCCTTCATCTTTAAATGTATGTGATTAAAGATATTCAACAGTAGTTAACCCTGTCATTCTCCCTCCTGTCCAAAGGAGTCATTTATAGAATTGCTTTGAAAAGGATTATGTTGAGATGAACAAATGAATGGGCGTCAGATGAGCTTCTAACCTCCATCCAGAGCCTGAGGATTTTATTTCTAGAAAAAAAAGTTGACTCCCTACCAATTATTTCCAGGGGTCATAGGTTTCCCATAAGAAATATGATTTATGCTAAACACACACTAATTTCATGTCTGACTTTAAAATAACCATAGAATCATAGAATTGTAGAGTTGGAAGGGACCCGCTGTAATGACCGCTCTCCCATCAGCCGGAGGGCACCCTTTGCGTGGCTGCGAGCAGCACCCCGTTTCCTGAGACAACGGCAGAAGTTCCTGGTCCATGTCCCCAAGTTACAGCCCTTTGAGGTTCCCACCAAACTCAGTTCTAATGAACCTATCTGTGGCAGGGGGAGGCAGAGCTCTTTGCGTAGTTAAAAGGGGAGGAGTGAGAGTGGAATGCTCTCTGTTGGGAGTGTCTGAGAGTGTTCAGGCAGCTGAGTCGGAGGGGAGTCACTGGCCATATGCTGAAAGGTTGTCAGTGGTCTCCCCAGTATTGCAATAAAATGGGGGTGGGCGCTGCATAAACAAACGTCTTCCAGAGCCGCCCACTTCCCAGACAGACCAGATTACCCTGATGTGCCCCAGATCCCCGGCAGGGACTGGGAGGGATACACGCCCAATGCCTAAACAAAGGTCTTCCTTCATCTGAAGGTTTAAATAAAGCTGTGGCCAATTTAATCCCATAACACATTGGCATGAACCATTCATTTCTTCCGGGTGGCTCTTGGGGTCGGGGGTCTCTGCCGGGGCATGCAATAAAAAGCTGCAACTATTTTGTGGCCAAATGTGTGTTTAACCAGTGAGATGTGCTTTGTGATATAGCCAAATGCTCAAGAATTATTATTTTTTGTCAATGTTTCCAACCTCTGGAAGGCCACAGTTTCCTCATCATCTGAGTAAACAGTACTGTACTTATGGAGGCAGTGGTCCAGGAAAGTGACTCTAGAGTCTGAATGGTCTTATGGAAGGACGGAGTTATTTGTTTTAGGGGTCGGGAACCTGTGTCCCTTCATATATAGTTGAACTGCAGATACCATCAACACCAGTCGGCAAGGCCAGTGGTGAAGTTTGATAAGAATTGGGAGTCCAACAATGTCTAGAAGGACACAGGTTCCCCATCTTTAGGGTGGACGGTACTGATGGATGCAATGGTGCAGATAAGTAATTTCAGACTCCTGACCCAATGGTCTTATGGGCCACTTAGATAAGAAGCAGGGAACAGCCTGAATGACCAATGGTGTCCAATACTCTGGAGGGCAGCAGGTATCCCAGATCTAAGATCTAATTAGGTCAATGAGTGAATGAAGACGTCTCCATTGCAAGCTCTTTTTCTCAAGTTCCATTTGGCCCTGCCTGGACAATGAGGCACCACTTAAGAATGACAGGTGTTGAGTAGCTACTGAGGCAGATGTTCATCCTCTATGTTGTCTGTTGCTGTGTTCCTTGCCAGCACTCACATCATTTCATTAAAAGGGCGCGTGCTGTGGCATATGATTAAAGCCAACATCTGCTAATAGCAACCCTATGGTTCCCAACTTTGACCAGAAGTCATTTCAGGATACAAGGTGAACCTGCTGTCTGATCCTAGTGGAGCAGATTTGGTGTGTGTGGAAGCAGAGTTTCATTGCACAATTGCAATGACTTTGATGAATCCACCACATATGTTTTAGCTTAAGATGCATACAAAAATGCATCTTTTTGAGGAAACATGTGTTGAAAATAATGCAATTTGGGTGCGTGTGGTTTTAAACAGCAACAAAAATCAGAACAATGCTGGAAGTTACTTACAGATACAAATGAAATCGACACAAATTAGAAACAGAATTATCTACACAACCCTGATTTGAACATACTAAAATATACATTGAAATGCCTATCATGAATGAAAACAGAAACTCAGATGATTTTCTTAAATAAATTTGAAATTAATGTAAAGGTATAATAACAATGTGTGTGTGTGCGCGCGCACGCCAACTGAAAAACATTTCTTTCTTTCTTTCTTTCTTTCTTTCTTTCTTTCTTTCTTTCTTAAAACTAATTAGAATTAATGTCACATGAATTCCATGTTAGAATGGAATGAAGGGGCTTATGGTATGAATCAAACAGAAGTCACTGAGCTAAACCAATGGGAATGTATCCAACTAAGACCAAATCAGAGCAGACCTATTAAAATAATTGATCCAAGTGAGTCATGTCCATTCATTTCAGTGGATGTACCCTGAGTATGGCCAACATCGCATGCACCCCATACAGGCGGAAATTTGGTGATGGAAATGCTTTGGGAAGCTGTATCTGGTCCTTGAGTGACCATTCCCTGCTTCAAACCATTCTTGGGATCCATCGTCATAAGATCAGGGTTATTATTTTAAGGTCGCCAGTGCCACTGAAGCCTCACTGGTATCTTAGGTAGCCCACCTGACTTTGCTGGGTGCCAAATGTCTTCCTCAGTAAGCGTACTTAGTACTATATGTCACATGGATTCTGTGATTTGATGGGAGCCCAACAGCAACATTAAACCAGTATGTCTCCAGTGGGATAAGCATACGATGAGACCTTCCGGCTCGTGAATCAGGGTCTGTCGTCATCAGATCCCGGAAGACAGCTTAGTAAAATGTCCAGCATCCTTGATATACTCCCATTTAAATTAATTCTCTGAGTGCCTCTTGGACACATGAGCAAATTACAGTGTTATTAGACGAAACTAAGTTTAATAATAGACCACAAATAGACTTTGTTCATCACAAATACAGTGTGGACCAAGAAGGATCATGAACCGGATGTTGGCACATGGGATGCAAATGCATTTTGATGGCCAGAGGAACTGGGCATGCTTTGAAGCTGTCTCACTTCCTTCAGAAAGGGCTCCCAGAGCTATATAAAAGGACTCTAGCTCCTCAGCCCTTCATTCACTTGACTTCATTGTCCTTCCACTGACCACTCCCAGTAAGGTAAGAGAAGTTCTATCGATTTTTATGACTTGGAAAAAGAGAGGGTAGGAATAACCTTTGACAGAATGGAAGCTATTCCTTCATATTATGAGACTGTTGTGTAAGTGGGTGCTAAAGTTAATGACCAGCCTGTGCTCTGCTGGAGAAGTACAGTAGTAGAAGAAGAAGAGTTTGGATTTGATATCCCACTTTATCACTACCCGAAGGAGTCTCAAAGCGGCTAACATTCTCCTTTCCCTTCCTCCTCTACAACAAACACTCTGTGAGGTGAGTGGGGCTGAGAGACTTCAGAGAAGTGTAACTAGCCCAAGGTCACCCAGCAGCTGCATGTGGAGGAGCGGGGAATCGAACCCGGTTCACCAGATTAAGAGTCTACCGCTCTTAACCACTACACCAAGCTGGCTCTTGCAACTCGCAGGTAGAGCCTCTGCTTTGTATGCAGAAGGTCCCAGGTTTAGTCTCTAGTATATTCAAGTGGGACTGGGAATAGTCCCCATTTATGAAACCCTGGAGAGTCACAGCCACTCAATGTAGGCAATACTGTGATCCAAGGGCCAATGTTCAGACTCAGTATAAGACACCTTCCAGTGTTCCTGTCCTCCATCTAATGACCTTCGGTAGGATGCAAACTCTTACTCAAAATTAGGTTTCTTTTTAAAATGATATTTAAAAAGTTTGTTGCTTTTGTTCATTGCTGACATACAGTAAGAATGGAATCAGTTGGGAGATTTTTCATTTCTCTTGCAGAAATCCATTAAGGGATTTTGTTAATTTAATTGTATCTCAATTTGATTTTGTCCTCAATTTAGATATATCAACCCTATATTTTAACTCTGTTCATGTTGAAAATTGTGAGCTTTGGGTCTTGTAATTGGCTTTTGATGCACCTGTGGCCAACTGATAAAGTATGTTGTTGTTCATGATACCACATCGATTGTGAATTGATAACCATTGATAGAACGTAAGATAGAAAGTGAGAAAACTCTTGAGACTTTTGCATCATTACATCACAGGGAGAATAAGATCAGTGTGGGTGTTAAGAAGACTCTTATGCTGCTGAGATTTAGGGCTCACCCACATTTGTAGGTACAGGTCTGGGTTTTAAAGCTCTCTCAGTGTGTTGGGGTTCCCTCCCTGGCACTTTTCATGTGAAAACCCACTCTTTGTGGTTGAATCAGAGCAAATGGCAATCTACAGAAAACCCATATTCCCATTTGTTCTGATTCAGCATCAAAATAGTGGGCTTTCCTGGGGAAAGGTGGGAGGGGGCAAAACAAAGGGTTTTGGACACAGACAAGGAAAGCAAAAAGTATGTGTGGGATGAGCCCTCCCACTTTACCCTCCCATTTTGAGAACTGTCCATTCCTATTTTCTTGTTTTTCTTACAAAAGTGTCTCCGGTACAAAGTCCTTCTGAATGAAAGTGAATTTCTGAACTTTTCCATGCAGTTTCGGAATGGTGAAATGCCCAGTGTGTGTTTCAGCTCTACTCAGAGAAGACCTATTGAAATAAATGTCCTTAAGTTAGCTGTGGTCATTTATTTCCGTGGGTCTGTTCTGAGCAAGGCCAGTGTTGAATTCCTACAACCCATTCTGTGCATGTGTGGAATTCTCAGCCACTGAAAATCCACTGTTAGTTTGTTGTGATGGATGAGGGAACCAGGGGGCTAAGACCCAAAGACCAAAATAGGAAGGGTCCAGGCCTGTTGCTTCTGCTAAGAATGGTAAAAATGACCGTCGGAAGTCGAGAAAAGTGTGGAATGAAGAAGTAACGAGTGGGAATAGGTATAAAAAAAACCCACAAGCAAATCTGGATGAATTCAAATGATTGTTCATTGTTGTATAACCAACTGCAAACAAACCAGACTCGACACAAAATCCTTATTGATTTTTTAAAATGATAAATTACAACATTAAACTACAGATCCACATTTTGAGCACATTTGAAACACAATTTAAAGCACATGACTTCCCCCAAATAATCTTTTTTTTTTAAATAAATTTTTTATTAATTTTCCAACATATATTAAAACACAATACAACTGACAATACATAAACAAACAAACATATAAACACGTATAATTTCATAAGCTCTTTTTCTTAAACCTTGTTTCAACGACTTCCCCGTACCTCCGTTTTCTGCATCCCTGTTTTAAACTTTTCCAGCAACCCCTAATTTCAATTACTTATAATTCACTTTCTTTAATCCTTTTTCTCTTACCCAATTATTTGTCACTGCAATTCTGTTTTACATTACCCATAACATTTTAGCACTCATTAATTTTACAACAGTTCATAAGATAAATTTTAAATTTCTTCCAGACTTCCCCCAAATAATCAAGGAAACTTTGATTTTCCCCTCACAGTGCTACAACTCTCAGCACCCTTAGTGAACTATAGTTCCCAGGATTCCTTGAAGGAAGCCATGTGCTCTGAATGTGTTTATGGTCTGGATCTGCCCTAGATGAGCAGTGCGTCCAGAACTGCACCCCAAATCCTAGTTAAAATAGGGAGGCTACTTCACCATATATTCTCCAGAAAAGGACTCAGATTCTCCTATGGTTCGGGAGAAGATTGAAAAAGAATTTACAAAACGGCCAGAAACTTCCTTTCTGAGACTACTTCAGATGAGCCATAGTTAAATGCATCAAATTGGTAGGACCTTTGCTTGGTAGGATCAGGAGATCTACAATGGTGGGGAATTTGACCATAGAAGGGAACTCCATGACCAAACAACTCCTATGCGAATTTTGGGCACATCCATTTTGTTAACAATATTGAGTAGTCTCATTATAACAGGAGGGGGGTTGGGAAAATGAAAGCATCAAACATCACTTCAGACAAGATTGTTCAGGATCCTGGTAGGATACAGCTGGTCACTAAAAACATACATTTATTATACTAGGATGCGGGTGACAGTGGTCTAAACCACTGAGCCTCTTGGGCTTGCCAATCAGAAGGTCAGTGGTTCGAATCCCCACAACAGGGTGAGCTCCCATTGCTCGGTCCCAGCTCCTGCCAACCTAACAGTTCGAAAGCACAAAGTGCAAGTAGATAAATAGGTACTGCTCCGGTGGGAAGGTAAACAGCATTTCCATGCACTCTGGTTTCCATCACGGTGTTCCATTGCGCCAGAAGCAGTTTAGCCTTGTTGGCCACACGACCCAGAAAGCTGTCTGTGGACAAACGCCGGCTCCCACGGCCTGAAAGCGAGATGAGCACCACAACCCCATAGTCACCTTTGACTGGACTTAACCATCCAGGGGTCTTTATCTTTACCTTTTATTTATTTTACTACCAATAGAACAGAATTTTAAAAATTATTATAGCAATATGTTTTGGTTTCCACGTTCATCAGTTGCTCTAAAAAAAAGAAAGGTGGCAGTTATAGAGCACTGAGGATGGGGTGAAGAATCTGTAGCCAGATATTGCAGAACTACAACTCCCATCAGCCCCAGCCAGCTTGATGAGTGGCCAGGATTATGGGAGTTGTGGTCTGACAATATCCGGAAGCCACTGGCTCCCCACCCTTGCCCTAAATTATAAATGCCACCAGTAGAGTGGTTGTGTTGGTTGGGAAAAAATATTGCTAGCAATTTACTGTGTGTTCCACTTCACTAGGGGCTATACCTTATACCTATTTAATGATAAAACGCTCGTCTTTGAGTATGCCAACAATACCATGGTATTCTGAGTATGCCTTGCAAACCAGTCCTGCGAAGCTACTGAAACATGACTGCTCGTGGCACGTCAAAGGTTTCAAATATGTAGCCTACCCACCAGAAAAAGATTGCTACTGCAGGTGAAGAAAGAAGTACTTTTTTTTTTTTTTTTTGCAAACTTGAGCTGGAATAAGAAGCACATTTTAATGAAAAGAATGGAGGGGGACCCTGCTAAACTCTCCCTCTCAGTTTCACAATAACTTGGGGACCTGAAAAATGTGGCAAAAAACCTAATTGTTCTTCTTTGGTATATCTTCAAAATGAAAAGTTTTGTATTGTCATTGTGTTGCCCATAGGATCCCTGATGGACTGGACTGTGTGTAAGTCAATAAGAATCTCCATTCCATTTCTTTAAAATATCAGTAAATGCCAAAGATGGAGCAGTAAGAGGAACGAAAAAAAGCAAATTGTGTTGGGTATGCGTGGGGGTCTTGAAGAGTATTTGCAACACCCTGGGAAAACCATGCAAGAAATGGTTATCCATCAAAAAAACCAGGGAGCTTGCCCCTAATATATGCAATGCCTTTTTTATTCCATTTCAGCTTCACCTCCACTCCGTAAAACATGGGCTGTAACGATTGCTGCGCTGTGCCCTGCTGTGGCCAGTCCTGCTGCTCCCCTTGCTGTTGCCAGACCTGTTGCTCCCCCTGCTGTTGCGTCCCTTGCTGCTCTCAATCCTGCTGCACCCCTTGCTGCAGTCAGTCCTGCTGTGGCAGTTCCAAGGGCTGCTGTCAGTCCTGCTGTGGCAGTTCCAAGGGCTGCGGCCAGTCCTGCTGTGGCAGTTCCAAGGGCTGTGGCCAGTCCTGCTGTGGCAGTTCCAAGGGCTGTGGCCAGTCCTGCTGTGGCAGTTCCAAGGGCTGCTGTCAGTCCTGCTGTGGCAGTTCCAAGGGCTGCTGTCAGTCCTCCTGTGACAGTTCCAAGGGCTGCGGCCAGTCCTGTTGTAGCATCCCTTGCTGCCAAACCTGCTGCGCCCCCTGCTGTCCTCCATGCTGCAGTACCAAAGGATGTTGCTCCAAGAAATGCTAAGGAATAAGGAATGCAGTCTCGACAGAAGCTGCCAGGTGGAATTTACATCTTTGACAGAGTCGCCCTGCTGAATTAAGCACCTAAAGCTTTGAACCTCCCCCCTTCTCTCTCTCTCTCGTTCCTTCTTCCCCTCCCTTTAATCTTTTCTGATGTCTTCTTGGCAATGAAAGGGGGAGCCTTTTTAAGGTCAGACGCGGTGTCCTCATTTTCTTCTTGGTGCCTGGGGTCCTTTCAATCATATTTCAATAAACTTATATGATGACTTGATATTCTTGTAGCTTGTCATTTGTGAGTCTCTCTCCTATCTCCCCCACCCCGCCCCAATGGTTTCCTAAGAATATTCTCATTCCTATTATTCTTGCAATTAATTTATTAATCATCTACTGAACCACTGACTCAAGGCGATTTACACGTAAGGTGATTAGAAATGCAAAACAACAAGCGTATTTAAAAAGAAGACCATACAAAGTCATGGCGGAGACCCATTTATCCAGCTGGGAAAACCTGTTGGAACAAAAGCATCTTTAACCGTTTCCAGGAAGTACAGGAAAGGGGTGCCTGTTGTGTCTTGCCAGGAATGCTGTTCTACAGCAGCCACTCTCAAAGCCCTGCTCCAGGTTACTGCTGAGAGGGCTTTTGAGGTGTTTGCAACTTTCAGGAAAGACTCTCCCACATATCACAGCGATCTACTGGGTGTATAATGGGAAAGGCTGTCTCTCAAGTTACCTGGTCTTGAGCTGTATAGGAACATAAGAAATACTTTGATGGATTAGGTCAATAGTCTACCCAGTCCAGCATCCTGTTCTCACAGTGGCCAACTAGGGGAAATATGCAAGTAGAACTTATGCTCAAGAGAACTCTCCCCTCCTGCTACTTCCAGCTACTGGTTTTCAGAACCATGTTGCTTCTGACAGTGAAGGTAGTTTCAGCTAGGGGTGTGGGGAAGATCACCTAAGCCATGGGTAGGCAAACTAAGGCCCGGGGGCCGGATCCGGCCCAATCGCCTTCTAAATCCAGCCCACAGATAGTCTGGGAATCAGCATATTTTTGCGTGAGTAGAATGTGTTCTTTTATTTAAAATGCATCTCTGGGTTATTTGTGGGGCATAGGAATTCGTTCATTTCCCCCCCAAAATACAGTGGTACCTCGGGTTACATACGCTTCAGGTTTCATACACTTCAGGTTACAGACTCCGCTAACCCAGAAATAGTACCTCGGGTTAAGAACTTTGCTTCAGGATGAGAACAGAAATCATGCTCCGGCGGTGCGGCGGCAGCTGGATGCCCCATTAGCTAAAGTGGTGCTTCAGGTTAAGAACAGTTTCAGGTTAAGAACGGACCTCTGGAACGAATTAAGTACTTAACTCGAGGTACCACCGTATAGTATGGCCCCCCACAAGGTCTGAGAGACAGTGGACCAGCCCCCTGCTGAAAAGGTTTGCTGACCCCTGACCTAAGCCCTTATGTTCCAGCTTGATCATTGAGATTGCCATTCCATAAGGTGGTGGGCCTCATTTGACAACAAGAAGAAATCCAAGCCTTTAGTTTTATCCACCAGTTCCTGTGTGATGCACTGCCATAGATATTCATTTTTTTAAAAAAAGATTTTTATTAAAGTTTCAAAAATTATATAAAAACAGAACAATACAAGAAAAAAAATACACACAAACAAAAATAAGAACAAGTATACTTTCAATCCCTTATTTTCTTATAACTTACTTCCCCGACTTCCTCATACCTCCCCTTTCTGTATTCCAATTTCTAATTTATTTGATTCAACAAATCCTTTCCCTTCATTCTCATTCAAATTTTGACCTTTCTTTTTCTTTTACTTATCCATTACAGCTGAAAACCACATAAATTCTAAACCAGCGTCCTTCTAACATTCAATAATTTTACAATATTTCTTAAGATAGTCCTTAAATTTCTTCCAGTCTTCTTCCGCTGTCTCTCTCCCCTGGTCCCGGATTCTGCCAGTCATTTCTGCCAGTCCCATATAGTCTATCACCTTGATCTGCCATTCTTCCAGACTGCCATAGATATTCAGCAGGTGCCTTCTGTGCCAACTTTAAACACAAGCTGAAAACTTTACCATTGCGTGGATAGGCGGAGTCTCCCCAACCCCCAGGTGACCCCTGAGCAGAATAAAGACTCAAGACAACATGCTATGGGATTAAAATTGGCCACAACTTTATTAAATTTCAGGTATAGGGAGACCTTGGCTCAGGCCTTGGGCGTTTATCCTTCCCAGTCCCCAGCCGGCGATCTGGGAGACATCAGGGTTATCCAGAATGTGTAGGGATTGGGCTGGGTCTGGAGAACATATGTTCAAGCAGAGAGCCCCCCCCCCCCCGTTTCACTGCCATTGGAGGAGAGAGCAATGACAACCTCTTGGCCTATGGCCAATGCCTCCCCTCAAGACCCCTTTAACGGGGAACCCTGGGATCACCGCCGCAAGGGGGGTATGGGTTACTGCTCTCCCCCCCATTTAAGAAGATAAATTAAAGGATTCTGCCCAAGGCCTGAAAACCACCAAAGTTGTGACGTTTTGCTATGGGAAAGGCAAAACCTGCCAATGCAGGAAAATTCCTTTTCGGCCTTTCAACAGCGACCCTGACGTAGCAGCGCCTGCGTACCTGTGGAGAAGAGGTTAACCTGCAAGAGAAGTCTTAACTGAGGGAGGGCAGGGTGGGAGAAGCTCTGGAGCCAACTGATGCTTTGCAGGTAAGATTCACCTTCTGTTGTGTGGTTCCTCCCCTTACCTGGCCGCTCCCCTGGCAACGCCTCCCCAGGTAGGATTGGGCGATTGGCTAAGGTAGGTGGAGACCTCCAGGTATCCAGCCCAGGGAGGATGAAGCCAGCCTGAATGACCAGGAGCCGCACTGGGATCCGGGGTGTGTGTGTGTGCAACCACGCAAAAGGCACCCCCCATTTGATGTGGGGAGCGGTCATTACACCAGGCAATTTAGGGAACATCCTTCCACAATGGTTCATGGGTGTCAGTTTTTAATCTTTATGTGGTTTTTATGGCAGCGTTTTATGTTTCATTGCTATAGAAAGCTTTGATATATATATTTTTATGACATAGCAGTATATAAATATATCTTAAAACTAAATATGGAGAGGCCTGGGGGTTGCATCTGGCCTCCAAGCCTGAAGTTCCCCACTCTTGGACTAAGCAACAAAGGTTTGGCTGTCGAACCTGAACCTTCCCTTTCAAACAGTTGCACAGTCTGAGCAAACACATTAAAAATGTTTTGCGATGCTGTGGTGTTCCTCCTTGTTAGGTTGATAATGAGGTTGTTGACATCGCTCAAATTTCCTAGAACACCAAACCCTGATGCTTATCTTCTCAACTGTATATCTCTAGTCTTGTTTAAATCTAAACAATAATGAGCCCTTTCTCTCCTCCCTTCTCCAAAAAAGTATTAAAGGGGAAGAAGTAGTATTGGAAATTTCTGCAAAAAGATAAAATTCACCCCCCATTCGTAATTAAATAACCAACCGGGTTTCCCCCTCCTGTCCTTCTGTGATAACCTAAGTCTGATGCCTGTGGTGGCTACTTCATTCTCACTTTGCCTCCAAAGCCTCACCTCCACTCGCCACTCCCCACCACCCACCACCCGATGCCAGCCCTGTGTACAGTCTAGACACTGATATGTGGCAATGAATCCATCAGGGCAAATGGGGCACTGCCTCACCAACCTTTCTCAGCCCTCAGGAACTCTGAAAATATTTTTGTTGCCTTACCATCACACAGAGCATGACACTTCCTGTCATTCCCTCTGGCTCCTCCTACTCCTGGTGGCCTCTCTGTCCTATCTGTCCCAATGGGCAGCACCAGGTGCCACTGGCTTTCTGCTATGCCTCCCATCAGAAGAGAATGCCTGAGCTGTGCCACTGCTATGACTCTGTCTGGGACCAGGAGTCGGATTCTTCTTGATCAGGTGGCTGTGAAATCCGCTCCACTTCCCGGCGGTGTACCGTGTGGTCCCCCACTCCCCACCGGGGACAGGGGGACTTTGTCCCCCATTGCCTGTGGGATCCCGGCCACATCAGAGCTCGGCCAGCTAATCCGTGGCCGTTTAAACTGAGGAGCGAGCCAGAGGACTTCCTCTTTGGCTTGCTTCCTCAATCACCTGCCCTCCCTCCCTATTTTGCAGGTTAGGCAATGGCTTTGCTATGGACTTCGGTTGGTCGCCTTGGTTGTCCGAGGGGCCTGGTAGGAATTTTTCCATTTTGCAGATTGGCACTGGCCACTTGGTTTTCGCCTACCTCGTAGCAATCGTCACAACTATGTTAGGGTTGCGGTTAGGCATTGTTTGACCTTGTGTGGGGGAGGTGAGGTGTGGCCATCACCTGCCCCTCCATGCTTAAGGGTATTCCGCTAAAGGAATCCGGGGGTGTTGATCTTGTCCGAAGCCTGGTTGAGGGCTACAGCCTTGACACGACCCCAATGGGAACACCAAGTGGAGATTGAGTTGGTTTGCATCGACAGGCTCCCCCCCCCACCAGTGGTTTACCCTTACAGGACTTACTGCACAGGGGCAGGAGTCAGATATAGTCGGGTCCAACCAATGCCAATTCTGTAATTCAATAAAGTTGTGGCCAAAATTTGCCCAATAACATAAACCTAATATCTGTGTCCTTGTGTGAGTTATTTCCAACAAGGGGGTGGCTGTGGGGTCTTGACATGCAAGCCAGTGTTCCCTGCAAGCCCAGCTCAAGAATGTGGCACTGCCATGGTGATTCTGAGGACTCCATTTCAGAAGACCCTGGAAGACCTGGACCACCCTCAATCTGTCACAGTAGGAGGCTTTGCCCCTTTAAGTAGAGCAGAATGCCGCACCATGTGTGGTGGTGCTCACAATTCATCTGTACCTAATGAGCAAGGGCTCAGTTTCAGCTTATTCTCCAGTGGAACAACTTCAGAGCTATGTGTTTCCCTTTGCACAAGCTTGCATCTAGGCTGACCTATATCCTGCCTTGCCTTAACGCCACCTTGTTTTGCAACCTGTTTGCCACACTGCAAAGTAGGACACTGTCATCCCTCTCCGCTAGAAGTGCAATGGATCTGGAGGCTGGCGAGTTGTGTTTTAACAACTTCTCTAGAGCAGGGGTCAGCCAACTTACCACACCTTGGCTGGTGTCTTCAGCACCGATCATGTGGCAGGCTGGAGGGGGGGAAGCGCATGCCCATACGCATGCGCACATGCTATTTCCAGCACACTTCCAGGTTAGAGGAGCACCGGAAATAGCTTGTGTGCATGTGCACAGGCCTCCTTCGACCCGGATGTGCACCGGAAATAATGCTTGCGCATGTGCAAATAACACTTGTGCATGTGCATAAGCTATTTCCGGTGCTCCTCCAACCCGGAAGTGGGCAGCCGTGCAGCGCAGTGCCGGTAAGAGCGGGCTGTGGCAGTGGGTAGTGGGGGGTCACTGCGGGCCAGATAAACAAGTCCCTTGGGCCTTCTCTGACACACAGGCCTTAGTTTGGGGACCCCTACTCTAGAGCATAAAAATGTGTGCTTGGAGATGGAATTCCATTTGTCAGGATAAGAGAAGTAGCCACCCATCCACCCAATTCTACCTGCAGAAGCTGACAAATGTCAGGTAGGATGTCTGCCCACCTCACACACCTTCACCCTCTGTTGTCTGAGGCAGCTTCCTCACTGCCTAATGGCAGGGACAGTCCTGACATAGCCAAAGGAAACTTCCAGAAGGCCTATGGCCAAGCCCAAGAGACTATGTGCATTGTAGCATCTAGGAACTGTGATGGAAACAAGAGATTCAGGGGAAATAAAACAGAAGACAAGTGGAACATACATAATTTCAGAAGTTTTATTGTTGCTGCATTAGGAGATTGAAACACTGAGTATGTCTGTAGCCAGCATAATGCCGATCAGATGTGGCTGGATTTGGTGGACACCAGAAGTTGTTGCTCTCATTAGTCCCATCCAGCATGGTTAAAGGATGATGGGTGTTGTAGTCCAACACAAACTGTATGGTGTCATTTTGGCTATGCTACGAACCTCTGCTGGTTTTATACTATGAGGTTCTATGAATAATGTTGGGAAGTGGAGTTTGTTGAAGTTGCCGAGGTTTCTCTGGTGAAGAAAGCTAGGGCCCTCTTGCGAAAGAACTACAGTTTCCTATGGAATGACAGTTTCAGCCTTTAAGTGTAGAATACATGCAAAGAAAGGAATCCCTAAAGAACTGTAAGCCAGACTAACAACAACACCAAGAAAAACAATGACCTGCAATTATATAACACGAGAAGGCAAGAACATAATGCAATTAGAGTGTGGAGGCGGGGAAAAGGCTTCAGGCATCTAATGTGGTACAGCAGATAATCCAGAAAGTAGTCAAACTGGGACTGCAAATTATGCCCTTCTCCTCTCAGCTGCTGAGACTGAGACATACAGCACTGCCGATGGAGTTCCTTTAGCATTTCTTCACTGGGGGGCAACATTGCTGGATGGGGAGCTGAGCCCTAGGAGCGCAGCAGGAAGAATAGGAATACCGGGTGACCCAACAGCATTGGTTGGGTCTGCTGACATAATAGACCAGTCTTGGACGGGGCCTCTGGCAACAGCAGCAACCACGACCTCTGCAGCAGCGACAACAGCTCATCTTTAGAGAGGAGAAGGGTAAACCTGGAAAGAAAGTTTGGGAAGGAGAGTTACAGAGAGTTGAATTAGGCCAAGCAGGGTGCTATTAGGTAAAGGTAAATGGACCCCTGACCATTAGGTCCAGTCGTGGCCGACTCTGGGGTTGCGGCGCTCATCTCGCTTTATTGGCCAAGGGAGCCGGCGTACAGCTTCCGGGTCATGTGGCCAGCATGACTAAGCCGCTTCTGGCAAACCAGAAGCCGGAGCGGTACCTGTTTATCTACTTGCACATTGGCGGGCTTTCGAACTGCTAGGTTGGCAGGAGCAGGGACCGAGCAACGGGAGCTCACCCCGTCGCGGGGATTCGAACCGCCGACCTTCTGATCAGCAAGCCCTAGGCTCTGTGGTTTAGACCACAGCGCCACCCGTGTCCCTTCAGGGTGCTATTACTCTCCGCTAAATCCCCAAGTGACTCATTCACTTCCCCTGACCATTAGTTCTATGTCTTGGCATGTTGCCTTTGTCTCCATCTCAAAGTTCAAACAACCACAGAGAAATCTTTAATTCCTGCCTACATAATTTGTCCCAAGAGATAAGAAAACTTTGTTCCTGTTTCAAAGCAGCTACCCTTTCTTCTTCCAGGTTACAGGGAACCAGGCAGAGGGCCTTCTCAGTAGTGGCACCCACCCTGTGGAACATCCTCCCACCAGATGTCAAAGAGAAGAAGACTTTTAGAAGACATCTGAAGGCAGCCCTGTTTAGGGAAGCTTTTAATGACTTAACAGACCACTGTATTTTAATATTTTGTTGGAAGCCGCCCAGAGTGGCTGGGGAAACCCAGCCAGATGGGCAGGGTATAATCAATCAATCAATCAATCAATATTAATAATAATAATAATTCCAAGAGCCAGTGGGGTAGGGTGGGTAGAGTGTTAGACTAAGACCTAGGAGACTAGTATTCTTGTCCCCACTCAGTCATGAAGCTGGTCTAGACATTGTCTCAGTGTGGATAAAATGGGGAGAGGGAAAACTATGGATGCCAACTTGGGCTACTTGGATGAAAGGTGAGATATGAATGTAATAAAAATAAAATCCCAGGGTTTCACCCAACTCAGTCCACTGAAATAAATGGACCCAAGTTAGGCATGTCTGTAACTGTGGCTGAGTCTACTCTGAGTAGCAAAAGCATTTGCTACAGCCCCTATATTCCAGGGATGGGAAACTTGCTGGCTCTCAGGGATGGTGGGAGTCTAATAGTACCTGGAGGGACACAGGTTTCCCATACCTGTCCTATTCTTTCAACAAGATTATTTTTGGCCCTGGTATGGGACAAAATGGAACCGAGACAGAGCTGAGGAACAGCCTCCCTCTCGACAACAAATAATGAACACTGAAAAATCACTTGCTTTCCCAGAGAAGACACATGAATTTAAGAATTTGCAAAAAGAACTGACAATGAAGGAATGTATGAAGGAATGAAGGGACGACCAAACTCCATCAAACATATATTTTCCCTGCATCAAAAGAGATCAGCAAAATCAGCTTACCTTGGCCAACTTGGGAAGTGCTCAAGAAATTCTAAAGAATGAGTGAAGAGCCTGTGGACCAGGGACCTTTTATATGGCACTTCCTAGAGGAAGTGAAGTAGCTCCAAAAAGCCACTAATTCTTGATGAAAGGCTCATATCCTCTCTGGTTTGCCACCTTCCAGTTTAAGATACTTGGCTTGATCAATATATCTCATTAAATATCTCTCATTAATTAAAAATGTGGGTGATTAATGCTATCCCAGTTTAATACACTGATGATTTTGACATCGAAGTGGAACGCACTTAGAGAAGTATGTAAGAATGATGCAGTATAACATCAGGTGAGTTGCTCAATGGTGCCCATCAGCTGAAGTCTCTTGCGGATGACGCAGTGCTTGGAATAAACAACGTAGTTGAGTTCACTGAATGAGTTCACAAAACCTGTGGACTACAATGGTACCTTGGTTTGCAACTGTTTCGGATTACCACCACGTCAAACCCTGAAGTGTGTGTCCCTTTTTTGGGATTACAATCTATTCCCCCCCCCCGAGGGTTGGAGGAGCACCAGAAATAGCTTGTGCGCATGTGCACGGGCCTCCTCTGACCCGGATGTGCACTGGAAATAACACTTGTGCATGTGAAAATAATGCTTATGCATATGCACAAGCTATTTCCAGTGCTTCTCCAATCCAGAAGTGGGCAGTCGTGCAGCGCAGCACGGGTAAGAGCAGGTGGAGGCAGCGGGTGGCGGGGGTTGCCGCGGGCCGGATAAAGTAGTCCCTCAGGCCTTATCCGGCCCACGGACCTTAGTTTGGGGACCTCTGGTCCACTCCATGCACATATGCATTCATTCAAATCGGATGAACACTTGGAAAAGGCTGGGGCCACGTATGAAATGCAGCAGTGATTCATGTGGAATCTGAGCAACCTATCTTCCGCCTCATCATCTGGAGCATCATAAAATGCCATCTCACCTTCTGAAGGCTGGTAGTAGGTGTGATGAGATGGACATATTGCAACACGAGTGCATGATCTGACCATTGGGAAATGTCATCTTAAAGAATAACAGCAATTAGGATGCAATGGGAGAGCAGAATCCATATTAGGACACAGGGTTTCCTTCCAGGTGACGTGGCAATGGCAACTGAACTAGCTGGTAAAAAAAAGGGAGGAACATTAATGGAGGTGCAAACATCTATCAATATTTATTAGTGAGATCTAAATGGAACTGCCAAGTTCAAAGGCAGTATAAGAACATTAGAAGAGCCAAAATATGCAGGGATTTATGATATGTAAAAAGAACCAAGGAAAGAGAAGATGGGAAGTCATTGATATCTTAAGGATGTAAAAATGAGTACAGTAGTACCTCGGTTTAAGAACAGCCCTGTTTACAAACTATTCGGTATATGAACTCCGCAAAACCAGAAGAAGTGTTCCGGTTAGCAAACTTTACCTCGGTCTACGAATGGAAGCCGAACGGTGGAAGGACACTGGTGGTGGGAGGCCTCATTAGGGAAAGCGCGCCTCAGTTTAAGAACGGCTTTGGTTTAAGAACAGACTTCCAGAACAAATCAAGTTCGTAAACTGAGGTACCACTGTACTTTAAATTGTAAAACAGATTATCAAGAATGTATAAAAATTTGGCAAATCTTGTTGGAGATGTGGAGGAAATAACGGTGACACGATCCACATGTGGTGGACGTGTGAAAGGATTAAGATTTTTTTTTGAGGGGGGGGGATATACAATGAATTAAAAAAGTTGATGAGGATAACTTTTACTAAAAAAACCGGAGGCATTTCTATTAAGTATTTTAGATAAAGAGATCCCAAAAAATCTAAGGGAGGTATTCTTGTATGCAACCACAGCGGCTCAAATACTTGTGGCCAAGAGATGGAAAGATCACGAGGCTCCAAAAATAACAGATTAGCAAATCAAATTACAGGAATTGGTGGAGACGGCTCAATTGACTAGCAAACTCAGAGGAAACTCAAAGCAAAAATTTGTGGAAAAAATGGGATGGTTATAGAAGATATGTTAAAAAATACAATAATAGTTTCGACTCCGTGCTAGCATTCGAGTGATAAAGGAACTAAAAGGAGGTGGACAACAATTAAGGATTTATTATGTTTTCAGAATGTATTGGAAAATTTATATAGAAAGGTTTATTGTTTTGCGTACATTCCATTGTAAGATAAAACATATGCGAAGGGACTTGACAGGAAGTCAAAGTTGAAGAAAAGATTTTGTAAGATAAAAGAGGGAAATATTTACTTTCATTATTATCATTTGTGTGTGTGTGTGTGCATATGTGTGTTTTTGTATGGAATGTTTGGGAGGAAATAAGACGGTAAATAAGAAATAACAAACTAAATATTGATTTATGTAATTTTTATTTCTCAATTATATTTAGTGCTAGTGTGGTTGTAATGTTTTTTGTAACATAAAATAATTCAATAAAAATTATTTTTTTTAAAAAATTGTAAAACAGAATATTTAATAAAAACTATCAAAAGACATTAGAATAGCCCTGTCTTCAGTAAAGTGTTGACCTCAGATTGTGCTGATAAGCAGGGATGTGATCCTCAAATGCTGTTGGACTCCAACTCCCATCTTTCTTGAATATTGGTCATGTTGGCTGGAGCTGCAGGGAACTGGAGTGCATCAATAGCTGTCCACAGGTTCCCCACATAAGAAGAAGCTGCTGGATCAGGACAATGACCCATCTAGTCCAGCCTCCTGTTCTCACAGTGGCCAACCAGATGCCCCAGTAGGAAGCTCACAAGCAGGATTTGAGCACGAGTGACTCTCCCCTCCTGTAATTTCCAGCAACTGGAATTTAGAAGCACTGCTGCCTTCTGCGGGAGCACAGCATAGCTATCATGCCCAGCAGCCATCAATAGCCTTATCCTCCACATTTTCCCCCAATCCTCTCTTAAAGCCACCCAAGTTGGTGGCCATCACTGTATCCTGTGGGAACGAGTTCCATAGTTTAACTATGTGTGGTTGGAAGACATGCTTGAATCTCTCCCAAGTCATCCGGCATTCATTACTGAATGTCCACGAGTTCTAGTATGATGAAAGAGGTAGAAAAACTTTATTGGCTTTCTTTGCGCAATGCATGATATTATAAACTGGATGGACCTTGATTACATGAAGCCAAGCCTGATTTAATTAATTGCTCATCTACGCAAATATTGTCATCAGCACTATCTCAAACACTCTGGCTGAGATCCAATGATGTGTTTGTGATGCAATATCTAAAGCTTACAACACCTAACACCTATGCTCAGAAGGTGAGCTGGTATATAATGACCAGAAAAACACTCCAAGTGATATTGAGGCAGATAAATATAGTATATATTCAGCATGACTTCGGATTGTAGCAATACGATGTGGCCTTTCAGCCAGTGTTTTCATTGTTCTGGCTAAAACCTTCGCTCCTTGATCCTTAACCTGGTGAACAAACAACTATTTTTCTGACTACCTTTGAAATGTTTGAAACATGCAATAAATGCCACCCCCCCCCATTTGTCATGTGTAGGGGACCTGTGGTCCTCCAGATCTTGCTGGACTCTAACTCCCATCATTACCAGTCATTTTGCTTTTTCTGGGTGTTTATGTATATTTTCAAGATTTTTTCCCCAACCTGTGGAGCAGATTTGAGGATGGTGCGGGTCACACACAGGGGTAGAGAGGAAGAAGTTTCATTGCCCAAATTGAAGTAATTATGCGTATGCAATTATTTAGTTGAATACTGGTGCTTGCTCCTAACTTACTTAAAACAGTTATAGCCGGGCCACTTTAGTCCATGTGTTTGTAACCTCAAAGCTGGACTACTGCAATGAGCTCTATGTGAGGCAGCCCTTTTGGCCTGGTTTGGAAGCTTAAACTGGTGCAGAATGTGCTGGCCTGGTGCCTGATGGGAACATCTGGCTGATGGAGGCATCTGACTAACATGTGATACCATTGCTAAAGCAGATTCACTGGCTGCCCGTCTACCAGTGAGCCAGGTCCAAGGTCCTCACATTAAAATACAAAGTCCTGAACACCTGGGGTGTATGGAGTGTTAGGGAAGGGGGCACACCTTTGGTCCCCACCCTGTACTTAGCTCTCACCTGTGGCTCCTAGAAACTCTTTAGCATGTGACAGCAACCCAGGCATGGCTTTGACTGGCCGGCTCAACCAGGTGAGAGTAGCCATTAAGTCTCAAACCCTCAGTGAGTTAGGGGCTTCCCCTGCATGTGAAGACAGGCTCCAGCAGATTGAGCAGATGAGACAAATAGTGGGTCCAAGGGTCAAGAAGGTGGTTTCTGCATGTGTTGTAGAAAGAAGTGGGGGCAGATGGATCTCATCAACCTGGGAAGGTAGCTTATGTAGGAGAACGGAAACTCTGATCCTGATCCTCTACTCCTTTCTGGGATATCTTTTGCAGAAGAAAAGGCTAAAAAGTAAACCCTACACAAATCCAGAGTGAGTCCGTAAGAGGCTGGATGGCATTCTCTACAGCTCCTTCTGGGAAGTCCTGAAGCCAAGCTGATGCCAAACATATGGATGGACTTTGGTTACATGAAGCCAAGCCTAATTTCAGTAATTGCTCGTGTAGGCAATTAGTGTCATCAGTACTACCTCAGACACTCTGCCTGAGATCCAATGACGTGTTTGTGATGCAATATCTCATGCTTATCACATCTAACACCCATGCTCAGAAGGTGAGCTGGTATATGATGACCAGAAAAGCACTCCAAGTGATACTGCAGCGGATAAATATATTATTTACGCAACATGACTTTGGAAGTTATGTGTGAAATCTAGGAACCCGTGACTTTATATGTGAAAAGAACTGGATTGTAGCAATAAGATGGGGCCTTTCAGCCAGCCTTTTCATTGTTCTGGCTAAAACCTTCAACCCTTGAGCCTTAACCTGGTGAACAAACAACTCTTTTCCTGACTACCTTTGAAATGTTTGAAACAGGCAATAAATCTCACCCACCCCCATTTGTCATGTGTAGGGGACCTGTGGTCCTCCAGATGTTGCTGGACTCTAACTCCCATCACTACTAGTCGTTTTGTTTTGCTTTTGCAGAAGAAAAGGCTAAAGAGTAAACCCTACGCAAATCCAGAGTCCATAAGAGGTTGGATGGAAATCTCTACAGCTCCTTCTGGGAACTCCTGAAGCTAAGCTGATGCCAAACATATTGATGTGCTTTGGACCACATGAGGGAGGTTTGTTGTCTGGGCAGCTCTGGATATCCATACAAACTGCCCAGGCTTGCACCCTGGAGAGGTCACATATGTGCTGCTAAAATAATGGTTTGACTTCAGCCCAAGAGGCACACTCCATTGTTTTCGAGACAGATGAATGCCAACAAGAACAGCTGAGCTGCCTTAGGGACCACCTGAACCCTTATATCTCGGCTCAGTCACTGAAATCATCTGCAGGAGCACTGTTGGTCATTTCCTGAGTTGGCGAGACTCAGATGACAACAAAGAGGAGAACCACTGAAACTGAATAAATGTCAATATCTCTTTAACCAGATCTTTGATTGATTAACCATCTAAGGCTTTTAAAATGTGTGTGTGTGTGTGTGTGTGTGTCGGGTGTGTGTGTTATCACTTTGCTTTGCTTTTGTCTTTGTTTTATTGTGTATTTTGCGTTTTCAAATTGTGTTTTTATGTTGTGAACTACCTTGTGATCTTTGAATGAAGGGCAGTATACAAATTTAATAAATGATGGTGGTGGTGAATGGATGGATGGTGATTACAAGGAAGACAGACCAGATCAACAGAACAAGGCATTGACATGAATTCAGATTTATTCATTCATATCCCAGACACCATGGGGAAAATGAAAGCATCATCCATTTCAAGGAAAAAAGACTATTTCATCTGGATTTTTGAGACTGATTGAAGAGAAGAATTCCAGTTTCCTGAAGGTTGCGGGAATGAAGCTAGAAGCATCAACCTCAATGAGGTTAACTCAGGAAGGCAACAAGCAGGCATTAAATACATATTTTTTTGACATTGATCTCAATGTCTCAGGTTTTGAGCTGGCAAACAGCAAGCTGGCATTCGCTTCTGGGTATTAGGATTGCTATCAATCTTCAGATCCAGAGCCCAGGTAACAATTTCTAAAGTGCTCAGAACTTGTACTGCTGGAAAGTATAGCGAGACTGGTTGCAATAGCCGCGGCTAGAGCAACAACATGGGGAGCAGCCGCATCTGGAACAGCAGCTACGCCTGTGGCAGCAGCAGGGAGAACAGCCACATCTGGAACAGACTTGACGGCTTTGGCAGCAGCAGGGAGAGCGGCCACATCTGGAACAGCAGCTACGCCTGTGGCAGCAGCAGGGAGAACAGCCACATCTGGAACAGACTTGACGGCTTTGGCAGCAGCAGGGAGAGCGGCCACATCTGGAACAGCAGCTACGCCTGTGGCAGCAGCAGGGAGAGCAGCCACATCTGGAACAGACTTGACGGCTTTGGCAGCAGCAGGGAGAGCAGCCACATCTGGAGCAGACTTGACGGCTTTGGCAGCAGCAGGGGGAGCAGCCACACTTAGAACAGCGGGAACTCTGGCCTCCACAACAGGACATTTTGAAGTAATGAAGCTAAAAGAAACAAATAAGGCTTTGGTGTAATCAAACCACGGTATGTTCAATATGCATTGTTCAATGTGCATCTTGGAAGTCATGATTTTCCTAAAGTGCTTTTCTGTTCAGCGTTATTTATGTCTATATTACATTTTAGCTTCTTCAGATGAATGTCAGATTGGAATGTATAATTCATTCTTATTCAGTATCCTTAAATCTCACCACTTAAGATTTTAATACGCAATCAAAATCCATAGTTTGAATGTGATTCCCCCCCACACCCTCTGAATCTGAAACCTGGGCAACTTAACACTTTCAGTCTGTTCCATATTATTTAAGCAGCCTTCAGATATGTCCACTTGCTTTCAGATGCATTTAAATAATGTTGCACACCAACCATCTAATGTCTAGAGGCATGCAATGCCCTTTCCCATTATTTACCAACATGAATAAATAAATAAGCAGTGCATGTGAGCTCAGTAACTTTTCTCATAAATTGTAAGATTGTTTGTCAACTGTCATCTATAGAAACCATCTCTAGAAAGGAGGGACACAGAGGTGGCCCTTGTGTCTTTCTCTATATGCTGCCCATCCTTCTCCCCTCTCCCCCCTTTTCAGCTCTAGATTGCTCTGGGTTGACCTGATTGGATATGGAGCAATCCAGGATACTTCGACCCAATCTGGACAAGTCCAGTATCAACATTAATCTGCTTGTTTAAGCTCAAAATCTGACTAGATCCAGAACAAAGCCCTCAGAACGATCCCATGGACTTCACACTTCCTTGAGTTTGCCTATCCAGTAAAGGTAAAGAGACCCCTGACCGTTAGGTCCAGTTGTGGCTGACTCTGGGGTTGTGGCGCTCATCTCGCTTTATTGGCCGAGGGAGCCGGCGTACAGATTCCGGGTCATGTGGCCAGCATGACTAAGCCGCTTCTGGCGAACCAGAGCAGCGCACGGAAATGCCGTTTACCTTCCCGCTGGAGTGGTACCTATTTATCTACTTGCACTTTGATGTGCTTTTGAATTGCTAGGGTGGCAGGAGCTGGGACCGAGCAACGGGAGCTCACCCAGTCACAGGGATTCGAACCACCGACCTTCTGATCGGCAAGTCCTAGGCTCTGTGGTTTAACCCACAGCACCACCCGCATCCCTTTGCCTATCCAGTATTAGGTCAGTATTCAGACATTATCTGAACAGTTTCAGAAGATTTAAAAGGTTGCCACTGGAAATGTATGGTTCTCGACCACAGCAAAGAGCACATCAAAAATCAAGCAGTAAAGCAGACAGCCTGATGGATCTGATCCTTCACGTATTATTAGTGGATCCATCCAATAACACAAATTTCAGGACTGAGGTTCTGGAAGACATTTTATGCCACCTAAATGATCCAGCTTCCCAGCAGTTGAATTGAACTTACCTTGCACAGCAGTCAGAACTTGTCAGGTCAATGGAGATTCAAGTCAACGAGTGAAGAGCTCAGAGACAGATGTTCCTTTTGTAGAGCTCCAAGAGCCCTGCCTCCTTGAAAATGAAGCACTACCAATGAATGAACTCATGCTTCATTGCTACTCAAAGCACATGTCTATGTGTTGCGTCCACCAACCACATATTCGTTGAGTTTATCCACATCTTCCACTATGACAGCATTTCCCCAAGGTCTGTAATTAGGTAGCATTTGATGCTTATCACGCTATAATCCTCACATCGCACACACTCTGCAGAGGTAACTTCAGAAGTGTGGTTTCTTGAATAGCAACACTGGCAAGAATGGAATGGACCTTCTCATCGGATCTATCCCCATGACTCAACAGCGCAGGATTGCTCAGTAGTTTGTTATTCTGCCTGAGCTTCATTGCTTAGACTCAGAAATTCATTTTAATCTATTTGCTGCGGTTAGCTAGATGTGTCCAGTTTGATAGGTCAAAAAGGAAAGATGAGATCAACATCTCAAAGACGTCAGGGTATTTTTTCCTCCTCTGTTGTGAGCCATCCCCTCACCCCCCAAATGATACCATAAGAACATTAACAGAGTCTACTGGATCAACTCAATGGCTCATCTAGTCCACTATCCTGTTCTCACAGTGGTCAACCAGATGTCCATGGGAAAAGTGGAAGCAGGATTCAATCACAATAATACCCTCTGCTCCTTTGGGCTTCAGCAACAGAATTTTGTCTTTCTCACTGTCTCATTAGAGGACCTGTGTCATGTTCCGCATCATACAAGAAAAAGCCAACCATTAACAAAAGACTCGTTTCTTTATCTGCCTTCACAATTCTACCTGGCATTTTTAATTGCTTCTCTCTGGGTAAGGATGGAGAGCGTGTCAATGTTGGCTTTGCTGTATTGGTTATATGTCCAATGCTTGGGTTACATGAGTAAACATAGGATCGTAGCCAACTAAGTTCTATAGAGAATAGACCTATGCAAATCAAAGATTCTAAGTCCAGCACTGAATTTAGTGCTGTGCTGGTGCTTCACTTGCACATGGCCCACAAAGATAGATGATAGGTGTCAGGGACTGGGCAGAGGAGGAATGGTGGAGACCCCCTCCCCAGCCTGACCCTTCCAGAGAAGAGGAAGAGAGTTCAGAATTACAACAGAGGTTTGAGAGAGGTCACAGCTCATAGGCAGATGAGGTGAAAAGTTGGGGAATAATGAGAGAGGAGGAGGAGGAAGAAGAAGACGAAGCACCAGGGAGTGACAGCTGACAGACACAGTGTCCTTAGAAAGCATTCCAGACCCCGCTCTCCCAGAACCCAGCAAGCCTTGAAAGTAGGAGAGCAAAGAGCTCAAAGACAGAGGGCACTCATCAGCACCAGTAGCAGAGGTGATGAATATTATGAATGAGGAAGTGGGAAGACGGGGGTAGGGGGGGAGATTCAGTTAGGACAACACCATAATTCAAGAAGCTGGGTTCTAAAGCCTCTCTCTCTCTTTCTCTCTCTCTCTGTAATACTGAATAAAAAGCAGATGGTAAGAACATTCCTTGTCTTTGTACGTTCCTCAACAACCAGCCATGAAAGTTGCTGACAGCAGCCTGACAATAGGTTGCTCAGATTGCACGTGAATCAGCCCTGCATTTCACACACAGCCCCAGCCTTTTCCAATTTTTCACCCAACTTGAATGAATACATCAATGCAAGGAGTGGACAAGAGAAGTCCTTCTGGCTGGAGCTGTGGGGAATTGGAGCTCAACAACAACAGCTGTCCACAGGTTCTCCCCATCAGAAGAGGCTACTGGAGCAGGACAATGGCCCATCCAGCCCAGTATCCTGTTCTCACAATAACCAACCAGATCTCCCAACTGGTAGCTCACCATCAGGATCTGAACACCTGAGTGACTCTACCCTCCTGTTGTGTCCAGAATCTGGCATTCAGAAGCACGGCTGCCTTGAATTGTGGAGGCACAGAAATGCCATCATGGCTACTGGCCAATCCTCTCTTAAAGCCACCCAAGTTGGTGGCCATCACTGCCTCCTGTGCAAATGAATTCCATAGTTTAACTATGTGTGGTTTGAAGAAATGCTTGTATTGACCCTGAATCTTCCAATATTCAGCCTTATTAGATGTCCATAAGTAGTAGAATTACGAGAGAAGGAGAAAACGATTTTCCCTATTGGCTTTCTCCAATACATAAACGCGGGTGGCGCTGTGGGTTAAACCACTGAGCCTAGGACTTGCCAATCAGAAGGTCGGTCGGTCGAATCCCCGCAACGGGGTGAGCTCCTGTTGCTCGGTCCCTGCTCCTGCCAACCTAGAAGCTTGAAAGCACAAAGTACAAGTAGATAAATAGGTACCGCTCTGGAGGGAAGGTAAACGGCATTTCCGTGCGCTGCTCTGGTTCGCCAGAAGTGGCTTAGTCATGCTGGCCACATGACCTGGAAGCTGTACGCCGGCTCCCTCGGCCGGTAAAGTGAGATGAGCGCCGAACCCCCAGAGTCGGTCATGACTGGACCTAATGGTCGGGGTACCTTTACCTTTACCTTTACCTTTACCTTTACCTTTACCTTTACCTTTACCTTTACCTTTTTAATGCCATGTCACCTCTATCGCAGCTTTCCTCTACACTAAACTGTCCCAAATGTTGTGTATCTCTGAGAAGGAGGAGGATGGGCAAACAAGAAGAAAGGGTGTGTGTCTTTCATGTTCTGCTTATTTGCACCTTGCTGTCCTCTATTGAAAACAGAACTCTGTACCGGATGGACTTTGGTTAGATGAAGCCAAGCCTGATTTTAGTAATTGCTCTTCTACGCAAGTACTGTCATCAGTACTACCTCAAACCCTCTGGCTAAGATCCAATGATGTGCTTGTGATGCAAGACCTCATGGTTATCACACCTAACACCCACGTTCAGAAGATGAGCTGGAAGTTATGTGTGAAATCTAGGAACTCATGACTTTATATGTGAAAAGAATTGGATTGTAACAATATGATGTAGCCTTTCAGCAATCATTTTCATTGTTCTGGTTAAACCTTGACTCCTGGAGCCTTAGCAGCATAGTAAACAAACAATTCTTTTTCTGACTACCTTTGAAATGTTTGAAATATTGAGAAGGTGTCCCCCATCCCCTGTTTGTCATGGTTAGGGGATCTGCAGTCCTCCAGGTGTTGCTGGACTCTAACTCCCATCATTACCAGCCGTTTTGCTTTTTCTGGGGGTTTATGTATATTTTCAGGGGTTTTCCCCAACCTGTGGAGCAGATTTGAGGATGGTGCGGGTCACACACAGGGGTGGTTAGGGGGAAAGTTTCATTGCCCAAGTGGAAGTCATTATACTTATGCAATTGTTTAGTTGAATACTGCCATTTGCTCCTAACTAACTGAAAACATGACCACATGTGTGTAGCCTCAAGGCTGGAAAACTGCAGTGTGCTGTATGTGGTGCTGCCCTTTTGGGCTGGGTTGGAAACTTCAACTGGTGCAGAATGTGCCAGCTACATTGCCGATGGAGGCATCTGGCTGATGGTGGCATCTCGTAATACCATCGTTAAAGCTTATTTACTGGCTGCCCATCTACCCCTGAGGCAGGTTCAAGGTCCTTGTGTTACTTTACAAAGCCCTGTACAGCTGAGGTCCAGAGACCACCTGAACCCTGGTATCTCAGCTCAGTCACCAAGATCATCTGTAGGAAGAGCATCGTTGCTCTTTTCCTGAGTTGGCAAGACTTACTTGACAACAGGAAACCAAACCTTTAGTGTTATCTGCCCAGTTCAGCAGGAACCTTCTGTTTCAACTTTTAAACACCTCCTGAAGTCTGAGAGCCAGTGTGGTGTAGTGGTTAAGAGCAATAGACTCGTAATCTGGTGAACCGGGTTCGCGTCTCCGCTCCTCCACATGCAGCTGCTGGGTGACCTTGGGCCAGTCACACTTCTTTGAAGTCTCTCAGCCCCTCTCACCTCACAGAGTGTTTGTTGTGGGGGAGGAAGGGAAAGGAGAATGTTAGCCGCTTGGAGACTCCTTAGGGTAGTGATAAAGCGGGATATCAAATCCAGACTACTACTACTACTACTACTACTACTACTACTACTACTCTTCTTCTTCTTCTTCTTCTTCTTCTTCTTCTTCTTCTTCTTCTTCTTCTTCTTCTTCTTCTTCTTCTTCTCTATTCTGTCAGGCTGATGCTGGAAATTAGGAATACATCTTTCCACAAGAGTTTGCTGATCTCTCAGTTTGACTTTCTATATGGCTTTTTTGTATAGTATTATGTACATTTGTGAACTGCTGTGATATTTTTTATGAATAGTGGTGTATATACATACTTTTATAAAAAATATGAAGTTATTAATACGTAAGTGTTTTATCTTGGTTCAGAAGTGTTTGTCACAGTTGCTTCTCTGCAAGGAGGAAAGTTGTGTGGCCTCCCTTTATTCCGGTTCTCTCTCCCTCCTCCTTCTTTGTTGAGAAGTTTTGCCATAGCCACAGCATTGGAATGGAATTGGCTGATGAGTGCAAATAATTGATTGGCCAAATTATGGGGGAATTTAGAAAAAATACCTACCATTGTCTTTCCAAGTTGAAATATCAGGATATGAGTATGAGGGGGATGTGATTATTATTATTATTATTATAATACTCTTAATGTTTTTATTGGAGTTTTGCCCCAACTTCCACTGGAATGGCAGAGTTGCATTAGCAGGGACCTATGTACTCAGAAGGGCACCAGAGCTGTGTTTTATTAATTGCCCAGGCTGGAATGCAGCCATTTGGCTGGAGAAGGTTTCTCCACCTATTCATAAACCAACCCTGACATCCGATGTCATCCCATTTCACAGTCATGGCAAGACCTTTGTATCGTATTCAACCAAGGCCACATTCAAACCATATTTTTCAAGTACTGTGATACATCATTAGCAGTCATAGGTTCCCCCTAGAATTCTGGGAGTTGTCATTTCTTAAGGGTGCTGGGAGTCGTCATGGGACAGCCTATTCCCCTCCAGGAGCTACAATTCCTTGAGTTCCCCAGGAAAATGGATTGTTAAGCTCCCCTGAGAATTGAAGCTCTGGGAGGGGAACAGAGATCTCCTGACAACTCTCAGCACCCATAACAAGTGACAGCTCCCAGGTTTCTTTGAGGGAAGCAATGACTATCAAAATAGCACCAGAGTGCTTCAGACATGCTGCATGAATGTGGTCTAAGTTATTCCCCAAAGACACCCACTGAAATTTAACAAATGACAATATCTGTTTAGGGAAGTTTTTAATGTTTACTAGGTTATTGTATTTTAGTGTTTTGTTGGAAGCCGCCCAGAGTGGATGGGGAAACCCAACTAGATGGGCAGGGTGTATATAATAAATTATGATGATGATGAACTCTTTAACCAGGTGTTTGGCTGATTAACATTCTATGTCCTTTTAAATGTGTTTGTCAGAGGCGAGTATCAGTTTCTTTTGCTTTTTTCTTTGTTTTATTGTGTATTTTGTGTTTCGTTTTTGTGTTTTTATGTTGTGAATTGGATGAACAGCAGTACACAAATTTATTAAATGATGATGATGATGATGAATAGGTGGTGATTTCATGAGAAACAGACCAGACCAACAGTACAAGGAGCAATGTTGGTCATTTCCTGAGTTGGCAAAACTCAGTTGACAACAAAGAGGAGACCCACTGAAATTTAAAAAAAATATAATATTTCTTTAACCAGATGTTTGGTTGATTAACATTTTATGGCCTTTTGAATCTCTCTCTCTCTCTCTCTCTCTCTCTCTCTCTCTCTGTGTGTGTGTGTGTGTGTGTGTTATCACATTGTTTTACTCTTCTTTGTTTTATTATGTATTTTGTGTTTTCAGTTTGTGTTTTTATGTTGTGAAGTACCCTTTGATCTTTGAATGAAGGGCAATATATAAATTTAATAAATGATGGTGGTGGTGAATGGATGGATGGTGATTACAAGGAAGACAGACCAGACCAACAGCACAAGGCATTGCCATGAATTCAGATTTATTCATTCATATCCCAGACACCATGGAGAAAATGAAAGCACCATCTATTTCAAGAAAAAAAGACTCTTTCATCTGGATTTTTGAGACTGATTGAAGAGAAGAATTCCAGTTTCCTGAAGGTTGCGGGAATGAAGCTAGAAGCATCAACCTCAATGAGGTTAACTCAGGAAGGCAACAAGCAGGCATTAAATACATATTTTTTTGACCTTGATCTCAGGTTTTGAGCTGGCAAACAGCAAGCTGGCATTCGCTTCTGGGTGTTAGGATTGCTATCAAGCTTCAAATCCAGAGCCCAGGTAGCAATTTCTAAAGTGCTCAGAACTTGTACTGCTGGCAAGTATAGCGAGACTGGTTGCAATAGCCGCGGCTAGAGCAACAACATGGGGAGCAGCCACATCTGGAACAGCAGCTGCGCCTGTGGCAGCAGCAGGGAGAGCAGCCACATCTGGAACAGACTTGACGGCTTTGGCAGCAGCAGGGAGAACAGCCACATCTAGAACAGCAGCTGCGCTTGTGGCAGCAGCAGGGAGAGCAGCCACATCTGGAACAGACTTGACGGCTTTGGCAGCAGCAGGGGGAGCAGCCACACTTGGAACAGCGGGAACTCTGGCCTCCACAACAGGACATTTTGAGGGAGTGAAGCTGAAAGAAACAAATAAGGATTTATTGTAATCAACCCATGATATGTTCTCATCCATGCATTGTTCAGCATGTGTACAACTTGGAAGTCATGATTTACCTAGAGTGCTTCTCTGTTCAGGATCCTTTCATTATGGTTCACCCTTATTATTATTATTTTATAATTGTTTATTCTATTATTCAATAATTTATAATTAAATTAATTATGTCTGTATAATATTTTAGCTTTTTCAACTGAAGGTAGAAATGGAATACATAATTCATCTTTACTGAACATTCCAAAAGTTCATCACTTGAGTTTTTAATATGCAATCAAAATCAATAGTTTGAATGTGATTCCCTCCCCACTCCCTCTGAATTTGAAACCTGAGCAACTTAACACTTTCAATGTGTTCCATATTATTTAAGTAGCCTTCAGATATGGATAGTTGCTGTCAAATCCATTCAAATAATATTGCATACCAACCATCAGATGTTTTCAGGCATGAAATACCCTTTTCATCAGTTAACTAACTAACTAACTAACTAAGCCACACATTATATGTGAGCTCTGTAACTTTTTCTCATAAAATATAAGATTGTTTGCCAACTATCATCTATAGAAAGCATCTATCCAGTATTAGGTCAATATTCAGAAACTATCTGAACAGTCTCAGAAGATTTAAATAGTTGCCATCAGAAATGTATGGTTCTCAATCGCAGCAAAGAACATTCCCAGCTAAAGGAATAACCCATATTCTATCAGTAAAGTAGACAACCTGATGAATCTGATCCTTCAAGTATTTTTGGTAGATCCACCCAATAGCAAAAATTTCAGTACTGGGGTTCTGGAAGACATTATATGCTACCTAAATTATCAGTCTCCTAGCAACTGAATTGACCTTACCTTGTACAGCCGTCAGAACTTGTCAGCTCAATGGAGATTCAAGTCAACAAGTAAAGAGCTCAGATACAGAGGATCCTTTTAAAGAGCTCCAAGAGCACCATCAAGGAAGCACCATCAATGAATGGACTCATGCTTCATTGCTACTCAGAGCACATGTTTATGTGTTGCATCCATTATCTACCAATCACATATTCGTTGAGTTTATTCACATCTTCCACGATGACAGCAATTTCCCAAGGTCTGTAATTAGGCAGCATTTGAAGCTTATCACGCTATAATCCTCACATCGCACACACTTTGTTGAGGTTACTTCAAAAGGGTGGTTTCTTGAATAGCAACACTGGCAAGAATGGAATGGACCTTCTCATTGGATCCATGTGGCTGAACATCCCCATGACACAACAGCGCAGGATTGCTCAGTAGTTTGTTATTCCATCTGAGTTTCATTGCTTGAGCTCATAAATTCCTTTTAATCTAGGTGCTGTGATCTGCAACACGTGTTCAGGTTTGTAAGTCAAAAGGCGAAGGTGTGCTGGTCCAGGGGGGAGGTTACCGTGGGGCGAGGTCCAGGACCTGAGTTGAGGGTCGCCAGACAGTCCTCCTCGGGCAAAGCAGGGTCCACAGCGAGAAGCCGGGCAAGGACAGGAACTCTGGGGGAACAGGACTGGATGCTGGCCAAAACAGCTCATCAACGACGTTGCTCCCGCAACCTGGGACCGGGCTGACTGGCCTTTATCTTCTCTGAGGCCAGGGGCGGTCCCGGCCCCCAGGAGACCCGCCTCTCCTGGCCTTAAGGCGAGCACTCCTCCTGGGAGAAACCAGTTTCCTTCGCCTCTCTGCCCTGAGCCTCTGCAGTTCAGGAGAGGCCGAAGGGTTACTGGGCCCAGGGGGAGACTCACCTGTAGGCACCGAGTCCTCAACCACCTCCGGAGCCAGAGTGGATTCACCTGGTGCCTGCTCCTGAGGATCCGGCACAGGTGCAGGCGCTTCAGAATCAAGGCCCTGCCCCAGTTCAGCCAGCCCTGGAGGCAGGGACTCCTGTGCAGGCTGGGATTCCTCCGGTTCAGCCTCTGAATCAGATTCCCAGGCCATCACAGAAGGTGAGATCAACATCTCAAAGACATCAGGGTATTTTTTTCACTCCTCTTCTGTGCCCTCCCCCCTGATGGGATGCTTCCAAGGAAGTGGGGGCATTTGGCAGGTCCCCAGCTCACTCCAGCCCACTGGTCGGTTGCCGGGCGATCTCCGGTCCTTGGATCAGCATGTAACTGCGCCTCGAGCTTCAGAAGCCTTCAGAAGCTGAGCACACAAGCCAACAGAGTAAAAAACTCTTCGCAACAGAAGGGCAGATAGAGGCTGTGTAAAGCATATTTACAAGCAGTTTATTCAGCATCAGGACAAAGGAAAAACATGTCTTCTCCCTTTCGTGTCCAAAAGCAAGCGGCATAAGCAAAAGCTATACACAAACAGAAGTTCCCAGCAAGCTGTGCTGGAGTGTAAACAGTCATGTGACACACAACAGCCTGTTCCTCTTAGGGTGGAACGGAATATCGTAACACCCCCACCCCCAAATGATACCATAAAAATGTAAGAAGAATATACTGGATCAACTCAATGGCTCATCTAGTCCACTATCCTGTTCTCACAGTGGTCAACCAGATCTCCCCATGGGAAACATGCAAGCAGGATTCAAGCACTTTAATACCCTCCACTCCTGTGATTTCCAGCAGCAGAATTTTGTGTTTCTCACTGTACCATCAGAGGGCCTGTGTCATGTTCTGCATCATACAAGAAAATGTCAGCTGCTACCAAAAGACTCATGTCCTCATCTGCTTTCAGAAATCTGTGTAGCATTTTTAATCTCTTCCCTCTGGGTAAGCATGGAGAGCATGTAGATCCACCCAATAAAACAAATTTCAGGACATTTAATGCAACAGAATTTTGTTTTTTCCTGCTGTCTCATCTCTTCCCTCTGGATAAGAGTGAAGAGTATGTTCAATGTAGGTTTAAGAAGCTACTGTAGGGGTTATGTTCTTGAAGCTTTGCTTACGTGATGAACACACAGGATTGTAGACAACTAAGTTATATAGAGAGCAGAACTGTGGAAATCAAAGAATCTAAGCCCAGTGCTGAATCTAGTGCTGTCTAGGTGGCTCCACTGCACAGGGCGCCAAGCCAAGAGAGTTTCAAAATAATAAATGAATGAATTGTTGTGAAAAGAAGAAATATTTAGAAGCGGGCGCCAGATTTTGTCCTTGCTCATGGTGCCACATAAAGCAACTACTCTAACCAGATCAACAAAAGATCAAAGTAATTTTGGAGTTCTGAATTAGTGGGCAGCATCCAATGTTACCCCCTTCATGGATCACTGCCTTGCTCTGAATAACTCAGAGAAGCTATGAGCTATGCCGTGCAGGGCCACCCAAGATGGACAGGTCATAGTGGAGAGTTTTGACCAAACGTGATCCACCTGGAGCAGGAACCGGCAAGCCACTCCAGTATCCCTGCCAAGAAAACTCCATGGACAAAGACAACAGGCATATAAAAGTTATGACACTGGAAGATGAGCCCCTCAGGTCGGAAGGCGTCCAACATGCTACTGAGGAAGAGCGGAGGGCAAGTACAAGTTAATGCAAGTACAAGTACATGCTACTGAGGAAGAGCGGAGGACAAGTACAAGTTAATGCAACAGAGCTGATTCTGAGCTGATGAAGTGGCTGGGCCAAAGCCGAAAGGACGCTCAGTTGCGGATATGCCTGGAAGCGAAAGGAAAGTCCAATGCTGTAAAGAAAAATATTGCATAGGAACCTGGAATGTAAGAACCATGAACCTTGGTAAAGTGGATGTGGTCAAAAATGAGATGGCAAGAATAAATATTGACATCTCGGGCATCAGTGAACTAAAATGGACGGGAATGGGTGAATTCAATTCGGATGACCATCACATCTACTACTGTGGGCAAGAATCCCATAAAAGAAATGGAGTGGCCCTCATAGTCAACAAAAGAGTGGCAAAAGCTGTACTGGGATGCAATCTCAAAAATGATAGAATGATCTCGATACGAATCCAAGGGAGACCTTTTAACATCACAGTAATCCAAGTTTATGCACCAACCACTGGTGCTGAAGAAACTGAAATTGACCAATTCTATGAAGACTTACAACACCTTATAGAAATAACACCAAAGAAGGATGTTCTTCTCATTATAGGGGATTGGAATGCTAAAGTAGGGAGTCAAGAGATAAAAGGAACAACGGGCAAGTTTGGCCAAAACGAAGCAGGGCAAAGGCTAATAGAGTTCTGCCAAGAGAACAAGCTGGTCATCACAAACACTCTTTTCCAACAACACAAGAGACGACTCTACACATGGATATCACCAGATGGGCAGCATCAAAATCAGATTGATTATATTCTCTGCAGCCAAAGATGGAGAAGCTCTATACAGTCAGCAAAAACAAGACCTGGAGCTGACTGTGGCTCAGATCATCAGCTTCTTATAGCAAAATTCAAGCTTAAACTGAAGAAAGTAGGAAAAACCACTGGGCCAGCAAGATACAATCTAAGTCAAATTCCTTATGAATACACAGTGGAAGTGAGGAACAGGTTTAAGGATTTAGATTTGGTGGACAGAGTGCCTGAAGAACTATGGATGGAGGCTCGTAACATTATACAAGAGGCAGCAACTAAAACCATCCCAATGAAAAGGAAATGCAAGAAAGCAAAGTGGCTGTCCAACAAGGCCTTACAAATAGCGGGGGAGAGAAGGCAAGCAAAATGCGAGGGAAATAGTGAAAGATACAGGGAATTGAATGCAGATTTCCAAAGAATAGCAAGGAGAGACAAGAAGGCCTTCTTAAACGAGCAATGCAAGGAAATAGAGGAAAACAATAGAATGGGAAGAACCAGAGATCTGTTCAAGAAAACTGGAGATAAGAAAGGAACATTTCATACAAAGATTACCATAATAAAAGACAAAAGTGGAAAGGACCTAACAGAAGCAGAAGACATCAAGAAGAGGTGGCAAGAATACACAGAGGAATTATACCAGAAAGAAATGGATGTCTCGTATAACCCAGGTAGTGTGGTTGCTGACCTTGAGCCAGACATCTTGGAGAGTGAAGTCAAATGGGCCTTAGGAAGCATTGCTAATAACAAGGCCAGTGGAAGTGATGATATTCCAGCTGAACTATTTAAAATTTTAAAAGATGATGCTGTTAAGGTGCTACACTCAATATGCCAGCAAATTTGGAAAACTCAGCAGTGGCCAGAGGATTGGAGAAGATCAGTCTACATCCCAATCCCAAAGAAGGGGAGTGCCAAAGAATGCTCCAACTACCGCACAATTGCACTCATTTCACACGCTAGCAAGATTATGCTTAAAATTCTACAAGGCAGGCTCAAGCAGTATGTGGACCAAGAACTCCCAGAAGTGCAAGCTGGATTTAGAAGAGGCAGAGGAACCAGAGACCAAATTGCAAACATGCGCTGGATTATGGAGAAAGCTACAGAGTTCCAGAAAGACATCTACTTCTGCTTCATTGACTATGCAAAAGCCTTTGACTTTGTCGACCACAGCACACTATGGCAAGTTCTTAAAGAAATGGGAGTGCCTGATCACCTCATCTGTCTCCTGAGAAATCTCTATGTGGGACAAGAAGCTACAGTTAGAACTGGATATGGAACAACTGATTGGTTCAAAATTGGGAAAGGAGTACGGCAAGGCTGTATATTGTCCCCCTGCTTATTTAACTTATATGCAGAATTCATCATGCGAAAGGCTGGGCTGGATGAATCCCAAGCCGGAATTAAGATCGCCGGAAGAAATATCAACAGCCTCAGATATGCAGATGACACAACTTTGATGGCAGAAAGTGAGGAGGAATTAAAGAACCTTTTAATGAGGGTGAAAGAGGAGAGCGCAAAATATGGTCTGAAGCTCAACATCAAAAAAACTAAGATCATGGCCACTGGTCCCACCACCTCCTGGCAAATAGAAGGGGAAGAAATGGAGGCAGTGAGAGATTTTACTTTCTTGGGCTCCATGATCACTGCAGATGGTGACAGCAGCCACGAAATTAAAAGACGCCTGCTCCTTGGGAGAAAGGCGATGGCAAACCTAGACAGGTTCATTAAAAGCAGAGACATCACCTTACCAACAAAGGTCCGTGTAGTTAAAGCCATGGCTTTCCCAGTAGTGAGGTATGGAAGTGAGAGCTGGACCATAAAGAAGGCTGATTGCCGAAGAATGGATGCTTTTGAATTATGGTGCTGGAGGAGACTCTTGAGAGTCCCATGGACTGCAAGAAGATCAAATGTATCCATTCTTAAGGAAATCAGCCCTGAGTGCTCACTGGAAGGACAGATTGTGAAGTTGAGGCTCCAATACTTTGGCCACCTCATGAGAAGAGAAGACTCCCTGGAAAAGACCCTGATGCTGGGAAAGATGGAGGGCACAAGGAGAAGGGGACGACGGAGGACGAGATGGTTGGACAGTGTTCTCGAAGCTACAAACATGAGTCTGACCAAACTGTGGGAGTAGTGGAAGATAGGAGTGCCTGGCGTGCTCTGGTCCATGGGGTCACGAAGAGCCGGACACGACTAAACGACTAAACAACAACAACAACATCCAATGTTACTCCCACTTCGAGCAGACAAACTGAAATTAATCAATATTGCTAATTTAAGTCAATTCATTTCAATGGGTTTACTCTGAGTGAGCCTTTGTCAGCAGCAGTCCACTGGGTTATAGTCTGTATAAGTCCTACTCAGAGTATTTCCGCTGAAATTAATAGACATGAATAACTTAGGCCGATTAAGTCAATGGGTCTAATCTGAAAAAGACTACTTTTGGACAGCCAATGTCTGTCACCCAAATGTTTTGCAATGCACCCTGCTTGGTCTCTACTGAAACTTTCCCTTCCTTCCACCCAGTTGCATTTGTTTCTCCCTGACCACTTCATAAAAATGTATATGACCAACTCTTTGGTCATGTGGTGATGAACACATAACCCAGGCACTACCATAGACTTGAATGGCCAATGCTTTAGTTATTTGAGCAACACATCTAAGATCCTATTCCAGAGTTATATTGCCAGCCCATAAACCAAATTCCACTGAAGGATTATGAGGTGAACACATTGGTTACGTGGCCAACACTTGATTCTCAGCCCACAGTATGGTTGAATGACAAATACCTGGGGTATGTTGGTCAGCTAGAGCACGATAATGAGTCATGGCCATAACTGGTATCATGGAGTGCTATAGAACAGATTCTACACTGGAAAGCTCAAAACTGAAGCTTATAGCTACTGAGGAAGATGGTAAGAAAGGGTGGGAAGGACAAGAAGGCCTGGGATGAAGGAGAAATGGAAGGCTTTTGTTAAAAAACCAGAAGCTTTTTTACTGGGTATAGTGTGTAAAGAGATACTGAGACAAGATAACAAATTGTTCTTATATGAAACAACTGCGGCAAGAATTTTGTTTGCCCCAAAATGGAAAGTACCAACAAAAGAAGAGTGGCAGATGAAATTGATGGCCTTTATAGAACTGGCAAAACTGACGGGAAGAATCCAGAACCAGCAAGATCGAACATTCCAAAAAGACTGGAATAAATTTATATTATATTTGAAAGACAACTGTAAGCAGTTAACATCACTAGCAGGGTTATCTGAAGATTTGTAAGATGAAATTGTTACTTATTCAGGTGGAGTAATTTAATGATATAACAAGAATATGAGAGGAAGTGAAATGCAAGGATGCAAAATATAATTTTGTAAACCATTAGGTGGGAGGGAGGGAAGTTGGCAGGCTGAGTTGAGCCAAAGAGTTATAAGAAGAGGATATGTTACGTAATGTGATTATATGTAAAACTAATAATATATTTTTAAAAAAGTAATAGAAGGCAGGTGTGGTGGAACAGTCTCTGTTGGCAAGCCAAGGGACAGCTGGTGGTGGAACCCACCCAGTAAGCGGCAAAGGTGTCTGGAGAGACTTTCTACTGAAACCTTTGCTGAACAGCAAACTGGTGCTTTAAAACAAGGTTTCAGAATAGCAAGGAGGGAGTTGGGCAAAGCTCCATTTTTGGTTAACATATATTGTTCTCATCTCTGTTATTTTTTCTTGTATTTTTTTTTAACTGTCCCTTTCCAACCCTGTTCCAAAATCACCGAATAATTTCCTGTCTCATTACCCAATAGCCCATGGGTAGGCCAACCTAGGCCCGGGGCCCGGATCCGGCCCAATCGCCTTCTAAATCCAGCCCACGGATGGTCCAGGAATCTGCATGTTTTTACATGAGTAGAATGTGTGCTTTTATTGAAAATGCATCTCTGGGTTATTTGTGGGGCATAGGAATTCGTTCATTTTTCCCCCTTCAAAATATACTTGTCCCCCCCCCCAAGGTCTGAGGGACAGTGGACTGGCCCCCTGCTGGAAAAGTTTGCTGACCCCTGCAATAGCCCCAATACTGTGGATTGAGCTGTTGTGCAACCTGCCTTCATTTTTGCTCCCCTATCCAACCCTGATATCAGGCAAATCCAGCACTACAAATCTTCGAATGGAGGTTGTGTGATGATACCTTTACACACCCACACCCACACATGGATGTATATTTTATGTTGTAAAGACCTTAGGGGTGTATTAATATCTAGAATATTTACCATAAACTGGGGAAACCCGTATTCAAAGATCAGCTTGATTTCTCTACCACAGATAAAATGAGGAATCCTGTACACTATCATGAGATAGTTAGATGAATAGCAGGGTAAAATAAAGTAATAATCATCAAACTGAGAGGCACATTGAGTACGCAGGATTGGACCTTCCTCATCTGGACGCCTGCTAAATGCATGATCTGCTAGCAACCACGAGGGAATGTTGCATTGAATGTAGAAAACTCTCAGATCAGGAAGATGGCTTTAAAACCAGAAGATAAGAAGAGCTGGCTGGGTTAGACCAATGATCGACAACACAAGACACTGCCAGGAATTCAGAATTTTATTAGTGGACATAAGGAAGAGCTAGAGAGAGAAATTACACCCAATACACCAAAAGAAAACATAGAACACCATATATATTTCATGAACATATCAAGGCACTTTTAGAGGTTTGAAATATGTTCTGAAGAGAAGAATCTTAAATTTCACGAAGGAGGCAGGGACAAAGGTTGAGGCATCTCACTCAACGGGAAGGTAACCATCATGTCTTTAAGTATTGTATTTATGATGACGTTCCCTATATTCTGAGTGTTGAGCTAGCAGCCAGAATGCTGGGTTTTCCTGCCCAGATCTGGGCTGACATGCTGTTGTTCTTGTTCTTGTTCTTCTTGTTGTTGTTGTTGTTGTTTAAACCCAGGGACCCGTTAGCAGTTTCTAAAGAGTTCAGCACTTGTACTGGTAAGTAGAGCAGCAGGTCTGGCCGCAGCAGCAGGGGACACAGCAACTCTGGTTGCAACAGCAGCAGGGGGAACAGCCACACTGATTGCAGCAGCAGCAGGGGCTGCGGCGACAACGGGAACAGCAGCACGGAGAGCAGCAGGACTGGTTGCAGCAGCGGGGGCAGCAGCAGCGGGACTGGGAAGAGCAACAGCAGGGGGAGCAGCCACACCTGGAGCAGCAGGTCAGCTTGCGACAACAGCAGGGAGAGCAGCCACATCGAGAACAGCAAGACTGGGAACAGCAGCAGGGGGAACAGCCGCACTTGGAACAGCATTTAGCTTTGTGGCAGCAGCAGGGGGAGCAGCCACATTTGGAACAGCAGGAGGACTTTTGGCAGCAGCAGGGGGAGCAGCCACACTTGGAACAGCATTTAGCCTTGTGGCAGCAGCAAGGGGAACAGCCACACTTGGAACAGCTCTGACCCTGTGAACAGCAGCAAGGGGAGCAGCCACACTTAGAACAGCAGGAGGACTTTTGACAGCAGCAAGGAGAGCAGCCACACTTGGAACAACATTTAGACTTGTGGCAGCAGCAAGGAGAGCAGCCACACTTGGAACAACATTTAGACTTGTGGCAGCAGCAAGGGGAGCAGCCACACTTGGAACAGCAAGAGGACTTTTGACAGCAGCAAGGAGAGCAGCCACACTTGGAACAACATTTAGACTTGTGGCAGCAGCAAGGAGAGCAGCCACACTTCGAACAGCATTTAAACTTGTGGCAGCAGCAAGGGGAGCAGCCACACTTGGAACAGCAAGAGGACTTTTGACAGCAGCAAGGAGAGCAGCCACACTTGGAACAGCATTGAGACTTGTTTTGACAACAGGCCATTTTGATGGATCAGAGCTGGAAAAAAGTGAAGAATTGGTTTCAGTAATCAAACCATGCAGTACTCACATCCATCCATACATGGAGAAACACACAATACATTTTTCTGTTCTTGTTATGCCTTCAGTATATTCCAAATTCCTGACAATTATTAGTTACAGGAACCATACTTGACAGCCCCATGGTAATTTCAGCCGTGGCCTGAGAGCCCAACACATATCAACATGGTAAGACAGAACTCAATAGATTATAGAAACTTGAAGTCTATTAGTCTGGGATGCCCACGACAGATATCCAGCATTAAGTGACCATTTAGCCAAAAAAGCTAAATGACATAATATCTGAAGAACAATAGACTATAAGGAACGAAATTCTGCAAAGGGATTTTTTTTTCCTTTTGCAGGTTAATTCCTTCTACTGCAAAAAAACATCTCTGTAAGGAATGAAGCAATAAAGAAGAGAACCTGATGGATCTTGTCCTGCAGGTAGTTCCCGTAAATCTACCCAATAACTCTAATTATGTATATGGTTTCTGTAAGAAGTTTAATGCTATCTAAATAACCGGCAATTAAATTCGAACTTACCTTGTACAGCAGTCGGAACTTGGAAGCACAATCGAGATTCAAGTGAACGAGTGAAGAACTTGGGGAAGGAGGATCTTTTTATACAGGACTAAGCACCCAGCCCCTAGGAAATGAGGCACCGCCAGTGAATGGACACGTTCCTCATTGCTCCCCAAAGCACATGTCTATGTGCTGCGCTTTCCATCTCCCAATCCCATGTTTGTTGTGTTGGTTCACATCTTCCACTTCAAGAGACTTTTCTCAAGGTCTATAATTAGAGGCATTTGAGGCTCAAAATTGTAAACCTCATGTCAAGCACACACCAGAGGGCACCTGAGAAGGACGGCTTCATGAATTCAAATGCTCGAAAGAACGGAATGGACCGTTTCGTTGGACCCATGCGGCTGAACGTCACCATTGTGACTCAACAGCGCATGATTGCTCGCTAGTTGGTTACACCATCTGAGCTCTCTTGCTAGAGGTCATTCCTTTTAATCTAAGTGTTCCAATTAGCAGTGTGTGTACGTTTTTATAAGTCAATAGGAAAAGATGAGATCAACAACTCAAAGACTTCAGGGCACCTTTCTTCCTCTTTTTGAGTTTTTCCTTTGGAATCTCACATTCCTCCAGCATCCGTAGGCTTGGGAAGATGTTCACAGGTTCACTGTATCATCAGAGCACCTGTGTGTGATGTTCTCACTCCACCTGAGGTCAAGTCAGCTGTCACCAAAAGGAGCTTGTCACCTGCTTTTTTATGTACAGTGGTACCTCGGGTTACAGACGCTTCAGGCTACAGACGCTTCAGGTTACAGATTCTGCTAATCCAGAAATAGTACCTTGGGTTAAGAATTTTGCTTCAGGATGAGAACAGAAATCATGCGCTGGTGGTGCGGTGGCAGTGGGAGGCCCCATTAGCTAAAGTGGTACCTCAGGTTAAGAACAGTTTCAGGTTAAGAACGGACCTCCGGAATGAATTAAGTTCTTAACCTGAGGTACCACTGTATTTATATACAAAGGACGGTTTTAAGGCAATGGATGTTGAATACTGCAGTGATCCCCCCCCCCCAACAAATAGATAAAATCCTCTGATAACAACTGGAAAATGTATCACCTACTATGTGTGAATGATTTGGAGAAGAAGAAAAAACTCTCTGGTTATAGCAGTAATGATTACATTTACCTATTACAAAATAATACATAGAAAGCAATGTACTGTAATAGGTTCGTAAAAAAATGGGTCTTTTCATTACATTTTGTAACACCGTGCTTAAGTATAATGTCCAGTGTTATGATGCTTTCAGTCTGTTGTAATCTGCCCAAATATTACTTTTTTTGGATCTAATTAGCCTGTGTGTTGAGAAGGTTAGACTAGGACCAGGGAGTTGAGGGTTCAAATCCCTATTTGGCCATGATGCTCTCTTGGTTACCTTGAGCTAGTCACTGCCTCTCAGCCTAGCCTACCTCATAAGGCTGTTGTGGGGATTAGTTAATGAGCGTGGGATATAAATGCAATAAGATAAATAAACAAATAATGAACATTTTAATAATAATAATAAAAAAAAAATCAGATACATTTAAACAGTTTTAAATACAAATAAACAACATTAAGTCAATATATTTTTAAAAATAAAGTGTATGTGTGTGTGTGTGTGTGTGTGTGTGTGTATATATATATATATATATATATATATATTAAAGATACATGTGAGATTTGAAGTCCTCATTATCTTTTCAGGCTAATATTAGGGACTGAGCTCAATGGATATTTTGCATTTCCTTCTTTGGTAATTTTCACATACTCATTTCTTCAGTGTGTACTCTATTAGCTGCCTGACTCAACCTAAACTTGCTCACTGCAAACTTTAAGCTCTTCGGATTCATGATGCAGGTTTCCTGTTGAGAACTGGTTTCGCGACTAGTAGCCGAACTAAAGTTCTGCTTCTGTAAATCATTGGGAAACATGTTCAGGGATGGTATTGTGCCCCCAGGGTCTTGTAGCATCAGTTTTCTCAGCAAAAAATAAATATTTTTATTTCTTTATTTTGAGTTCATTCTTTCATAAAACGCATATACCATTTGATTGTAAAGAACCCTTGCCACCTCATCTTGCACTTTCAAAAGCAATCACACCTTCCTGCAATTTGTTTTCTCCTTTGCAAAATGTCCCTCTCCTTTTACACATGCCACTCATTTTTGTGGTCTTCGGACGGTTTCGATTCACTCATCCATTTTTGCAGTTGATGGTGCTTGTGTTTGTTCCTTCTTCTTTTTTAAATCAGGTTGGGGGATTTTCTATTTGTTAAAGAAGTGTTCTTCAACTCCCATCATCCCTGACCATTGCCTAGGCTGGGTCAGGATGATGAGAGTTGTAGTCCAACAACATCTGTGGACCCAACCAGCTTAGTTGGTTTTGTCAAGGGATGGATGTGAACTGGGATCAGTTGCTTTTGGGACATGTTGAAACTCAACTAAAACTAGTTCCTTTTCAAAATGAACTTTCCAAGCTCTGGTATGACCTGAATGACATAGCATCCATTTCTCCTACACCTATTTGACTGTTACTCGCCATTGATTGCCACGGATCATTTCTATGGCCTTCTCTTGCCCACTTCTTGCATTTATGCATCCAAATTGGATGAAATTTTGGAAAAGGCTAGGGCCAAGTGTGAAGTATAGGAGTGATTCATGTGGACTCTTAGTGACGTGATTCTGGGCTACATCGCCATTTGGAGCATTTTGTGGTCATCATAAAATACCAGCTCACCTTCTACAGTCCCGTTGTGGATGTGGTGTGATGGACACAAGCTCATGATTCAGTCATTGGGAATTTTTAAAAATTATAGTGATCAGGACTCAAGGAAGAGCAAAATCCATATTACAACGTAAGAAGTGCATGTAAATAAGACTGAAGGCAACCTGATCCAAACACACACACACCATTCACACTCAAAAACAAATCTCATTACACCAAACCAAAGACAACCAACCACACCCTAGGCTACCCCAACCTCTTTCACCACCAAAGAAATACAGTAGTGGAAAGAAGAAGAAGAAGAAGAAGAAGAAGAAGAAGAAGAAGAAGAAGAAGAAGAAGAGGAGGAGGAGGAGGAGAGGGGGAAAGGGAGGGGGAGTTTGGACTTGATATCCCACTTTTCCCTCTCCTTAAGGAGTCTCAAAGTGGCTAACAATCTCCTTTCCCTTCCTCCCCCACAACAAACACTCTGTGAGGTGAGTGAGGCTGAGAGACTTTAGAGAAGTGTGACTAGCCCAAGGTCTCCCAGCAGCTGCATGTGGAGGAGCAGGGAAGCGAACCCGGTTCACCAGATTATGAGTCCACCGCTCTTAACCACTATACCACATGGGTAAGAGAATCCACACAAGTGATGCAGACACAAAGCCCCACACCTACACTAAGTAGAATAATAGAAGCATTGCCACCTGACTCCACCCCACTCACCATTCCCCCTCTCCCTCTTTCCTCCTCTTTTCTTCCTAACCTAACACTGTAGGTAACATTAATGTCTAACAACAAATGAAACTGATCTGTAGAAGACGCAGCTTGAAAAAAGAGACAATGCACATATTTTTGTAAAGTAAGAATTCTCCAATAAAAATATACTTTTTTGAAAAAAAGGGGCCTTGTTATTGGCTATTATCAATAGAATTTATACCCTACCCTTGGAAATGTAAATAACTATCAGATTTTTGAAAAGCTAGCTCATAAAAAAAATTGAATTAAAATAAATAGCATTAATTGAATTAATGCAAATAGATTGTTGCTGTTTTGACTTTCATTTTGCTATCTTATTTCATGAGCTGCAGAAACTGCTTTTAAAATAATGGTTTTATTGGGTACTACAGGGAGCACCGGGGATGAGTTTCTTGAATCAAGGAGGCGGTGGCCCCCAAACATTTGGGAATCACTGCTCTAACCCATTTAGCTTAGTATTGTCTCCACAATAACTGCTATCAGTTCCCCAGGGTTTCAGTCATAGATTTTTCTCTCTGTGTCCTACCTGGACATGCCACGGATAGAAGCAGGGACCTTCTGCATGCAGAACAGGGGCTCTTCCATTGAGCAATAGACCTTCCCCCAAGGAAAAGTTTTGTGAAGTACAGAATGAACCAACAACACCTTGCAAAGCATGCCATGATTCCAGAATTTCATTGTAGGAGTCATTTCAGAGTTGAAGGTAAAGGTAAAGGACCCCTGACAGTTACGTCCAGTCGCAGACGACTCTGGGGTTGTGGTGCTCATCTCGCTTTACTGGCCGATGGAGCTGATGTTTGTCTGCAGACAGTTTTTCCGGGTCATGTGGCCAGCATGACTAAGCTGCTTCTGGCAAAACCAGAGCAGCACACGGAAATGCCATTTAGCTTCCCGCCGGAGCGGGACCTATTTATCTATTTGCACTTTGATGTGCTTTTGAACTGCTAGGTTGGCAGGAGCAGGGACCGAGCAACAGGAGCTCACCCCGTCGCAGGGATTTGAACCGCTGACCTTCCGATCGGCAAGCTGAAAGCTCAGTGGTTTTCACCACAGTGCCACCTGCGTCCCAGAGTTAGGCAGAGACAATCACACACCAAACACCAAGGGGATAATAAGAGCACCATTTATTCCATGAAAAAGTCAGGACTGCTTCACTGAAAATTTAGAATAAGTTTTGAAAAGAATTAATCAACAGTTTCACAAAGGAGGAAGAGACACTGAACTCAGCAATGAGGCATTGAACTCAGCGAGATAAGCCTGGGAAGAAAACCAGGCGGTTTAAAGATATATATTCCTGACATTCCGGGTGTTGAGTTGGCAAGCAGCCAGTGGAATGTTGCTTCCGGGTGCTGGGCTTCCAAGTTGGTTTTTACATCCGCAGTGCCATTAGCAATTTCTAAGGAGCTCAGCATTTGGTCTGGAAAAAATTGCGACCAGAAGAGCAACAGGAGTTGGAGCCACAGCAGCAAAGAGAGCAGCAACCTTGGTTGCAACAGCAGCAAGGGGAACAACCACACTGGTTCCAGCAGCATGGGGTGCAATGAGAAGAGGAGCAACAGTTGCTCCGTCCAAAATTCATTACTTGTGCTCATTCCTTCTAATGCAGTGATGGAAAAACTTGGCCCTCCAGCTGTTTTGGGACTTTAACTCCCATCATCGCTAGCTAACAGGACCAGTAGTCAGGGATGATGGGAATTGTAGTCCCAAAACAGCTGGAGGGCCAAGGCTGGCCATCACTGTTCTAATGCATGTGCTGTAATTAGAATAAGTGTACATCTTTTTTATAAGTCAATAGAAAAAGATGGGGTCAACATCTCAAAAATTTCAGGGAATTTTTTTCCTACTCTATTTTGAGACCCCCATTGCAAAAAAATGATACCTTAAGAAAATAAGAAGAGTCTTCTGGATCTGGCCAATAGTTCATCTAATTTGCCATCCTGATCTCACAGTAGTCAGCCAAATGCCCATTGGATAATTGCAAGCAGGATTCAAGCACAATATAACCCTCCCTTCCTGTGGTTTCCAGCAACAGAAATGCATGTTTCCTAGTAGGCTACTCTGTGTGTTATGAAGCAACTACTGTGTTTTAATTGTTGTTAGCCACCTTGGGACCTTAGGGTGAAGGGAAGCAAATAAATTGTACTACTTCTACTATCACTACCAATGTATGAGCCTGAGGAAACCAGATCAACAAAAGATTAAAGTGATTTTGGAGTTCTGAATTAATGGGCTGTAGACAATGTCACTCTCACTTAGTGCAGACCCATTGAAATTAATCAATAATAGTAACTTAGCGCAAGTCTTTTCAGTGGGTTTACTCTGAGTGGGCCTTCATCAGCAGCAATTCACTGGTTTATACTCAGTGTCAGTCCTACTCAGAGAATGCCCATTGTAATTAATAGACATGAATAACTTAGGCCCATTAAATCAATGGCTCTAATCTAAATATTTTTATTATTATTATTGGACAGCCAATGACTGTCACCTAAATTTTCTGAAATGTGCCCTGCTTGGTGTCCACTGAAGCTTTTCCATTCTTCCATCCAGTTGCAACTATTTCTCCCTGACCACTTCATTAAAGAGTATACTACCAACTCTTTGGTTACATGGTGGTGAAGACATAATCTAACACTTTAGTTATGTGAGCAACACATCAAAGAACCGATTCGAGAGCTACATTGTCAACACATAATCCTGATGCCATTGAAGGATTTTAAGGTCAACGCCTTGATTACATGGGCAGCACATGATCCTGAGCCTACAGTACAGTTGTGTAACAAATATCTGGAGTATGTTGGCCAGCTAGAGCATCAGAATGAGCCATGGCAATAACTGGGATCACTGAGTATGGTAGAGCAGTTCATTCACTATAAAGCTCAAAAGTGAAGGTTTGCAGCTACTGAGGAAGATGGTGACAAGGGCTGGAGAACATCAGGAGACCCAACAGTGAAGGGGCAACACAGCCATCAGGGTGAGTTAGCATTGATGGCCTTAGCTTCCATGAACAAGCCTGATGTTCTTTTGGATAGGCACATAGAAAGTTACCGTATACAGAATCAATCCATTGGTTTTGGAGCTGGAACATTCTCTGGCCCACTTGAACATGATGGGTTTTGAACCTGGGACCTTGTGCATATAAATCAGACACTCTACCCTCCAACTGAGCTAAAATTTTTCAACCAACAATACAAGACACTGCCAGGAATTCAGAATTTAATCAGTGGACATTAGGAAGAGCTACAGAGAGAAAAACACACCCAATACACCGAAAGGAAAACATAGAACACTATATATATTCCATGAACAAATCAAGGCCCTTTTAGGGGTTTTGAAGAGAAGAATTTCATGAAGGAGGCAGGGACAAAGGTTGAGGCATCTCGCTCAACTGGAAGGCAACCAGCATGCATTTAAATATTGCTTTGTGTTAATGTTGATTCCAATATTCTGAGTATTGAGCTTCTAACCAGGAACCCGGATTCTGTTTCCAGGATCTGGGCTGACTTAATTGTTTTTGCATCGAAGGCCCCGTTAGCAGTTTCTAAAGAGTTCAGCACTTGTACTGGTAAGTAGAGCAGCAGGTCTGGCCGCAGCAGCAGGGGACACAGCAACTCTGGTTGCAACAGCAGCAGGGGGAACAGCCACACTGATTGCAGCAGCAGCAGGGGCTGCGGCGACAACGGGAACAGCAGCACGGAGAGCAGCAGGACTGGTTGCAGCAGCGGGGGCAGCAGCAGCGGGACTGGGAAGAGCAACAGCAGGGGGAGCAGCCACACCTGGAGCAGCAGGTCAACTTGCGACAACAGCAGGGAGAGCAGCCACATCGAGAACAGCAAGATTGGGAACAGCAGCATGGAGAGCAGCTACACTTGGAACAGCAGGAGGACTTTTGACAACAGCAGGGGGAGCAGCCACACTTGGAACAGCAGGAGGACTTTTGACAACAGCAGGGGGAACAGCCACACTTGGAACAGCAGGAGGACTTTTGACAACAGCAGGGGGAGCAGCCACACTTGGAACAGCAGGAGGACTTTTGGCAGCAGCAAGGGGAGCAGCCACACTTGGAACAGCAGGAGGACTTTTGGCAGCAGCAAGGGGAGCAGCCACACTTGGAACAGCAGGAGGACTTTTGGCAGCAGCAGGGGGAACAGCCACACTTGGAACAGCATTTAGCCTTGTGGCAGCAGCAAGGGGAGCAGCCGCATTTGGAACAGCTCTGACCCTGTGAACAGCAGCAAGGGGAGCAGCCACACTTGGAACAGCATTGGGACTTGTTTTGACAACAGGCCATTTTGATGGAGCAGAGCTGGAAAAAAGTGAAGAGTTTGTTTCAGTAATCAAACCATGCAGTACTCACATCCATACATGCATGGAGAAACACACAATACAATCTTCTCTTCTTGTTATGCCTTCTGTATATTCCAATTCCCTGACAATTAGCAGAAACTATACTTGAGAACCCTATTGTTTTTTCAGCCATGGCCTGAGAGCCCAGCACAAATCAACATGGCAAGACTGTTACTCAAAAGATTGTTTAAAAAACCTTGAAATCTAATATTCTGGAGTGCCAATGAGAGCCATACAGAATTAGGTGAAAATTCAGCCAAAGAAATCTCAGAGCATTCACACTATCTGTAGAACATTTAACAATAAGGAACGGAATTCTGAAAAGGGATTTATTTGCAAATTCATTCCTCTTACTGAAAGAAAAAAAAAACTCTCTAAGGAATGAAGTGGAATAAAGTAGTAAAGAAGAAAACCTGATGGATCTTGTCCTGCAGGTAGTTCCCGTAAATCTACCCAATAACTCTAATTATGGATGTGGTTTCTGTAAGAAGTTTAATGCTATTCAAATAACCGGCAATTAAATTCGAACTTACCTTGTACAGCAGTCCGAACTTGGAAGCACAATCGAGATTCAAGCGAATGAGTGAAGAGCTTGGGGATGGAAGATCTTTTTATACAGGACTAAACACCCAGCCCCTAGGAAATGAGGCACCGCCAATGAATGGACACGTTCTTCATTGCTACCCAAAGCACATGTCTATGTGCTGCGCTTTCCATCTCCCAATCCCATGTTCGTCGTGTTGGTTCACATCTTCCACCTCAAGAGACTTTTCCCAAGGTCTATAATTAGAGGCATTTGAGGCTCATCACATTGTAAACCTCATGTCAAGCACACACCAGAGGGCACCTGAGAAGGACAGCTTCATGGATTCAAATGCTCAAAAGGAGGGACTAGACTTTCATTGGACCCATGCGGCTGAACGTCACCATTGTGACTCAACAGCACAAGATTGCTCCCTAGTTGGTTATCCTAACTGAGCTCTCTTGCTAGAGGTCATTCCTTTTAATATAAGTGTTCCAATTAGCAATGTGTGTATATTTTTATAAGTCAATAGGAAAAGATGAGATCAACAACTCAAAGACTTCAGGGCACCTTTCTTCCTCTTTTTGAGTTTTTCCTTTGGAATCTCACATTCCTCCAGCATCCGTAGGCTTGGGAAGATGTTCACAGGTTCACTGTATCATCAGAGCACCTGTGTGTGATGTTCTCGCTCCACCTGAGGTCAAGTCAGCTGTCACCAAAAGGAGCATGTCACCTGCTTTTTATGTATTTATATATAAAGGACAATTTTTTAAAAGGACAATGGACACTGAATTAAGTCTCTCTCTCCCCCCAATATATAAAATCATCTGCTAAAAACTGGAAAAATATTACCTACTATATATGAATGATTTGAGAAAAGATCTGGTCTATAGAAACAGTTATTAAATTAACTTATTATGAAATTATACATGTAAAACAGTCTAACAGGTTCATGGAAAATAGGTTTTTTGTGTTATGTTTTGTAATAATCAGTTTAACTATAGTGTTCAGGGAAGTTTTTAATGCCTGATGTTTTATCGTGTTTTTAATATTCTGTTGGGAGGCGCCCAGAGTGGCTAGGGAAACCCAGTCAGATGGGTGGGGTGTAAATAATAATATTAGAACATTATGCTGCTTGCAACCTATTGTATTCCTATGGGTATCTGTCCAAATATGAGTTTATTTACCTTCTTGGATCTAATTAGCCAGCATGGTGTAGTGGTTAGAGTGTCAAGATTAGAACCTGGGAGACTAGGGTTTAAATCTCCACTTGGCCATGAAGCTCAGTGGGTCACCTTGGACCAGTCACTGCCTCTCAGCCTAACAAATTTTATAGAACTGTTGTGTCAGGCTTGAGGAATTCTCTCCCTCCCCCGGTGGCAAAAAGAAGCAGGGATGAAACAAGAAATTCTTACTATGGTTTATTCAGATATGACTGGGATTTTGGATCTAAATGGAAAGGAAAGCAATACATTTTGCACCATTTTCATTCCAGGAGTTGCTGTAAGGAGACGCACAAGATCTCATCCAAGCTCCTCAAGGACTCAGTGTATCTGGTATTCCTCTGCAAAGGCATTAAATATGTGGTCGCTGATTGATCAGAGTGTGAGTCTAGGCTTGGTTTAGGGAACTGTTGGCCCTTCCAGTGTTGCTGAACTACAACTCCCAACAGCATCTAGGGGTCCAAAGGTTCCCCAAACATGCAATATATAAGGGCAAAAGGCTTTGTGGATATTTTTATGACAACATAAATTTTTGAAAATACTTTTTTTATTAGTTTTCAATTGCAATAGTCCAATAAAAGCTTCATTATAACAATGCCAAATTATAATACCATTAAAAATGTCAATCATTCAAAAGCCAAATTATATAATTTAGGTGCCCCCCCCCATGTGCTAGAGCTAGAATTTTTTTATTTTTTAAAAAAATATTTTTTATTAATTTTCTTTTCTCAATAAATATCCAATATCCAATATCATTGCTAAACATATATTTTCCAATTTCCCCCCTCCCTGTTGACTTCCCTCAACTACCATTTCTGGTTTATCACTTCAGATGATACATTTTGCTGTTTATATACAATACTATGTTGTCACATTGTTGTACTTCTTGTTCCCATGCGTGCTAGAATTGATGGTTTGATTATTTACTTCATTTCTGCATTCCAAAATCTTACAAATTTCCATTACATTCCAGTCAGAATAGCAAACCCTTATACTGCAGCTGCAATTTTAATGACTTCCATTCTCATTAATACATTCAATGATTTATAGTCCTACAGGTGAAGCATTCAAACTCTCTCTTTGTTCTTGTGTGTGGTAATTATGTCCATGATGTTTCTGCCTGTCCTTGTAATATGTCATGCCTATCTTTTGTCAGCTGTTCTCTAATGCCTTGGGCAGAGCTAGTGTTCCATTGTCGTTTCAAAAGTTCTCCATCATAAATTTAAACATAGCTATCCTTCTGGAAATGGAATAATGGAGTTCCCAACATTGGCTCCATGCTAAAAGTATTGCTGAAATCCAGCTTCCAGATTTGTAACATATCTAAGATAGTGCTCTGTCATATTCTGCAACTGAACCTAAAAGGAACTAGAAGCCACTGATAGCCTTATTCTCCTCATATTATTATTTGCAGGTCCTATCCTAAGACTTCCTGGCTTTTCAGAAAAGAGAGCTGAAGAAGACTCTGCTAGAACTTTGTATTATCATGAGAGGTTTCAAGATGCAGCATAAGTAAGGAAAAGGTAACTCCTCCGAGTAGGACTAGCATTAGATACAACTGAATATTCTGAGAGGCACATGGATATGTAGGTTTGAACTTTGATGCATCTGTACAGCTTGAGCATACATGAATTGAAATCAATTTCAAAGTAATGTTTCCTTCATGGTGAAAGACTCACAGATGAGGAAGATGGATTTGAAAAATAGGAGCAGGGAGAGGCGGAAGAAAGGGGTGTGGTGGGTGTGGTCTGCCGGGTGGGTTTTGTCACCACTGAGGGGGTGACAAAATGCCAAGCATCACTCACTGTGGGGACAGCAGCACACCTGAGCCACACATCTCTCCTGGAAGTGATGTGGTTGCTTGAGTGCCCACAGACTCCACGCTGCCCCAAACGGTCCGCCCGGCGCCTACCCCTCACCTGTAGGGCAGCTGAGTGGGATGAGGCAGGCAGACTCCTCAGAGGCCCCACGGAGCCTCCTGCTCTGGTTTGCCCCACACTGCGGGCAGCTGGCCCCACCCCCGGGAACAGAGCACATGTGCTGCCCCAGGCGCCAAATCAGCTTGCTCCGCCACTGGGAGCAGGGGGGATTTTCAGTGGAGGAACGTTGTGGAATGGATGTCTTCTGCTGGCAAGTTGCCATTGGAGATTCCTCAGGCACTTTTCTTGGAAAAAGAATGGAAGAAGCGTAAATGGAAGGGTTATTTTTTTCAAAACCAAGATGGAAATAAGTAGCAAATAAAACAGGAAATAGGAACAGAAGATATAAAACTGGGTGTGAACTAATCAATACATAATAAAGAACTATGAAATATTATTTTAATATATGATCACAGCAGAGAGACTCTTGTGTGGACAAAAATGGAAAGACTTATTGTTTAACATGGAGGGATGATTGTTGAAGCTACTTGAGAAAAGGTTTAGATGTTTGATTAGAGAAAAGCTATTGTTGACATTTATTAATAATAGTAATTAGAGAACTCCTTTTGGACTTCTTGTGTAAAAAGGAAAATGAATAAATCTATTTAGGTAAGAAGATTGGAAAACTATTGCCTAACAGAAAGTAGATCAGTTGGGTGTCATTCTAGAGTGAATATTTTGTTTTATGTACAACACATTGGAGGGGCAGAATTACCTGTGGAGACACTAAGAGTGAAGTGGCTGGTTGGGGATGGGACTGGAAAGGTAAATAACTATCAGATTTTGAAAAGTTAGTATCACTGGATCAAGTTCATCAATTCTGTTGAATTGCACAGCTATCTGAAATCCAAATAAAACTATTTAGTTTATTTAACTAAATAGTTTTAATTTGATTTGAAATAAATGTGCAATTAATTGTTAATGTTTTGAGTTTTATTGTGTCATCATCCCATTTCATGGGTTGAACAAACTGATTTTCTCAATAATGCTTTTGATTGGATAGTGTGGGGGACAATCAAAATGAGTTAATGAAACCAAGAAGATGGTGGCCCCAAAAACTTTGAGATTGAATGCTGTAACCTATTTAGCTTAGTATTTTCTCCACAGTAATCACTAGCAGTTCTCCAAGGTTTCAGACATAGATATTTTTTTTTCTCTGTCCTACCTGGACATGCCAGGGCCCTTCTGTATGCAGAGCAGGGGTTCTTCCATTGAGCAATGGGCCTTTCCCCCAGGAAAAGTTTTGTGAAGTACAGAATGAATCAACAACACTATGCGCAGCTATGATTCCAGAATTTAATTGTAGGAGTTTTTACAGAGTTAGAAAGAGACAATCACACCCCAAACACCAGGGAGAAAATAAATGCACCATATATTTCATGAAAATGTCAAGTCTCCATCACTTAGAAGATGTATTGAAGACAATTAATCTTCAGTTTCACAAAGGAGGAAGGAACATTGAACTCAGCTTCGAGACATTGAACTCAGGGAGATGAGCCTAAGAAGGCAACCAGGTGGTTTAAAAATATATAATCCTGATACTATGAGTGTTGAGTTGGCAAGCAGCCAGTGGAATTTTGCTTCTAGGTTCTGGGCTAGCAGGCTGGTTTTTACATCCGCAGTGCCATTAGCAATTTCTAAGGAGCTCAGCACTTGTTCTGGAAAGAATTGCATCCAGAAGAGCAGCAGGAGTTGGAGCCACAGCAGCAAGGAGAGCAGCAACCCTGGTTGCAACAGCAGCAAGGGGAACAGCAGCATGGTCTGCACTGACAACAGGAGCAACAGCAGGGCTTGCAGCAGCACTGGTGGCAACAGCAGGGGGAGCAGCAGCAGGACTGGGAACAGCAACAGGGAGAGCAACCACACTTGGAACAGCAGGAGGACTTTTGGCAGCAGCAGGGGGAGCAGCCACACTTGGAACAGCAGGAGGACTTTTGACAACAGCAGGGGGAGCAACCACACTTGGAACAGCAGGAGGACTTTTGACAACAGCAGGGGGAGCAACCACACTTGGAACAGCAGGAAGACTTTTGACAACAGCAGGGGGAGCAACCACACTTGGAACAGCAGGAGGACTTTTGGCAGCAGCAGGGGGAGCAGCCACACTTGGAACAGCAGGAAGACTTTTGACAACAGGGGGAGCAACCACAGCTCTGAGTCTGGGAGCAGCAGCAAGGACAGCAGCCACACTTGGAACAGCAGGTTGACTTCTTTTGACAACAGGCCATTTTGATGGAGTGCTGCTGAAAGAAGCAAAGCATTTATTTCTGTAACCGAACCAGCTGATATTCGCACATATGCCATTGTTAATAAGCATGCATTTTTGTAATCTAAATGCTTGGGTGCCAGCTTGTGCTGGGTCCCCTCAGTATAATCTAAATCCTTGCCAACCATCAGGTACAGAAACCATCAACCATCAAAATGTATTTGAAATTCCATTGTTGCTTATTTCACCTTTGTTTTGCAAGCTGTTCATTGCAAGAGTGTTCAACAATGCCCTAAAGTATGGTGTTCTGAGGGGTCAGTACTCACCAATACAGAGGGGGCAGAAAAAAAGTGACATGAAAGTATATGAGTTATATCCTAAGATAGTCCTCCTCAGAGTAGACTCCCTTAGGCCCATTCATTTCAAAGGGTCTAAATAAACTGTAGTTGGATACCACCCTATGAAAGCTTGTAATATACTGTTCCACAACAGGAATGGTAAGGTAGAAGTTGTGGTTCAAGCACATCTAAAGGGCTGCAGGTTCTCCATCCCTCTCCTAGAGTATTGACAAGAGCTGTCCAACATCAGTTGAATATTTAGCAAAGAAGAATAATATTCACGTAATATCTGGAGAACATTCTATCATAAAAATGTAGGAAGATCCTGCTGGATCAGTCTAATGGCCCATCTAGTTCAGCATCCTATTCTCACAATGGCCAACCAGATGTCTACGGGAAACCCATAAGCAGGACTTGTGCACAAGAGCACTGTCCACCCTTGGGGGTTTCAGCAACTGGCCTTCAGAAGCATTACTAACTTCAACTGTGGAGGAAGAGCACACACATTATAGCTAGTAGCTGCCCATAGACTTCTCAGACATGGACTGGCCCAGTTCTCTTTGAAAGCCACCCAAGTTGGTGGCCAACATGGCCTCTAAGTAAGGATTCAAAGAAGGGAGCTGGTTGCAAATTCGTTCGCGCTCTTGCAAATAGTGTCCTTGAAAGAAACCAAGCAGAATCAAGCAGCAAAGAGAAGAGAACCTGATGGATCTCATTCTGCAAGTAGTTTCAGCAGATCCACCCAGTAACTTCAGTAGTAGGAACTTCAGTGCCTTCCTGGAAGAACTATCACACTAATTTTGCTATTGCCCAGCATTTAGACCCAACTTACCTTGTTCAGCAGTTGTAACTTGTAAGCAGAGGTAATATGCAATTGAATGAATGGAGAGCTCAGGGATGGAGGATCTTTTTATACAGATCTGTGCACCATACCCCTAGGAAATGAGATGTGGCCAATGAACGGACACATTCTTCATAGCCCACCGAAGAACATACCCCAGTGCTGCGCCATTCATCTCCCAATCCTGTGCTCTTTGAGTTTATTCACATCATTCATTACAATAATTTTCCTATGGTATATAATTAGAGGCATTTGATGCTCATCACACTGTGCTCCTTACATCATACACATGCACACCAGAGGGCACTTAAAGCGGATGGTTTGGTGAATATGAGCATGGCGTGAATGGAGCGGAACTTCTCATGTGGTTGAACATCATAATCATCACTCAAAAGCGCATGACTGTTCACTCTTTGGTTGGCTGGAGGTCATTCTTTTTAACATAATCACTGCAAAGAGCAAAAACACATGCATACCCCTATACCACAATGTGAAAGGTGAGGTCAACAGTTCAGAGTTCTTACGACAATTACTACTACTACCTATTTTGGGGGGGGGCGGGGGTTCCTCTCCACTAAATAACCTAAGAATGCCATGTTCCTCCAGCAAAAAATGGTGTCTCTGAAGTTGTTCTAATCAGCCTAAGAGCCATAGGTCTGCCACCTAAATCCACCACTATCTAGGACAAGAGTGCAGAGCCTGTGGCCCTCCAAATGTTCCTGGACTCCAGCTCCAATCATTCATGACAATCAGGCCTGCTTGTTGGAGTTGATGGGACCTGGAGTTCAGCAACATCTTGAGGGTCACCGGTTTCACATCCCAATCAATAATGCAGAAGTTGTGCTTTTTTTCTTTTTCGGTAAATTGTCCCTGCTCATGGCAATTCCTCTCAAGGGGAGCTCAGCTTGACCCCTTCCTCCTCTCCTTTTGAAGACTGGTTAGGAAGCTGCCTTGTAGTAAGTCAGACACATTGGTCCATCTGAGTACTGACTACATTGACTGGCAATGGCTCTCCAAGGTTTCAAGTAGGGAGTCTCTCCCAGCCCTATCTACAGATGCCATTGGGGACGTTTGGTGTGCAAGGCAGATGTTCTACCGTGGCAAATATGACCACTTCTGCAACCTCATCCGTACCTATTTTGGCTACTTTGGAACAGGCCCTGTAGCTGATTTTCCTTACCCCAATGAAACAGAATCAAACTTTTACAAATGGGAATGAAATGCATATTTCTAATTTTGCAGCATTTTTTTGGAGACAGGCCAGTGGCACATACTAGACTGGTACATCACTACTAGTGATTTCCTATCTTGAACCAATCTCCTTATGTCTCCTATTAAAAAAAACCACAACAACACTCTTTAATTGGCCTTACATAAGCAACCCACCTTTATAGATTAGCAAAAACAAGCCCTGAGTGCTCACTGGAAGGACAGATCCTGAAGCTGAGGCTCCAGTACTTTGGCCACCTCATGAGAATAGAAGACTCCCTGGAAAAGACCCTGTTGTTGGGAAAGATGGAGGGCACAAGGAGAAGGGGACGACAGAGGACGAGATGGTTGGACAGTGTTCTCAAAGAGGCCAACATGAGTTTGACCAAACTGCGGGAGGCAGTGGAAGACAGGACTGCCTGGTGTGCTCTGGTCCATGGAGTCACGAAGAGTTGGACACGACTAAATGACTAAACAACAACAAGCTGTGGTCTAAACTACTGAGCCTAGGGCTTGCTGATTGGAAGGTCGGAAGTTCGAATCCCTGCAACAGGGTGAGCTCCTGTTGCTCTCTCCCAGCTCCTGTCAACCTAGCAGTTTGAAAGCACGCCAAAAAGGGCAAGTAGATAAATAGGTACCGCTCCAGCAGGAAGGTAAACGGTGTTGCTTTGTGCTGCTCTGGTTTTGCCAGAAGTGGCTTAGTCATGCTGGCAACATGACTCGGAAAAACTGTCTGCAACAAATGCCGGCTCCCTAGGCCTGTACAGTGAGATGAGTGTCACAACCCCAGAGTCGTTCGCGACTGGACTTAACTGTCAGGGGTCCTTTACCTTTACCTTTAAGTTAGCAAAAATGTATAGCACAAGTACAAATATCCGCTGGAAATGTAAAGAAAAAGAAGGTACCTTTTATCATATGTGGTGGACTTGTACTGTAAGGTAATAAAAGCTTTCTGGGAGATGATATATAATGAAATGAAAAAAATAATTAAAATAACATTTGTTTAAAAAACCAGAAGCTTTTCTATTAGGAATTATAGGCAGCGACATTCCAAAGGAGCAGAAAGGACTGTTTATGTATGGAACAGCTGCCCAGATGTTATTAGCCCAGAGATGGAAAGAAGACAAGGTCCCTAGCAGGGGAATGGCAAACCAAGCTGATGGACTATGCCAAAATGGCAAAACTGACTGGAAAACTCAGAAACCAAGAGGACAAAAACTTTATAAAAGAGTGGGAAAAAATTATAAGTTATTTAGGAGACAACTGTAAGCAGATGGAAACATTGGCAGGATTTTGATTTCAGTTGTAGTTTAACAAATACCACGGACAATACAGACTGATATAAAAGATAGAGTATGGAAGTATATGCAGTTGTAAATGTTTAAAATGGGACCCCGTGGAGGGAGTGGGGAGAAGTCGTGAGATTTGGAGGAATCTCTCTGTATGGACTGTATGTATATTTGGATTTTTATAACTTTGTATTTGAAAAGCAAATAAAAATGATATTTATTTATTTATTTAAAAGCATTGACTTGACTAATGTTGGTCCATTAATGTTAATGAGTCTGCTATGAGTAGAACATAGTTTGATACCACTCATGGTTTTGCTCCAGACACACTCAAGTGATTACTATATCACACACATACCAGAGGGCACTTGGTTTTCTGAATATGAGCATTAGGGAGAATGAAACTGAACTTCTCATGTGACTGAACATCATAATTGTGAGTTAGGAGGTCTAATTACATGAAGTGGTGGGAAGATGGCCTCTGGTCTGAGAAACCAATTTGTCTGTGCATATCGCCAACAGCCAGAAGCCTCTGGGTGCTGGTAACAGCCTCTCTAGCCAACAATTCCCATTGACTTTCTTTTCTCGCAGACCTAAATCACAGACTCAGTCATCCCACACAGGTGTACCCCAGTGTGCTTATTTGAAGATTAATCCTCTAACAACCTTCTGATGAAGTCTGTCATTAGCTGAAGGTAGCCTTACAAATCCACAGTATGAGGACATCTTCCAAATGAGGGGTATGAACTGAGTCAAAAAACCCACGTGTCGGATGGCTCTTATTTGCCGTTCTATAGTGGTGCCTCACTTCCTATGAGAAGGGTTCGAGGAGCTGTATAAAAGACGCCTGGTTCTCCAGAGGTCTTCATTCACTTCGTTGGATTCAATCTTCCTTCCTCCTTCCATCACTTTGACAAGGTAAGGTCGTGTTCCAGTAGAGTTAGCTGGAACAACAGCGGCAAAATTGTGGGATAGCTTTTGGGCTCTGTTTCCAACTGGATTCTTGTTCTAATAATTGAGTGGTTCACTGTACTTGAGAAGGCTGTCCAGCTTTTCCATTTTAAAACAGAAAACGTTTGATGCCTTTTATATGTATATTCTAGAGCTAAACAATTGTTTCTCTACTAAGTTTTTTTTTCATTTCAGTATTTTGGTGCATGGGTATATTTGAAGTCTTCCAAAACAATTTCACTGGATTTTTTGAGGGTGGGTTGGGATATCTCCAGTAGCCTCTTTCAGCATATATATTTTTTTAATTTTCTGTACAATGTACCAGAAGTAGCATCCTTCTTGGTGGTTGTGCGGGAAAATATTGATGATCCTTTGTGGACATCCCCAGGCTTTCAGAAGAGCTAAGGTCTTGGGCTAGTGCTTCAACTGAACAGTATTTTCACTGAACTAAGTTTGGGCTATGCTTCAACTAAAGTTTTGCAATGCATGTCTTAAGTTATCTTGCAGAGTAGCTAAAGTCTTGCAAAGAGCTGTGCTCTGAGTAACAGGCATAACAAAAATAATAACTTCATTATTTATAGCCCACCCATCTGGCTGAGTTCTCCAGACATTCTGGGCAGCTTACAGAATATCATAAATAATAATAAAGCATCAAACATTGCTACAGGTGTCGCATAATGCCCATTCCACATTTGTAAGAACTTAATCCTTTCGTGTGGCAGCCGCTACACATTGGAGCTCCCTGCCTACTGATATCAGGCAGACACCCTCATTGTACTCTTTGCAACGTCTGCTAAAAACGTTTTTTGTTTAGACAAGCCTACCCTAGTTAGTGAGACAGTTGATGCGGGTTTTAATCTGTTGTTATTCTATTGCTATTTTAAATTTTTGGAAAGCCTTATTACTGCCATTCTTCCTAATGATAATTTCATTGTTTTATCTTTTTTTGCAAACTGCTTTGAGGGGTGTGTGTGTGTGTGTTTTAACAATCTAGCCATGTATGCATTTTGTAAAATGCATAGATATATAAGCAACCGCCACCAAACATTTAGAACTCACTTGCTGCATTATATTAATGAACATGGAGTAAAAGTTATATTTGATAAGCTACCAAATCCTGTTCTTCATAGATTCTATCTTCTGAGTTGCCAATATAGGAAATATTGGTGAGAAACCTTAGGCAGAACTTTGTTTATATGGAGTATATGGACACGGCACTCATTCAGACAAGCGATTTGGCTTTTACCAATGTCAGACACAAATAAAGCAGTATCAGATACTTTGGAGTGGTCCCACAAGATGTTTCTCTCTTTCCTATAGCTTTATCTCTACTCTGAAAAAATGAGCTGTTCTAACTGCTGTGGCCAAAGTAGCTCCTCCTCCTGCGGCTGTTCGCAGGGCTGCTGCACCCCCTGTTGCTGCAACCAGGGCTCTTGCAGCCAGGGCTGCGGCTGCTCCTGCTGCAACCAGTCTTGCTGTTCCAAGGGCTGCTGCTGCCCCTGCCAGTGCCAGCAGTGCTGCTGTCCCTCCTGCTGCTGCCCCAAGTGCTGCTCCTCTTGCTGTAACCAGTGTGGCTGTTCCAACTGTGGCTGCTCCTCCTGCGGCAGCCAGTGTGGTGGCTCCTCCTGCTGCTGCCAGAAGCCTTGCTGCTGTTCCAAGTGTGGCTGTAGCCCCTGCTGCTGTCAAAAGCCTTCCTGCTGTTCCAAGTGTGGCTGTTCCCCCTGTTGCTGCCAGAAGCCTTCTTGCTGCTCCAAGTGTGGCTGTTCCCCTTGCTGCTGCCAGAAGCCTTCTTGCTGTTCCAAGTGCGGCTGTAGTCCCTGCTGCTGCCAGAAGCCTTCTTGCTGTTCCAAGTGTGGCTGTTCCCCATGTTGCTGTCAGAAGCCTTCTTGCTGTTCCAAGTGTGGCTGTTCCCCTTGCTGCTGCCAGAAGCCTTCCTGCTGTTCCAAGTGTGGCTGTTCCCCATGTTGCTGCCAGAAGCCTTCTTGCTGTTCCAAGTGCGGCTGTAGTCCCTGCTGCTGCCAGAAGCCTTCTTGCTGTTCCAAGTGTGGCTGTTCCCCATGTTGCTGTCAGAAGCCTTCTTGCTGTTCCAAGTGTGGCTGTTCCCCTTGCTGCTGCCAGAAGCCTTCTTGCTGTTCCAAGTGTGGCTGTTCCCCCTGCTGCTGCCAGAAGCCTTCTTGCTGTTCCAAGTGTGGCTGTTCCCCCTGTTGCTGCCAGAAGCCTTCCTGCTGTTCCAAGTGTGGCTGTAGCCCCTGCTGCTGCCAGAAGCCTTCTTGCTGTTCCAAGTGTGGCTGTAGCCCCTGCTGCTGTCAAAAGCCTTGCTGCTGTTCCAAGTGTGGCTGTTCCCCCTGCTGCTGCCAGAAGCCTTCCTGCTGTTCCAAGTGCGGCTGTTCCCCCTGCTGCTGTTCCAAGAGCAGCTGCTCCGTACCCTGTTGCCAGCAGGTTTGCTGTAAGCCCTGCTGCCCCCCCTGCTGCAGCACCAAATCTCCCTGCTGTTCCAAGTGTGGCTGCTCTCCCTGCTGTTGCTCAAAAGGCTCCTCTCAGCAATCAAAGTCCTGCTAAAAGCTGAAGAGCAGATCAGTTTCCTCCATGCCAGCTGCCTGCCAATCAACTCCATGTGACCTCACCAGCCCTACGAAAGCTGATTCCAAGTCCTCTTGATTGACTGCTTTCACAGCAACTCCTTAAATGCTTCATAATTTGCACCTCATTCGGTCATTAACATCAAAACTTTGGTTTAAAAAATTCTAATAGTTTATATTTGTCCTTGAAGAGTAACTCTTTTAAGGCTGAAATGATCCTTGCACAGCCTCTTGGGTGTGCAGAATGGTTTTTGCTTCAGATAATTGGCCAGTTTTCTGTTGTCCCTTTCCTTGATTGTCTACACAGGAGTCAATAAAATCTTGAAAACAAAGATGTTACTAAAGTCTTGGTGTGCTTTTTCTCCATTCATCTTTGAACACTCAGTTATCAACATTCTCCTATGTTCTATGGAAGCAGTGGAGAGCCCTTTTCAGCTCAAGGGTCATAGTGCCTTTGGGGTTTCCTTCCGGGGGCCTCATACTAGTGGGGGGCAGCGCCGGGGGCCATTGGAGGAGGGGCAAGAAGGGGAATTTTACCTGTGTGCCATAGACTATTTTCTATGCACATTCACACACACCCTCTATATTCTCCACCTGGTGAATTAAGAGGCATGATCAGAGTTCAGAGGCATGGTAGAGCTAGCGGGGGGGGGGGGGGACTGTGTGCCAAACAAGGCCAGGGTTGAGGACATTAGTTTAATGGCAAACACATCAGTGCAGAGTCGCTTCTTGATAGCCACAGTCACAAAGTGAGTTGGGGTGAGTCTTTAGGGCTGCATAAAGAGAGCCACATTCAACCCCTGAGATTCCAATTCCCTCTTCTACAAAATAAGTGCTTGGAAATTTTCACTTCACATAGAAAAGAGGAGGAGGAGGAAAGAGAGAGAAAGAGGGCAGGCACTTTTATATTCAACCTCACACACTGCAAGCAAGCAACCGCCAACAGATTATTCCCCAAGATCATGTGGCCATTAACAGGGGAGAGAATTGTAGTCCCATCCATCATTTAGCCCAAGGTCAGTGTGTGTGTGTGTGTGTGTGTGTGTATGTGTGTGTGTGTGTGTGTGATGGAGAACAATCTGAAGTATTTTGCCTAAAGACCTTCTCATTCCACCAAAACATAGGAGACAATTTCTGCAGAAAATAAGCCCTTTGAACCAAAAATAATTGCTGGACAGTTGAAAGCCACACACATTTTTCTTCTTTTTCTTCAAGACACTACTGCTACCCACAATGGCTTTGCTCAGCCTCCACAGCTGGAAACAGCAATGTTTCTGAATGCCAGTATCTGGAAGCTACAGAAGGGGAGAGGGCTCTTGTGGTCAGGTCTTGCTTTTGGGCTTCCCACTGGTATCTGGTTGTCCACTGTGAGAACAGGATGCTGGGCTGTATGAGTCATAGGCCTCATTCAGCAGCCAAGCTCTCCTTACGTTCTGATGATTGTGTCTTAGAGGAATCATCAAATGTCAAGGTTTTGTTTTACAATGGCACTAAACCTAGATTCCGGGCATCGCTGACAGAGACACTCACCTTCAAACCATTACTGCTATTGTTGATCCTGCCCTGCCAGTGGAGTTTTCTGCCCTCTGGCTCCCGACACTCCTAATGTCTATTTCTGTAAACCACCAGGTCCTTCAAGTTTTCTGGGAATGGCCTTAGGATGGGAGGCTGCTTGATGAGAGACCTGCCATAATGGCAGTGATTAGGGAGATTCCATGGGATTCCTCATCGACAGTCATATTTGGGAAAAGGGTGTAGCTCTGTGGCAGATCACCTGCTTTTCATGCAGTAGGTCCAAGTTTCGGTCCCTGGCAACTCCAATTAAAGAGTCTAATGTCATGTCACGTTGCCGGCACTGGGGTAGACCTAATTCTAAGACTCTGGAGAGCTTCTCCCAAACAGTATGGGCACTACTGAATTAAATGTGCCAATGTGAGACAAGGATATAAGAAAAGCCTGCTGGATCAGGCCAATGGCATCCTGTTCTCACAGTGGCCAACCAGATGCCTAGGAGAAATACACCTGTGGTTTCCAGCAAGTGGTATTCAGAAGAATTGCTGCCTCTAACTGTGGAAGCAGATCACAGCCATCATGATTTTGTTGTTTAGTCGTTTAGTCATGTCTGACTCTTCGTAACCCCATGGACCAGACACGCCAGGCACTCCTGTCTTCCACTGCCTCCCGCAGTTTGGTCAAACTCATGCTGGTAGCTTCGACAACACTGTCCAACCATCTCGTCCTCTGTCGTCCCCTTCTCCTTGTGCCCTCCATCTTTCCCAACATCAGGGTCTTTTCCAGGGAGTCTTCTCTTCTCATGAGGTGGCCAAAGTATTGGAGCCTTAGCTTCAGGATATGTCCTTCCAGTGAGCACTCGGGGCTGATTTCCTTCAGAATGGATAGTTTTGATCTTTTTGCAGTCCATGGGACTCTCAATAGTCTCCCCCAGCACCACAATTCAAAAGCATCAATTCTTCGGCGATCAGTCTTCTTTATGGTCCACCTTCACTTCCATACATCACTACTGGGAAAACCATAGCTTTTACTATACGGACCTTTGTTGGCAAGGTGATGTCTCTGCTTTTTAAGATGCTGTCTAGGTTTGTCATTGCCATCATGGTTAGTAGCCATCAATAGCCCTCTCCTCCATGAATTTCTCTAATCTTACAAAATGCCTGCTTCTTGGGAGAAAAGCGATGACAAACCTAGACAGCATCTTAAAAAGCAGAGACATCACCTTGCCGACAAAGGTCTATATAGTTAAAGCTCTGGTTTTCCCAGCAGTGATGTATGGAAGTGAGAGCTGGACTATAAAGAAGGCTGATCGCTGGAGAATTGATGCTTTTGAATTATGGTTGGGCTCCCTCTTTGCCATCCTTCTACCAGCAGGCTATCCTTCTACCTTCCTGTCCAAACAGGCCTTTGAAGTGCAGATGATGTTAATTGCTGGCATGCTGTCAGGGCAAACTGTATTTTAATTGGTGGTTCTAGATGTGTTTTTATATATTTTGACTATCATTTTTAACTAGCTTGCTTTTATGACTTTGTATTTTATAATGATGTTTTAAAATGATGTTGGAAGCTGCCATAGGCGCCATTGAGAAGGGGCCCAGGTCTAGGCTTGTCATACGTCCAGAAAATTCGGGACATATACGGAAATAAGATGTCTAAAATTGCGACCGGGGGGGGGATTTTTTGAATTTTAACAGGATGTTGGGTGAGTCCTCCTTGGCTTCTTCCTCCCTGCCCAGCAGCTCTCAGTTCTGCTCCCCCATGTACATGCCCTCTCCAAGTACACTGGTACCTTGGTTCTCAAACACCTTGGTATTCAAACAACTTGGAACCCAAACACTGCAAACCCAGAAGTAAGTGTTCCGGTTTGCGAACTTTTATGGAAGCTGAACGTGCTCCGTTTTGAGTGTTATGCTTCCGATTTGAGTGCCACACTTCCATTTTGAGTGTTACGCTGAGGTCTGTCTGTTTTTGCTATTTATTTTGTGGTTTTGTTTGTGCGGCTTTTTTGTTTTGTTTTTGTGACTGTGTGCAACCCAGTTCAGCTACTGAGTGATTGACTATGTGACTGCAGTACATTGTTCATTGCTTCATTTTATGGATCAATGGTCTCGTTAGATAGTAAAATTCATGTTAAATTACTGTTTCAGGGGTTGTTTTTAAAAGTATGGAAAGGATGAATACATTTTGCATTACTTTCTATGGGAAAACGTGCCTTGGTTTTGGAACGCTTTGGTTTTGGAATGGACTTCCAGGACAGATTAAGTTTAAAAACCAAGTTACCACTGTATTCTGAACATGCTGGCATGGCTTCCACCCCACTTCCCTTGGGGGGTGGGTGGGTGAGGTGTCCCCAGTTTTCCTTCATACAATTTTGGCTCAACAACTTTGCGGTTGTTGTTTCAGTGGTGTCCTTAGATAGGTAGGTAGGTAGATATTATTATGGTCAAAGACCAGCTCACATAACACAATAAAAACAGCGTTCAGAAAGATAAAATATACAATCAGAGCAGATTGCAGCAATAGCTCATGAGTTAAAATTGAGTTGTACACCTGTACAACTGAGATTTGGGCTACCATAAAAATTGATCCTGAGGTGCCCCAAAGGGCAACTTCAGCATTTCCCTAGTAAGCTATTTTATTCTAGAGGATGAACTGTGCCTACAAATCTGGGCACAGAATCTGGCTACCAGCCAGGTCATCTGGTGATCTTTGCCTAAGAGGAGAGAATTAAGTTTAGACTTGTCTGAAAGATTGGTGAGCCTCTTCAGCAAAGGATCAATCTGGATGCGAGGAAATAGGGAATATGTTGCTGGAGCGGCTACGTATCTCCCATTTTCTATTATTTTATAATCGGGGATCCCTTGTACAGTCCTGTTGTCTCTCTATGTCCATGATTCAGTGGTTTCCTTAAAAAAAAAGCTCACTCAACAACTTTGAGGGTGTCAGGAATTTTAATTTTTTAAAAAATATGGCAAGCCTACCCAGGTCTCTTCAGCAACTCCCAATAAAATATTTGGGAGGGAGGGTACCCCATATTGAGAACAATCAGATGTGGAGGGGACCAATCACAGAACCAAGCACAGCCCAGCTTTGATGGCTGGCAACTCCTGCTACTGTGGAGACGCAGGAGGGGGAAGCAGCCCTGGGCCAGTGGCAGCAGGAGGAGGAGGCTGAGTGCCAGAGAGGAGGAGCTGCCAACCATTGAAGCCACACTGCCACCACATTTGACTCTACCCCCCGGCTCCTCCCAGCACCATGTGCATGACATGTGTGCATCATTGGGCCCCTCAATCTTCTGCTCAAGTTTGTACCTCTGGAAGCTGCCTTGAACCCTAATGTGGGAGGGAAGGAAGGAAGGAAGGAAGGAAGGAAGGAAGGAAGGAAGGAAGGAGATGACTCGAGCATGGTAGAGATAAGTAGTCCTGGAGTTCTAAACTGGATTTAAGACAGCCTAAGGGACACAGCTGGTGCTGTGGGTTAAACCACAAAGCCTAGGACTTGCTGATCAGAAGGTCGGTGGTTTGAATCCCCGTGACGGGGTGAGCTCCTGTTGCTCGGTCCCTGCTCCTGCCAACCTAGCAGTTCGAAAGCACATCAAAGTGCAAGTAGATAAATAGATACCACTCCAGTGGGAAGGTAAACGGTGTTTCTGTGTGCTGCTCTGGTTCGCCAGAAGCAGCTTAGTCATGCTGGCCACATGACCCGGAAGCTGGACGCCGGCTCCTTCGGCCAATAAAGTGAGAAGAGCACCGCAACCCCAGAGTCGTCCACGAATGGACCTAGTGGTCAGGGGTCCCTTTACCTTTACTCTTAAATTGTGATTATTAGACTACATAACTAGGGGCTAAATTTCTGAAAGTGAAGTTTTTTCCTAATTTTTTCACCTGAGAAGTGGAAACCCATTTGGATTTAAAATGTAATTGTGGAAAAGACAGCTTCAGGATCAAGGACACCAACACAGTGGATTGTTGCAGAAAAGTCTATTTTTTATTGCATTCTACATATACAATAAAAGCAAGTTAAGAGGAGTTTCAGAAGTTGGGATCTGGGGATTTGTCCCCTCTACTGAGAAAGCAGTTGAAAACAGTGTGATAGACTCAAAATGCGATCCTCTCAAATTCATATCCCCCCACCTCCCCTCAGAAGGATTCCAGCAGTTAAAGCAATAGGACAACCTGCGGTAAGATTAATCAGGTAGCGAGAGAGAGTTGGACATTTTGCTCAGTGGTATGTTGGAAGGGAAAACAAAACAGCAGGCCTTGAATTCAGTGTTATTGGCAGTAATGTTGATTCTGCTGGGTGGATGCTCCTTTAGCAATTGCAGGTGAAGTGGGGGGATGGGCACACTCCCCTTAGCAGCATTTCTTGCTTGGGACACAACACTGCTGAATTTGAGCACAGCAGCCATGGGACTTGGGAGAACAGCAGGACTGCATGGATTGCATGGGTGAACAGCAAGAACAGCAGCAGGAACGCATGGACTGGACACCGCTGTATGGCACGCAGCAGTAGACTACTCTGGTTCCTCCATGCCCATGGCAGCCGCAAGAGTCAGAATGGCCACAGCAGCCCATCTTTGTGGAGTGGAAGCAAAGCTGGGGAGAAGAGGAAGAAGAATGGGGCATATCAGCAAGCAGCAACAGCATCCACATGAAATCAGAACTGCACTGAGAATACAACTAGGGCTCTCCTGAATGAGACAGAATGTCAGAACATAGGAAGCTGCCTTAAACAGAGACAGATCTCCAGTGTTTGAAGCAGGGGTCTTTTCCAGCCCCAACTGGAGATGTTGAGGATCAAACCTAAGACCTTCTGTGTACAAAGCAGATGCTATGCTACTGAGCTACGGTCCTTGTCCTATGAATAAAGTAAGATGCCTGCTGTATAGTTGTATAGTTACTTATTTCCTTGACATCTGATGGGAGGGCATTCCCACTACCAAGAAGGCCCTCTACCTTGTTCCTTGTACCTTCACTTATTGCACCTTCACTTATTGCCAGAAGGCCCTTGGGTCTGGACTTCAGTGTCTGAGCTGGACGATGGGGGTAGAGATTCTCCTTCAGGTATAGAAGGCCGAGGCCATTGAGGGCTTTAAAGCTCAGCACCAACACTTTGGATTGTGCTCGGAAACATACTGGGAGCCAATGTAGATCCTTCAGGACTGATGTTATAAGGTCCTGGTGGCTGCTCCCAGTCTAGCTGCTGCATTCTGGATTAGTTGTAGTTTCCGAGTCACCTTCAAAGTTAGCTAGCTCAGTACTAGTAGTGTCTCTCCAGGGTTTCAAGTTGGTGGTATCTCCCAGCTTTACCTGGAGATACTGGGGATTGAAGGTTTGTAAATCAGGTACACTATCACTGAGAATGGTCATTTTACTTCAGGAGGCTGCTTGCTATGTAGGGCAATTAGCTGCCTCTAAGGAGATAAGGAAAAACCTTCTAGATAAGACCATTGAGTCCACTGACTCCAGGGAGACCTTTTCAAAATGGCCAACCCAATTCTCCAAAGGGCAAGTCCAGAAGTCAATGGAATACAACTTAGGTTTCATAGCTTTCTAGGGGGAGAAGGGGACCTTCAATCTCATCGATTCTGTCCCAAATCCCTCCTCAGTGCAGGATCTGTTCAACCAGGATGTGAGGGCAGCATCCCTGATGATTCTAGTTCAGCCTCTGCTCAAATCTCTCCAGTAAAGGAGAAGATAATAATATAAGAAAATAGCCCTGCTAGATAAGGCCAAGGCCCCATCTGGTCCAGCATCCTGTTCTCACAGCAGCCAACTAAATACCTCTGAGAGAGTCCACTCACCTCGAACGCAGGTGGGAGATGGTGATTCTGATGACTCCAAGTGTATGACTAGAGATCCCTGGGACAAGGGGAGCTTTATATATGCTGTCCAGAACACTTATCTCCTAGGATAAGTGTGAGGCTCCACCCAAGCATTGCAAACTCTTCATGAACCATGAGGGCACATGTTACATTGCTGTCACCACACCGTCTTCCGGTTTATGCTTCTTGTCTTAATTCATGTCTATTAAAAAATGATTGTAATCGCTGGCTTAATGACAACCTAATACACAGGCCAGTCCCAGAAAAGAGTTTATTGGGGTGTGTGGAATTTAATGGCGGGAAATCATGGGTCTTGCCTGGGGCGTTATGGACACTAGTTCAATCCTACCTAGTCAAATTCCAATAAGTGTCTATCAGTGCCTCAAAGTTTCCATTGCTTGGTGCTTTAGGGTTTATGTGACCTAAGTTTCCAGATCTCTCTGATGCATTTGTCCAGGGTAGCAAATATCAAAATGGTATAACTGTACAATAAAAAATCAAATTAATAAAAAAACCACATTTTTTAAAAAAATCTAAAACATTTGAAAACATTCAGAATATCTAAAACCAAACCAAACCAAACCAAACCAAACCCATACCCTCATTGTTTCACAGTTGTCACCACTGGCACCTGTCAGCCACTCAATGTTTATGTGTTGACTGCTATATCAGAAAGTTCTGACTAACATCTTGAGTTGAGACACCTGCTTGGCCACTAAAAAGGTAAAGGGCCCCTGACAGTTAAGTCCAGTCACAAACAACTCTGGGGAACAGAATTCTGAATCAAGGCTTCTTTGGTATCTGAGGACCAGTGCAGTTTTAATATAGAGTGGAACCTCGGTTTTCGAATGTAATCCATTCCGGAAGACTGTTCAACTTCTGAAATGTTCAAAAACTGAAGCCTGCATTTCCGGAAGCATTCAGTACAGAAAACTCAGTACAAGAAGCCACATAGCATAGCCACATTGTAGTTGGACATGTTAATTTTGTTGAAGGAAGTAATGGGCTTAGAAACCACTCTTAGTCCATTGCTTCCTTCACCCAATAACATGAACTAGCAATGTAGTCTCTTTCTGTGCTAAGGCCATCCATAACTTTGCCATTATAGCAGTAGAATCTTAAGAGATGGCCAGAGCACTGTCTAATCCTGTTTTGTTGGATGAATTTCAGTTGGTGTAGTTTGAGGATGTGGAAAAGGCACTTGGATCAGTTCAAGGAACTACCTGCAACCTGGGCCCTTCTTGGCTGATTACATCTAGCAGGGTGGAAACAGCTGTCTGGGCCAGGAAGGTGGGCCATGCCTCTTTACAAGAGGGGTGGTTTCCACCTGTTTGAAAGAGGCAATACTGCTCCTTAAGAAACCATACCTAGATTCTGAGACCCTAAGCAACTACTGGTCACTTGCCAGCCTACCTTTTGGGGGCAAGGTTCTTAAGTGGGTGGTCACTGACCAGATCCAGGCACTCTTGGAGGAGACTGATTTTCTAGATCCATTTCAGTCAGGGTTTTGGGTTGGTTTTCCCATACAAACTACCCTGGGAATAGGGGTAATATATCCCTGTTAACCCCCCCTTGACTTCTCAGCAGCTATTGATACCATTGGCCATAGTATCCTCCTGGAGAGGCTATCCAAGTTGGAGGTGAGTGGCACCACTTTGCAGTGGTTCCAGTCATACTGGGATGGTTGTCTTCAATTGGTGATGCTTGGGGAAGTGTTATTCAGCACCATGAGGCCTTCATTGGGGGTTCCCTCAAAGGTTCAATTCAATTGCCCTGTGTTGTTTCTCATATATAGATAGATGATAGATAGATAGATAGATAGATAGATAGATAGATAGATAGTCATCCAGAGGTTTTCTAGTTTGTTGTCAGCTGTATGCTGAACTCTGGGAATTATATTTCTGAAAGGGGAATCAGGGACCTACTAACAACTCTCAGCCACCTTAACAAACTGCAGTTCCTAAGATTATAGTTAACAAACTACAGTGGTACCTCGGGTTACATACGCTTCAGGTTACAGACTCCGCTAACCCAGAAATAGTACCTTGGGTTAAGAACTTTGCTTCAGGATGAGAACAGAAATTGTGCAGTGGTGGCGCAGCAGCAGCAGGAGGCCCCATTAGCTAAAGTGGTACCTCAGGTTACGAAAAGTTTCAGGTTAAGAACAAACCTCCAGAACAAATTAAGTGTGGTGTAGTGGTTAAGAGCGGTAGTCACGTAATCTGGTGAACCGGGTTCGCTTCCCCGCTCCTCCACCTGCAGCTGCTGGGTGACCTTAGGACAGTCACACTTCTCTGAAGTCTCTCAGCCCCACTCACCTCACAGAGTGTTTGTTGTGGGGGAGGAAGGGAAAGGAGAATGTTAGCAGCTTTGAGACTCCTGAAGGGGAGTGAAAGGCGGGATATCAAATCCAAACTCTTCTTCTTCTTCTTCTTCACTGTATAGTTCTGATCCACTTTCATTTCTCTTGTCTTTCAAGTTGTCTCAGACGGTGTCAGGCATCTGCCAGCAGCTCCCACGGTCGGTTGCCCAGGAATGTACGAAGACAAGGAAATGTTTCATACCACCTGCTTTTTATTCAGTATTTACAGAGAGAGGCTTTGGAACCCAGCCTCTTGGATAATGGCGTTGTGGCCCACCCCCGCCATCTCTCCCACTTCCTCATTTGTCATCTCTACGAGTGCTGATGAGTGCCATCTGCCTTTCAGCTATTTGCTCTTCTACTTTCAAGTCTCGCTGGGTTCTGGGAGTGGGGTCTGGAATGCTTTCTAAATACACTGTGTCCATCAGCTGTTATCCTCCTGGTGCTTCCTTCTCCTTCTCCCCCTCTCCCATTATTCCCCAAGTTTCCCCCTCATCTGCCTCTGAGCTGTGACCTCCCTCAAACCCCTGTTGTGATTCTGAACTTCTTCCTCTTCTCTGGAAGAATCAGGCTGGGGAGACGGTTTCCACCATTCTACCTCTGCCCTGTCCCTGACATCCAGTAAGGTCCTTGGTTGCAGGGATTTTTTTTGTTTTGTGCTTATCTTAAAACCATTGTGTCTTTTTAAATTTTTATTTCATTTTAATACATCACATACAAAAAAGAAGTATGAAGATAAACAAATATCCATCACCTCCTAACAACTAAGAAAAAATAAAAAATAAAAAACAACAACCACAACACCACCACCAATAAATTAAATAGTGCTCACGATACATTTAACATAAAGATGACTTTTCCTATATAGCTGACTTCACATCTACTCCTTACTTCTATTTCTCGTCCATTATTCACTGCCATATTATAACATGTTTTGGCTTTAATATTATTTATTCTATCCTAGGTTTTCCATCAAACTTAAAACTCCTACTGAAGTTATTCAAATGCTGCTACAGACTTAAACTGTCATTACTATTTTTCAAATAGATTTTTAAAACTTCCCATTTTGTGATCAATACTACCTTTGATTTATTTTTTATTCTTTCTGATAAATCGTCTAATTCTGCATATTTGGTCATTTTTTGAATCCACTCTGATCTAGAGGGGACTTTATCGCAATAAGTATTTTTGCTGCAACCATAGCATAGAGAAAAAGTTCTTTTATTTTTTTAGGGATATCCAGATCTGTGATTCCTAATAGAAAAGCTTCTGGTTTCTTGCTGAAAGATATTTTTAACATTTCTTCCATTGTTTCTTTTGATGGTGTTATCATTATGGTTCATAACCAAACTAGGACTGGGGAGTGTCAAACCTTGTTTCACACTGTCTGAGCACAGTTTAATCTCTCAGACTAATCTTATCTCTCAGACTCATCTACCTCAGGTGATTGTTAGGAGAAAGGTGGGAGCCATTCCCGCTACCTTGAAGTCCTTAGAAGAATGTTGAATCATAAATTAAATAAGAAAAGATAGGGCTCTTCTATATTGGTCCAATCCAGCATTTAGGAGTGGCCCCAACCCCATGTGATCTGTAGCAGATCCAACCTGATTTGACAGCCCTCGATCACTGTAAGTAGGCCTGATCCAATCTGGGTGAATCAGGATCACCTCAACTTGCTCTGGCTGAATCCCTGGTTGATCCAAATTGACCACAGACCTAATAAATATACACCCACCACATGTTTATTGATCATATCAATTGCATCCCAGACATGAACCCCGGAAGTCTTGTCATAAAATCATCTTCTGGTGTTATGGCTCTCTGACTCAGCTTTCAGGGAAGAAAGAATTAGTTTTGCCCTGTAGATGATTAAAAACTATGCGTGGAAAATAATAACGATGTCATTCTGACCCTATCCCCAAAGGCAGTTTAGAGGCCTGTTGTTAAAAGAAGATTGCTAGGTTGCTGTGACCTCAGGTGATTTGCTGACTAGGTTCAAGATGAATTATGATACCTGGGACCAGCATGCCTTGTATTTTCCTGTCACATTCCCCAACAATTCCACAGTAAAGATAGCACAACTTAATCCATGTGAGTCATAGAAGTTGGGAGGACCAGCTGAACCATCTAGTTCAACCTACTTTCTTAAGGAATGTCTATAAAACACAAGAAGATGCCTTTGGCTGAATCAATGCATTGACCGACCTTACCTGGGCATTGTCTGCTCAGGTAGCATAGCACCTTTTCAAGGTGTCAGTCAGAGAGAGGACATTCATTTCCTTCTTTCTTTCTGGAAAGAAGCCAAAGTCCCAGCAAAGGGAGAATGGATACGAAAACTTATGGAATATGCAGAAATGGCGAACCTTACCAGAAGAATAAGAAATCAAGATAACAAATTTTTCATATAAGAATGGAAATGGTTTATTGAATATTTACAGATAAATTGTAAACAGATAAAAACATTGGTGGGATTACAGTAATAACCTGCAGTTTCATGAGTGTATATTTAAAAGAGATAAACAAATGAGGAAATTAAGTTAATTCCGATAGGTAGAAGATACTAAAAATAAATTTAAGGAACCGTAGAAAGAGGAGGAAGGAAGTCAATTTTTGAAATGTCAAAATGATTGCAAAATTAGTGAAATGTATAAACTTGAAAAGTATTATTATTATTATTATTATTATTATTATTATTATTGAGGACATTCCTATCACAATGTAATTAATCATCGCCTGTAGACATATTAGGCTGCCATCTTGCTGAAACTTAGTGGGTCAATTCCTGGGTGGTTGATTACCTGTATGACACAAATATGGTGCCTTTTGGTTTCATGATGAAAGGAAGATGAGATATGAATGGTCCTTTTTGTGGGAGGGGGAAATACGGTTGATATCTATCTAATGTTAGCCCTACTCACAGTAGATCCACAGAAACCAATGGAATTCAGTTAACCATGGTCATTCATTTCAAAGGGTTCTTCAAAGTAGGACAGTAGGACAGCAGCATCTACAGAGGACTGCACTGGCCTCCAGTGCTTTAGATATCTCATGTAGGAAGGGGTGTTAAATTTCATAGTGCAATTTGCCTTGGTACATGAATGAAGATAGAGAATGCAGCCCGCTCCAAAGAAAAGATCCCTATGGAGACTGAATCCCAAAAGGTATTACTGCCCTTATGTCGATTTGAAGATTGAAAAACCAAAATATAAACCCAAAGCAATCAAGGGTGATCTCCAGGGGAGCAGAGAGGCGGTGTATTCCCCTTGCTCCTCAGAAGCTATTAGAGCAGACAGTCTTACTGTTCAATTAGAGGAGGAAGCAAAAAGCTTTAGGACTTTAATTTTGCAAGATGAGCATGGGAAGGGCAGGCAGCAGGTGTTCAACTCTCTTTCAAGGACATAAATCCAGTTCAGGCTGCACAGCTGTAATTCTGTCCTGAGTTTCCCTTACCACCCCTTCATTCCACAGCAATTCAGTTTCATCGCCCGCCAGCAAGTAGATTGGATACAGTTTGACGAAACTACAGAATAGGATGCAAATGGTTAAACAGCAGCAGGATTAAGAAAGGCTGGAAGGAGGTGGGAAAGGAAGTGAGGTCTGGTTGTGATGGAATGGCAAGGAGGAAGGAGAAGAGAAGACTTAAGAGGTTACAGGAGAAGCTACAGGAGAGGCAGGTCTGGTGGTATCAATGTCTTCAACACCAACACACTAAGGAACAAGTACCTCTGGTCAGTCATTCTATGGAAACTAAGGTGTATGAAATGTTTGTAACTGCAAAAAAGAGAGAGAAGAAAAGCTGCAAAACCCCCAAGAGGTCCAACTTCTACGAGTTTAGAACTTTATTGGAGAACAGCATAAGAATGGGCTCTAGACACCAAGGTAAATATAGGAACACCATTTACGCAAGCTTCACATATTTTGTCGAATGAAAGAAGAGGAGAATCTTTCAATAGCGTGACACAGGGAAGTTGAAAGCTTTGCACTGCAAGATTAGGCACATCTACTCAGAAGTATCTCCTACTGAGCTCAATGGGGATTGCACCCAGGTAAGTATGCTTAGGGCTGCTGCTTTAGGTAGCTAATTCACAGTGGAGATTGTGCAAAGAAAACATTGTGGCCATGAGATCAGTGATGTTGCTGGAGATGTTCTTCCGTCTTCTAAAAGGTTCTAGGCTTGCTTGAACATCCAGAGTTTCTATAGCTGCATTTCTTGGAGCAGGGGTTCCTGCAGCATTTGGTCTGAGAGCAGCTGGGGAAGTGGCAAGACTTAGCACAGCCACAAGAGGGAGCACAACAGCAGGGGACGCTGTAACCCAAATACTGGTCACGGCAAAGGGGAGTGGCAGGGGGCAGAGCAGCTCATAACTATAAGAAAAGGTGAATACAACTGAGATCAATTTGAATGCTTTTAGAATTTTATTGGAGGCCTCCAAAAGGACCCTGCACCCCAAGACAAACATGGGCACCATCTACCCAACATTTACTTTACATTTCATTTGTTAAGAGGTAAAAGGAAAGAAGGGAATGACCCAACACTGGAGTGAAAGAGGGAGGTTCAAAAGCTTTGCATTGCAAGATTATCATATTTACAGCGGTACCTCAGGTTACATACGCCTCAGGTTACATACGCTTCAGGTTACAGACTCTGCTAACCCAGAAATAGTACCTCGGGTTAAGAACTTTGCTTTAGGATGAGAACAGAAATTGTGCGGCGGCAGCGGGAGGCCCCGTTAGCTAAAGTGGTACCTCAGGTTAAGAACAGTTTCTGGTTAAGAATGGACCTCCAGAACGAATTAAGTTCTTAACCCGAGGTACCACTGTACTTGTGAGTAACTCTAGTTGAGCTGAATTGTTCTTGATCTGGATTAAGCATGTAGTTAATGTCCCGATGGGGACACTGGATGGGCAGAGAAAACTTGCGGCCATAAGAGCATCGCAGCTGGCGGTGGAGATGTCATTCCGGTTTCCATAACGTTCTGATCTAGACTTGCTCATAATTCCGGGATTTCCTTAGCAGCATTTCTTGACTTGAGCGCAGCAGGGGGTGCAGCAAGACTTGGAGCAGCAACAGGGGACACAGCAGCAGGCAGGCTTGGAGCAGCAGCAAGGGGCGCAGCAGCAGGCAGGCTTGGAGCAGCAGCAAGGGGCGCAGCAGCAGCAGGGAGCACAGCAGGGGGTGCAGCAGGGGGTGCAGCAGGAGTTGCTGCCACCAGATGGGACACAGCAAATGATGGTTCCTGAATTAGACGAAGAGCCACAGCAATCACAGCCCATCTTGGTTGGAGAGAAGGCAAGCACTGGCGGAAAAAAAATAGTGGTGTGGTTTTATTTGAGGATAGGTGACATGTGGTTCAGTTCCTTATCTTCTTCTTTGTTCTTTGGCAATCACTCGTAGCCGAGTAAGATTGTCTCCCACGGACATGGTTTTAACATTGAGTCCATAAGTGACTGTGGAGGCCAATTCTGGATCCACACGTCCTTCCACAGTGGGGACATTGGTTCCCGGGTGGGAGTGTACAAATAGGGATGGACAACTGTGCTTATTTTGAATTTTTGCTCTCTCTCTTACCCCATTTTAACATGCTGTTTACTGCATTTCTACATCAGCTTACTCCCCCCTAATTTAAAATATAACTTACTTAACAAACTGTTTTCGTTTATTTTTCTCCTAATATACCTTTTGGGTTGTTTGCAACCCCCCCCCCCACAACCCTACACTAAACACCCCATATAATGCATTTTTCATGATATTAGCATTTTAATGTGCATTTCCCACGATATTTGCCCAACACAGAGATACAATGTATGCTCTGAGATGTAAAAAGTGGAGCTATGTCATTTCTGACAGCAGACTAATGTTTTGGATAGACATTGGGTTCCCTCCAACAAAATTATGCTCCACTGAAATTGATGGGCCAAAGTTAGTCGTGACGTTTATTTTCAAGGGGTCAACTAACTTGGATCCATTTATCTCAGTAGATGTACTCTAAGTAGCATTTAGTTGCCGACCAGCCATAGCATTTCTTCCATTTAGAACTAATCACAGCTCGTGCGCCTAAGACAATGAGCTATGGCTTAAGGAGCTCCTATTTCAATTTTTTATTGGCCATGAAGTCCATAAGTGGATGTAGAAAAAAACCACAATATCTCAACCTCAATCCCTTATCCCCAACCTGCAAAACAACCCAGGGCTGTTAGTGGGTGGCTAACCTGAAGACAGCCCTGTTTAGGGAAGTTTTTTGATGTTTGATGTTTTATCATGTTTTTAATATTCTGTTGGGAGCCGCTAAGAGTGGCTGAGGAAACTCAGCCAGATGGGCGGGGTATAAATAATAATTATTATTATTATGGTTTGCCATATGCTGTTGGGACTCAGCCAGCATGGCCAATAGTCAGGGATGAGAGCTATAGCCCAGCAACAACTGAACGGTCAAAGCTTAGCCACTCAGGGATTACAACAGGTGTGGGTACCTTTTGGTCTTTCAGTTGCTGCTGAACTACAATTCCCATGATTTCTGGCCATTGACTATGCTGGCTGGGACTGATGGGAGTTGTAGTACAGCAACAGCTGGAAGGCCAAAAGTTCCCTACACTTGACATGACACTTTTAATGGGAGACGCCAGGGATTGAACCTGGGACTTTCAACATGCAAAGCAATGCCCTATACCTTTAAGTTAATGGTCCCTCCTGTAAGATTGATAGTTTGGTTAAAAGAAGAGTTCGTAGACCAGATGTGGAGAACCTTCAGCCCTCCATCAGCTCCAGCAAGCATGGGCAATGGCCAGGGCTGGAATTTGTAGTTCAGCAACATCCATCAGGCCATTCCTGCCATAGACTCTACCAAAGGAAATTCCCCCCTCCATAATGAACAATTTGTGAAATTCTCCTTACCTTCTTAAGCAGAGAGACGTCGAGTGGAACGGAAGCCAATGGATCAAATGAATGAGGAACCAATGTCCTGAGACCTTTTATACAGCTCCTTGCATCCTCCCCCTTAGGAAGTGAGGCATCATGGAGGAACAGCAAGTTCTCCAATAACCACCTGCGGACATGCCCTCTTTCGGTTTGATTCAATTCACATTCCTCATTACAAATTGTTTTATGGCGGTGTATTCTTCTGTGGATCCCTTCCCACCGTCACAGGGTCAATCCCAGGCTAGAACACATGCAGAAGTTTAATTTTAAAATAAGTATCATTGTAGGGTTTCCTTAAGCCATTAAGTGCCTTCATGACTGCCATCCTATAGCTAGAGACCATAATTATTAGCCAAGTAACCATAGAGGGGACCTTTATTGCTAGAAGTCAATGTTGTCCTTTTGTGGCATGTAATTAGCCATAACGTGGTTATTTTGCAGGGACTGGGTAGGAGAAGCTCTTTTCACATGCAATCCCTGGTTTGTTATATTCTGGATTTGGCCCTCCTGACTTCAGTCTTATTAAGGAGGATTTAAGAAAATAAGAACACGCCAATGGGCTGTCTAATCCCCTGTCCTGTTCTCACAGTGGCCATTCAGATCCCTGTGGGAAACCCACATACAGAGCCCAAGCCCAAGAGGATCCTCCTGGTGTTCAGAAGAATTACTGACCATTGAGGAAGAGCACAACCATAGAGACTAGTAGCCACCATTCGCCTTATTCTTCCTGAATTTGTACAATCCTCTTTTGCAGACATCCAAGCTGGTGGCCATTGCTGCCTTTTGTTAGAGCAAGTTCAATACAGTCATATCTCATGTTACGTCCGCTTCATGTTACGTTCTTTCAGGTTATATCCCGCGGTGACCCAGAAGTACCGGAAAGGTTTACTTCCAGGTTTCATTGCTCACGCATGCACAGAAGCGCAAAATGATGTCGCGCGCATGTGCAGAAGCGGCGAATCGCGACCCGCGCGTGTGCAGATGTGACATTGTGGGTTTGACTCTTTTCGTGTTGCGAACGGGCCTCCAGAACGGATCCCGTTCACAACCAGAGGTAGCACTGTAGTTTATCTATGAGCGGTATGAAAAAAACTGCTTTCTTTGTTCTATCCTGAATAATAATTTCTTTAAAACAATTCTGGTATTGGAGTTGTAAAAGGGTAAAAGAGTATTGGGAAATGATCCCATAATGAATTGGGGGGGGGATGTTTGAAAGTACTTCCCCCCAAAAAACCCCAGAGTCCTTTCCATTGGGGATAATTCAGACTGAAATTTCCAGGTGTCAGAAAAGGTTATTTATGTATACCACAACTGCAGCCCTTGTTTGGTTAGCCCAAAAATGGAAAACGAGTGAGGTCCCAACCAAAGAAGAGTGGCAACTTAAGTTGACAGAATATGCGCAGCTTGCAGACTTCACATATAGAATAAGAGAACAAGAAGAACATACATTCAGAGAAGATTGGAAAACGTTTATTGAATATAGGGAAAATAACTGTATGGCTGAAAACACTGGCAGCATTGAGATAAATTTAACAGTGTAAATAAAGTTATGATGGATGTAATAATGGAATACTGAATGGTATAGTTTCTGTAAAATATGATATGTAAAATGAACCTTTACCTCACAACAGTGAACACGATGAACCAATTGATTGACTCTATAGAGGGCAGCTTCCTATGTGAACCTATTCAGAAGAACATCAGACAGGTTCAGGCCACCAACAAACCCTGATGGCTGTGTTCACGCACCTCTTTCACAGACATTGAGGGAGTTACATTCCAGGGATCATGCCCAAAGCCAAAATCACATTGGATTTCTATTGCTCGATACTGGATTTAATTCAAATCACATTGTTCATTATGAAGTCTTTGAGGATGATGAAAGAGATCAGCATCCCCGCAGCAATGTAACCCACACAGAAGATGCATTCTAAACTGTGGAAAGGTTGGAGTTCTTTAACCAATAAGAGCAACAGAAGCCCTATGTAATTATTATCCGAGTTGCTAGGATAATACCTTGCCCATCCTCTGTCACCAGAGGAGAATATTTCTCCCCTTCGTGCATATAATTAGCAATGCATCTGACATGCATATTGTGTTTTTAATATGTTCAGCACATAATTATGGGAGTCTACATAGGATGTTGTTGTTGTTGTTGCTGCTGCTTTGCTTTTATTTGTTTATTCCATTTCGATCCCACTTTGCCCTCAAGGAGATCAAGGCAGGGTACATGGTTCTCGTCTCCCTCGTTTTATCCCCACAACTAGCAGAAACCTTTGTGCGGGATTCCACTAGAGCAGTGTTGGCCAAACTTGGTCCTCCAGCTGTTTTTGGACTACAACTCCCATCATCCCTAGCTAACAGGACCAGTGGTCAGAGATGATGGGAATTGTAGTCTCAAAACAGTTGGAGACCCAAGTTTGGCCAACACTGCACTAGAGGAACTCATTAGTTGAATTTGTCTCACTGTCATTACGTTAGGCCACCCAATTAATTACAATGCAAAGGAAACACAATGCAAGTGTAGGGGACATGTAACCAATTACATATCATTTGTGGGCTGAAAGCAAAACCTGCTTTCTATCTTCAGGTGGTGGTAGTGGTCGTGGCTTGATATCGGGTCACCATATGGGGTCAAGGGCAAAAAGGAATAAATCTAAATCAAATAAATGTTGGAAATGAAAAGAAAAAGGAGGTTCTTTTTATCACATGTGGTGGTCTTGTAGTAAGGTTAATGCTTACTGGGAAATTATATACAGTGGCACCTCGGGTTACAAATACTTTGAGTTACAAACACTTTGGGTTACAGACTCCGCTAACCCGAAAGTAGTACCTCCGTTTGAGAACTTTGCCCCAGGATGCGAATGGAAATCGTGCGCCTGAAAACCCAGCTCACCCACTGAGATAATACGCAGGAGAGTTGGTTGCTGTTTCCTGAGTTGGCGAAACTCCTTTGATAATATGAAATCAAGTCTTTAGCAACTTCTGTTTAAGCTTTTAAACACCCGCTGAAAACTTTTCCATAATAGCTAGCTGACTTTGGATTTAAATTCTTAATACGTGATTACAAGCCTTTGTGTACAGTTGTAAAGCACTCTGCTTCCCCCCCCCCCCATGAATATCAGTATCTAAATATTTTTAAATAAATAAATAAAACCCATAATCCTTCACCTGGATTGGTGGGGCTGTTTTTGTTCTGCATTCAAAGCAGGTACTCGACCTGTTGGGCTGGCTGCAACTTTTCCAAACATAGCAAGAGGAAAATCCACCAAGATTTTGTATTATGGTTTGGGGATTGTCTTATCTCCCATACACATAGTTTGCATTGGGTCAACAGTGGAGTTACTCAAGGAGATGGAACAGAACTAGGAGAACCGAGTTTCAAAAACAGCCATGCCTCCTCCACGAATTACAAAGCAAAGAGTAGAATGAGAGAATATGAAAGGTGATCTACCAATTAGTAGAGGAGGCAGGTGCAAAGCTTGAGGGAATCAACTTGGAACACCGAACAAAAGGAGACAAGCAGCAGGGCGAGTCTGGGTGGTGGTGGTTTCAGGTCCCCTAGTAAAGGTAAACGTAAAGGGACCCTTGACCATTAGGTCCAGTCGTGGCCGACTCTGGGGTTGCGGCGCTCATCTCGCTTTATTGGCCGAGGGAGCTGGCGTACAGCTTCCAGGTCATGTGGCCAGCATGACTAAGCCGCTTCTGGCGAACCAGAGCAGCGCACGGAAACGCCGTTTACCTTCCCGCCAGAGCGGTACCTACGGTATTTATCTACTTGCACTTTGACGTGCTTTCGAACTGCTAGGTTGACAGGAGCAGGGACTGAGCAACGGGAGCTCACCCCGTCGTGGGGATTTGAACCGCTGACCTTCTGATCGGCAAGTCCTAGGCTCTGTGGTTTAACCCACAGCGCCACCCGCGTCCCTCAGGTCCCCTACTTGCTTCCAACGCTTCCCTTGAGGTTCTTCAGCATCAGCTGTGCCTAGGATAGCAGCAACCAGAACCGCAGCCACAAGAGCCAGAACTATTGGGACCACAACAAGGATGGCAGCAGCAGTTGCAGCAGCAGCAGCAGCAGGGAGAGCAGCGACAATTGGAACCACACAACATCTTTGAGATGAGGATGGAAAGAAGAGATTTTTTGTGAAATTGCCTCAAGAGACCCAAGGGAGCTTCTCCTTGGAAAGGATATGCTCTACCATTGATCTATGGCTTTCCATATTCCCACCTCCCAGCAGGGGTGGAGGAAGGGGGTGCGGTGGGGGTGGGTCGCCCTGGGTGTCACCACTGAGGGGGGTGATAAAATGCCAGGCGGCACTCACCACAGGGCCTGCAGCACGCCTGAGCTACACGTCTTTCCTGGGAGAGATGCAGTGGCTTATGTGCACGGACTCCGTGCTGTCCCAAAAGGTCTGCCCGCTGCCTTCCCCTCAGCTGTAGGGTGGCTGATTGAGAGGAGGCAGGCAGACTCCTTGGAGGCCCCACAGAGTGTCCTGCCCCGGCTCGCCCCACCCCTGGGCGCAGGGAATGCACGGTGCCCGATCGGCTTGCTCCACCACTGCCTCCCAGGCCTTAGGTCATGGAAGGGGAAACTGCAGCCTCCCATATGTTGCTGAACTCCAGCAACCCATCAGCCACAGGCACCGGAGTTTGGGGGAATTGGGGCCCAGCAACAGCAGGAGGGCCACAGCTTCCTTACCCCTGCTTTATATGAAGACGTCGGCTAATTCTATCACATTCTGATGTTTATCCCTTTACTGTGAACAAAGATCTGCTGAGCAAAACAGACCTTATTAAGCAGCTCACAAAGATTCCTCAAGCTAGACTTACCTTGTTAAGCAATGGGAAATGGCAAGGAGGGATGCATCCTAGTGGGCAAATGAGGAGTTTTGCTGGGGGAGGGCAGCTTTTATACAGTTCTTTGGAAGTGAGACACCACCACGAAATGGCAAGGTCTTCATTAAACATCAAGACACATGGTCACCTGCCGTGACGTCTAATGGTTCATGGCGCTTGACTCAACCTCCATATCCCATTCTTCTTTAGAAGTGTGTTTGTACTATGTATGATTAAAGCTTTGTTTAGATAATAGCACAGTGATTCTTAGGGCTTCCCAGGAGGCACAGAGAGGAGTGTTTTCTTTTTTAAAGGACACACTGTGGAGTCTATGGATGTTGTAGGGTCTGCTTATTGGGAACATGTGACTCTTGACTGTTGATTATTATCCAAGGTTTATTTTTATTTTTTTCAAAAAAATATTGATTTTTTTACATCTATAATGAATAAAACATACAAAACAAAACACACACCACAATACTACAAGAAAAAATAAAATAAAAACAAAAACACATATTCCTTCTTATATTCATTTTAAATTCCATTATTACGTGACTTCCTCGAATCTCCCCCTAACTGAATTTCATTATGTTCCCTTGTAACAGTTCTCCCAAACATCTTTCTATTACGATCAGTTCCTTCCATTTACTATCTTCATCTCTTTTCTTATTGTCTTAAATCCATTTCACTATACAACATTCATATTATAATCCTAGACCTGTTTAATACTTTCAAGTAGCTTCTTAATTATCTTATATTACAGTATTTAGTTAAATATTCTTTAAATTTCATCCAATCTTCTTGGTATTCCTCCTCTTTCTGTTCGCGGATTCTTCCAGTCAGGTCACCAAGCTCCCAAAACTCCAACATCTTCATCTGCCATTCTTCTACCATTGGCATTATCCAAGGTTTAATGAGGTCAAATCTGACCCCTGGGCCGGAGGTTCCCCACCACTGCTGTAAGGGGAAGAAACTTGGGTTTTGTTTTTAAACTTGAATAGTAATATAATCAATAACAATATTCACATAGTCAATTAGGGTTTTATCCAATCATGAACTGTTCATGGAGAGTGGAGACACTTTTTGGACTATTACAGTCAAAAGAAAACATGGGCAGGTTGGAATTATGAGCAGTGGAATGAAAACAGTAATAAGTGAAATAGATCATAATAGTATTAGATAAAAGTATGTTATATAAAGCAGAGAGTATAAGGTGGAAATAAGAACATCATAGAGGTAAGGGTGTGAAGTCAAAATTTTAAGAAAAATATACACTGAAATTTAAGTTAATTTGTAAAATGTGAAAATCAAATGTGAAAATCAATAAAAAATTATGAACCCCCCCCCCAAAAAAAATCCAGTTGATCTACTCTGAGTAGGGCTGATACTGGATACAACCAACAAACAAAAAGCTAATGAAAACTTTAAAAGAGGAACATAATCCAGATAATTACAAAGCATTCCTAAAACTTAGGGATGCATCCAATGCAAAGCCTACTCAGAGTAGACCCAATGGAATAGCTGGGCATGACTAACTCAGGTTCATTGTTTTTAATCGGCTTACTGTAAGTGGATGTTAGTTGGCTGCAGTCCTTAATTTTGACTGCAGCTACAACCCCTTAGCAATGTCCCACCGTGATTATCCAGTTGGAGTCCAACAACATACGAGGGCACCATGTTTTCCCACCTGCTTTAGACCTTGCTGGTTACATTCACTATGGAAGCAAGAACCTTTGCCCCCAGATGTTGGCCACTGGCCATGCTTGTTGGGGATGATGGCAGTTGTGGTTCAGCAACATCTGGAGGGCCGAGGTTCTCTACACATCTGATAATCTGATGATGCATCAAGAGGACACAGAGTCAAAAGAATTTGGGGAATAATGGATATTTAGTCATATGGTCCCCACAAGTAGAGCATTGGAACACTAATCTTCCTCCTTAGGTTTCATATTTTAAAATTATTCATGTGCCTCCTGGTCTTGGAATTACCACGTTGCTAACTCAAAATCCCTTTAATCACACACCATGGGGAAGTGCTCTTTTAATGAGAAATGGGCATTCCTTCAAGGAGCATGAATTGGATGATGGCATCAGGGAAGGAAATGTGTTTTGATGAATGAAGGCTCTGCCGTTCCATGGCGGTGCCTCACTTCCTACAGGAAGGTTTAGGGAAAATATATAAAAGGTGCCCCTATCCCCAAAGATCTTCATTATCTCACTTGGGTTCATTGTCGTTATATCAGCTTCAACCTCTCCGAACGGTAAGTTGCATTTGACAGGTCATTACTGCAATGGGAAATGGTTTACTTTTAGATCAGGGGACGGTAACCTGTGGCTGTCTGCATTTTGTTGAACTCCAGCTCCCATCCAGTATGGAAAATACTCAGCGATGATGGGAGCTGTGGTCCTTCAACATCTGCAGAGCCGCAGGCTTATAATGTGGCTTATAATGCTCACATTGGACTATATTAAAGATTAAACAGTAGTGAATGTCTTGTTTTCAAAATATGATACTTTTAAAAATTACTACGTACTGGATGAGGGTAAATAAGCTTAAACTCAATCCTGATAAGAAAACTGATTATGGTAGAGGTCTAAGTAAAATTGAGCAACGCCTGTTCTTGACAGGATCACATTCTCCTATAGGAACCAAATTAATTGCTAAGAGGGTACTGTTGGAAACATCCTTGCTCCAGGAATCCTTGTTATTGGAAACATCCTTGCCCCAGGAATCTTGGTTTGTTTGTTTGCTTGCTTGCTTGCCTTTTCATTCATTTCATAAAATTTATATAATGCTTGATTGTAAAAACAGCAACAGCAACAGCAACAAACCTCAAAGTGGTTTACACGAAGTTGGTGGCTAAAGTCCAGGATACTTTTATCAGCATTGGCTTATTTGTTGTCTATGCCCAGCACTGAATAGCAGAAGCCAGGCCAGTGTCATTCATGCTTGCTGACTTCCAGGTTAGACTACTGCTGTGTGCCTTATGTGGGGCTGCCCTTGGAGGCTATTTAGAAAGTTCATTTAGTGCAGGCAGCTGTTGCTCTCTTGAGCCACCTATATTAAAATAGAGCCATAGATTTCAATTGCCCCCCCCCAGTCTTCTAAATTTTCAAACCCTTAAAAAGTAGATTTATTTTATTGTCTTAGAGAAGCACCTCTAACATTATTGTTCCCCTACCTCCCCACCCAAAAAAAGGCGTTCCACCTTATGGACTTCAATAACATAAAATGACCTTTTCTGTTGAAGCCCCAGAGGTCTGGGATTCTTTATTGTAGGAAATTGGAGTCTGCTTTTGTAAGGAAGTACTATGACATCTACTCACTCTTCCAAGTTTGCTTAGGAGACCATTTGAACCTTGGTGCTTCCAACATATATTCGGTGGTTCATGGTTAATGTGCTCCTGACTTCAGCCAGGGTTCTGCAGAAGGTGCTGTCTCAAAAGCTACCTTCTTAATGGTAAAGGTAAACACCGTTTACCTTCCCGCCGGAGCGGTACCTATTTATCTACTTGCAGATAGATAATACTTTATTCGGCTATAAGCCCACAAGGTAAAACCAATCAATAAATAAAATAGCATTTTATGTGAGGGCGATCTGGCTGCGACATCTGTCACCCCATTGATCGCCAGGGTTGATTCGGCTGATCTGGCTGGCTAGGCGGGTGTCCCCTTCCTCCCTCACCGCTCCATGTGCGTCCCTCCTGAAGCTGCGCACTCGGTGGAAGAGGACGACCATCCCAGATAGAAGGAGTGTACCGTTCTTCAGTCAAGGGTATACGATAGCTGCGCTCCCCTGCTAGAACCTCCAAACAAGTTCAAGGTCCATTTATCTACTTGCACTTTGACATGCTTTTGAACTGCTAGGTTGGCAGGAGCTGGGACCGAGCAATGGGAGCTCACCCCGTCGTGGGGATTCGAACTGCTGACCTTCCGATCAGCAAGCCCTAGGCTCTGTGGTTTAACCCACAGCACCACTCGTGTCCCTACCTTCTTAAACACAGCTAAATTTCAAAGAGCAGTTGTCCCAAAAGCCTGATTTGTGTATCCAATTTTTGAAAACCACATCGTTCAGCTCAAAAACCTGGCTACCCTACTAAACATGAGCTGGATTTTAAAGAGTGCTTTTCTCAAAAGCTCAGAGTTTGCTAATCTAGTTTTTTAAACACACACACACAAAAACCACAGACCGTTTTCTATCAATACCCCCCCTTGCTTTACAGAAATGGGAAACGGTGGTTCTTCCTGCTGCGATTGCGGTGGTAACGACTGCAACGATACCATGATTGTCTGCACACCCTCCTCGGGTTGCCGGCCTTGCTGCGCTCCCTGCTGCTGCGCCCCAATGTGCTGCGCACCTTGCTGCTCTCCCTGCTGCTGCTGCTGCCGCCCAGCTTGCTGCACGCCCTGCTGTTCTCAGATGTGCTGTAAAAAATGCTGAGCCCAGCCCACGGCTGCACCACGAGGTGCCTTCTCGTGGCTAGCCATCTCCTCTCCCCATTACTACTCTACGGGTAGCCATTCCCCCCACCAGCCTCCACCCTTGTCGCTTCCACTCCCCAGTTTCAATCTCAGGTTCCTCCACTCCCCCATTTCCATCCCAAGTGCAGCCACTTCCCCCCTGTTTCGACACCATGTGGAGCCTCTTGTTCTTCCAGATGCAGCTACTCCCCCATTGCCATCTAGAGTGTAACAATTCCTCCTTGTTCCCACACCCCAGCTGCAGCAACTCCCCCCCCCCCGTTGCTATGCTTAGGGTGACTACTCCCCATTCTGCCATACTGAATGCAGACATTCTCCCCCCACATTGCTGTCCTAGATGAAACCACTGCCCCCTTCCATTTCCATTCCAGGTGTTTACACTCCCCTTGCCCCTTGCTTCCATGTCCCTGTCCCCTGTCCCTGTAACCAGCCATCCCCACTTTGAATATGGTTGCTCCCCACTATCCCTAGTCTTGTCACTCTGTCTGTTCCTGCTGCTCCAATGGCTGCAGATCCAAATGCTGAAATCCTCTTCAACTTGCAAGCCAACTTCAACAAAAAGGGAATCTGGCATGGAAGCTCAAGTCTGCCATCTGCCAGAATAACAGCGGGAATGAACTTCAGCAACACTACGTTCCATGGTGATTTGAAGACTAGGTGATTCACTTCCATGGCCTCCATCTTGCTAATTTGCCTGCCTGAAGCTCTTTCTTAAATTACAGATCCTTCTTTGGCCACAAGGACATCTTGGAATGATACACGCGCCCCCATGATCTATTAGCTGTAATTTGAGAGGCTCAATACAATAAAATATTGGAATGATTGAACTCGTGTCTTGTCATAGAATTAAGGGGTCGTGTGGTGGTGAGGGTTGTTGGCAGCCAGATCCCACCAAAGCAACATTGGCTGGGCTTCCAAGGAGCTGGTGGCTGCTGTTGGATAAGCTCTTTTGATTCCCTAGGGTGGAGATAAGGGACAAACAGAACGACTTACAGCAGGGTTGGGAAACTTTTTTTCAAATCAAGGGCCGCATTCCCTTATGACCAACCTTCTGAGGTTCACATGCCAGTGGTAGACAGGGTGGAATAATGATTGGAAAATTTCTCTCTGTCTAGTAGCCTACTTTCTACAAACACAGACACCCCTCTCTAACCTCCATAAAGACAAGCAAGACGCATTACAAGTATACATTCTAGTCAGGCAGCCCCCCACAATGCACACATACACACTTGGGAGTGTGAATTAGGGCCAGTGATGGATGTGGCCTGAGGAGAGAGGGGGTGGCTGAGGAGAATTCCTAGATTCAGGTCACAAAGCCTGAGATTCCTCACCTATGGGTGTACATGGGTTGGAGAATCCACACAAGGTGAAAAGCCGGAGGCTGAAAATGGGAAGAAGCCTAGCAAGTGTAGTATGGAGGAGAATGAATAAAAGGATAGAATGTGGAGGAATGAAAGGCAAAGGGAAGGAAATCAGTTTCCTCCTGTTGCTGCATTTTTTCTCCAGAGGTATCCAAATCTGTCCTTGCAAATCCACTTGCAAAGGGGCTTTATCTATGGCTGTGTTCATCAACGTTGGGTCCTCTTGTCTTGTTGGACTACATAAGAACGTAAGAAAAACCTACTGGGTCAGGCCAATAGCCTATCTGGTCCAGTATCTTGTTCTCTCAGATGCATGTGGTAAACCTGAATCAGGACATGAGCTGAACAACACTGTGTCCACCTGTGATTCTCAGAAACTGGAATTCAGAAACATTACTGCTTCCAAATCACTGAGTTCAGCTCCCATCACTCCCCCCCCCACCCCCAGTTTAGCCAGTGTTCAAGTATAATAGGAGTTGTAGTCCAACAACCTCTGTGGACCCAAAGTTGAAGAACACTGACCTGTGGAATGACTATGCTGCAGATTCAGCCTCCAGGATGCAACCCTGTTCTCGTTGAGGGATAAACTACCTTGGCTTTATGAGTTCAGATCCCTGGTACTTATGTTTGTGGGTGTTGGAAGGAGGAACGAGGAAATGAGGAAGGAGGACATCTGAAGTACTGCAAAATAGCATTTATCTGAGCCTAAGGCCCAGAAACTCCTGTGCTTAGATATTTGAAAGGATGTTTCAGCAGGTTGTTGGGACAATGCTCCATTTGGGGAGCCCAAACCTGTCAGTTGTAGGACAATGCAAGAAACAAATGGGAAAGGATATGTGTGCCCTTGTAAAAAGTCTCTCCTCTGCCCTGGAAATGTGTTTGGCTTATAATAAAGGCCATTTTATTTTTAGCCTGCCAGTTGTGCTACCCCAGTTTTGTGGTTGGAGTGAAGGCATTCTTTGGATGTAAAGCTCCTACATTCATAATAAAACCCACTACATGGAATATAACCATATTATGGGACCGAAAGTTCATATCCTCCAACATTTCTCTAATAAAACAGGGACATCCTATTCCATAATAATAACTTTATTATTTATATCCTGCTCATTTGACTAGGTTGTCCCAGCCACTCTGGGCGACTTCCAACATATATAAAAACATAATAAAACATTAAACATTAAAAAAAACAAAACCTTCCCTATACAGAGCTGCCTTCAGATGTCTTCGAAAGTTTGTATAGTTACTTATCTCCTTGGCTCGGGGGGTCATGTAACTCCATACCCACCATCATTTCTATAATAATAATAATAATAATTTATTATTTGTACCCTGCCCATCTAGCTGGGTTTTCCCAGCCACTCTGGGCAGCGGTTTTGATGAAAGCAGGGGCACCCTAAGGAAAAGAGGGACATTCCAGGATCAAATAAGAAACTGGGATGGGTTTCAGTAAATCCAAAACTGTCCCTGGGAAATAGGGACATTTGGAGGGTTTGAAAGTCCTCTTTCTGACATGTACATTTTCTACTGCGTCCAGGTGGAAATTGCTAAAATATTCAGTAAAATCCAGACATATGGCATCCCATTTTGGAAGTGTAGATTTTGGCTGTTTTCTTTAAAAAAATAGCTCAAAAACTCAAACAACAACAACCAAACTCTCAACAACTTTTGCTTCCAGATTTTCACTTTTTGAAATATGGCAACCCTATCTTAGGCTACAGGTAGCCAGTGTCTGGCCTCTACCGTAAGAGGCAATATGCCTCTGAATACCAGTAACTGGGAATCACAACTGAGAGAGCATTGTTGCAGTCAGGTCCTAATTTCTGGTTTCCCACAGGCATCTGCCTGGCCACTGTGAGAACAGGAAGTTGAACTAGATGGGCCATTGGCCTGATTTAGCAGGGCTGTTCTGGTGAGCAACTCACCTTTGAGGAAAGAATTGCAACATTTGGAGTTTTCTCCAATCCAGAATGCGGCAGCTAGACTGGTGACTGGGAGTGGCGGCCGAGACCACATAGCACCAGTCTTGAAAGACCTACATTGGCTCCCAGTACATTTCCGAGCACAATTCAGAGTGTTGGTGCTGACCTTTAAAGCCCTAAATGGCCTCGGTCCAGTATACCTGAAGGAGCATCTCCACCCCCATCGTTCTGCTCGGACACCGAGGTCCAACGCCGAGGGCCTTCTGGCGGTTCCCTCACTGCAAGATGCCAAGTTACAGGGAACCAGGCAGAGGGCTTTCTTGGTAGTGGCACCTGCCCTGTCGAATGCCCTCCCACCAGATGTCAAAGAGAAGAACAACTACCAGATTTTTAGAAGACATCTGAAGGCAGCCCTCTTTAGGGAAGCTTTTAATGTATTTTTAAATACTTTAATGTATATATTAATACTTTGTTGGAAGCCGCCCAGAGTGGCTGGGGAAACCCAGCCAGATGGGTGGGGTATAAATAATAAATTATTATTGCATTATTATTATTATTATAGTTTAGAGAAAGGGCACTTAAGATGTGACATGATGGAAGTTCATTAAACTATGCATAGAACAGAGATTGGTTTTTCTTCTCCTCTCAAAACACTAGAACCTGTAACCATCCAATGAAGCAGTGTGTGGGAAGATTCAAGACACATAAAAGATGTTATTATTGCTTGTAAGCCGCTCTAAGCCCGGCCTTGGCTGGGGAGGGCGGGGTATAAATAAAAAATTATTATTATTATTATTATTATTATTATTATTATTATTATTATTAAAGAAAGTATTTCTTCACACCACAAAGTTAAGCTATGGAACTTGGTCCCACAGGAGGCAGTGATGGCCTACAACTTTGATGGCTTTAATTGGTCAAATTAATGCAGGAGAAAGCTACGAACCGTCACTAGGCATTATGGTTATACTCTGTCCCCACAAACCAAGTCACCAGCTTCTGAATTTCAGTTGCTGGTAACCACAGGAGGGAATGATCCTGTTCTCAGGCCCTGTTTGTGAGTTTCCCACAGGTATCCAGTCAACCACTGGGAGAACAGGATGCTAAACTTGATGGGCCATTGGCAAGATGCAGCAGGTTCTTCTTATGAACAGAATTTGTCGACAGCTCTTGTTGGCCTCCAATTCCCACCAGCTCCAGCCAATAGACAAGAAAGATGGTAGTTGGAGTCAAATAACATCTGGAGGGTCAACCCCCCCCCCATTTATTAGCAGATCCTATGCTGGCAATCTGGGGTCAAACCTTTGCTGAAGCCCCTCTAACTCTGTGGTCCATGAAATGCAAATAAGAGAAGACTTTATACTTAACAAGAAAGCTGGAAATACTGCAATGAAGGCCCAATGAAATTAAGCCACTCATAAGTCAGAATCACAAGCAACCTGAAGCACAGTCACCAAGACACTCAGAGTCAAAGCACCCCAATATTCACCTTTTAAACACAGACCTGTGACTGCCTTTGGGGCTAGCCTAAGAATAATCCTGCTATTATCCAAAGATAGCTTAATTGCCTACCCTACCAAAACAAAAAGTAAATAAATATTTGCCTGGTGAGCTGTGAATTGAGTTAAAGAGCATGAACCGGAAGTTTGAGCATGGGGCTGAATTATCATGAATATAGGGCACGGAATTTTCCACCTGTTGTTTGTATCTCTTTGGTTGTTTTATTTCTTGCTTAGCTTTTTTCTAACAATATAGTTGTCCAATATTGCCTTGAAACATTTCATTCCACAATACTGTACACATGTAGCATGTCACAACACATATATAAAGCACATGGACTTCTCCCAAAGACTCCTGGGACGTGTAGCTCACCTCTCATTGAGCTACAATTCCTAGCATCCTTAACAGTCATAAATTTTAGTTGTCCTTTGAATGTACAGTGTATCTACAACTTGCATAGGATCAGCCTATAATAATAATAATGATAATAATAATAATAATAATAAATTTTATTTATATCCCGCCCTCCCCAGCCGAAGCTGGGCTCAGGGCGGCTAACAACAATCAAAATAATCCAACATTCTAAAAACATTCATTATAAAATTAATTAAAATCAAATTAAAATCAAATTGATGGCAACCATTAAGCAAAATTCTGTGCAGATTGCCAGAGGAGGGGGTCAGGCTGCGCCCTGACCAAAGGCCTGGTGGAACAGCTCTGTCTTGCAGGCCCTGCGGAAAGATGTCAGGTCCCGCAGGGCCCTAGTCTCTTGTGACAGAGCGTTCCACCAGATTGGAGCCGCGGCCGAGAAAGCCCTGGCTCTAGTTGAGGCCAGCCTAACCTCTCTGTGGCCTGGGATCTTCAGGATGTTTTTATTTGCAGACCGTAAATTTCTCTGTGGGACATACCAGGAGAGGCGGTCCCATAGGTACGAGGGTCCTAGGCTGTATAGGGCTTTATAGGTTAAAACCAGCACCTTAAACCTGAAACCTAATATTTCAAGACCCACATCTAGACCTGGGGTAATCAAGAAGGTGCCTTGCAGGACAAGGCCACCATTGGAAAGTTGCTCTAGCACTTCAAATGTCTATGAATTAACTCACCTCTCCTTTCCTTTTGAGGTGGTGAGGGTAGTACCTCCACCCACTGAAAACTACTTACTGCTAAAGGAGGAAGTTGGGAAGGGAATGCTTTTCCATGCTTCCTGTTTCAGGGAATTAGGAATTGGATTAGACCAATAGTGGGTCCAATGGCCAAGAAGGCAGTTTCTGCCCATGCTGTTGAGGGAAGTGAGGGACAGACGGGGCTCAACCTGGGAAGGTAGTTGAAGGAAAACTTTGATCTTAAACCTCTGCTGCCTTGTGTGGGATATATTTGGGAGAAGAAAAGACTAAGGAGTAAACCCTACACAAATCCATAGCTGTCAACCGTCCCTTATTTGGCGGGAAAGTCCCTTATCCCAGCGCTGTGTCCCGCTGCTGTCCCTTATTGATGATGTCCCTTAAATTTCCCAGGTTTCAAAGGAAGCAGCTCCTCTCCCTCCTTCCCTGCTGGCCAGGGAGGAGGGAGGCTCCAACTGTGTTGCTTGGCTGCGTTGCTCACCCAATGAGGAGTCTTAAGAACGACTGGGGGGTGGAGCTTCCATGCCTTCTGCTGATCAAATGGGCCTGGGGACTCGCCTTTGCTCAGCGCTTCCCAGCGGAGAGGTGACGGTGGTTTTCCTTGCTGCATCCCCTTTGCTGGGTTGCTGCGCTGTGGGAACAACCGCTTGAGGCTTCGTTTGGCTGCTGGCTGGGCTTTCTGCCTTTGGCTCAGAGGGGCTCAGAAGTTAAACATACCTGTGTTCGAAAAATCCCTTATTTTGGCTGCTGATCCCTTATTTTTGAGGCTGCTGGTCCCTTATTTTCAAATCTGTAAGTTGACAGCTATGCACAAATCCAGAGTGGAGTCCCTAAGACGGTTGGATGGTGCCTTGTCTGCTTCTTTCCAGCAACTCCTGCAGCCAAGCTGGTGCCAAACATAAATCTCTGCTTTCCTTTGGACCACATCAGTGAGGCAGACAGAAGAGTCTTTTCATCTGGGCAGCCCAAGACCTCAATACACACTGCCCAGGCTTGCACCCCAGGGAGGTCACTTTGGTGCTGCTAGCACAGCAGATTAACTTCACCCCCAGAGGTGCACTCTATTGTCTCTCAAGACAGACAGATGCCAACAACAACAACAAAGTCTGCCATTCACTGATCAGAAAATAAGGGTGCTTTGTTCTTCTTCCTGAATGAGCATACAGAGAGGAGGCAACACAATCAGAAGAATACAAGCAGATTCCCCCATCTGCATTCTTACACAACCCTATAATTCTGTGGTGGTGAACCTTTTTCAAGCCTTAGAAAGCTGTCACATAAATAGGGGAAACAACTGGCCATAGGGAAAAAGCCCGCTATCCACTCAAATGGCAGATTTAAGAGTGAGTCTATTTGATGGATTCTGTCCTAGATTTTGAGGTTATGCTTTGTCAAATATATTGCTGGCACCCATAAGCTTCGTAGTATTCAGCTATGGCGATCCTGATGAGCAAAGCCATCAGCAGACATTCACTCCAATATTCTGTAATAGAATTTTGGGCTAGTTTGAAAATTATTATTATTTAAAGATTTTTTATTGGTTTTTACAATTTAATATTCAACACATTCATCTTATAATATAAAAAAATCCCCACCCCCCACCCCGTGACTTCCCTCAGCTTCCCCTTCTGGTTCTTTAAATATTTGCTACTTCTGCTTAATTTGTTTTTCCTTAATTTTGTAATCTTTTAACTAAATGCTCTTATATTCTTATCATTTTATATCATGTTTTCTTTCAAATTACATCTTACACTTGATTAATTTCCAAATTATTATTTCTTAACCTTTACATTTGTTTTCTTAGTTGTATGTGTTTACTCAAACCCTGCTAGTGAGTCCATTTCTTTTACAATGTTTCTGTAAATACAGCATGAATGGTTCCCAATCTTTTAAAAAGTCTATATTGTCATTGTCTCTGAGTCATCCCGTAAGTTTCGCCATTTCTGCGTATTCCATAAGTTTAACTTGCCATTCTTCTTTCATTGGCATCTTGGCATCTTTCCATTTTTGGGCTAGTAGAATCCTAGCTGGGCTAGTCTGAAAATTATAATGTTAGCTGATGACCAGTCTCATCATCTGCATCATTAAAGGAGCATAATTTTTAATGGGAGTTGAATTGAGCCAGGAAATATAATCAGGAAGAAATAATGATGCCTTGGAGGTTGAAGAAGAATTTTCAACTTTTCGATGATGTGTCACTTCCTAGAGGAAGGGCGACTTGAGATGTATAAATAAGGTCCGCCATCCCGCAGAACTTCATCCAATCCACTTGGGTTCATCGTTACCGGCTGCTTCTGCTAACTAAGGTAGGAATTATTCCATTGATGTTCAACTTTGGGTGGACTTCCCATTGGTTATTTACTGATTGAATGGAAGGCTATTACCCTCGTGCCCTCCTTGCAGGCTCTGACTGCCGGGAAACCTTTATGATAAGTCTAGATGGAGCTTTGGTCTGATCCAGCAAGACTCTTCCTGTGTTCTAATGAAGGAGGGTGAGGTTAGGGAGGTGAGAGATTAAACCTTGCAAACCTCCCTCTCTCTGGTTGAAGAGCCATAGCTCACTGGAAAAGCACCAGCTTTGCATGCAGAAGGATCCAGGTTCAATTCACAACATCTCCAGAAAGTATTGGGGATTCCCTTCTGCCAGAAACCCCAGAGAGACACTACCAGCCAGTATCGTAGACAGTACTGAGCTAGATGGATCAATGGTCTGACTCAAAATGAGGTAACTCCATATGTTCCTAGGAGACCAAAGTGTGTATGTGTTGGGGGGAGGGGTGTGTGTGGATTCCACCCTCTTCCTTCTCCTCCAAACCCACTTGATCCCAATCTCCCCATTTGGTCCCGGAGACTTTTCCCAGCCACACCCCATCTTCCCACCACACTCCTCACCAGTCCTATTTTGAATCCTTCTTGAGTGTTTTTACCTGGCTGGAATGTGTCCTTGAACTCTGATCATGCCCCTTGTTTGCTTGGATGGAGGACAAAGTTGGAGTGCGTGAGTATAAATTAACCTGCTGTACAAAGCTAAAATTCACATGTGTTGCTCCATCCACTTTTCCCTTTCGCCTACTGCCATGTGGCACCCATAAGGTTTCTCAGAAGGGAATGTGGCCCTTGAAATGAAAAAAATATAGTTCACCATCCCTGGACTAGAAGGATACCCATTTTGAACCAGCAAGTGTCTCTTTTTTGTTTCTTATGGTAACCATACCTAACTAAGGTGATTTGATTTATCTTCCAGCTTTTCATTCGCTCAACAAAGATGAGCTGTTGTGGCTGTTGTGGTGGCTGCTGCGGTGGCAGCGGAAGTGGGGCAACCATCATTTATTGCCCAATGCCCATGGCACCCCAGCCATGCTATGCGCCCCAGTGTATCCCTGTCCAAAGCTACTATCCTTCCATGCAATCTTGTTGCCAGTCTCTGCAATCCGCCTGTGCCCCTGCGAAGGCCTGCTGCCAGTCTCTGCAATCCACCTGTGCCCCTGCGAAGGCCTGCTGCCAGTCTCTGCAATCCGCCTGTGCACCCGTGAAATCCAAGGGCGGTGCCATTCCCCTTCAGCAGAGCTTGGGTTCAGCCAAGATTTGTTAATGGAACATCTGTGGATATAAAACCCAGCCTCCAAGTTGCTTGCTTATCAGATGGATTTGGAGTATCATCAGCTGAAGACTTCCTGGTGTATCTCCTGCCTGCAACTGGCAAAGGCTATCAGCTCTCTCACCCTCCTTTGCTAAACATCTCTTCTTCTCTTTGCTGGAATCAGTACAATATTTAGCACAGCTGTTATTAAGAAACAGAAGCTTCGCTGCTGAATAGTCTTCTTGATATTTTCCCTTGATAGGTGAGCTAAATTGCTTTCATATTCCTCTCCTCTATAGCTTCCTTCTTGGATGAGGTACCTAGAGTACAATAAAGCTTACATGCAATTTGCACAAGTTCCTGTTTGTTTTGGTGTTTTGTTGCAAATTACTTTGCTTGAAATGGTCTCACTTTCCTTCCAGATGAATTTCTGCTACTTGGGGGAATGGGTCAGGGTGGAGATAATTCTGGAGATAAAAGGCCCCTACAAACTAGTATTTTATTACAGTGTATTCTATAGCACACCCTTGACATAACAGCATACACACAGTCTCTAATCTTGTGGATACAGGGGTACCTCAGGTTAAGTACTTAATTTGTTTCGGAGGGCCGTACTTAACCTGGAACTGTTCTTAACCTGAACCACCACTTTAGCCAATGGGGCCTCCTGCTGCTGCCGCACCGCCAGAGCATGATTTCTGTTCTCATCCTGAAGCAAAGTTCTTAACCCGAGGTACTATTTCTGGGTTAGCGGAGTCTGTAACCTGAAGCGTATGTAACCTGAAGCGTATGTAACCCGAGGTACCACTGTATTCTAAATGCATTGTGATTTACCAATGATATTTATTTTAAAAAAATAACAATGAATGCTGAGAGACCCAGCAACACCTAGAAGGCCTTGAATTGGGCCTGGAACTGAACTCACAGCAGAGCATCAATCATGGATTTATTCAGCTTTAGTTTCTTCTGTGATGCTTCCCCAATGCTGCACCGCATTATTGCTGCCTGGAAGGTCTACAGTGCAACAAAAGCAAGTCGGAAATAAAGCAGAGTATCTGTGGCATAAAAAGTCTCAACAGCCAGTGTGGTATAGTGGTTAGAGTGTCAGACTAGGACCTGAGAAAGACTGAGAAGACACTACTTCTCAACCTGATCTACCTCACATGGTAGAAGAAGGGGAGAGCTATGCAAATTACCTTGAGCAATTTGAAGGGGGGGGGACATAGGATGTAAATGCAATAGTGGTACCTCAGGTTAAGAACTTAATTCGTTCCAGAGGTCTGTTCTTAACCTGAAACTATTCTTAACCTGAAGCACCGCTTTAGCTAATGGGGCCTCTTGCTGCCGCCGCGCCGCCAGAGCGCGCTTTCTATTCTCATCCTGAAGCAAAGTTCTTAACCCGAGGTACTATTTCTGGGTTAGCAGAGTCTGTAACCTGAAGTGTATGTAACCTGAAGTGTATGTAACCCGAGGTACCACTGTAAATATATAAATAAATCAATGGTTTCAGCTTGACATTTGGGTCTAGGAAATAATAAGGATTCTATCTGAATAGTGCTTCTGTGATGGCTTGCACTTTCTGTGGGAGAAGAGCTAGAATTTCTAGTTGTCCAAATGATGTTCATGTCCCTCAGGACAGCTGGCTAATGGGCTCTTAATTTCCTCAAGCAATTACAACAATCAAAGGGGTGATCTAATTGGATGAGGGTGTTCCTTGAACCCATTGGTCACAAATAAAATTATAAAGAATTCTCCACCAAGAATCAGGGAAGGCCTACAGGAAGGGTGGGGATGCTCTAATCCTTCCCATGTTGCTAGACTGAAACTCCCATCATTCCTGATCACTGGTGCTAGGTTGGGAGAGCTGAGAGGGGAGAGGGGAGAAAGAAAGGTGTGAATGGGCCCAGAGGCTGCCTCCTCTCAGCACATGTTTGGCCACCCTAAGGCTTGCTTGGAAGGGTAGAGAGTTTAGGATGGTGAGGCCACCTGGGAAGAGCCATAGCTCAGTGGTAGAGCACTGGCTTTGCATGCAGGAAGTCCCAGATTCAATCCCTGACATCTCCATGTGGGACTGGGAACGGTCCACTGCCTAAAACCCTGGAGAATTACTGATGGTGTGGGCAATACTGAGCTAGATACATCAATGACCTGACTCAGAATAAGGCAGCTTCCTACATCCCTGAGTTGTCTGGGATTAGAGGATGTTGGAATCTAGCAACATCTTAAGGGCTGCACGTTCCCCATCCAAGACCGACTGAAACATTTGTGAAAGTGTCTACCTTTAGTAGGGATGGAAAAATCTGTCAATTTCACTTCTCTCACCCCCCCAATCTTTGCAATCTTAATTTCAGCTCCCCGCATTTCAGCCATAACTTGCTGCTTTTATGTTAAAAACGCTGGAAATTCACCAGCATATTAATGTAAATTTCTCATGATAAACACATTCTGTCTGCAGTTTGGACTAGTCCACTCACCCTCTCTGGTGGGCACCATTGCTGCTTTTATGTTAAAAACGTCTCGTGGAAATTCACCAGCATATTAATGTAAATTTCTCATAATAAGCACATTCTGTCTGCAGTTTGGACTAGTCCACTCACCCTCTCTGGTGGGCACCATTGCTTGGTGGCATCCTCCCGCATGCTGGGATCCGATGTGGGATGTCCCAGGGACTGTTTTCCAGACAGCAAAGGAAGCCTCTGGGCTCAGCTTGCTACCTGGGTAAATTGGTCCTACCTGCTCACCTAATCAGCAAATCACAAGCGGGCATGGGCCACCAGGGGTTGGCTTGGCCCACCCCTCCTGTATATAACATAGGCCTCTGGCTTTCTCTGCAGCCACTTTTCATTGAATCTCCCCCTCCCACACTTTTATATTGCTGCTGCATCTTCTCCTTGGCCTTGTTATGGCATAGCCAGTTGGCTTATTCAGGGCCAAGTTGGCATATTCCCAGTTGGCAAATTGGCTCCATCCCTCTGGTTTTCTCCATCATCATAGCAATTGTCACAACTTCAGCAGTTTAGGCATTGGATAGGCATAGTCTTGGTCAGAGGGTTGCCTGATTTCTCCCCAATATTGGATGCCATCTATCTTGTTCTTGGGGGAGGGGACTGAAGAGTAGGGGGGTGCCTTGCCACACAAATGTCATTTTTCTTCTGTAATCAATTTTAACATATGTGCATATTTTTGAAAGCCATTTCCTCTAATGCAATGCTTTTTGTATCTTATTTTCACTGATATATTCATTTTTATGCACCCTTTCCCTTGATATATGCATTTTTTGTAAATACTGGGGGGGGGGGTTGGGGGGGAGAAGTGCACCACAAAATTCAGATACATGTGCATTTCGAAGGGTGGGTGTGTTTCGGTTCTAATATTGTTTTGGAAGGTGTGAATTTGATAGATTCTCCTTGAAATGCAAACTGGGTTAGATTTTTCTCCCATCCCTAACCACTGGGCAAAGGAGGTATAACCAGTGTGATTGCAAACAACAGAGAGCCAGTGTGGTGTAGTGGTTAAGAGCGGTGGACTCGTAATCTGGGGAACCGGGTTCGCGTCTCCGCTCCTCCACATGCAGCTGCTGGGTGACCTTGGGCCAGTCACACTTCTCTGAAGTCTCTCAGCCCCACTCACCTCACAGAGTGTTTGTGGTGGGGGAGGAAGGGAAAGGAGAATGTTAGCCGCTTTGAGACTCCTTCTGGTAGTGATAAAGCGGGATATCAAATCCAAACTCCTCCTCCTCCTCCTCTTCCTCTTCCTCATTTACCAAATGGTGATTCGCCCCACTATTCAGATGTACGCACTTCATCCATTCTTCTGCATTCGCCTGATCAGCGTTGCTGGAAATCCTATCCCTACACATTATCCAAATTAGATTTGTATAATTAGTTGGACACAGGACAACAAATCAAAGATGTTTAGAAATTCTGGCCACATCTGCACCATACATTTAAAGCAGTAGCATAGCACTTCAAACAGACACGGCTTCCCCCCAAGAATCCTGGGAACTGTTAAAGGTGCTGAGTTGTCAGGAAACTTCCCCATCCTTCTCAACAGAGCTGAATTTCCAGAGTTCTTTAACCATAGATCCCTCTTCACGAGGATCTCTGAAAGGGATTCAGATTGGTGGATCCGTGGGAGTTAATAATCTTTATAAGAGGTCTATTAGGCAGCATTGGTGACAGAGGGGCGGAGGTATTGTGAACCATAAAATGTCCAGATATGACCCATGAGCTGCAGAGTTACCCTCACCCCATTTTGCTGCGAGGGCTACCAGGAGTTGCAGTCAAACAACCATTAGAGGACCACAGGCTTCCCATCCCTGTCTCAGATGTACACCAGGGATGGGTAATATATGGTCCTCCCAGATGCTTCTAGGCTCTAGTTCCCATTATCCTTGACCATTGGACATGGAGGTTGAATCCTGACAAGTCAGAAGTACTGTTTTTGGGGGACAGGAGGTGGGCAGGTGTGGAGGACTCCCTGGTCCTGAATGGGGTAACTGTGCCCCTGAAGGACCAGGTGCGCAGCCTGGGAGTCATTTTGGACTCACAGCTGTCCATGGAGGCGCTGGTTAATTCTGTGGTTGGGCAGCTGTTTACCAGCTCCATCTGGTACGCAGGCTGAGACCCTACCTGCCCACAGACTGTCTTGCCAGAGTGGTGCATGCTCCAGTTATCTCCTGCTTGGACTACTGCAATGCACTCTATGTGGGGCTACCTTTAAAGGTGACCCAGAAACTACAACTAATCCAGAATGCGGTAGCTAGACTGGTGACTGGGAGCGGCCGCCGAGACCACATAACACTGGCCTTGAAAGACCTACATTGGCTCCCAGTACGTTTCCGAGTACAATTCAAAGTGTTGGTGCTGACCTTTAAAGCCCTAAATGGCCTTGGCCCAATATACCTGAAGGAGGTGAGTGGGGCTGAGAGACTTCAGAGAAGTGTGACTGGCCCAAGGTCACCCAGCAGCTGCCCAGACACTGAGGTCCAGCACCAAGGGCCTTCTGGCGGTTCCCTCACTACAAGAAGTGAGGTTGCAGGGAACCAGGCAGAAGGCCTTCTCGGTAGTGGCGCCCACCCTGTGGAACACCCTCCCACCAGATGTCAAAGGAAAAAACAACTACCTGACTTTTAGAAGACATCTGAAGGCAGCCCTGTTTAGGGAAGCTTTTAATATCTGAAGGACTATTGTATTTTAATATTTCATTGGAAGCTGCCCAGTGTGGCTGGGGAAATCCAACCAGATGGGCGGGGTATAAATAATAAATTATTATTATTATTATTACTACTACTACTACTACTACTACTACTACTACTATTACTACTACTGGAGGCTGATGGAAGTTGGAGTCTGACAACATGTGAAGGACGGCAGATTCCCCCATCTTTCACAGAAGTGGGATTCCCAGAATTCCCTGGGAAGAGGGATTGATTGTTCAACCACTCTGAGAGGGTAATCAGAGCTGGAGTCAGTGTAAGACAGTGCTGAGCCAGGGAGTCCAATGAGCTGATTCAGTAGAAGGTGGCTTCCTTCAGTGATGCCTAATTAGCTCGATTTGCACAGTGCATTGGCCATACCAGTTAAACACACACACACACACACACACACACACACAGAGAGAGAGAGAGAGAGAGAGAGCATTTCACCACAAACCAAACTACATCAGCTAAATCAGCTGATTATCCATTCAGCTGTCATTTCAACGATAGAATTATTAACATTCACATCCATATTTTTACTATAATTATTGGTATTATTTCTGGCATTCCTGTTGATCTAATTGTTGTAATTTATTAGATATATGTTCTGCCCTTCCTCCCAAAGGAGCCGCTCGTGGTATTTCAGTGGCTGAAAAATCCAGACCTTGACAGTCAACTTCAGACTTGATGGCAAATGAGAAATTTAAAATTTGTGAAGCGCATGGTTTTTGTTATTTTTTGTTTCAACAGAAGATGTTAAATCCTGGAGTTTTGAATTGAAGTCTTTGGATTTATGGTGCTGGGGTGCTGCAGTGCTTGAAATGGTAGTTTATTCAGCCTTTGGTATGAACCGGTTCTGGGGAATACATGTCATGGTGTTTATAATGCATGGGTGCTGAAGGATAAGGTTGAACAGGGTAGTTCTGCCTTGCTGGAGAAGGTCCAGAATGCTCCAAGTCATGGTGAGCATGTCGTGGTTTGCTGCTGCAGCAGCAGCAGCAGCCACCACCACTATGATGGTCTCTGGGCTGCTTTGGCACACACGCTGCATGTCTACGAGTTTCATGCCATGTTCTTTCGTCATGCTTCCTCATACCACTTCCACAACAGCCCATCTTTCCTGTAGCTGCGGTGATGCTGAAAAGGGATTAAAAGCATTTGAGAAAGGAGCAGTTATGGCACTCAATATCTCCCACATGACTCTTTCCTGTCTCTGCAGAAGTTGTCATAAATTTCAAAACTGGCAAACAGAGGCTGGCTGGCCACTTTTGAGGGACGTTCCAACGCATGAGTAATGTAGATGTCTATCTGAATGTGGTGCTTGAGCTGCTCCAGGTGGGTTTGCCACCCACAGCCTCACACATCTCCACTGGAGGTCAGTCTTGTCCACCTAAAGGCTTGAGATGTGGAAGGCTAATTGCAGCTTCCTCCTCCTCTGCCCGGTCTTGCTACTTCAGAGGTGAGGAATGGAGGTGCCTCACCTCCTCAGCCACCTCCTACTAATGACCATATCTGACACAGCCAACATAGTGCCCTTCAGACGTTGTTACAGACTATCAGCTCCCATCAGCCCCAGCCAGCATGGCCAAAGGTCAAGAATGGTGTGAGCTATAGTCCAATGACATCTGGAGTGCACCACAGTAGGTACTCCTGAGCTAGATCCAGGTAGTATGAGTCTTCCAGCCAGAGTCTCCCAGCCACTCGAGCCATCTTACAGAGTTTCTCAGGAGTTTAAAAGCCACTCATTCTTTTACAGAAATGTCATTTTGAAACAACAACAGCCATTGTTTCCTGATACAGTAACACACCGAAGCAAGTTCAGAAATGAACCTAGTGTTCCCAGTTGAAATCTTACACCTTGAGCATTTAGCATGGTGGTCTCTCAAAACCAAACCAAGCCCCTTGACTTTTCAGACTTGTCACTTTTCAGAGAACCAGTGTGGTGTAGTGGTTAAGAGCGGTAGACTCGTAATCTGGTCAACCGGGTTTGATTCCCCGCTCCTCCACATGCAGGTGCTGGGTGACCTTGGGCTAGTCACACTTCTCTGAAGTCTCTCAGCTCCACTCACCTCACAGAGTGTTTGTTGTGGGGGAGAGGAAGGGAAAGGAGATTGTTAGCCGCTTTGAGACTCCTTAGGGTAGTGATAAAGCGGGATTCCAAATCCAAACTACTGTCTGGATATAAGCCCAAACACAAATTTGCATTCATGGCTGACAGATGGAATTCAACGCTTCCCTTTTTTTCCCAACAGAAGGTGCTATTCCACTAGAACACAAACAGTGCTATTTTTCTAGAAAGAGAGGTACCGGAGCTCACCATGGAAGCCTCCCTTGTTCTCTTATATTGGCAATGGTGACCACCTAAGAGGTGCTAGAACTGAGTTCTGGCGAGTTTTGCCTTTAAAAAAGCCCTGGAACACACATAAGGGGAATCTATGTCCTTCCAGATGTTGCTGAACTTCCATTTCCCAACTCTCATCATCACTTATCAGGCAGGGATGGGGAACCAGTGGCCCTCCAGACATTACTGGATTACAGTTCCTGTCATCCTTCATCATTGGCCATGCTGGCTAGGGCTGATGAGAGCTACAACTACATCTGGAATGACAAAGGTTCCTTGCCCTAGTGAATGGTCAGAGATGTCTGATGAGAGTTGGAGCCCAGCTGCATCTGCAAAGTACATCAGGTTCCCTATCTCTGCATCAAAAGAAGACTCCTACCAGAAACAGAGAACCTTTGGATCCAATCCAATGTACATTGGGTTGGATGCAAACGCATGCAAGCGCATGCACACACACACGGTAGGGGCTTACATCCTTGCTTGCCAGCACTATCTACCGCTCCATTTACACCTCACCCAAATCCCATTTCCTCACAGCTTCTCCAAGCCTCTCATCCCGCAACAGCAGCTTTGAGCCTCCCCCACCCCATATCTTCAAATATAACAAAATCCATTCATGCTCACCCTTGATAGCAGCTGTGCAACAGAAGGCCAAAGTGCTCTGAGTGAATTATTTGAACCATAGGACAGACATCATTTTATACGGTGCCATGTCCCTCCCCCAGGACGTGAGGCATAGCCCCAAATTGGAAAAGACATTATGCGCCTTAACCCGAACCACAACAGTGTTTTTGTGCCTTCATCCAACATCTGATCTTGGGCTCATTATTTTAAATGGAATGGCAATTTAGACCTTATTATGAACAAAGAGGTGGTTTGTGCTACCTATCACTGAGAATATTCATATTTCGTGCTACAGAATGCTAATGGTTTTGTTTGTTTGTTTGTTTGTTTGTTTGGGTGTCTGTGAAACTTGCGAGAAGGTATGGAATTGAATATCCTGGAAGAAGGCATGGCTTGTTGGGATACTGCCGGGGAGACGGGGGCATTTGGCAGGCCCCCAGCTGACTCCAGCCACCGGCCGGCAGCTGGGCGATCTCTGGTACAGCATCAATCAGCATCACGAGCCTCAGAAACATTCAGATGCTGTGCACACTCTTATCATCAGAGTGAATAAATTCTCACAATGGAAGTGGCGGACAGAGACATGTGTAAGCATTATTTACAGGCATTTATTCAGCATAGTTCAGGAACAAAGGGAAAACATGTCTGCTTCCCTTCGTGTCCAGCAAAACTGCAGTAAAGCAAAAGAAATATACAAACGGAAGTTCCCAGCAGACTGTGCTGGAAGGAAACAGGCATGTGACACACAACAGTCACGCCTGTTCCTTTTAAGGTGGAACGGAACTATATCCTAACATGGCTGTAGTACTTAACACTCCATCCTGCAGCATCTACAGTTGGAGGCAGAATGCCAGTTGCTGGAAATCACAATTTGGGAGAGTTGCGGAAGACACAAGATTTACCCACCCGGGAAGAATGGCAGATGAAGTTGATGGACTATATGGAACTGGCGGAAATGACTGGCAGAATACGAGACCAGGGAGAAGAGTTGGTGGAAGACTGGAAAAAGTTTAAAGACTATTTACAGAAATACTGTAAAATTAATGAATGTTAGAAAAATGTGGGAATGAAGTTATATGGCTTTAGTAGAAATGTTATAAGGAATTAAGTATAAATAGATTGTTAGAGCATTAAAGGAAAAAATAAGGTTAGAATATGTTAAGATAATTATAGGATAGAAAACAGAGGAAGATGGAAAGGAATTGCTGAAACAATTAACAGAGGAGGAATACAAAAAGGGAGGTGTGAGGAGGTCGTGGAAATAAGCGAATGAAAGATAAGATATTGAAATTGTTTGATGTGTTTTAAATTGTTTTTATTCTGTTTTGTTAGTCTAATGTGTTCGTTTTGTTAGTCTAATGTGTTAGTGTTATGTAGTGTTTTTGTATTGTATTGTATTGTTCATTTTGTTTTGCAGTGTTTAAATTGTTGGAAAACTAATAAATAGTATTTTTTTAAAAAAAACAAACCAATTTGGGAGAGTTGCTATTGACCTGCTATTGTTCCTGCTTGTGGACTTCCCTTCTGAGCACCTGGCTTGCTGCTGTGAGAACAAGTTAGTGAACTAGACACTCCTACAGCCTAATTCAACAGGGATGCAAACATCACTTCCTGGGATTCACAAGTGGGAAGAGTTGCTGTTGCGCTCACATTCTGCTTGTAGTCTTCCCACTGGGACACTGGTTGACTGCTGTAAGAACAGAATCCTAGACTAGATAGGCCACCCTTGGTCTGATCCGGCAGAACCCTGCTTGTGTTCCTATGTTGAAAGCCCTATTTGTCTCAGATAATGCATCATTTCAGGACTGCTGCCCAGAAGGGTTGGATTTGGGCAGGGCCGTCTTAAGCATACCTGGTGCTGTGGTGCAAAGATCCCCCCCGGAGCCCCCCCCCGGCAACTCCAAAACAAGGGAGGGGGTGTGGAAAATGTCCTCTGTCTCCCCCACTGTCCCGATCCCTGGCGTGGTGGTGGCAATCAAGCAGGAAAATGTGCTGGTGGACATGGTCTCCGGTGTTGGAGCGCCCAAGAAGACAGCCCGGTAAGGCTGCGCGCCGCCCTTCGCCAGGAAGCAGGAGAACAACGACCAGGAGCAGGGCCGTCTTTAGCAGACACAGATGCTTGGGAGGCCTCTGCAGGGATCACTGTCCTCCTGTGGAGGCTTGGAAGGGAAGCTGCATGCCTGCCAGCCATATAGTTGACGGGGTGCAGCTGGCGGGCGTGCAGGGAAAGGGGAGGCTCCTGGCAAAGACACGCAGCTCCCCCACTTGCTAGGGCGCCCCTGAGAGGCTGGCGCCCTGGCGCAATGAACCACTAAAACCAATGGGAAAGACGGCTCTGGATTTGGGGGCAATCTCATCACGTGTGGAGGTATGTGCCTATAGAGGTGCAGCCTCCCCAGCATTTTGGTGAGCTTCCTGGGCAAATCAGCACCAATTTTCATGGTGTTGGGTACCAACTATAGGTAAGTTTCAATACTACCTCCCTCTGCCCCCCTCTCTTCCCCCCTCCCAACCTTATACAGTATACAACATCAGTGTCTCACATAGAATGTTAGTGATCTGTAGAAAACAACTCTACAACCTGAAAATAGAGACAATGCATGTATGTTTAATAAAAACTATTTTGAAAAAACAAAATACATTATTTGAAGAAGAAGAAAATTATTCATAGGTACAAATCACAAAAGGTCCCTGCTTCAGTTCCTGGCATCTCCAGGTCAGGCAGGAAAGACCTCTGTCTAAAATCCTGGAGAGTCATTTCAATTTAGCTTTGACAAGACTGAACCAGAAGGACCAGTGGTCTGACTTGGAATAAAGCAACTTCCTGTGTTTGTTATTAATAAGAAAGAAGTCACTGTCCTGTTAACAAGCCCAGCAAGCATTATATTGGAATTCAGGAATTTATCACATCATTCTACTACCAACTCACTTCTTGATCATGTTTGGATGAGTCCACATGTCTTCTAAAAATTTATAGAAAAGCACCTGATCTTCTTAAGTAATCACACACACATGGTAAACACACACACACCTGTTCTATTTTCTAATATTACATAATGAGATAAATGGTGTGAGAAAAGGAACATGACAGAACAGCCGGTTTACCACAAAGGCACAAGCCAGGAATGGTTGGATTCTAAACATGGTCACCACATCATCACCCAGTCATGAGAGGTGGTTCTGAAACCAATGTGCCTCAAATCTGATCACCTCCAGTGCTAAACAAACATGGTTGCTCCCAGTATCACCGTGGAATAAAACACACATAAAAAGGCAATGTAGGTTAGTTCAGTTGTAAAACTGTTTTTTTATGGTGCTCAGGTTGTCATTATGTAGGAATGGAAGCGGATTGAAAATGTGTGAGTCAATGTGTTGAATGTTGTATCAAGGGAACACCAAATTACCAGGGCTGACATGAGGAATGAAAAGCCCATATACAGCAGAGTCTCTCATTATTGAGGATCTCCTGAGCTTTATAAAAAGGCCATGGGTCCCTCATACGTTCGCCCTTGCATCGCCTCACAGAGCCTTGACTATCCACAGGGTAAGTCAGACCACACCAAGAAAGCTTTAATCCAAGGATGGGGAGTCTTTTTGGACCCCAACTTCCCTTAGCCCCAGTCATCATGCCCAGTGGTTAGGGATGATGGCATTTGGATGTTCCATAAATTCCCCACCCCTGTCCTAGAAGCATGTCCCAATCAATCACGGAGCACGTTTAATGCACTTGCAGAGCTGGGGAACCCATGGCTCTCCAGAAAGTGTATGGCACACTAACCAAGCTGAGTTTCCTATGGGAACAGCTGAAGTAAACTTTCAGCTATGCATGGCCAATGGTCAGGGATAGCAGTGGCTGTCTGGAGAAATGAGGAGAGATGTTGAGAATCTCTGAAGTTTGCAGATTCTGGGTTTCCTGGACATGTGGCAGGGTGTAAGACAGAGAAGGGAAGCTTGTGGCTTTTCAAGATATTGTCTGGAGGGTCCTTATACAGGAGCTCCACAACAAGATTGAACATCTATGTAGGATCTTCTCTTCCAAATTCTCCAAGTCCTGACTCTAAATTTCATCTCATAACATGCAAACATGTCTTCCAGTGAGGTTTAAACTGCTTGGAGAGGATCACAACAGAGTGGTTATAATCCAATGGTTGTGCAGAAATCCAAGTGGATTATTTTGCCAGAGAAATAAGACAATGGCTTCTGAGTGTCAGAAAAAGCTCTTCCAGAAGGGAGAAGGTAGGGTTAACTTTCAGCTATGCTCAGAATGCTGGCGAATAGAAATCATTTTAAGACACTTCTTGAAAGTAGCATTGCAATTCCACACATCAAAGTGTTGCCAGTAATTATTCTAGCAGATGTGAGTCATGTGCATTTATAACAATCCATGGGGGTTGAGGATAGCTTGGACTTCATGATTCAGGCATAAGGAAGCTTTTTCTCCCTTTCTCATAAAACTAGAAGTGCCTTCAGATTACCTGTTTATTGAGGAATATTGTTTAATGAGTCATTGTATTTTTTTTAAAAATGACACTATATATTCTAGTTTGTTGATATTATTGTTGGCATTTGTTGATCTCTCTGGCCATGGATTAGAAGATTTTCTTATCAATCATCTCTCTCTCTCTCTCATCAAACTTGGCAGGTTGTGCCACCACCAATAGTAGCCTTGCCAACTCCAGCATGACAAATAGCAAGAGCTTATGTGTGTCTTTCTTAATGGAGAGGGGAGAGCACATCACAGAACAGCTTAGCATGCCATTCTGTGAAGCACTCCTCCTCAATCAAATGTTGCTGTGGCGAGGTTAAATGGAGGGAGGGAGACACTTCACACAGCGGTTTAGCAAGCCACTGTGGGAAGCGTCTCCTCCCTCCTTGAAAAGGGTCTGGGAGTTGAAATTAATGAAAGTTAGAATGATGTTGGACTGGAAAGTAAACGGTTACTATTAGTAAGGGTTAAGACAAGGAGAATAAGGAAAGATTAAATTTAAACTAAAATAAGGGAAGATTTGCTGAGTAATTGATAAGAATTTGGAATACAGAAAAGGGAGGCATGAGGAAGTCGGGGAAGAAAGGTATAAGAAATTAAGATATGAAATGGTACATGTTTTTTGTTTTGTTTTTGTTTATGTCTGTTCATGTATTTGTTATATGTTTGTTACTGTTATAAAAACCTTTAATAAAAAAATTTTTTTTAAAAAAAGAAAAGGGTCTGGGAGTTGAAGTGAGCTGGGAGAGGAGGGGCAGAAGCTTGGGGGAGCTCTGGGTGGAAGGGGTGGGAAGAGGTGTAATGGGAGGAGGGCTGGTGTTGGGGAAGGGACACTGGCAAAAATGTTGGCAGGTAGGGAGGGTTGGCAAGTGAAGAGAGCAAGGGTAGTAACTCCTAGTATGTGTATATATAGATATATGGTGTAGAAATATATGGTATTGGGTTTATTTTTTTGCACTTACTAGTTCAACCTATCTTCAAGGTCCGTTGTGTCTATTGAGCACCCAACCAGATTTGTTTGAAAGGAGAGTAGATGCCATGTTGGCTAGTGGCTGCTGGGACAAGGGGTGATGGAAAAATTTGCTTCAGCTTGCATTGAAAAATCAGCTTACCAAATTTGCACTTTCAGAATTGATATGTGAACTGAAGCACTGCCATACTTTGAAATTTGCACTTTTCTGAATTTTGTAATACCATTCTCCAAGTAAAAAGGTAAAGGTACCCCTGCCCGTATGGGCCAGTCGTGACCGACTCTGGGGTTGCACGCCCATCTCGCTTAAGTAATGTGCACCAAAAAAGGGGGCATATGCTGGGGGAAAGTGTTTCTATACTAGAGGTGCCAACTTGAATTAATTTGGGGGGGGGGCAGGGAAGCCCCACCTAGCATAATCGATCACAAGCACACCATTTAAATGGCAATGCCCATCAACTTTGGGAGCCCCTGGCCCCTTCAAATATTTCATGGGGGGGCAAAGACCCCCTCAGCCCCCAGGAGTTGGATCCTATGTTCTATCCATTTATATATTAGTAAAAAAAAAACACAAAAACTTTATATGGGGAAAATTGATTTGCAAAAATATACGTATTAGGGGAAATGCATTAAAAATGTGTATTTTAGCAGAAATTCGCACTAGAATGTTGATGAATTTTCAGGATTTTTTTTTTTAAGAAAGGAAAAATGGAGGTTAGCAATTTACCCTAATAAAAAGTGTTTTGGTATGTTATTTTCTCCAATACATGCATTTTTATGTACACTGCAGCCTATGCATTTTTACGAACTGCATTGCGAAGTTCAGAGATGTGCAAATTTCAAAGGGTCGCTGTCATTTGGTTTGCATATTGTTTCAGAAAATGCAGATTTGGCAGCTTTGCCTTTAAAGACAAACTGAAATCAATTTCTTTCCCATTCCTACTTCAGCCACAGGTCCACCAGTGACTTGTGGGGCAGAGGCATTGTAAAGTGTGAAGCGGACGGAGGCATTGGCCATGCAATAAATATGTTGGCCACTCTGTGAACAGGATGCTAGACTAAGTAGGACTCTGGCCTTATCCACCAGGGCTCTTAGATATACAGTGATCTATCATTTAATTACTTCTGTGGTTTGTGGAAGCAAAGCTATGCTGGACTATCTTTTGGACCACTTGCCAATTTGTTTTCTATTCTTCCAGCCCCTCTTCCTCTTCTGGATACATAATGACCTGCTCTTCTGGGAGAGAGTCATACTTCAACTTGAACTCAGTATGGTACGACCCTGCAGGTTCTTGGCTGGATACCCGCCGCACGCCGTTTTGCTATGGCAATAACACTTGTTGTATGACTTGTTGTGACAATGATCTGCCCATCAGAGGAGGCCACAATTACCGCTGCTATGGCAGCCGATGTCTCTGCACTGGTACAGCCACAGAGTACTGCTGCCAAAGAGGGTCGTGCTGTGTCCGCAGGCCTTCGGGAGGCTGTCGGGATTATTGGGGCCGTCCTGCTGGAGAATGTCAAAATGGCGGGGGGTTGGCTTGTGCCGAGAGCTGCCATGGAGGAGGATGCAGCACTGCAGGACCAGTCTGCGAAGAAGAATGCAACAGTAGGGAATAAGAAGAGACCTTCTGGATCAGGCTAAAAGCATAGTCCAACATGTCATGGAATTCTACTCAATATTGATCCAGGGTAGATTCCAATGTGGAGTCAGCAAAGTAACAACTCAAACACGTTGCAAGATTCCCAAAAAATAGACCAGATGCAATTAATATTCCATCCAGCAGAGCTTTAATGCTACTGAAGGCAAATGAGCATGATGGTCACAAATCCAATACATTCAGGATTGGCACCGTCCATAAGAAATCCAGTTGCAGCAGACTTAAACTTACAAAACCTTATAACAAGTCTAAACCACTAAGCTTACTATGTACAGAACACCATGCCTGAAGGAAAAGAGATGGAAAGAGAATGAAATCCAGGCTCCTTCTGGCCTTACTTTTATAGTCAGCATGACCTTGAAGAAGAGATAACAGAAACAGAACCAGTTTAAGCCAGCTGTACTCAGCTTCTCTGAAGGAATAACTCAAACATCACGAACCTTCTGCTTGTTTCTTTCACACAGAGAAGCTCCCAGAACCCTTTTGAATTAATTGGAATAGGAAAGATCTCTACACATCAGATCAGTACTTTCTGCACTAAGAAATGAAAACCGACACATCTCATCCAGCATCGTGTTCTCACAGAGGAACTGTGCAAGAACTATGCGAGCTCTGCAAGCACAATCTGAACGCAACAGTCCTCTCCCCACATGTGATTCCCAATTACTGGCTTCACATTCAGAGGCTTCTTGCTTCTGACAGTGGAAGTATAACATAGCCATTGTGTCTAGTAGGCACTTATAGCCTTATATGCCATGTGTTTATCCAATCTACTTTAAAGCCAAGTTGGTGGCCATTACTATCTTTTGTGGGAATAAATTCCATTGTTTCACTGTGTACAGCACAGTTTGTTATTGTTTGTTAATTTTTGTGTGTTTATATTGTAAGCCACCCTGTGATCCTCAGAGAAAGGGCAGTATAGAAATGTTAGCAGCATCAATAATAATCCATTCTTAATGGATGACTAATCCTGCTTAAAGATATCCAGCAAGGGAGAGTCCTCTATAGGCCATTGCTTGCATTGCCAAACTGCTGTGTCTGCCAATAGGTTCTCCTTAATGTTCAAATGGAATCTGAACTCTCCTGTCCATTGTGCCAATCAGACCTAGTCTCCGCCCTCTGCGGCAGTAGAAAATATATATTTGCCTTGTATCCACCATGTATTTCTATGGATTGAAAAAGTTTCACTGCCACTGAAGCATAGGGGATGCTGAAGAGGAAACCCACTCTTCGGCATTGTTCTTTCCTGATCAGTGAATGGCAGACTGCATATAGGCAATGAAAGCAGCACTGTGAGTGACATGCAAATGCTGTTGATGCCTCAGGGCGACTGCAAGCAGCTCAGGGTTACTACAAGCAACCAAAGGTTATAGGCAACTTGCTATACAGGCTGGAGCCTGCAACACTTGGTTATCAGCAGCCCAGGCCAGATCTCTGGCCCAGTTTTCAGTGGTGCTGATTTTACCATGCCTGGGTTCATGCTTGCCCAGAAGGGAAATAGGACTCTATGTGAAAGGTATGATTCTGCACTCCAAGAGATTATATCGAATAACCACGAGGCCCACTTAAATGCAGATGGGGAAGACTATGTATGTCACCTTGAGCTCCTTGCAGAAAAGGTGGTATATAGATGATACCTCGGGTTACAGACGCTTCAGGTTACAGACGCTTCAGGTTACAGACTCCACTAACCCAGAAATAGTACCTCGGGTTAAGAACTTTGCTTCAGGATGAGAACAGAAATTGGCTTCCAGTGGCATGGCAGCAGCAGGAGGCCCCATTAGCTAAAGTGGTACCTCAGGTTCAGAACAGTTTCAGGTTAAGAACGGACCTCTGGAACGAATTAAGTACCTAACCCGAGGTACCACTGTACTACTACTAATAATCACAATCACAATAATAAATTAAGAGAGAGGCCCACTCCAATTGTGTTTATGAATTGTTTTAAGCTGTTTTAATGCTGTATTTTATATAGCAGTAATCCACCCCAGGACTTTCTAGTTTTTACTAGGTAATAAATCAATCATCTCACCAGTATTATTTTTCTAGCATCTGAGAATGAAGTGTCGATTAGAGAAGATCGCTGGCAAACTTCCAGGAAACAGCATAAGCAAACGTCAGGGGCACAGGAGTTGCAAGCTGGGAAATTCAGCATTGCTGACATCCACAAATGCAATATATTGTAGGGGTCAAGTCCATCTATTCTTCTTGAGTATACTGGAGGTACAAACAGTCACCCTGACTACATTATTTTACAGTATATTCCTTCTCACCATAGGCAAGTGGCAATATGCAATATTCTAAAGCTCCTGCCAACCTGGCAGTTCGAAAGCATGTCAAAGTGCAAGTAGATAAATAGGTACCGCTCTGGCGGGAAGGTAAACAGTGTGTCCGTGCGTTGCTCTGGCTCGCCAGAAGCAGCTTAGTCATGCTGGCTACATGACCTAGAAGCTGTATGCCAGCTCCCTCGGCCAATAAAGTGAGATGAGCACCGCAACCCCAGAGTTGGTAACGACTGGACCTAATGGTCAGGGGTCCCTTTACCTTTACTAAAGCCGCAGGGCTGTGGTGGACATACTTTGGAGACGCATGATGAGATGTGTGGCTAGATAGCACATCCTTCTTGCATGGTTTATGGCTCCCTCTCCTCCATACTTCATAATGCTGCCCCCTCACTTTACATGGCACCCATGCATATGGATGGATTTTTAATTATGCTGAATGTAATGGATTGGTTTATATGTTTTCTAATATTCTTGGAAGCAATCTTGGCATTAAACAAAGCAACAACAAACAATGCACTGTGAAAGGCTAAATTGCAGGGTTATTCTCCTTGAAATCCAACCACTTAAATACTTTAACATTTCCTAGAGCAGCAGTTCTCAACCTGTGGGTCCCCAGATGTTGTTGGACTACAACTCCCATCATCCCTGAGCTCTGGCCTTGCTAGCTAGGGGTGATGGGAGTTGCAGTCCAACTTCTGGGGACCCACAGGTTGAGAACCACTGTCCTAGATTATTCATGCGATGACTGACCCATCTTCAGGGTACAACTAAGGTTAACAAGTCCAGGAGCTCAAACAAAAAGCCATTACACACACACACACACACACACACACACACACACACACAATTTTAAAAAGCAAGGTTCATTAGAGAAAGAGAATTTCAAAGGGCAACACAAGTTAAAGCAACTTAGAAGCAAAGAAAACAACAAAACTGTCTTATCCAGCTAAAGGCTAACAACACTTACACAAAATACTGGAAGTTGAGCAGGAAGGCGGACTTCAATCTGGCATCATGGCAAGCAACTACACCTTCATGATGAACATTTAAGGGAATACTGGTCCAAGTCCCATAACCAGAGGCAGCCAATCAGGAAGTGCAGTTGGTTAAACCTTCGAGAAAATGGGCATGCAGTTCTTCTATCATAAAGGAGCGAACACCTGTTTGCACCACAAGTTCTTAATTAACTAATTTTCCTTAGAGCTGGCCTTGAGAGCCTAATAAGGAACACCTGCACTCAGATTCAATACTCTGGGTTTTCTAGAAGCTTCTAATACAAATTAACAAATTAGGCTTGGGGGGGGGCTGTTTCTCCACACTTAATTGGAATGTTCTCCCCATCTCTGAAAGTTGAGCTGGCCTGTTTCCCCTGTGGTGCAACAATTTGTGTTCACTGCATCTGTGATTGGGTTTAACGAGGCAAGGTAAATCTATCCATTTGTTTCCTTGCATTAGAAACTTCCAGACCAGGTAGTATCTGAAAGCTGTTTGCAATCAAATAAGCATATGACATTTTTAAACACACACACACACGCACACACACACACACAAGCATTTATAATCTCCTATTATGCCTGCAAAATAGAAAAACTATTAAAGGCCAAGTGGCCTGCTGAAATCTACGGCATGATACCCAGCTGAATTCTCCATTGGGGGGAGAACAAGGAACTGGAGTCAAATTCATTTGCAGGAGCATTCCGAGGTGGGGTGGCGGTCTGCCCTGGGTGTCATTCCAAAGGGGGGGGTGAGGAAATGCCGACCCCCGATTGATGGTACCCCCGGGGCATGCAGTGTACCCCCGGATGTGCGCCAAGCCCCCGGGACACGTGCCAGGCCCCCAGGATGCGCACCATGCCCCCCATGGGTGGTGCGCCACGCCCTTCGGGATGCACACCACGCCCCACCCCCCAGGACGAGTGCCACTCCAGGTATCGGAGCAGGCTGCTTCTCCTATGTCCATTTGCAAGAAAGGTATCTGGCTGAATGGTTAAATAAAGAAAAGAAAAATGAAATTGGGGGAAAAGGCTTACTGTAAACACTGAGAAGGCACCTCTGTGGCTGGAATCAACTGAATGGAGAGCACAGTGGTGGGATAGATTTATATACCACCTGCCAAGCCCTATTCTGCTTCTGATATCTAGTCACGGCCAGCATCTTTACAAAGAAATACTTCCACTTAATGTTTTCATCACTCACAGCAATTATCCTCTGAGTCACCTCTTCTGATGTTTATCTCATCTTGTATGTCATTTGTCCTCTGCATGTTAGTCTAAAACTAATTAAAGGGCGGTCCCCGCCTTTGACACTTTTAATAGCACTCTAAATGAATTTTCTGGAAATGGTAGCCCTGCACTGCAGAGCTTTCCGTCAATAGGGCATGGAAACAAGGGGCCCAGAACAGCAAAGAGATAAAACGAAACAAAGGAGAAACATTCTAAAGCAGAATGAACCACCCTCAAAACAATTGCAAACATCTAAAAGCAGTTGCGGTTAAAATAATTTTAAGTGCAATTGCAATTAGAAACATGCTCCCATCCAGCGATCTTGACGTTTGCCAGGAACAGCCCACAAAATTCCCGCTTAAACAGGAATATTTTAAAATTCTTCCTGAAAGGTAATAATCATGTGGACGGGAGCAGCTTACTGGAGAGGGCATTCCACAACAAGAAGGACTATTTGATATGGCAATATAATTGCTGCATGATCGTATCAGCTTCATTGCTAATTAGAACATTCCATTAGAATGAAGAAGCCGACTCTAAGTCTGTCTATTTGCTCCTCCCTCCCAGCCTGCTTTCCTTTTATGAGCCTGTCCGGATCCTGAGATCATAAGCACAGACCCTTCTCTTTATGCTTAACCTCCAGGGAAGGTCCAGGAGTTGCCAATGGGAGAATGGGCCCTCTCTGCAGACACTCCCTGTCTACATAATGATCTCCCCAGAGAGACCCACCTGGTGCTACGCCTGTCATCAATTCAGTGCCAGGTGAATACCCATTTGTATTTAATAATAAATAATAATAATATTTTTTTATTTATATCCCGCCCTCCCCAGCCAAAGCCGGGCTCAGGGCGGCTAACAACAATAAAATAATACAACATGCTAAAATCATTTCATTATAAAATTAATTCAAAACAAACTGATGGCAACCATTGGGCTAGAGTTCTGTGAAGATTGCCAAAGGAGGGAGTCAGGCTGTGCCCTGGCCAAAGGCTTGGTGGAACAGCTCTGTCTTGCAGGCCCTGCAGAAAGATGTCAAGTCCCGCAGGGCCCTAGTCTCTTGTGGCAGAGCGTTCCACCAGATCAGAGCCACAGCCGAAAAAGCCCTGGCTCTGGTTGAAGCCAGCCTAACCTCTCTGTGGCCTGGGACCTCCAAGATGTTTTTGTTTGAAGATCGTAAGTTCCTCCGTGGGACATACCAGGAGAGGTGGTCCCGTAGGTACGAGGGTCCTAGGCCGTATAGGGCTTTAAAGGTTAAAACCTGCACCTTAAACCTGATCCTGTACTCCACCGGGAGCCAGTGCAGCTGGTATAGCACCGGGTGAATGTGATCTCGTAGTGAGGACCCCATAAGGAGTCTTGCCGCGGCATTCTGCACCTGCTGGAGTTTTTTTAATAACATCCACACAATTTCATTACAAATGACTATAAATCACTTTTTCTTTAGTGGGAAATGATGTATGGATTTAATAAACTAAACCTTTAAATATTATTTACATTTATTATTATTTTTTAAAATATTTTTATTTTGCTTTAAACCAATACAGATAAACATAAACAACCAAAATTACAAAAGAAAAATCCTTAATAATAATAATGGAAAAAACTACAAAAAAAACCTACAAAAAATATTGAAGTACGTGGCATAGAACATAAGCCATTATGAGAAAGAAAAAAGGAAAAAGGAAAGAAGGAGGGGGGGGGAGAAAAAGAAAGAAAGGGGGAGAGAGGAAATAGACGAGCCTTCTTGTGTTTTGGCTCATTTTCCTCTTTATTTACATTTTTATTATTTTCCAGAGCTTTGAAAACTGTTTTTTGCACACATTATTGTTTGAACACAAATAATCAACAACAAAATAATAACTCCACCAGCTGAGGTTCTGAAGACCCCTATAGGATGCCAACAGCAATTCTCTTACAGCTGTAGCTTATTACTTAACTTCCATGTTTGCTTTTTTCATTTATATTCCACTTTTTTTTTAGCGAAGTCATTTTAATAATACAAAGGACTTCTGAGCGATGAGTTGAAAACAGTGCAATGAGCATGCATGCCTGATATCAACTTGAGCTGCCTGATACCACTGCTACTTCCTTGCTTACCAGTCTGCTTGCTGTTCTATCTTCACACTGGAGTTGCATAACAACCTTGCATTTTTATTATATAGTAAAATTTATTTGGCATATTTGTAAACTGTTTTAAAGTCCTAAATGGCCTTGGTCCAGTATACCTGAAGGAGCGTCTCCACCCCCATCGTTCAGCCTGGACACTGAGGTCCAGCTCTGAGGGTCTTCTACTGGCTCCCTCACTGCGAGAAGTGTGGTTGTAGGGAACCAGGCAGAGGGCCTTCTTGGTGGTCGCACCCGCCCTGTGGAACGTCCTTCCAGTCTTCAGATATCTTCTAAAACTCCTTGACAACAAACAACCACCTGACTTTTAGAAGATATCTGAAGGCAGCCCTGTTTAGAGAAGAATACATCACAGGGTTGTCATAAGCCAGTGTAAAGCCATCTCTCCATCTCTCAGCCTCATCTCCTCCACCCTGCAATATGTGGATAATGAGCTCCATTAGCATTGAAATCCACAGACACACAGGGCTTTCTGTGCCTGAAGTGCAATCTCTAACGACAAAATCATATTGCATGCCAATGTAAATATTTCTGTTCCCGTCTCCCCAAATACCTTGCAGTGCCAAGGAGGATATTGGCATACCACGAAGAGAGCCATCATTCCTGTTCTTCACAAAAAAGATAGATAGAGGCATGACATCATCCTCATGAGAGATTATTGGATGAGGAGACACTTCAGTTCATTTCCAGTTACAGACGCTTTTCAAATTTAGGTATTGGTCCCAATGTGCAGATACCATGATATTTTGTGGGCAGGTTGTCTTGTTCGATCTCCTTTATGAGTAAAAAGAGTTTGGTTTTGGTTGTCTCTTGAATTTGGGGAGCAAGGCTATCAGTTCTAGGGTTGTCATACGTCTGGAGGCATACCTTAACAGTGTCTGGGTGGAAATCGGCCAAATGTCCTGAAAAATCTGGACATGTGGCAGCTCATGTTGGAAATGCCAATTTCCCCTTAAAATAGCTCAAAAACAGCTAAAAAAAAAGAGGTCAGCAACTTTGCCCCCCCCAAAAAAACTCAACAAATTTTCTGTCCAGATTTTCACTGTTTGAAATATGGTGACCCTATGCATCTAGCCACTATGGATGGACTCTGCCTCCACTGTCAAAGGCAGTAGCCCTTTGAATGCCATTTGCTGGAAATTTGCTGGGCAGAGTGCTCTGGTACCCATGCCTTGCTTGTAGGCTCTCCCCAAACATCAGGATGCTGGACTAGATGGGCCATTGGCCTGATCCAGCAGGGGACTTCTTACATTCTTTCCACCGTGGATTAGCTTTCACCCCATCTGCACCTTACATTTAAAGCAATCGTGATCCAACTTTAACCACTCATGGTTCCCGTCAAAGAATCCTGGGGAAATGTTGGTCCTTGAGATGCTGCAGAATGACATGCCCCAGCATTCCTGGCCATGCTGCAAAGGGTAGATGGAATCTGTCATTCAGCAACAACTGGAGTGCCAATGGTTCCCCTTTAACTCACAAATGCGGGCACAAAGAAAATGTTGAGGTGCAGCAGATGTAAAAAGGAACACCAGTGTAAAGAATAATAGAACTACAACATACAGTCTTAGATTAGCATATGATTTTATTGGTTACTGTTGTCCAAATATATATATATATATATATATATATATATATATATATATATTTCAGATCACATTTCAGGATGAATGAAAGACGCTGGGATTTCCATTCCAGATGGAGAAAATATCTGATACATTTTTATGCAGGGAGTAAGACATGCAATAGGTTCGGGGGGGGGGGAGGGTGTTCCACTTCTTTCAGCCAGAGGCGACTCAAGAGAACATGTTGACCCTTCAGACACCAAACAGGTCTTCCTTGGGAGACATGTCTCCTTTACTTCTGCTGGCCTGGCCACTGGGGAGTTTGCTTCGTCTGCTGCTGGCAAGGGGGTGGGATGACCACAGGAGGAATGCATGGAGGTGGGATGACTACGGGAGGTTGTTTTGGGCACTGTGGTGGGACAACCTGAGGAGGGTTGCATGGAGGTGGATTAACCACAGGAGGTTGCTGTTGGCAGGAGTCCTGTGGTTTGTTGCGGCATCCTCTATCATTGCGGGAGCACATCTTGATATTCGTCAAATTTGGAGTCCTGTGAAAAATGAAGAAATAGCCTTTCAAGGAAGGTCCAGCACAAGCATATCTTTCTTAGTCTTCCACTCAAAGCAGCTCACAATATGGTGGCCTTCCCTGCCTGTAGGAGGCATCTATAACGTTCTGTTTGTGTTAGACGCTGAAATCGATTTCTAAATGGAGCCAGTGTGGCTTAGTGGTTAGAGCACCAGACTAAGATCTAGGAGACTTGAGTTTAAATCCCTTCCCAGCCACCAATCTTACTGGGTGACCTGGAGCCAGTCAAGTCCTCTCAGGCCAGCCTACTGCACAGAGTTGTGAAGATAAAATGTGTAGGAGGAAAACTACGTATCTTGAGTTCCTTGGAGGAATGATGATGTGATTCAAATGTAAGTAAATAAATAAATGTTTTAACTGTTGTGGGTCTCACCCAGTGCACACCCAATGTACACTGGATATCAAATTTTGTAAAACAGGAACATATAAACAGGAACATCAAACCATTAGTCAATCTAGCATCTCCTGGTAGACTTGGGATTATCCCCTTTCTAATCCCTGGAAAACCACTGCCAATCCATGCTAACAATTCTAATCTAGACTAGTCAGTGGTACCTGACTCAGCGTAAGGCAGCTTTCTGTGCTCCTAGTAGCTGAGGCCAACGTGTACCTATATTGAGGTTCAGAATAGGGGAAACCATCACCCCCTTTGTTGTTTCTTGACTGAACATACAGTATGCTCATCTGGCAAAGCAAGTGATCTAGACTAAAGGAGCTACTGCCTTAGGTGACAATGCTCCTTAATCTCTTTAAGGGAGAAAATATGCCTTGGACTCTAGTGCCTTCGAGACTAGCCTATCCATGAACATAGGAAGTGGCCACATGCTGAATCAGATCATTGATCACTGAGCCATTTCTACATTGTCTACACAGTGATTGGCAGTGGCTTTCCATGGGGTGATTTCAGCCCTACCTGGAGATGTCAGGAGCTGAAACTAGGATCTTTTGTATGCAAAGTAGATGCTCTGCTACCAAGTTAAGAACATTGCCAGAGATTCTCTTGACTCCTTCATTCACCAATGCCTATAATCTGTCAAGTACTTGCTAGCACATTTCACTTAAAATCTCTGCCCAGAGATGGTTTGCAAAGCCCATGCTAGTTTTACGCAGAGGATACCCACTGGAGACAATAGACATGGCTAACAAAGGTTCATTCATTTCATTGTGTCTATTCTAAGTAGAATGTAGTTAGATGCAACCCAAGGACACCTAATCTGGAAACAAGGTTATCCTCATACATTTTGAATATTCAAAGTTCAGACCTCCCACAAATACAATCAATAGAGCAGGTGGTATCTCCAGACTTACCCCAAATGCCAACTGGAAAAACTGCAGTAGTGAAGATCCGAAGTCTATGTCTGGATCCTTGGAGGGTGAAACCTTTTATACGGTCCCCTTGCCTTACTTCTGGAAACGAATTTCCCCTCTTGAGCAATATTGCCCTTCAAGCCATGAGCAAATCTTCGATGGATGGGCCCCACCCCTTGGAAAAGTGTCACCAGGAAATAATAGGATCATGTATGCAACACAGCAGGCGCCGGATCACGTTCCAAGGGGTGATTCTGTGCCGTGTAACTTAATTAATTGCCTTTCTCGGTAACCTGCAGATCAACAAACATTGGGCAACTTTTGGGATAAATAAATACAATGCCTGGCAGGAGAAACCTATCACAGGACGTCTTCCTGGATTATTTGAAGACAGATCATGGGGAAGATAACAGTCACTGATAAAGAAAGGCAATATCCGGTAGGACAATCACTTTGGGTGATGTTTTACTGTATGTTTAGAAGACACATCATGGAGATGATTGTTTCTTTCAATGTTTCCACACACTTTATGCCTTAGAACTATGTCTGATTAATGCAGTTTGCTAAAACAGCTAGTAAACCCACAGCCCTAAGTCTAGGGTGCACCTGCAACCTGCTACAGACCCTCCAAGTGTCCCTATTTTCCAGGGGCATTCCTGGATTTCCAGAAGCCATTCCAGTTTCTGATTTGAATGTCCTGCTTTTCCTTGTGACGTCCCTATTTTCATTGGAGAAATGTTGGAGGATATGCTACTAGAGTCCATGATGGTGCAGGAGCCCCTCAATTCCCAGAATAGGGACACATCTGACACCAAAGAACACTAACACTTACAGGAGAGTTCAGTTGCTGTGAGAATACAGCAGTGCATTCTGGGTGTAAGAGTCAACGAAGGGTTTTTAGCCATTGTTTTTATTTCTGCTTCATTGCGCATATATCAAAATGTGTATTTCAGCTTTTTGTTTCTGAAGCGAGACCCCACTAGCTTATTTCCTTGGCCTCCTCACACCTCCCCTTTTTATAAGCTAATGAGTTCAAAGTTACAAAAAACGGATTTGTTTTTTAATTCTTTTTTTAGCTATTTGTCTTTTGTCTTTTGTATTTTTATTCATCTTTATTCATTTTTTTTCCTTTTCATGTATTTCTCTATGTTCTTTTTTTTTATCCTTTTCTAATTATATGACCTTTTTTCATTTTGTAAACTTATGTTTTTGTGAAACTTCAATAAATATTTTTTAAAAAAAAATGAAAAAAAAATGAAGCGAGACCCCACAATGCCTTTGGAATGATGGGTAGGTGGGGTTGGTGAGCAGCACAAATGCAGGGAGTGGAGGCACTAGTACATTTAAAGCACTATGATGCCGTTGCTTCCCTCAAAGTATCTTGGGAGATGTAGTTTCTTAAGGGAGCTGAGACCCCGATTCCTCCTAAACAGCAACAATTTTCAGAGTAGTTGAACAATCAATCCCTCTTCCCAGGGAAACCAAGGAACTGTAACACTGGAAGGGGAAGAGGGTAGCCTTCTGTAACTCTCATCACTTTGAATGGACCACAGTGCCTATCTCTGTGGACACACAGAGTGTTGTCCTCGTGCAGTTAATGGCTCCTTGCCAGGAGTTCCTGGGTGTTCTGTCCACGTTGCAAGGTGGGCTGTCCTCCCCTTCTACACCAGGATCAAGACTCATCCTTCCTGGCAACAGCACAGCGATCAGGGTGTGTGGGGACAGGCTATCAATCACTCAAGAGCTCTCTGACTCTCCCATTCATGCCTCTCCACCCCCCAACCTCAGATCAGACGCAGCAACCCACTGAATTTAAGCATATTAATCAGCGGAGGAAAAGAAACTAGCCAGGATTCCCTCAGTCGGTGGTGGTGGTGGCGGGGGGAGAGTTTCAACTTTTAAAGAAGAAGAAGAAGAAGAAGAAGAAGACGAAGAAGAAGAAGAAGAAGAAGAAGAAGAAGGAGTCTCAAAGCAGCTAACATTCTCCTTTCCCTTCCTCTCCCCCACAACAAACACTCTGTGAGGTGACTGAGGCTGAGAGACTTCAGAGAAGTGTGACTGGCCCAAGGTCACCCAGCAGCTGCATGTGGAGGAGCGGGGAAGAGAACCCGGTTCCCCAGATTACGAGTCCACCACTCTTAACCATAATGGTTTAAGTGCATGGTGCGCCATTGGCCAGATCCTTATTAATTGATTAATTAATTTCATAATCTTTATACAACACTTGATGGTAAAAAACAAACAAGGCATTTTACGGAAAAGATAAAGTGATAAAATCATCAATACCCCCCCAAAATAATAATAATAATAATAATAATAATAATAATAATAATAATAATAATTTAAGACTGTCAAAAAGTGAAAATAACATTAGTCTAAAACAAGCATCCATAGGAGAACAATGGTCAGAGAGAGTGTGCTTAGCTGAACTGAAAGCAGATTGGAAGCTGGAGGCACAGAGACATGCTTGATCCAAAGCTACAACTACAGTGGCACCTCAGGTTAAGTACTTAATTCATTCTGGAGGTCCGTTCTTAACCTGAAACTGTTCTTAACCTGAAGCACCACTTTAGCTAATGGGGCCTCCCGCTGATGCCACATGATTTCTGTTCTCATCCATAAGCAAAGTTCTTAACCCGAGGTACTATTTCTGGGTTAGCGGAGTCTGTAACCTGAAGCATCTTTAACCTGAAGCGTATGTAACCCGAGGTACCACTGTAATGTGAAGCAAGCTTTTGTGGGGTGTTAATGTTGTGAGCCCCTCCATCCTATGCTCCAGTTATGAACATGTGTAAACACCCCAGTCGCCACTGAATTTCATTCCAAGGAAACGGAACCTAGCTAAGCAGCTAGAACTATGGGATTCTCTCACCACTTGCAGATTGGGATGCTTTTTGACACTGCATATCAAGTGAGAATGGCCATAGTCAAGAAGTGTTTCTTCAGCATATGATGAAAACTATACAATGAAGATGGAAGTGAGAGCTGGACCATAAAGAAGGCTGATCGCCGAAGAATTGATGCTTTTGAATTATGGTGCTGGAGGAGACTCTTGAGAGTCCCATGGACTGCAAGAAGATCAGACGTATCCATTCTTAAGGAAATCAGCCGAGTGCTCACTGGAAGGACAGATCCTGAAGCTGAGGCTCCAATACTTTGGCCACCTCATGAGAAGAGAAGACTCCCTGGAAAAGACCCTGATGTTGGGAAAGATGGAGGGCACCAGGAGAAGGGGACGACAGAGGATGAGATGGCTGGATGGTGTTTTTGAAGCTACCAGCATGAGTTTGATCAAACTGCGGGAGGCAGTGGAGGACAGAAGTGCCTGGTGTGCTCTGGTCCATGGGGTCACGAAGATTCGGACACGACTAAACGACTAAACAACAACAACATACAATGAAGGCACCAGGGGCACCTCTGTGGGAAAGGAATTCCACAACTTAAAGGCTGCCACAGAGAATGCCCTTCCCTGGGTCACACATCCCCAACTTCTGAGGGTGGTAGAGCTACCACAACAGGCCCTCCTCTGCTGATCTGAACACCTGAGACTGTTTCTATGGAAGGGGGTGGTCTTTCTGGGGCCTAAGTCATTTGTGGCTTTAAACAAGAATGTGAGCTGTTTGAGTTGGACCTGGAAACAAGCTGGAAGCCAATGCAGCTGCTGGTCCTAAAACTACAAAAAGAACACAGCCCCATTAAGATCTCCTGAAATGTCTTCTTGCTGGTGTTTATGTGGTAAATGCAGTGGAATTCTAAGAATGCAGTGGAATTCCTTTTGCATTACCAGAAGCTTCTTCACTGGGGATCATCTCACAGAGAACCTGAATCCCAACTGAGGGCATTCACAGTGTGATACGCTTGTGGGTTAATTTTGCCCTGGGAAAACGCCTTGCATTCAATGCCAGTTCACAAGTCAGTGCATGAACTGTGTGCGAGTAGTTTGCATGGGGAAAGTAATGAAGGAAAATAGGAAACTGCCTTCTACCTAGTTTCCGCCTCACAGAGGTACAATTCCGGGGACCCTTAACAAACTACAGTCTCCATTCTTCTTTAGGGAAAGTCACGTACTTGAAAGAAACTATACTATACAGATACAATACTATACAGATACTATATCTCCCCACACTCAGACCAGTTGATCCATCTAGTTCAGGACTGTACAGACTGACCGGCAGCCCTTACCCAGGATTTCAGACAGAAATTTATAGAGACCTGGAGATTCCTTTTTTAAATAATAATAATAATAATAATAATAATAATAATAATAATAATACATTATTAGTTTTTACACATATTTTCCAGCAAAACATCCTTTTAAACATCATTTTGAATTTTTTGGCTATCACAGCCTAAGACTTCCTTCAGCCTCGACTGATGGTTTTCTAAAGTCTTTCTAATTACGCATTTTGTTACTATAATTATTGCTACAAACTCCAATTTCCAATACATCTATTCTTAATTCTTTTCACTATAATTTATAAATTACTGAGACCTGGAGATTCTAGGGCAGGAAATCATCTAAAACATGCAGAGCATCTGTAAACATCTAAACATCTGAAACAACAACCACCTTCTTTTAAACACTGCTTCAGTCATGTTTAATCAAGCCATTGTGAAGCCATCTCTTTATCGCTGATCCTCATCTCCTCCATCCTGCAATAGGTGGACAATGAAGTTCATTAGCACTGGAATCCACATACACACACAGCAGCAGCAGCCCCATGCAATCTCTAACGATAAAATCATATTTCCTGCCAATGCAAATTCTGTTTTGTTTTGTTTATGTCTCCCCAAATCCCTTGCAGCAGCAAGGAGGATATTGGAATACAATGAAGAGAATCATCATTCATTCCCTTCACAGGTATAACAGGAAATACAGGTAGAGGGATGACATCATCCTTACGAGATATTATTGGATGAGGAGACCTCAGTTAATTTTCACGCAGAGAAAATGTTGAGGTACTGGAGATGCTGGGTTTAACCCAACATCCTATGCGCGGGTGGCGCTGGGACGCGGGTGGCGCTGTGGGTTAAACCACTGAGCCTAGGACTTGCCGATCAGAAGGTCGGCGGTTCGAATCCCCGCGACGGGGTGAGCTTCCATTGCTCGGTCCCTGCTCCTGCCAACCTAGCAGTTTGAAAGCACGTCAAAATGCAAGTAGATAAATACGTACCACTCCAGCAGGAAGGTAAACGTCGTTTCCATGTGCTGCTCTGGTTCGCCAGAAGCGGCTTAGTCATGCTGGCCACATGACCTAGAAGCTGTACACTGGCTCCCTCGGCCAATAAAGCGAGATGAGCACTGCAACCCCAGAGTCGGCCACTACTGGACCTAATGGTCAGGGGTCCCTTTACCTTTACCTATGCCCTTTTAAAACGTGTCTTTTTTGGGGGGGTATTGGGTTGCTTTTATTTCTATTATGTATTTTGCAGTTTTATATCTTGATTTTATTCTGTGAACCGCGCTGAGACCCCCCGAGTGTAGGGCGGTATATAAATTCAACAAATAAACAAAATAACCACAAGTGTAAAAAGGAAACCAGTGTGTCCAGATAGCACAAATGAAATGTAAGTACTGTATATAATAGAACTGCAGCAAGCAGTTATTATTTCACACATTGCTTTACAAGGCAACAGTATTTCATTGCCAGTCAGTGAAGATGATTTTTGTCTGAGGAAGAAGATGTGCAATAAGATTTTCTTTCTTTCTTTTTGGTTAAAAGCAGCTAAGAAGTTGTCTTGCCAAAGGCATGGTGGCTCTTTTAAAATGCGTTTCAGAAGCAATACAAAATAGTGAAAATGGGTGAGAAAATTAATGATTTTATTCTAAAACAGCAAGCAATGCATTGAATTGAACTGAATTGAATTTATTACTGTCCCAGACTAAACACATTTTACTTTGCTGCCTGTTTTGTGATTTTAAATTCCCCCTGAGTTTCTCTCACCAAAGAGTACATGCCCCAAACCTAGGGTTTGCCATATATTGAAGTGCAAAAAAGAGGATGCTATAACAGCCATTCAAAGCAAATAAATGCAATTTGTCTCAAATTTTACACCTGAGAAAGAGGAAGCATCCTCAAAAAAAGAGGATGCATGTCAACCCTACACCTGACATCCTGGGAATTCTCCTTTTTTATATATTTTTGCACCTGGGAAAACCCTTTAAGCCACAAATGCACAAATAAAATGAAATGTTGAGGTAATGGAGATGCCGGATTTAAGCACAAATGTAAAAAGGGACACTAGTGTGCCCAGAAAACACATTAGGGTAGGGTTGCCATATGTCTGGGTTCCCCCGGACATTAGTGAGATTTCAGTGGTGGAAGTGATGTCCGGGTGGAATTTCCCAAAAGCAGCAGTTCATCCTGGATTTTTGGCAACATAACCAAAAAATTGAGGGTGTTGTGAATTTGGGGATCTTCTTTAAAAGCTCGACAATTTTGCTGTTTTTCTAAAGAAAAAAGAAATGCTAAACAACTTTGGCATTTTTATATATAAAAAAAGGTCTACAATTTGTCTCTGGATTTTCATACCCTCCAACATTTCTCTGGTGAAAATAGAGGCGTGCCATTCCATAATGCTAACTTTGCTATTTATACCCCATACATCTTACTGGGTTGCCCCAGCCACTCTGGGGGGCAGCTTTCAACATATATAAGAACATAAGAAAACATTGTTGTTGTTGTTGTTAAAAAATCCAGGATTGCCTTCAGATAGCTCAGGGGATAATAACTCCATGCCCTCCAACATTTCGCCAATGAAAATAGGGATATCCTAAGGAAAAGTGGATATTCCAGGATCAAATCAGAAACTGGGATGGCTTCTCTAAATCAGGGATGTCGCTGGAAAATAGGGACACTTGGAGGGTGACACCATGTAAAACTGTAGCAAAAAGTTAATATTTTACGCATTACATACTAAAGGGAGTAAAAGGCCAGAGTATTTCTGTGCCATTGAGAAAAGATGGTTTTTGTCTGAGGAAGATGTGTATCAATATTTTTCTTTCTTTTAGCCAATCACAGCTAAGAAGCCAATATTGTCCTTTCACCCACTAAACACATTGTTTAAAGTCCTTATGGACTGGAAACCTTACTTTCTCTTTAAAACAAAAAAAAAAGTTCAAGGTTCTCAATAGGCCAGCTCGTTAAACCACAAATATACAAAAGAAACAGTGCACGGTGTCTTATTTTTGCATATGATTTTAATTATTACTGTTGCCTAAACAGAGGCCAAAACAGAAAACAGTTAACTTTCCTCCCCAAATTATGTTTCTGGGTGGAGAAAAGACACTGGAATTTCAGTGCTAGACAGAGAAAATATTTGAAACAATTTTATGTAGAGAGGAAAGGCATTCAATAAGCTATCCCCCATCCTTCATCCACTTCTTTTAGCCAACGATGACTCAGAACAGAAGATGGTGACCCTTCAGCCAACAAACGCATCTTCCTCAGGCGTTTCATATTCTCTACTTCTGCTGCTGCGGCCACTGGGGGGTTTGCTTCGTCTGCTGCTGGCAAGGGGGTGGGATGACCACAGGAGGGATGCATGGAGGTGGGACGACCACGGGAGGTTGTTTGGGGCACTGAGCTGGGATGACCACGGGAGGAATGCAAGGAGCTGGGATGACCACAGGAGGTTGTTGTTGGCAACCTCTGTCCTCATGGCAGGAACTTCCACCCCTGTGGCAGGAGTCCTGTGGTTTGTTGTGGCAGGAGTCCTGTGGTTTGTTGTGGCATCCTCTATCGTTGCGGGAGCACATCTTGATATCAATCAAATCTGGAGTCCTGTGGGAAATGAAGAGACAACCTTTCAGAGAAGGTCCAGCAGAAGCATACCTTTCTTAGTCTTCCACTCAAAGCAGCTCACAATATAGTAGCCTTCCCTTCCTGTAGGAGGCATCTATAATGTTCTGTCTGTGTTAGAAAATGAAATCCATTCCTAAATGGAGCCGGTGTGGTATAGTGGTTAGAGTGTTGGACTAGGACCTGGGAGACTCAGATTTGAATCCCCGCTCATCTATGGAGTCCACTGAGTGACCTCCGGCTAGTCCCACACTCTCAGCCTACAGAGTGGTTGTGAAGATAAGACAGGGAGCAGAAATATGTACACCACCTTGAGCTCCTTGGAGGAAAAGTGGTGGAATACCAATGCTAAGTAAAGAAATCAACATTTTAAATGTTGTGGGACTCACCCAACATACCCCAGGTTTCTAACATTCTACTCATCCTGCAAAGCAAGTAATCCGGACTAAAGAAACTCCTGTCTTAGTTGACAATATCCCTAATATCTTTAAGGAAGAACATATGCCTTGAACCCTAGTTCTTTCAGGGCTAGTTTCAGACAGGAGGCCATTTCATCTGTACCTTGAGTTGCTGGGAATTTACCTTGAGCTGCTCAAATTGTTTAATTCAGTTTTTGAATCATTGGCTCTGTTTTCAATTGGATTGTAATTTGGTATTGTGACAATGCAGCTTTTATTGGATTTGTATTAAAATTAATAAAATTATTATTAAAAAAAGAGATGCTGGGAGTGGAGTGTGGGACCTTCTGCAGGCAAAATAGATGTTCTACCACCGAGCTGTGACTCTTCATTTGTCCAAGTGTGTGCCACTCAAACTGTTGGCTAGATGCATTCTCTTTGTGATAACTCAGCTCTAACTTAGTCAAAGATTCTTTTGATTACTTAGTTCACCAACGCCTACAGTTGGTTGGTTTTCAAAAAATTGTACCCAATGCCAATCCTTCTCAGTGTAGAGCCAGTGAAGTAAGTAGACATGGCTAACAAAGGTTCATTCATTTCATTGTGTCTATTCTAAGTCGAATGCATGTAGATGCAACCCAAAGAAACATAATCTGGAAACTAGGTTATCCCCATGCATCTTAAATAATCAAAGTTCAAACCTCCCACAAATACAATCAATAGAGCAGGTGGTATCTCCAGACTTACCCCAAATGCCAACTGGAAAAGCTGCAGTAGCGAAGATCAGAAGTGTATGTCTGGATCCTTGGAGGGTGAGACCTTTTATACGGTCCCCTTGTCTTACTTCTGGGAATGAAATTCCTCTCTTGAGCAAGTCTGAGCAATATCATCCTTCAAGCCATGAGCAACTCTTCGATGGATGGGCCCCACCCTTTGGAAAAGTGTCACCAGGAAATAATGGGATCACTTTTGTAATACTGCAGGTACCTGACCATGTTCTGGGGCTGATTCTGTGCTGTGTAACGTAATTAATTGCCTTTGTTGGAAACCTGCAGATCAACAAACATTGGGCAACTTTTGGGAGAAAGAAAGGCAGCGTCCAGTAGGACAACCCTTTTGAACAATGTCTTTCTGGATGCCTTTAAGACACATCATGGGGAAGGCGATTCCATCCAACGTTTCCACACACCTTCCATTTTAGAACTATGTGTGACTAAACCATTTGGCTACAACCCCTAGCAGGCCCACAGGCCTAAATCTAGAGTGTGGGTGCTAGAGTCTTTGATGGTCCAGGAAATTGTAAAACCATGGAATATGGACCCTCCTGCTGTCGGAATTAGGCAGCTGTGAAGGTACAGTAGTGCGGAGGGACTGTGTGTAAGAGTCAACAAAGGGATTTAACTTACCATTTTTATCTCTGCTTTATTGTTTATATCAGGGGTTGTCAACCTAGTCCCTACCACCCACTAGTGGGCATTTCAGGACTGTAGGTGGGCAGTAGGGGGTTCTACGGCACAAGCTGAATCCTCCTTCCACCAAGCACTGGGGGGCAGTAAGGAAATTTTACTATCAAGAAAGATGCATTAGTGGGCGGTAGGTATAAATAGGTGGACTACCGCTGGTGTATATGCTGAAATGGTGTATTTTAACTTACACAGTACGTTGTGTAGCAACACACTGTGAAGCCATTGGGATGATGGGCAGTTAAGAAATGTAATAAATAATTGAGAGTAATTAATGAGCAATATGAGCCGGGGGGGGGGGGCAGCTCCTTGTACATTTAGAGCAATATTTTGCCATTTTAAACAGCCATGGCTTTCCCCCAAAGAATTCTGGGAACTGTGGTTTGTTAAAGGTGCTAAGAGTTGTTAGGAGACTCCTATTCCCCTCACAGAGCTACTATTAACAGAGTGGTTTAACAATCAATCCCTCTTCTCAGGGAACCTGGACCTTTATACAGAAAGGCTCTCAGACTGGTAGGTCAGTGTGTCTGGCTATTAATAAGAAGGTTGGTGGTTCAAGTCCATCCAGGGATGGCTATGAGATTCCTGCGTTGTAGGGTGTTGGACTAGATGACCCCCAGGTCCATTCCAACTCTACAATTGTATGTTCAAGCACGAGTTCTTTAATTTACAGGGTTGCATCCCACTAAAGCTACATTCACATTTGCTAAGGATGTTGGGAATTGTAGCTCAGTGAGGGGGGAAATTCAGTTCCTATGATTCTTTGGGGGAAGACGTGCTTTAATAGGGTTGCCATTAACATGATTTAGCCCCCTCCCCCTTAAAAAAGGTCAACAATTTGTTTGTGTCCAGACTTTCACTTATTGAAATATGGCAACCCTAGCTTTAAACATATGTTGGATGAGCTTTCAATGTATTGTGATCATTCCTTTATTTCCCTACAATTGACTATGGAGGAAGAGAGAGAGAGGGAGGGAGAGAGAGAACAAGCTTTTGGCAGAAGTGGGTGACATTTGCAAATTCTACTTTGGGACTATTCTCCATTATTCTCCAAAAGATGTATTTTAGGAATCCAGTAAGAAGACCCTGAAAAAGATTGTTCTGTTGGACCACACCTTTCATTACCCCTCCCCAGATTGATCAATGTGTGTGATTATTGATACTGTACACAGGAATTCTAAGTGCAATTACATTATGCAGTGCAGAATCAGACCCTGATTTGTCATGAGTTGCATGCTGCATTGCAAAAGTAATCTCATTATGTTCCGGTGATACCTTTTCCCTAGGGTGGGGCCAATCCAGTAACACGTACAAATCATCACATGAAAGTCCAGCTTTGCTCACTCTTGCCCAAGAGAGGAATTTCATTTCCGGAAGGCAGGTGAGGGACCGTATAAAAAGTATCTCACCACAAGGATCCAGACAAGACTCCAGTGATCATATCATAAGGACTCCAGTTTACATTTTCAGTAAGTTTGGGGATTCTGCCTGTTCTGTGGATAGAATTGGAGGGCAGGGGTTGGAACTGATCTTCTGAAATTGATGCATGGGGTGATTTATGTCAAGGGAAGCCATCTTGGTGTCCCCCAGAGGACAATGGACAACAATTCCCATCATTCCTGTTCATTAGATGAGCCAGCTGGGACTGATGGGAGTTGTAGTCCAATGTTCCAGAAAGCATCACTTCGTCCATCCTTGGAGCTGTGAACGTTGTGAACCTAAGCCAAGGTTAGCCAAGGTGGTATCTTCTAGATGTTTCTGACTACAAATTCCACCAGCCCCAGATAGCATAGCCACTGGTCCAGGAAGATGAGAGTCTATAACAGCTAGAGGATATTTTTCAAACTGTGTTTTTGTTGAACCTTCTTGTGAGATATTTTTTTTCTAGTTCACTTGAACAATGTTCTTTTCCTCCCAAGGTCTCCATGCTATTTCTTGGAATTCTGTTGAGTATCATAAGGCCCTGGTTTTTGTTTCTTTAGCTTTACTTATTTTAACAATTTTTATGCTTCTTAATTACAATCATCTCCTTAGGTGATTATTGCCCAAAATGTCTAGAAGGTTTGAGAAGCCACCCTAAAATAGACATCTGCATTAGACCTTTTCTCCACAGGACTCCAGATCTGACCGATATCAAAATGTGCTCCATTTAGGAATGGATTTCATTTTGTAACACAGACAGAAGATGATAGGTGCCATATAAGTAAGGCTGCTATATAATACGCTGCTTAGAGTGAAGGAATAAGAAAGGTATGCTCCTGCTGGACCTTCTCTGAAAGGCTGTCTCTTCATTTCCCACAGGACTCCAGATTTGACCAATATCAAGATGTGCTCCCGCAACGATAGAGGATGCCACAACAAACCACAGGACTCCTGCCACAACAAACCACAGGACTCCTGCCACAGGGGTGGAAGTTCCTGCCATGAGGACAGAGGCTGCCAACAACAACCTCCTGTGGTCATCCCAGCTCCTTGCATTCCTCCCGTGGTCATCCCAGCTCAGTGCCCCAAACAACCTCCCGTGGTCGTCCCACCTCCATGCATCCCTTCTGTGGTCATCCCACCCCCTTGCCAGCAGCAGACGAAGCAAACCCCCCAGTGGCCGCAGCAGCAGAAGTAGAGAACGTGAGACTCCTGAGGAAGATGCGTTTGTTGGCTGAAGGGTCACCATCTTCTGTTCTGAGTCATCGTTGGCTAAAAGAAGTGGATGAAGGATGGGGGATAGCTTATTGAATGCCTGTCCTCTCTACATAAAATTGTTTCAAATATTTTCTCTGTCTAGCAATGAAATTCCAGTGTCTTTTCCCCACCCAGAAACATAATTTGGGGAGGAAAGTTAACTGTTTTCTGTTTTGGCCTCTGTTTGGGCAACAGTAATAATTAAAATCATATGCAAAAATAAGACACCGTGCACTGTTTCTTTTGTATATTTGTGGTTTAACGAGCTGGCCTATTGAGAACCTTGAACTTTTTTTTGTTTTAAAGAGAAAGTAATGTTTGCAGTCCATAAGGACTTTAAACAATGTGTTTAGTGGGTGAAAGGACAATATTGGCTTCTTAGCTGTGATTGGCTAAAAGAAAGAAAAATATTGATACACATGTTCCTCAGACAAAAACCATCTTTTCTCAATGGCACAGAAATACTCTGGCCTTTTACTCCCCTTAGTATGTAATGCGTAAAATATTAACTTTTTGCTACAGTTTTACATGGGGTCACCCTCCAAGTGATAATAACAGTAATAATTAAAATCATATATAAAAATAAGACATGGTGCACTGTTTTCTTTGTATATCTGTAGTCTAAAGGGCAGGCCTATTGAGAACCTTGAACTCTTATTTGTTTTGAAGAGAAAAACAGGTTTCCAATCCGTAAAGACATTAGGTGTTTGGTCATCAAAGGGCAAGATTGAAGGAGGAAGTAAAAGAAACCTTGATGAACGTCTTCTTCCTTAAACAAAAACAATGTTATTTGATTGGTATTGAGATACTGTTACCTTTTACTGACCTTGACATATCATGTATAAAATATTAACTGTTTGCTGCAGTTATCTTGCATACTTACATTTCACATGCATTTTCTGGGCACATTGGAGTTTCTTTTTACAACTGGGGTTGTGAGGGTTGAATTTGGGGTAATAGGAAAAAAATATGCCAAGGGGATTTAACTGGCTGCACCAGTCCTAACCAGCTGCTGCAGCTGTAGACACAGCTGTTGGTGGAAGGAATAAGGTGCTTCAGAATAACAAAGGCATCAAAATGTGAAAATAGGCTTCATCAAAATTCAGGCTCAGGAGTTGGAGGGGAGATGGTCTGGTTGTGTCACATGAGGTTCCAGGACTTGCAGAAGAGCATGTGTGTCACTTCATCACATGAGATTCCTGGCAGATGTGCCAAAGCCTGTATCAACGCAGGTTGGGTGTGGAGGTTGCCAGGCAGTCCTTTTTGGCACACCCGAAAGTGCGTGGGCCATGGAAAAAGCATGCCACTGTGCTGAGGCTTGGAGCCAGGGTGGGGTAGGAAGGGAAGCAAGAAGAAACTGCGAACCCCTCCCTCTCGCTCAATACTAGAAATCCAGGCGGCTGGGTGTCAGGAGATCCAGAGCAGACAAAATTATATATAGTTCTGATTCAAGGCCTTTGAGCAATGGTTGATGTCTCACCGATCATTCGATGTCTCATCTTAGCTATCAATACTATCAGTCGAGGTGTTTAGTTACAGCATTAGTTTTAATTTTTATGTTATGCAAAAACTAGTCATTAAGGCTACAGTCTTATGCCTACTTACTAAAGTCTTAGAGCAGTAGTTCTCAAAGTGGGTGGCACTGCTTTTTTTGGGGAGGCAGTGGGATTACACTAAGAGGCAAGGGGGAAGCAGAGGGGGAGGGAAACTGGAGGTTTTATTTATTTTCCATTCTTTATAATCACACTTCCATTCAGGGACGTCGAATAACTTACAGAAAAATCATTCAGTCGAAAATATAACAATAACATGCATCAAAATCATCCTCCTATTCGTTATGCGTAATAGTATACAGTGGTACCTTGGGTTACAGACGCTTCAGGTTACATACACTTCAGGTTACAGACTCCGCTAATCCAGAAATAGTACCTCGGGTTAAGAACTTTGCTTCAGGATGAGAACAGAAATCGTGCTCTGGTGGCGCGACAGCAGCAGGAGGCCCCATTAGCTAAAGTAGTGCTTCAGGTTAAGAACAGTTTCAGGTTAAGAACGGAACTCCGGAACGAATTAAGTTCTTAACCCGAGGTACCACTGTATATTTTTGTCCCTACTCATTTATCCTATTTTTCCCCCTCCCTCCCTCCCTTTTAACCCCCCGCCCAAAATGTCCTCTCTTCCAATCTTTAACCATGTGCACAGATTATTCATTCTAATTTGGATGCTTGCGTTGGTTTCCCTGCCGTGCTATCCAATTCCTATAACTTGTCCATTTATTCAAAATCTTTTGACATTTGTTTTCCCATGTATCTTCCATCATTATCTGTTCAAATATATCAGATTGCATATATTCAGAAAAACTGGAGGTGTTAATGACTGAAAGGCTGGCATCACTTTATCAAGTTAATCATTTTCTTCTGAATTAATTAAACTAAATAGTTTTCAATGTGCAATTAATTGCTACTGTTTTGAATTTTATTTTGTTTTTTCCTTCCTTCTGGTCACACAACCTGCTGTTTTGAATAATACTTTTCAGAGTAGGGTAAAGGGGCACGAGGGATTAGTTTGTGGAACCAAAGGGATGGTGGCTCTGAAACGTTTGGGAACCCCTGTCTCAGGGGAAAGGTGTATGATAGAGGAGAATGAAATTATGAGCTGTGTGGAGACAGTGAATAGGTTTCCCTCTCTTTCTCATAGTTCTGGAACTCAAGAACATCCAATGAGGCTGAATTTTGGTAGATTCGGGACAAACTGATGGTGTGGAGAACGTGGATCCACTTTCACAATCACAGAACCCATTGGGGCTATCCATCGAATCTGAACAACGAATCTGGAATATTCAGGACAGACAAAAAAGAAAGCTCTTCTGCATACAGAGTATAAGTAGTGACAGCCACCCACTTGGACAGCTTTCAAAGAGGATTCCAAAAATTCAGGGACTAAAAGGTATGACTGCATGACACGGGCCTTTAGGCAATGGTGTTGAGCAGATAATTTTCCTGCTACTGAATGTCAGGAAGCTGTCAGCAGCTCCCGGCCGGTTGCCCAGGAAACTATTAAGACAAGGAAAAGTTTCTTACTGCCCTTTTTTATTTCAGACTTTACAGAGAGAGGCTATATGATACGATAATCTTTATTGTCATTGTCCCGTACAGAACAACGAAATTGAAAAAAATCTACATCAGACATTCAAAAACCCACAAGCCTGCTATCCCAGGCTGCTTAGCCCCCTAAAACCTCTGATACCCCATAATTAAATACAATATACTCCCATAGAGACTACCCTTACACTGCGTTTAAAACCAAAATCGCATTTGGATAGAAACTGTTTCTCAGGCGGCTATTCCTAGTCTTTATAACCCTGTACCTCCTTCCAGAAGGCAGAAGCTGAAAGAGATCATTTCCAGGGTGCGCACTATCCTGCACTATCTCTGCAGCTTCCTTATGACACCTGGAAGCATAGATTTGTTCCAAGGTGGGAAGAGTGCACCCAATTATTCTCTCCGCAGTCTTTACAACCCTGGGCAGCATTGTTTTATCCCTTACCATGCAGCTCCCAAACCACACACAGACCATAAGTTAATACACTCTCAACAGTACAATGGTAAAACGCCATCAACAGGTCCTTTGAGAGAACCCAGCCTCTTGGATAATGGCTCTGTCCTGAGTGAATCTCCACCCCCCGTCTCTCCCACTTCCTTGTCACTTCTATGGGTGCCGCTAAGTGCCCTCTGTCTTTGAGCTGTTTGCTCTCCTACTTTTAAGGCTTGCCAGGTTCTAGGAGATGGAGGGTCTGGAACGCTTTCTAATGGCAATGTGTCAGCTGGGTGTTGTTCTGGCTGTCCCACAATTCCCCAGCTTCCCCCCTCATCTACCTCTGAGCTGTGACCTCCCTCAAACCGCTGTTGTAAAGCTATATTGTCTTCCTTTTACTCCTCCCTGGAAGAGTCCGGATGGGGAGGCAGTCTTCACCATTCCTCCTCTGTCCAGTCCCTGAGATTGAATGAGGTTGTTTCGACCTAGGGAACTGGGAGATCGGCCAAGTGTGGGCTAGTTTCACATGTCTCCCTTCAGAAGTCCATTCTGTTTCCTCATTCATTTGCATTTTTGTTAAAAAAAGAAGTAAATATTTGTTTTATTTTATTTCTTTGGGAATATATATGGCTCAGTCAAAGAGCTATCTCTTGAGCATCTCCAGGTCAGACTAGGTCTTCCTTATGAAATAAAAAAATTAAGGTCTTATATATATAATAAATGTTCATAAATGTACCAGTCTAGCACGTACATAGATATGGGGACCATATGTCTGGAGCAGCACAGGAAGACTGTCCTGAAATCATTTTGACTCCCAAACTGACCAAATGTTTGTTCTGCAAGGAGGGAGGGGGTGAGGGTACCTTCCCATTGTCTCGGGAATTAAGAAATCACCATCTCAAAGGAATAGCCAGACTACCAGGAAAGCCATTATCAGATAACCTGGCAGACAGAAAAAACAACAACATTCAAATTTCTGTTGTAGACACCTTTTCTGTGATGTATGTATGATGTATGGAGGGGTGGTCTCCAGGGCAGGGAATTTAAAATGTCTATATAAGGGCAGGCACACCTTGGTTCTGGGTCCTCCTCCTTTCCTGCATGTGAGGGGAGCACCTTGTTGCAACAGTTCAATAAAGATCAGGCGTTGCGAGTTGCTTTGCTTCTCAATATTCCCTGGTTGGCCTCTGTTATTTTCTCCGACCGATGGAGAACCTACAAAGGACTCTATAAGGGCTCTTGTGTTCCCCATAAGGGAATAAGGGCAGGTTTTTGTTTATTACACTTACATGCTTGTGCTTGGCTGAAGGAAAGGTAGAGAGGGGTTTGTGGGTGAAATGAGCCTATGGTGCAAAGATAACACAGGATAGGCAAATCAATACCATACATTAAAAGTACGTTCAATGTTCATTTAAAGCACCTGACTTCCCCTAAAGAATCATGGTGACTGTAGCTTGATTCTTTAGGCAAAGCCATGTGCTTTAAATAGGATGTTCCTTTTTTTCTTTTTCTTTTTTCTTTTTGGAACAGAGTCCATGTTGTGATGCAACAGGCGCCCTCTAGCGGTACTTTCCACATTGTTGTTTTGAGGAACATTTCCAGCTGCAGGAAAAGGTTTCTGAGGACTGGAATCGTGCTCTGTTTTCAGGAAACGAATTGTAGCTCAGTGATCGATCCAGTGCCAGATTTACATATAGACTAAACAAGCTATAGCTTAGGGCCCCACTTTCTTGGGGGGCCCCAAAAAATTTAAAGGGAAAAAAACCACAATGCACATTTCCAAAATATAAGATAAAAAACAAATAAAATATAACCTACATACACAACAGTGTTTTGTGTTGTGTAGGATCCTATGATGTAAGTCATGGGCCCCGCCTGCTAGCCTGCTCCCTAAAATATCACTGGTTTGCTATTTCATGTTATAGCAAGTTTCTAGAGACTAGATTATGAGTCTTTGTAAATTGTGTTTCTAAAGGAACTTTTGTTATTGCCAAATGTGCCAATGTGTTTGCATTGTTAAGTTTGTTATGAATAAAAACAATCATTTTAAGTTAGAGCTTAATAATTATTTCACTATTAATATACCTCTTCTTAATTGTATTTCAGTTCAACAATTACAAGGATAAAGTACATATTTTTTTATGTGCAAATGGCTTTAGATCCCTATTAGGTCCATAAAATACCATATGGCATATATGCAACACAAGAAACAGTGACAATTTGTTGTTGACAAAGGACAGCTGGACATATAAAGGGCCCCATTACCTCCAGTAGCTTAGAGCCTCATCAAACCTAAATCTGGTCCTGGGTAGAGCTCCTGATTTGCATGAAGATAGTCCCTACTTCCAACTGAAGCATCTCCAGGTGGGACTGGGAATTCCTTGTCTGAAACTCTGGAGAGGCATTGTAGGCAACACTGAGCTTGATGTTCTAGTGGTCTGACTCTGTATAAGGAAGATTCCGATGTTCCTAGAACTGTCAGAGTAAAGGATAGATAGGAAGATGGTACAGCCAGTCATAGAACTGTAGAGTTGAAAGGGACCCAGACAGATCTATCCTCATTACCAAGTAACAATTCTCTGTTTATGCTCATGAGGAGCTTTGCTGGATGTTGTGACTACTGATCTGGGGTCTCCTCTCCCCTGAGCATTTAGCATGTTCCTCCAAACACGGAAAGAAGAAGTTCCTCAGTCTTCTCCCAGCTGCTGGAATGTCATTGGCCAATTGCTTCTGGCTTCTGGGATGTTCCAACTTCAACATCAACAGGTGAGGTTCAACATGACCCACTTAAGCCTGTGGCTTCCTGGCACCTCACCGCAGAGTACCTGAGTGGAACATCCAAATCCAAGAACAGTTTGACCTAAAGCTGGATGAATCATTCATTCCAAACATGGCAAGTCCGCAGGAACATTCCATTCCTGATCCCAACATGCCTCCTGCTGCCAAATAATCTCTCTCTCTCTCTCTCTCTCTCTCTCTCACACACACACACACACACACACACACACACACACACACCTTGACTGGTGGAGGTTGTTCCTTCTTTTTGGCCACTAGAGGGAGAAGGAGACAATGAAACTTGGAGAACAGTTCCAGCATAAAAGAGTGGCACACCAAATTACTCTATGTCCCTTGGAAATAAATTGCTACATCGCAGTTAACATAATTTATTATTCATTTGTTTATTCATTCAGTCATTAAATTGGTATAACGCCTTTCATCTGAAGAACACAGGGCAGTTCCCAACATCTAATGGCCTAATGACACAAAAAGAACTTTGCTGGGTTAAGCCAAGGGTCCATCTAGTCCTGTATTCCATACCCTCCAACATTCCTCAGATGAAAAAGGGGCATTTCTCCCTCCCCCCTAATTGACTCTCCTCAACTCACCATTTTCTTCTGTGTGCCCCCCCCCCCAACAGAGCATTTCCTGTCAGAAGAAGTGCCGACACTGCTTCGCAAACAGGACATAGGACACATGCCCTCCACAATTCTGAGGAAAAACCCTAAATCCCAATTTTATTATATTTTATTCCAGGCATAGGCAAATTCCGGCCCTCCAGATGTTTTGGAACTATAATTCCCATCATCCCTAGCTAACAGGACCAGTTTGAAATCACGTAAAATGGTGAGCACCCTCTAAAAACCCTTTAAACACCCTCTCTGCAGCTCTCTCTTCAATCCACAACAAAAATATTGTATCCAAAAATATTCACAACCAGAATTGAAACTCTGGGGTTGGCAGGAGGCTGGAGAATGTGCAGGAAAGCAGCTGCTGCTGCACCACCCCACACATCAGCTGCTAGGCGGGGAGGCGAAGCAGCCTAAACAAAGCCCCGCTGCACCTCAGGTCTCTTTGGGGCTTCCTTTGCCCTCACTGACATACCCTTCGGGCTCTGCGGAAGGTCTCCTCATGAACCACAAGGACTCTCCAGTTCGCTTCCACAATTTCTGGGTTTGAATTCAATTATTTAGTTATTATTTTATTATTTCCCGGTGCCACATGAATACACTGAGCGATACACCAGACGTGCTGCCTTTTCCTTCCCCCTGTGCTGTCTCCTAAGTTGCTGGGATTTCCCATAGCCTAGCTCTTTGCTCTTTCCCTTTCCTTTTACCTCTCCTCTATCATGCATTCCTTCCTCTCTGATTGGAATGTGCCGGCTTTGATCTTCCAGCTGGTTCAGCATGTGTGGGTTTTTCCTTTGGACCCGCCCTGCCCAGACTCTTCTGGTCAACTCACCTCTAGAGCATGAGCATAAGAACAGAAGAACTTAAAGTAGTCCGCTGGATTAGGCCAATGACTCATCTAGTCCAGCATCCTGTTCTCACAGTTCCCCAGATCCCTCAAGAAGGAACCCTCAAGAAGGACTCCAGCACATCTGTGGTCCCTGAAGCTGAAGTATTACTGCTGGCTAAGTATTACTTGGCAAATGCAGAAATATTACTGGCTAAGCCAGGTGAGAGTGGCTATTGGTGCTCTAACCTTCTGTGAGTTAGGGACTTATCCTGCATGCAAAGACAGGCTCCAGCAGATGGACTGAAGGAGACCTATAGTGGGTCCAGTGGTCAAGAAGGCTGCTTCTGCATGTGCTGTAGAGGGAAGTGAGGGGGAGGTGGAACTGGTCAATGTGGCAAGGTAGCCCATCTAGGAGAAGGAAAACTCTCATCCTAAACCTCCACTGCCTTCTGGGATATCTTCGGGAGAAGAAAAGGCTAAGGAGTAAAACCTATACAAATCCAGATTGGAGTCCCTTAGATGATAGGATGGGGCCTAGTATGCCTCCTTCTAGCGGCCAAGCTGGTGCCAAACATAAGTCTCTGCTTTCCTTTGAACCACATCAGTGAGGCAGACAGGGGAGTCTTGTCATCTGGGCAGCCTGAGAGCACAATACGCACTGCCCAGGCTTGCACCCCAGGGAGGTCGCTTTGGTGCTGCTAACACAGCAGATTAACTTCACTCCGGAGGTGTACTCTCAAGAAACACAGATGCCAACTGCCGCTTAGTGTAGAGGTACAGCACAGTCATCATGGCTAGCAACTATTGGTAGCTTTCTCCTCCACAAATTTTTCCATGAGTTTTAAAGCCATCCAGGTTCTTGGCCATCTTTTCCTTCTGTTCCAGATTTTAACTATGCTGCCTTGAATCTTCCAACATTCATCTTTATTGAATGTCCATGAGTTCTAGTGCGGGGGGGGGGGGCTTTTTTCTAACTGCTGCACCAGCCAGCTGCTCCTGGCAGTGATTTTATTACTGCATTGTGGGAGGTTGTTTTTTTAAAAAAACTTTGGTTGGGATAATGTTTGGACTTCCTTAGCAGGAGGTGGTACACAAATTTAATGAAGCTGAACTTAAAAGAGGCATGTGCCAAACAGATTATGACAATGGAATTCAGGTGGCAGAAAAAGACATCATAGATGTGTTGATTTTGAGATAAGCTTTATTCTCTCCCATGCATTAAGGGAGATTGAAACAAGGAAATTGGCAGCAGTGGGTGGATGAGGAAACACCCATCCACCACAAACACACACACACACATTCATAAATTACATTGAAGAATGAGCCACACATTGAACATTAAATGCTATTGAAGAATGAAAGTGCAAAGCAACATGCAGAAGTGTCCTGGGTTTAACATGCCGTTGACAGGATGCTGATGCGAGGTAGCAAATTTAGCTTTTCTTGGGTTGCTTGGCAAATGCTGCATTTTACTTGATGCTTGGCAATGGGCAGACCTGCTTTGTTTGCCCAATGCATGGTGGGACAACAATGGGGCACTTGGTCTGTGAGGATCCACCACCAGATCCGCCGCTGCTGCAACAGACAGCTCCGCCACTGCCGCTGCTGCAGCAGACAGCTCCGCCACTGCCACCACCACTGCTTCCACCAGGTACAACAATGGTTTTCCCACTGCCGCCACATCCTCCACTGGATCCTCCTCCAATCACCTTAACCCCACCTGAGCTTCCACCACCGGATGAGCTACAACAAACGGCGCCACCGCTGCCACTGCTGCCGGACGAGCTGCAACATACTGCACCACCACTGCCGCCACTAGCTCCACAGCAAACCCCTCCAGATCCTCCACCAACAACTATGGGGATCTTTTGCTGGCCACCTCCATATCCACCTCCATATCCACCACCCATTCCACCTCCAACGCAACACCCAGAAGACTGGCCACTGCCGCCAGATGATCCACAGCACACTGCGCCACCGCTACTGGCTCCGCAGCAAACCCCTCCAGATCCTCCGCCAACAACCATTGGGATCTTTTGCTGGCCACCTCCATATCCACCTCCGCTTGGTATAATGATGACTCCGCCGGACTGTCCGCCATATCCTCCTCTGCCGCAGCCTCCGCCTCCGCCACCACCTCCAGAGCAGCAGCAGCAGCCGCCCCCTGAACCGCCGCAGCAGCAACAGCTGCCCCCGCTTTGTTTTTGCTGGCTCATCTTTTGGCTTTCGTGTGGTGCGTTAGACCTGGAAAGTGGACAAAGCATAGTTAATGCACACTGCTGGCTGCAATGCTCATTTCTCAAAGCGCCTCATTCTCATGGTGATCAACTTGTGCCCAGGATGCAGCACCAGAGAGTACAGGTGGCGATTGGCAGTGTGTTGGATCACATGGTTGAATGCATGCATGTATACATAAATACACACACAAACACACCACCTTACTCCATATTTTCATCTGAGGAATGCTGGAGGGTAGGCCATTTGGGTAATGGTCACAAAGAGGACGCAGGTTGAACAAGGAGCCTGACCCAAGTGAAAACAGGCGGGGGGGAGAAAGCCATAAGCTGAAACTCAACACGTGAAGAGACACTGCGCCCTACTGGGATTCAGCCAAGCAGCAGACCCCACCACCTGCACTCGCGCTGTGCCTCAGCTGCAGTTCTGCCGCTATCCCTCTTGTTCCCCAACTAACCATAAAAGGCTGTTTATTTCCTAGTGTGCCCTTCTTTCCCAGGGCCATTTTTCAAGCAGACCACTTCCCCTCCCTCATTCATGGATTCCATGCCTCGCCCCGGGACCCAAATTATTTCCCCCACGTCTTCTCAGGTTACTTGGCGGTTCCCCCTACATGAAAGTCACTGTTGGAACAAAGGATTCTTACCATGAAGGATTCTTCCATTAGGTGATCCTGGCCCTGTGCTTTGAATTGGTGCAACCCAGTGACCAATTGACCACCTCCGGAATCCCTAGTTTCAACTCTCTTGTTTTCTGTACTTTCTGTCTTGAATCTGTTTCCTCAGTACTACCTGGTTGGCTGCCAGCTAGCAAGCCAAACCATATATCTGGTGTAGATATGGAGGCCAGATAATGTGAACGACATGGCTCCCCTGCACCAGCTAAGCAGGTTGGGCCCTGCAAACTGGGCATGGATATATAAGGCTTCTTCTGGGAACAATTCCTCAGTGAACCTTTGTCTGACAGATTTATCCCTTGATAATCACAAGGGATTTAGGTGCCTCTTGGAACAGGTTTAGGTAAGGATGCAATCTCTGGCTTAGCTGCAGCTATCATTCAAGCACTGCTGTTCGGGAGGACACACCAATTCATTTGCTGCGACCTCAGCTGCTCAGGTGCCATCACCCACCCCCAAATACAATCTTCTGCATGTTTGTGGATATAGTAGCTACACTGCATGCCTGCATTTCACCTCCAAACCTTAGCAGCAAATACATATACAGTGGTACCTCGGGTGACAGATGCTTCAGGTTACAGACTCCGCAAACCCAGAAATATTACCTCGGGTTAAGAAATTTGCTTCAGGATGAGAACAGAAATCATGCTCCAGCGGCATGGCAGCACCATTAGCTAAAGTGGTGCTTCAGGTTAAGCACAGTTTCAGGTTAAGAACGGACCTCCGGAATGAATTAAGTTCTTAACCCGAGGTACCACTGTACCCAGAAACAAATCTGGGCTCCTTTGTGCCCTAGGTATGGAACTGTATTGGCGCCCTTATGAAAAGAAAAAACCATGTTGTCATCATAAATGACTCTCAAATGGGACATTTAACAGAACAAGCCTATAAATGACTACTCAAAGGCAAACCTCACAGAGTTCAATGGGGCTTACTGCCAGGAAACTGGGTACACAGGACTGCAGCCTAAATCTGGCAAGCCAGAGACAGAACATCTGGCCATATTTCAACTGCCTCTTTGTTACCTTTGACAAGATGCCAGCGGAAAGGCACTAAATTTGAGATTCCACACTTTTCTCAGAAGAACGTCCCACTTAAATCTACGGTCCCTTTCTCACTGGCAAACTTGCAACGGTGTGTGTGTACTGGAAATTGGCCAAAGCGGGAAAGTAACAAGGGAAAGCGACTCGGCTATGGTAAATTAAGAAGCTCTCCCGACATTTCTCAGCCAGCACATCAACTGAAAGGCTGCTCTCAAGGCAAGCAGGGAGAGTGGAGTGTGGGAAAAGCAGGCATTCTAGGATGTATGGCCCTGTAATGGAAACCCACACTGCACAAGCTAACCACCAGCTTTGCTAGCCAACTGGGGAAGGGACTCCACAAGCTTTCTGCAATGGCCCGTGCAAGCAGCCAGATTTGTCCGCCGAAGCGCCAACGGAGGCGAAATTTTGCGCACCCATAGTCTGGGCCCTGGGTGGGGGCAACGTAGCCAACCACTAGGTATTTCCCTGCCTGGTCTAGAGAACAAAAGAAGAACTCTCAACAGATTCTCCTGTTCCTCATTTAAATCTAGAAGGATGACCCTCTCCCTCTATTGATTTTAAGGAAATCTATAAAGTATCAAGAATCCAGATCAACCCTTTGCACCACGATCCTACAAAATGAATAGTATATTGGTTAAAGCTGCAGATGGTTCCGTGCATTAAAGAGAAGGAAGATTATCAAGGATCTAAGCCTTGAACTTACCTCGTTGGACAAATGTGGCAGAATGAAGGAAACGTCGCAATGGATTCGAATGATGAGCTTGCAGACCAGAGCTCCTCTTTATACCCATTTTCTGGCCGCTCCTATGGGAAGTGAGGCACCCCAGGAATGGTGAGTGACACAGCTAGAATCTCCCTTAACAACCGGCCTCATCAATCCCAAGATGTCAGACACGTCATAGGAGATCCATATCTCTCTTTTGTATCACTCGCTATTTTTATGGGACGTAAACAGCTTAATGAAGGTGCTACACCTAATGAGTAAGTTCCTGCTTTGTAGCGGTGCCTCACATATTTGTGGGGGCTCTTGATGGGTGACATATGCAAGGACTGGTTTTCTTTATGAGAGTTTCCGACAGGTTTAGGCAAATCAGGCAAATTAGGCAAATTACCAACGTGGTTTTTTCCCCTCATCGGAACTCAGTTCCGGCACCTCTCAGGTGGGTGCCAATGCTATTCTAAGAGAACGAGGGTGGTGTTCGTGGCAAGTTCCAGCCCCTCTTTTTTACAGAAAAAAAAGCACTGGTTATTACAGTGGTACCTTGGGTTACATACACTTCAGGTTACATACGCTTCAGGTTACAGACTCCGCTAACCCAGAAATAGTGCTTCAGGTTAAGAACTTTGCTTCAGGATGAGAACAGAAATTGGGCTCCGGCGGCACGGCGGCAGCAGGAGGCCCCATTAGCTAAAGTGGTGCTTCAGGTTAAGAACAGTTTCAGGTTAAGAACGGACCTCCGAAACGAATTAAGTACTTAACCTGAGGTACCACTGTACTGCACTTATTTTTCCATAAGTTAAGAGACAGCAGTAGTGTGATATTTAGAATGTCGGACTAGGACCTGGGAGACCACGGTTCATATCTTCGCCCAACTCTGAAGCTCAGTAAATGTGGCCTTGGGCCAGTCACCACCTCGCAGCCTAGGCTACCTCACAGGGCTATTGAGGGGATGGAATGAGGAGTGTGGGGACCTTGTAGGCCACCTTGAGTTCCTTAGAGAAAAAGGAGAGATATAGATGCAACCAACTAATCAATCAAATCTCTTCCCTGCCATTTCTACACTAATCTGCATTAAGAAAGAAAGAAGAGCAAGCAGATTTGCTGTTATACACGTTTGGTTGCACCCTATTAGATTCTGCTTAGATTAAACCTATTGAAAACAGAGGGCATAAATTTAGTCATTAATATTGGTTGGTATACTCTGAATATGACTAACATTGGATTCTCTGAAGCAAAGGATATGGTCACACATTTCACAGAGTGCAAGTCCCAGCTGTTTCTACACGCATACACCTGTTGTGTGAAAGAGTGTACACTTGTTAATTTGTATGGCTCAGCAACTGTGTACACAGATACATTGCTTGTGCACTAATTAAATGTTGCATATATGTGTGCAGACCAACTGTTTGTGTGCGTGGTTACACAGATTGTGCGGACAACCCTAATATCCTCAAAAAGACATAGCAGGTCAAGCTACTTCTAATATAGTATGAATCTGAAGTGAGATAATAATAAACGGACACGTACAATTTAACTGGGTTTTATTAGAACTGTGCCAGTCCCGGTTATGACGTGGAGCCTGCTTGAGCCTCCAGTAGCCCCAGTCTGAACCAGGATGATCTGGGGCTGACCAGATCCAGATCTCAAAGCTGAACCAAACTGGGGGGGGGGAGTCTTACATAGTTTTAATTAGGGTTTAACTCCCTAATTAAGCATGTGAGGGTGGTGACACAGCCTGTTTCTTAGTCTCTGACTCTCCTGCTGTTTAACAGTCCTAAATCACTCCAGCTGGACATGATCTGAACCAGGCTGATTTGTGGTTTCCTCAACCTTCTCTGGCTGAATCTCAAGTTGATCTAAACTGGTCCAATTCAGTTCGAGATCTGGGATCACAGCCACACATTAATGCTTTTGAATAACAGTTGCTCAAAATCACAGAGGGGAGAGTGTTGTTGCACTCATGTCAATCTTTCACAAAACAAAAAGGGAACATGGTAAGAGGACAGGACATTGAGTTTTTGCTTACATTATTCACATTGCTGTCAAAAATATATGTATTGTGCTCATTGCATGTCCCCCAAGCATATTTTCCAAAGATTAATGAGATATGTAGATCTGAGAGAACGCAGCTGCCAATAACAGAAGGAGGTTATTCCAGACATTGCTTTATATTTTATTAGTTTAGCCAGTGTGGTGTAGTGGTTAGAGTGTTGGAGTAGGACCTGGGAGACCAGGGTTCAAGTCCCCGCTCAGTCATCAAGCTCATCACTCGCAGGGTTGTTGTGATAATAAAATGGGGATGGGGAGAACTACATACAACCTATTGGGAGGAGAAGTAGGATGTAAAAGCTATACATAAATAAATGGAATAAAAAACAACAACAAAGCATATATCTCAGCACATAGAAGTGATTGGCAAATGCTTTCTTTTATGAATAGCCCAGATTGGGTAACTTTAGAGATGGCTTACTTAACCCTCCCTCTTTGGTCCCTTGTTCGTCCTTCACCACTTTTGATTTTAGCAACTAGAGAGATTTGGTGTATCTCAATAGCTATCATTTGAGCCACATGCTTACAATAAATTAACTTTATGGTGTAATCCATATTTGAAGAGAGAGGCAGCCTTTATGTGGAAGAAATGGGCTGAATATGAGATGCCTACATTAGAGCTTCTGTTTAGATGCATATATATATATATATATATAGAGAGAGAGAGAGAGAGAGAGAGAGAGAGAGTCATTTCCTGATTTACAGTATTGACTGGCAAGTGCAAAATAGAAATACAGTGGTACCTTGGTTTAAGAACTGCTTAGTTTATGAACAAGAACGCTGCAAACCCAGAAGTAGGTGTTTTGGTTTGTGAACTTTGCCTTAGAATAAGAACATGCTTCACTTCCTGTTGAGTGTGTTCCATTTGTAAATTGAGTCCCCCACTGCTATGGGAAAGCACACCTTGGTTGAAGAGCACTTTGGTTTAATACTTCCGGATGTATTAAATTCGTAAACCAAGGTACCACTGTATCTCCAATTACCGATGGGGTTTATTTATGGACCATCTGCTTTGAGCACTTCACCACTTCCTATATTATGGAGGGAATTATTGGATCCTTACAGAAAGCTAAATCTACAGTTTTAAATGCTTTATGAGTCTTTTAAAGGTTTGTGTTCAGGAAAGAAAGGTGTGGAATAGGGAATTATAATGTGTCACACAGCCTAAACAATGGAAAGTTGCATTGGAATCTAAAGAGTATGAAATATTTTGTAAGACTTGAGACGGAGTTTGATGCAGCAAAATTTAACATTATGAGCATATTAGACTCAAAAATGTTTGTATAGAAATTCACTGTCCAATACAGATAAATGTTGAAGGTATTGACTTGTTGAGGAATATAATGTGGGGCTTGTTCACTGATATATTCTTCTTTGTACTAATACTGTTGCCTAAATCAATTTTGTATTGGTGAAATCCATAGTGTTTGCAGGTGCTCATGTTCTTGTAAATGATATTCCTCTAGTAATGGCAGGACAACAAAAAGAAACAAAGAGATTTATACTTTGAGTATAAATTCCCTTCCCAGATCTACAATCCCAGAGTTTCCTGTGAAGAAAGAAGAATTGTGAAATCACTCTGGAATCTGTAGCTCTGGGAGGGGAATTGAGTCTCCTAACAATTCTTAGCACCATTAATAAACTACAGTTCCCAGAATGATTGGAGGGGAGAGCCATGACTGTCTAAAGTGATATCATGCTGCTTTAGACAAATGGTGTCAATGTGGTCTAAGTCTCAGAGGTGGTGGCTCTCAAATCTTTTGCAGATTTTGGGACGTGGGTGGCATTGTGGGTTAAACCACAGAGCCTAGGACTTGCCGATCAGAAGGTCGCGATTCAAATCTCTGTGACGGGGTGAGTTCCCGTTGCTCGGTCCCTGCTCCTGCCAACCTAGCAGTTCGAAAGCACATCAAAGTGCAAGTAGATAAATAGGTACCACTCCGGCGGGTAGGTAAACGGCGTTTCCATGTACTGCTCTGGTTCGCCAGAAGTGGCTTAGTCATGCTGGCCACATGACCTGGAAGCTGTATGCTTGCTCCCTCGGCCTGTAAAGCGAGATGAGCGCTGCAACCCCAGAGTTGGTCACGACTGGACCTAATGGTCATGGGTCCCTTTATGTTTTTAAGGCTGCTGATGCCCACCTCTTGTCTGTGGATAGTACCATTGCCACCATACCAAAGAAGACGAGAGACAAGACAAAGTCCCCACTCCTGAGCCAACTACCAGCTGTATTCTATGACCATGCAGTGAGGCTCAAGGAAAATCTCCCCCATCCCCGTGTGCTCCTTCAGTGCACAAACTTGACAGGTGCACCATGGCCCTGTTGGTCAACATTCATCCCAATGTGCCTGCCAGGATGCTTTTCAGCAGCTAAATAATGGCTTCCTCTTCCCTTGAAATGCCTTGGAAATTTATGTCTCAAAATGTTGCTTTTCCTGAATGTGCATATCAGTTCTCATCCCAGATCTCAGCTTGTCTCATTGCACAGTGAGTGCTTTCAATTACTTCTGTCCCTCAGTAATGCATCTAGTAAAAGCCACAAGTGGAGGACAACCCACAATGGAACTTGAATAATGACCTACATATGTGTCTTGCCCACATATAGGCACAGAGAACAAGGGCACAAAACAACAGTGCATGCATTGAAATATGGGCCACAAATTTATGAGCCTGATGTGCTGCATTCTTGACTAGTTCAAAGCAATATTTCTAAACTCAGGGCAGGTATGCTTACTGCCAGGGGGTAAGACAATCAAAAGAATCACAGGAATCGCTGGAATAATTTTCCTCCAAGGATCATAGAAAGCTGCTTTATAAAGTCGGGTCACTGGTCCATCTATCTGAGTATTGTTTCACAGATCAGCAGCATCTCCCTATGGTTTCAGGTGTGGGGCATTCCCATACCTAAAGCAGATATACCATAAAACAGTGGTGGCCAATGTTATGTCTGCCAGAAGTCCATGGACTGCACCTGCTACCATCTTGACTGATGACCATCCTGGCTGGGGGCTGATGAGATTTGTAGCTCCTGCCATACGGGGTTTGTTTGCGTAAGCTGTGCTTTTACACTCTAATGTACTCTGGCGTTAGCCATGGTCTTCCTGGGACTCTCCTTCAGTTGACACTAAACCTTCTTGAGCCAGCATGTTGGACTGCGAAGTGGGAGATCTGGGTTGTAATTTCCATTCAGTCATGAAGCTCACTGAGTGACCTTGAGCCAATCATCCTCTTTCATGGCTACTAGCAATGATGGCCAAGGTCCTCTTCCATGGTTGGAGGCAGTAATGCTTCTGAACACCAGCTGCTAGAAACTTCAGGAGGGCAGTGTGTTCGTTTATTCAGATCCTGATTGCCAGTTCCTGATGGGGCATCTGGTTGGCCACTATGAGAAGATGTTGGACTTGATGGGCCGTTTGCGCGGCTGTTGTTGTTACAATTCATACTTGACTTTCATGTCACAAGGCAGGTTACAACAATTTAAAGACAACATTAATATTAAAACATAATATTACATATTTTTTTAAAAAAAATCTCAGTTCAAAACAATTTAAAATTGAAAAAAATAAGGTGAGTCTTGAAAATATACAGATGTTCAGCCTACAACATAATATTATTGAATGAAGACAGCAAAAGGGTGGGGAGATCTGACTTGGCAAACAAGTGGGATAATAATAGTGAACTCCCTTTTTAGTATGTATGTGTGTGTTAATGACTTTCCTTTCCATCTTATCAACACAGATCAAAGTAGCAGATAGACTGGAAGCAACATATCTCCTCAAGATTCTTGGAATTGCCTCAGGAATGGCAGTAAGGAGAGGCAATTGAAGTTGAACACACTTAACTTTCTGATGGAGGTTGTGGGATACAAACAGGAGCAAAAGATCTCACAAACACCTGATGCATAACCACAGAGGAGAGCACTAAAGCACACCAAGCAGATTCGTACATCCTACACCTACTAGATATTACTGAAACGCTTCACTTGTGACTTTTACCAACCTCAAGGAGAACAGTACTCTGGTTACAGCTTAGCTTTTAACGCAACGCTCAGGGGACTCAGCTAGATTGGTAAATAAAAGGTGTTTTATATGCATTGTGTATGCAATATAACACTGTGACACCAGATGGTGCTGTGGAGTCCCATCTTTCCCTACTGGATTTCCCTGTATGAGTTTACAATGTGTTTCACTGAATCACTTCTTTGACGTGTCTAGATCCAGTCCGTTCTCTACCCCTCCCATTTCCTTGACTCCCTTTCACCCAGCCCTCTCCTCCCAAGTCCCCTTCGCAAACATCCCAGCCCTTATCTCCCACTTCTGCATTCCTTTAAGCCCTCCCCTCCTTCCCTCCCCTCCCCCCACCCCTCTTGCAAAAGAAAGAGTTGTTTTTCTATCCTTCAAGCCATACTCTGCTATGCTGTACTGTAGTGCACTATATTAAATCACACCAGTTGCTTAGTTCTGAAAAACCTCTCCCCCTAAAAGAGCGGAGGGGTTGTGAGCGGGAGCCGGTTCCTGCGTCTGTGCGTGGGGGGGGGGGGCATCTTCAGCCCCTGTGTCAGCTTACCTTGCTGCTGCGCCATGCCCATAGGCCAGCCAATAGGGCTGGCTTGGGGGGTGGGGTTTAGCTGCATTCAAGCAGACGTGGCAGCCCCATGTGCCCAGAAGTCGACAGATCACCCGCTCTCCCTCCCTTAGGTAATATCTATGCTTCTGACCTTGCTATGGACTTTGGTTGGTTGCCCTGGTTGCCCAGGGGGCCTGGTAGGAATTTGTACCCATTTCGCGAATTGGCACCAGCCTCTTGGTTTTCCGCCTACCTCATAGCAATTCGTCACAACTTTTGAGTATTGGCGATTAGGCATTGGAATATGTTTCATGTGTTGGAGGGCAAGTTGTGGCAATCACCTACTCCTCCCCTTTTTGGTATTCCATTAAAGGAATCTGGTGGTCGTGGATCCTGTCCGATGCCCTGCTGGTGGCTAGGGCCATGGCACGACCCTCGGTGACATCAGGGGAAGCTTCCAGTTGTATTTGCACCAACAACCTCCTCCCACTGGCTGTTAACCTTCAAATGACTCCCTGCCGAGTGGGGTGAAGTCACGTATAGATTGTTTGATCCAGTGCCTAAGCCAATACTGCTCACGTGCTGTAACCAATAAAGTTGTGGCCTTCTTTAGCCCTTTAACCTAAAATATATGTGTCCCTGTGTCTTATTTATCCCTGGCGGGTGGCGGGTCCTCAACTCACAATAAGGGCACCTCCCACAGGGGGAATGTGCTATCTCCAGTCAAAACCAAACGAAGTGTAAAGTGAAGTGGGCAACAGCTGAGCCCATGGCGAAAACCAACATCCTGGGTCAGGACGTTGCCAGCACTCCACACATCACTGCCGGAGACCACACACTTGTGGTGGTAGATAATTTTGTCTGGTTGATCTACATTTAAATTTAAACATAAATAATTCTCTTTGAGCCCGGCTTCCACATTCCTCATATTATCAACACTTTATATTGTTTCCATTTTATATTTCATCATTACAATGCTTTATTGGTAACGTAAGAGGGAAAATGACTATTACTCATACTTAATCGAAGCACAAGGGATTCTAATTAGGCATTTCAGCTATGCAATGTTGAATGCTTTCTGTTAGCCCTGTCCTATCCTGTTTCTGCCCTGCTTTCCTTTTAAAAAAATTCAAGCAACTCCATGAATGAAGAACTTGTACATTGACCACTAATAAGGATCAATATGTTGCAGATATCACTGCGAATTTATTGTGCTATTTTTGTGATGTACAAATGACGTAGAAGACTATTTATCATTTCTTATTCCTATGATCCCTGTTTATAAATGGTCCTTGTTTAAAAGGTTTATATACATTCAGGCTATATTTCAACATAATATTCTTGAATGAGGACAGTGAAAGGGTGGAGAGATCTGACTTGAAGGACAAGTGGGATAATAGCAGTGAACTCCCTCTTCCTACTGATATTACGCTCACCTGGTGCTGATATTTCAATTGGACCATTAGTAGATGTCATGTACACTCAGGCATTCCACACATGTTTTTTTGGTTCCTCCATCAAAAAATGTGTTTGTCGTGACACTGCTGCTATGTTTGAATGGCATTCATATATTGCAGTGATATTTCCATGTCAAAAATGCACACATGCCTTCACACCCTTGACTTATTGGCCTCCCCAAAAATGGTATTGATGTTTATTAGAATATTAAACCTTCCAAGTTGCTGATTATCACTTTCCTCAGCCTGAAAGTTGGTGTTTATACTACATTTTTAAAGATTTGCCTTGAGAGAGTCTTTAAACCTCTTTTGTTGACCACCAACATTCCGCTTTCCATTTTTAAGTTGCTTTGGAAGATGATAATCAGGCATTCACACAACATGACCAGTCCAGCGAAGTTGATATTTACGAATGGTGATCTTTGCTTCTTTGAGTACACTGGCATTAGTTCGCCTGTCTTCCCAAGTGATGTGTCAATTTTTTTGGAGACACTGTTGATGGAATCTTTCGAGGAGTTGGAGATGGGGTTTATAAGTGGTCTTGGAAATATAGCTAGCCATAAGCTAAATTGGTCAATTGTTTGAAAGACTGCTGTCCTCAGGTAAACCAACACACTTGGGCAAGGAAGCCAACAGAATGTTTTTCTTTAAGATTCACTTAATTGGTGTGTTTCCCTGGTTCACAACAAGCCAGAAGGCAAAATGCCTTTCAATACATTTCAGTGTTGTTCCTTCCAGTCTTACTGTTGAGATAAACTTAAGTGGATGCTTGAGATTCTTCATGGCTTCTGATCTGTACCAACTTGATCTGCACCTCCCAGACTAAGGGGTGAATCCAAATTTAACTCCCCACTTTCTGAAATTTTGAAAATTGCAAGTATTTCTTGTTTTGAGAGAAGATGGCATTTAAAATATCTGTTTAAATGCATTGTGTGTGCTTGAGTGGTGTGGAATCTGGAGTTGGAGCAGTCAGCAATCATTTAGCAAAAGCAAAAATCAATGCTCCTGGTATTTTATATCAGACCTGTTCATTCCAAACATACTGTTCTGTCTCCCAGACACAAGGTGGTAACTGTGATGTTGAATATACCCCTGGGAAAGAGTGTTAGGGAATCCTGGGCCTCTCACTCCACTGGATCTCAGCCTAAGAACCTGATGCCTAGCCTTGACCTGGTAATGGACACAGAATTCTCAGAGGATGAACCAGACACCTCACATTGACAAAGATCGATGACTTTGAGTAGCATTCAGGATCCCATAAAACCAGTATCCAGGGCCTTCTTGGGAAAGGAACCTGCTGAAGGGCCCTTGGAGATGTCAGAGGAGGTACTGGATCCAGCTGTATACCCCAGTCTTTGAGAATTCTGGAGCCAACAGACTGGAGACCGCCAACATAGCATGTGTCTACAAATTCAGAATCGACACACCTCATGAGTAAGCAATCTCTAAAGTGCCATCTCTTACCAGCACTTGGTGCTATGGTATTGTGGGGCTCCTTAGGTAAAGGTAAAGGGACCCCTGACCATTAGGTCCAGTCGCGGACGACTCTGGGGTTGCGGTGCTCATCTCGCTTTAGTGGCTGAGGGAGTCAGCGTACAAGTTCCGGGTCATGTGGGTAGCATGACTAAGCCGCTTCTGGCAAACCAGAGCAGTGCACGGAAACGCTGTTTACCTTCCCGCTGGAGTGGTACCTATTTATCTACTTGCACTTTGATGTGCTTTTGAACTGCTAGGTGGGCAGGAGCAGGGACAGAGCAACAGGAGCTCACCCCGTCGTGGGGATTCGAACTGCCGACCTTCTGATCGGCAAGCGCTAGGCTCTGTGGTTTAACCCACAGGGCCACCCGATCCTGTGGGGCTCCTTAGGGTTCAGTTTAATCCTCCATGCTGTCTAACATCTTCATGAAGCTGCTGAGTGGGGTCATCTACTCACCATGTGAAATAACTCAAACCCTTCAATCATCATGCGAGGCCTTTCTTCATGTGCCTCCTCTGCGAGAGCAGCAAACTTGAGAACAGGCCTTTTCTGTGTTGGCTCCCCGCTTGTGGAATGCTAGCCCTAGGGAGTCCCACATGCTGCCCTTGTTGCATTTCTTTAGGTGCTAGTTGAAAACATCGCTCCTGACTCACCTCACAATCAATGATCTTTTAAAATTTGTGTTGGGTGGTAGTGTTTTTGCTCATTATTGCGGTACGAAATTATATATTTTTATATTGTAAAGTGCAGGACGCGGGTGGCGTTGTGGGTTAAACCACTGAGCCTAGGACTTGCTGATCAGAAGGTCAATGGTTCAAATCCCCGCGACGGGGTGAGCTCCCGTTGCTCGGTCCCTGCTCCTGCCAACCTAGCAGTTCAAAAGCACGTCAAAGTGCAAGTAGATAAATAGGTACCGCTCTGGTGGGAAGGTAAACGGCATTTCCGTGCGCTGCTCTGGTTCGCCAGAAGCGGCTTAGTCATGCTGGCCACGTGACCCAGAAGCTGTACACCGGCTCCCTCGGCCAATAAAGCGAGGTGAGCACCCCAACCCCAGAGTCGGCCACGACTGGACCTAATGGTCAGGGGTCCCTTTACCTTTACCTTTATATTGTAAAGTGTCCTGTGATCTTCAGATGGAGGGTGGTGTAGAAAATTAATTATTTTTATTAATAATAGCAACTCTCTGTTGACATTGCCATTCCACCTTAAGGAACAGGCATAGGATTGTTGCGTGTCGCATGTATGTTTACATTCCAGCACAGTACGCTGGGAACTTCCGTTGTGTAAAGCTTTTGCTTTTAGCTGTTTTCTCTGAGATGACATGAGAGAGAGACGACATGTTTCTTTGTCCTGATTTATGATTAATAAATCTGTAGTTATAGTATGCTTCCACAAGCCTCATGCCTATTCTGTGTGCGCAGTTCAATCTGCTGATAGTGTGCCCTGGCTCAGAAGCCCAGGTCACTTATTTACATCGGAGCAGAGGCGATGGTCTTCGCAGTGGCACCACTGGAAGGAGACAGCCCAGCCAGGGCTAGCCAGCTGGCCTCCCAGCCCTCTGCATGCCAACATTCTCAACACTTGGGATTCCTCGCAACTAGTATTCAGAGGCATATTGTCCCCAACTGTGCAGGCAGAGCATAGCGATTGTGACCAGCAGTCATGAGAAGTTAATAGAGAAGGAATGCAGCTTAGTTAGTGAGTATGCCTATTGGAAGCCCAATGATAGATATTAAGATGATATGTCCATAGTCTTGCTGACAGATCTATCCTCATTACCAAGTAACAATTCTCTGTTTATGAGCATGGAGAGCTTTGTTTAATGTTGTGACTAACTGATCATGGGTCTCCTCTTGCCTGAGCATCCAGCATGCTCCTCCAAACCTGGAAAGAAGAAGTTCCTCGGTCTTCTTCTGGCCTTCTAGTATCACAGCTGCTGGAGTGTCATTAGCCAATTGCTTCTGGATTCTGGGATGTTCCAACTTCAACATCAACAGGTGAGGTTCAACATGCCCCACTTAAGCCTGTGGCTTCCTGCCACTTCACCGCAGAGTACCTGAGTGGAACATCCAAATCCAAGAACAGTTTGGTCTGAAGCTGGATGAGTCATGCATTCCAAACATGAGAAGCCAGCACCATTGTCTGGTTGCTGGGACATTCCATTCCCACTCCTGACAAGCCTCAGCTGCCAAATGATGTACGTTTTTCATCCACCGCTTGGTTGGTGGAGGTTGTTCCTCCTTTTGGCCACTAGAAGGGTGCTCACTAATGCGGGGAAGATCCGAAACCAGGAAGATCAAGTATTTTTAAAAGACTGGAGTCAGTTTTTAATTTATTTAAAAGACCACTGTAAACAGTTAAAATCACTGGCAGGGATGTAACGACACTTGTAATATGGAATTAACTGTGGTAACTATGAACATAAGGAACGCGGGTGGCGCTGTGGTCTAAACCACAGAGCCTAGGGCTTGCCGATCAGTCTCTGTAGTCTCCCACATGTCTGCCTACAAGTCCAGGGGATTGTCCTGCTTATCAACTTCCTCACCCTTAGCCATCAGTGCCATCTTTGTAGGACACAACAAGGAAGAGAATGAGGACCAAAGTAGCATGTTCTTTCATATGTGGTGAACTTGTAAAAGGGTAAAAGAGTATTGGGAAATGATCCATAATAAATTGGGGGGGGAATGTTTAAAAGTACTCCCCCCCCAAGCTTTCCCCCCTGGAGTCCTTTCTGTTGGGAATAATTCACACTGAAATTCCCAGGTGTCAAAAAAGGTTATTTTGGGGCTTGCCTCTTGGGCTTGCCGATCGGAAGGTCGGCAGTTCGAATCCCCTCGATGGGGTGAGCTCTCATTGTTCGGTCCCAGCTCCTGCCAACCTAGCAGTTTGAAAGCACGCCATAATTGCAAGTAGATAAATAGGTACCGCTCCGGCGGGAAGGTAAACAGCATTTCTGTGCATTGCTCTGGTTTCACCAGAAGCAGCTTAGTGGTGCTGGCCACATGACCCGGAAAAACTGTCTGCAGACAAACGCCAGCTTCCTCAGCCAATAAAGCGAGATGAGTGCCGCAACCCCACAGTCTTTCACGACTGGCCTTAACTGTCAGGGGTCCTTTACCGTCACCTTACTGCAGCCCATGCTTTGCTAGCCCCAAAATGGAAAACGAGCGAGGTCCCAACCAAAGAAGAATGGCAACTTAAGTTGACAGAATATGCACAACTTGCAGACTTAACATATATAATAAAAGAACAAGAAGAACGTACATTTAGAGGAGATCGGAAAACGTTTATTGAATATATCGGAAATAATTGTGTACAGCTCAAAACGTTGGCAGCATTAAGATGAATTCAACAGTGTAAATAAGTTTTGGTGGATGCAATAAGCGAATACTTAATGGTATTGTTTTTGTAAAATATGCAGGGATTTATGATATGTAAAATGAACTATGGAAAGAGAAGAAGGGAAGTCATTGATATTTTAGGGATGTAAAAATGAGTATTTTAAATTGTAAAACAGAGAATTTAATAAAAATTATATACAAGAGAGAGAGAGAGAGAGAGAGAGAGAGAGAGAGAGAGAGAGAGGACCAAACTAGGATGAACTGACTCTTCCTGACTGACTCTGACACAGTCTACTAGAGGCTTCCCAGCCTTCTGCCCTACCAGTCCCACTGGGGACCAATAACCACTGCTGTCTAGGGTTGATGGGAGTTCCCTATAGTGAAAGCCGCTCCACTGACCTTTAACATCCAGGTGTATTCCTTTATCACACGTTGTGTTATTGAGTGATGGACATTCTTGTGTGGAATAGATTGAAACTGCCTGAGTTGTGTGCGTACCTTAGCTCTACTTCCTGAGTTTGGAACTGGATCAAAGAAAGGTTCCTTCAAATCCATCAGCCTTGGTTCCAAACTTTACAATTTTACACAGCTTAGGAACCACCTAAAACACCCCGCCTTTCCCCATGTGCAGCTATCCAGACACTGAGATCATCAACTGACGTCCTCCTTTTCCTGCCACCTCTGAGAGAAGTCCATGAGAAGGTATGAGGAAATGGATCTTCTCTGTGGTAGTCCTCCATTTATGGATTTCTTTCACTATAGATTCCCACCTGGCAGCTCTTTGTCTTCCTTTTTGTACCAAGTAAAGGTTTGTTTTTGTTTTTATAGAAGATTGGCAGCTGAAATTAATGGAATCTGCAGAATTGGCAAGTTTTACAAGTAGAATTAGAGATAAGAATGAGGCAAACTTTAAGGAGTTGTGGGAATGTTCATAGATTATTATTTATTTTATTTTATTTTTTAAAAAAAACCTACTGTAAACTTGTCAAAACACAAGTATGCTTTGAATAGGGACACGGGTGGCGCTGTGGTCTAAACCACAGAGTCTAGGGCTTGCCAATCAGAATTTTGGCAGTTCGAATCCCCACGATGGGGTGAGCTCCCGTTGCTCTGTCCCAGCTCCTGCCAACCTAGCAGTCTGAAAGCACACCAGTGCAAGTAGGTAAACGGTCTTTCCATGTGCTGCTCTGGTTCACCAGAAGCGGCTTAGTCATGCTGGCCACATGACCTGGAAGCTGTACACTGGCTCCCTCGGCCAGTAAGATGAGCGCTGCAACCCCAGAGTCATCCGCGACTGGACCTAAAAGTCAGGGGTCCCTTTACCCTTTACCTTTATGCTTTGAATGAGAACAGCAGAAGATCTTACCTGAGAAAACTGTGTTGAAGATAAGGTGTAGAATATATTATGCAGCAACATTTGAAATTTTGGGGAAACCATGGAGGTGTGATGAATTATGACAATAGCAAGGGGGTAATGGAAGAAGACACTGCATATGTGTTGATTCTGAAATAAGTTTTATTCTCTCCCATGCATTATGGGAAATTGAAGCAAGGAAATCAGCAGGGGAGGGTGGATGAGGAAACTCCCATCCACCGCAAACACACACAGCCATTCATAAGTTACATTGAAGAATGAGCCACACATTGAACATGCAAGCATAAAATGCCATTGAAGAATGAAAGAGCAAAGAAAGCAACATGCAGAAGTGTCCTGGGTTTAACATGTCATTGTCAGGATGCTGATGCGAGGTAGCAAAGTTCGCTTTTCTTGGGTTGTTTGGCAAATGTTGCATTTTACTTGATGCTTGGCAATGGGCAGACCTGCTTTGTTTGCCCAATGCATGGTGGGACGACAATGGGGCACTTGGTCTGTGAGTATCCACCACCAGATCCGCCGCTGCTGCAACAGACAGCTCCGCCACTGCCGCTGCTGCAGCACACAGCTCCACCACTGCCGCTGCTGCAGCACACAGCTCCGCCACTGCCACCACCACTGCTTCCACCAGATACGACAATGGTTTTCCCACTGCCGCCACTGTATCCTCCTCCACCGTATCCTCCTCCAATCACCTTAACCCCACCTGAGCTTCCACCACCGGATGAGCTACAACAAACTGCGCCACCGGAGCCGGACGAGCTGCAACATACTGCACCACCACGGCCGCCGCTAGCTCCACAGCAAACCCCTCCAGATCCTCCACCAACAATGATGGGGATCTTTTGCTGGCCATATCCATATCCACCTCCATATCCACCACCCATTCCACCTCCAATGCAACACCCAGAAGACTGGCCACTGCTGCCGGATGATCCACAGCACACTGCGCCACCGCTACTGGCTCCGCAGCAAACCCCTCCAGATCCTCCGCCAACAACCATTGGGATCTTTTGCTGGCCGCCTCCATATCCACCTCCATATCCACCTCCGCTTGGTATAACGATGACTCCGCTGGACTGTCCGCCGCCGCCATATCCTCCACCTCCAGAACAGCAACAGCAGCCGCCCCTTGAACTGCCACAGCAGCAACAGCCACCCCTGCTTTGTCTTTGCTTGCTCATCTTTCGGCTTTCGTGTGGTGCGTTAGACCTGGAAAGTGGACAAAGCATAGTTAATGCACACTGCTGGCTGCAATGCTCCTTTCTCAAAGGGCCTCATTCTCATGGCGGTCAACTTGTGCCCAGGATGCAGCACCAGGGAGTACAGGTGGCGATTGGCAGTGTGTTGGATCGCATGGTTGAATGCATGTTTGTGTGTTTGTTTGTTTGTGCATGTGTCGGGAAGGAGAGACAGTTCAGGACCAGTTTCCTTTCTCCATAAATTTCCATTCATTTAAACACTTTGATCTCTGAAACTGGCACTCTTACAGATGCCACATGGTACTCATTGCACATTTCTAAGAAATTGATATTTTAGTGTCGCACCACCCACATTTCGGAACTTCCTGACAGTTGATATCAGGTTGCAGTAGTATTTTCTGCCCCTGCTAAAATATCTTTCTGTCATCAAGCTTATTGAGAAACATTGATGGTTTAATGTGGCTTTTAGCTTATTTGTTATTTTAATTATCCTTTGGATGTTTGCATTTAAAAAAAAAACAACTGGAAAGTTTTACTGTTTCTTTTTTAAAAACAACAACAACCATATTTTGCAAACAATTGAATAGCATACAAATTTTGAGAGCTATAGGTAGGTAGATGGATGGATATGATTCTAGATGTCATGTAAACGTATCTAGCCAGTGCAAAAGAATTTCCCACATGTAGAACATAACCATGTTGGGGCGGAAGGTTGTAATCTAGTCTACTCACTGACGTGCCATGTTTTTCAGACTGTATTGTCCTGTATCTCCTTTTTTCTATTTTGTTCCTGCTTTGCAGTGATGGAACTCAGACACTGATTGCCCACCTCCAGAATCACTAGCTTCAGCTGTTTCCTGTACTATCTTCCTTGAATCTGCTTCCTCAGTGCTTCCCTGGATGACTGCAAGCTAACAAGCCAAACCATTTATCTGGTGTAAATATGAAGGTCAGATAATGGGATAACATTGCTCCTCTACAAGAGTTAAGCAGGTCTGGCCCTGCAAACTGTGCATGGATGTATAAGGCCTCTGCCGGAAACAATTCCTCGGTGAATTTTTGTCTGACAGATTAATCCTTTAATTTAAAAGGATTAAAATGCCCTGAAGAAAACTTTGGCTTAGCTGCAGCTATCATTCAGGCATTGCTGTTGGGGAGGACACACCAATTCATCTGCTGTGACCTCTGCTGCTCAAGTACCATCGCCCAACTCCAATTACAACAAGCTTCTGCATGTTTGTGGATGCAGTAGCTACACTGTGCACCAATATTTCACCCCAAACCTTAACAGCAAATACCCAGAGAACAAAGGGAGAACTCCCAACAGATTCTCCACTTCTCATTTGCATCGAGAAAAATGTCCCTCTCCCTCCATTGATTGGAAGGAATTGCACACTGTATCAAAAACCCAAATCAACCCTTTGCCTCCTACCCAAATAGCATTATCGTTGCATCAGTGCATAGCTGAAGATGCTTCAATCCATTCAAAGGAAGGAGGATGATCTGAGCATTGAGCTTACCTTGTTTAGCAGATGTGGTGGAACGATGGAGAAGTCTCAATGGATTCGAATGATGAGCTTGGGGACCAGAGATCCTCTTTATACCCATCTTCTGGCCACTCCTATGGGAAGTGAGGCACCCCAGGAATGGTGAGTGGCACAGTTAACTTCCCTTAACTGTCGGCCTCATCAAACCCAAGATGTCAGACAAATCATGAGATCCATATCTCACTTTTGTATCACTCGCTATTTTTATGGGATGTAAACAGCTTAATGAAGGTGCTCCACCTAATGAGTAAGTTCCTGTGATGCTGCTTTGTAGCGGTGCTTCACATATTTGTGGGGGCTCCTGATGGGTGATGTATTCAAGGGTGGGCTTTTGCTAGAGATAAGCAAATCAGAATATATCCAGTCCCAATTGCTACTGCACTTGTTTATCCATAGGTTGAGAGACTGTTGTGGTACAGTCCTTAGGGTGTTGGACTGGATGTGGGAAACCAGGATTTAAATCCACAATTAGGCTCACTGACTGTGACCTTGGGCCAGTCACTGCCTTTCAGCCTAACCTATCTAACAGGAGTGTTGTAGGGATAAAATGAGGAAGGGGAGAACCATGTAGGCCACTTTGAGTTCCTGGAGAAAAAGGAAGAATATAAATGCACTATATCAATCAATTAAGTCTGTTCCCTGTCATTTCTATGTTAAACGGATTTATTTATTTTTTTAGTGTGTGGATTTGTTGATAAACACGCAGGGTTGTATAGTTAAAGGTCCGTATAGTTAAAGCTATGGTTTTCCCAGTAGTGATGTATGGAAGTGAGAGCTGGACCATGAAGATGGCTGATCGCCGAAGAATTGATGCTTTTGAATTATGGTGCTGGAGGAGACTCTTGAGAGTCCCGTGGACTGCAAGATCAAACCTCTCCATTCTTAAGGAAATCAGCCCTGAGTGCTCACTGGAAGGACAGATTGTGATGCTGAGGCTCCAGTACTTTGGCCTCATGAGAAGAGAAGACTCCCTGGAAAAAGACCCTGATGTTGGGAAAGATGGAGGGCACAAGGAGAAGGGGATGACAGAGGATGAGATGGTTGGACAGTGTTCTCAAAGCTACCAACATGAGTTTGACCAAGCTGCGGGAGGCAGTGGAAGACAGAAGTGCCTGGCGTGCTCTGGTCCATGGGATCACGAAGAGTCGGACACGACTAAACGACTAAACAGCAACAACAAGTTTCACTTGGAGTAAACCTATTGGAAACTAGCAGCCTAAATTAGTTGCGAATGGATCTGCTCTGAATAGGACTAACGTTGGGTTCTTTGTAGCAATGGATGTGTACACACATGATGTTGAGCAGAAGTGGAGGCTTTTTATACACCATACATCAGTTGGTGTGAAGGAGTGTACACTTGTTAGATGCCCTCCAACATCCCTCAGATGAAAATAAGGACACTGGGCTTTGAGACGCAGCTTCTTCTCTCGCTACAGACAGCTCCTCCCACACCACTGCCCCTCCACTACCTCCTTCCTCCCCTCCTCCCCCTTTCTCCCCTTCCCTTCCCTCCCTCTTTACTTCCTACCCTTCTACCCTGCCCTCCCTCCTTCCAAGCTTTCTACCATTCCTTCCCCTACCCACTCCTTTCCCCTCTCCACCTTCCTTTCTACCCTTCTACCCTTCTACTCATCACCTTCCCCCTTTCCCTATCTCCTACCCTACACTACCCTACCTACTTTTCCAACCCTCCCCTCCCCAAAGTGGGGGTGAATGGCATATGCCCCCTTCCATCCTCATCGAACACAAGGCACAAAGAACCCCACCATCTTCCTCCTGTTTCAGCTTGCTAATGTGCTTGCTAAATGTGCAACACCTCCCCCAATTTTCCTGTTGGGTCCCAGTAACTCAACCCATGAACTTTCATTCTGCCTCTCAATTAGCTTGAAGCAGAGTCCCAAAAAACTTTCTTACAAGCATCCAAGTGGCCTTGAGGACAAAAGAGGATGAAATAAAGATCTCCCTTGTAATATATCAGTGGTTCAGTGCTCATTTCTTCTCTTTCCAAAATAGGTTTTATCTTGAACACTTGCAAACACAATTAGTTAACCCTTCCCATGTTTCCTAAGAAGGCTTAACAATCTGAAGGACATCATCCTCTTTCTATGCTCCTCCCAATGGAAACATGCAGACGGGGACAGATATACCCCTGCTTTAAGTCATTTACACACTGTCTTCACTTGTGTATTATTTACTACAAAGCTCGATGAGTAAGCTCTTTAGCGACGAAATGTTGGATTACCGGAACGACGTCTGAGCACTGAACCACTGTTCAAGTGGGCTCTTTATTACTGCACTTGCTATTGTTTAAGATAAAAACTATTTGGGAAAGAAACTACTTTTGCCATTTTTATGGACGTTTATTGTTTGTTTACAGATAGTTGCCTTGGAGATAATATATGGGGTCTATTGCGATAGTCACTGCATCACCACCCTGTTCATTGTGTGTATTCCATCAGTATAAGTTGCTATTCTTCTTTGGTTGGAACCTTGCTCGTTTTCCATTTTGTGGGTAACAAAACACGGGCCACAGTAGTAGCATACATAAATAGTATTATTTGACACCTGGGAATTTCCCTCTGAATTATCCCCAACAAAAAGGACTTTGTTTTTTGGGGAAAGGTACTTTTAAAGTTTTTTCCCCCAATTCATTATATATCATTTCCCAATACTCCTTTACCCTTTTACAAGTTCACCATGTATGAAAGTCTTTTGATGACTATTCTCCAGAACATTTATCCTCCTCCTCATCATCTCTCATTGGATTCCTTACCTGCCCAAATTAAATGACATCATATATTTTTCTTTTCTTTTTTAAATGCCACTTGATACAGCCCAAAAGCTACATTTCCTCTTGTAGAACTTCTCAGGAACCACATGCCAATGCTGAGCAGGATCAGAGGCAAGACTAGATGTGAATTTTACAGACCCAGTATTCCTGAAGGAGTGTCTCCACCCTCATCGTTCATTCTGGACCCTAGGGTCCAGCGCCAGGGCCTTCTGGTGGTTCCCTCCCTGTGAGAAGTGAGGTTACAGGAAAGCAGGCAGAGGGCCTTCTCGGTGGTGGTGCCTGCCCTGTGGAACGCCCTCCCATCAGATGTCAAGGAAATAAACAACTGTCTGACTTTTAGAAGATATCTGAAGGCAGCCATGTTTAGGGACGTTTTTAATGTCTGATGTTTTATTGAATTTTTAATATTTTGTTGGAAGCCACCCAGAGTGGCTGGGGAAACCCAGCCAGATGGGCAGGGTATAAATAACAAATTATTATTATTATTATTATTATTATTATTATTATTATTATTAGTTCTATAGACTACATTCACATCAGAGGTTTTCTACACATACAGAATTTTACCATCCAAAATAGCTTTTGTTTTATCATAGACTTCGGTTGTTGCCTTTATCCGTTAAAATTAATTGATTCATTAATGTATTTAACAATTAATGCAGTTAATGCAAATCAGATGAATTGAATGGATCAAATAAATGACTGGCTAGACATATATTTATAGTGTTATAGATTTTGAGGGGCCTGCTAAATCCCAGATACTAATTGGATTTTAATTATTTGGGATATGAAGGGAAAACCCAACCTGCAAAGAAATTCCCCCTCTAGCCTATGTAAAACAACCTGGCTGGGTTAGGACCATTAAGGAAAAATAAAGTGCCATTGAAAGCCATTGGCAATGCCAGAGAACTGTCCCTACGTGCTGATCTGGGGTGTAAAGAGGGAAAGGAGATTTGGAAGTTTCCCAGAGTAACTGGGTATGATGTCATATGAAAAGTCTTGGGCCTTTTTAGCACAAGGCTTAGGACAGGAGAACAAAAACAGAATGATCTTGGTTGGTTGGCTAAAGGAAGGTAGGGAGACATACTATGGACTCCAGAGCTGCACTGTTGTGAGGTACAACCCCTCTTGATATGACCATGCTATAACACAGGCATAGGCAAACTCTGGCCCTCCTGATGTTTGGGACTACAATTCCCATCATCCGTAGTTAACAGGACCAGTGGTCAGGGATGATGGGAATTGTAGTTCCAAACATCTGAAAGGGTGGAGTTTCCCTATGCCTGCTATAACATCTGCCAGTGGCGCCAACTCTAGGGGCCCCCAGGAGTCCTAGCGATAAGGTTACCAGATTTTTTTCAATGAATCCGGGGACACTTTTCAACTTCAATGAATTTTGTATGGGGACTGATTTGTAAATCCGGGGACTTTCCCCAGGAAACGGGGACGTCTAGTAACCTTATTCTAGCACCCACAATGTTTTTATTGTGGGTGCTCAGACCCACAGCTTCCGCTGCCATCTGCTGTGCACCGCTGCTGCTGTGTACACTGGCAGAGGAAGGCGGGTGCGGTGGGTGCGGTGCGCACCAGGTGTCAACTGTGAGGGAGGGTGACATCACTGCACCACACCCACCCCTCCCGCCACGCTAGCAGCACCCCAAGACGCTTGCTGCATGGGCAGGGAGCTGCTAGGGACGCTCCCTGCACGGGCAGCTAGCAGAGCCCCCCACGCTCGCCAAATGGGTGGTGGGCGGCTAAAGATGCTCGCCGTGTGGGTGGCTAGCCTTGCCCCCGTGGGTCGGCTAGCCCCACCTCCGCACCGCTCCGGGTGCTGGGACAGGTAGCTCCACCTGTGGCTGTGTACCGCTGCTGCCACTACCCTCACACTGTTGCTACACCGCCACTATGGGGTGCCTTTACTGTGAAACGGGGGCCCGCCACAGCCTCTGGAAGGCACACAGGTGCTTGTTGGGGCAACAACAAGTTTCACTTGGAGTAAACCTATTGGAAACTAGCAGCCTAAATTAGTTGCGAATGGATCTGCTCTGAATAGGACTAACGTTGGGTTCTTTGTAGCAATGGATGTGTACACACATGATGTTGAGCAGAAGTGGAGGCTTTTTATACACCATACATCAGTTGGTGTGAAGGAGTGTACACTTGTTAGATGCCCTCCAACATCCCTCAGATGAAAATAAGGACACTGGGCTTTGAGACGCAGCTTCTTCTCAACGAGGCTCGTTGGGCCTTCTGGAGGCTGTGGTGGGCCCTGTCGCATCCTCCCATGGCCCCATTGGGCCTTCTGGAGGCCACAGCAGGTCTCGTCAGGTCTTCTAGAGGCCTTGATGGGTCCCACTGGGCCTCCTCCTACCGTATGATGTATGATGTCACACTGTGTGCTGTGTGTGACATCACAGGCCCAGCGCCTCTGACATCTACAGTCCGTTTAACCTAACTCAAGTGTAAAGATGTGAATAAATCAGGTTTCAAACCATAGTTTGACCAGGTGTTTATGAAATATTGGTGGATATCAAACTGTATAATGAGTGCTCTCCGTTTGGAAGTTGAAGTCAAATTAATAAATGGAATGCTAAGCAACAGCCAGTTATAACTCCCCAGCTGTTTACAGATAAGCATCTTCTCCCTGTATCCTGAACTATCAGGAGGAACTTACTTCCTCAACCACAAAAGAAACACTTCCCGTATCTCGGACAGTTGCACCACTTAAAATTGCAGTGTAAGCTTCTGAGAACAGGGTGCTGCCTTATCTATTTGTTATCATGTTTATTCCAACTCCACCACCGCCTCTTCCATTGGATTTCTTACCACTCCTTCACCATAAAACCCCATGGTTAGGCTTGCCATACGCCAGGAAAATTCCTGACATGTCCTGGTTTTCTGGTGTAAAAATGTCATCGGGGAGAATGTTGCCGAATCAGAAAAAATGGCAGGAAAAACCCAGGTGTATGGCAACACAATGGAAAAAGCAGGGAAAAGAGCTCCACAATTTTGCTGTTTTCTTAAAAAAAAGGGGGGGGGGAGCATTCAACGACTTTGTAGATGTCAGGAATTTTACTCCTTGAAATATGGCAACTCTACCCATGGTGGTTACCATGATTAAAAAAAACCACAAGATTAGAACCAGTTAAAAGAATTTATATACAATCAGAAGGACAGCTGGAGTCATATATGCAATTTGGATGGCTATTGAAAAGTATCCAGCAAATTCATGGTACATAAAGCTATCAATGAAGTCTGCCAACATAGCATGATGATAGATAGATAGATAGATAGATAGATAGATAGATGATTAGATAGATAGATAGATAGATAGATAGATGAAACTTTATTCGCATTAGCCAATGGCCATAGCAACAATAAAACATTACAGTGTAAGCAGAAAGGGAAATTTGATATAAGAGCACGAGTCCTGAATCAGCAGTCAGTTAGTGGCCCTTATTCTGATTGCCCCTGCTATGAACCTAGCAACCTATTTTGGGATAATAGGTTTGTGCAGATATGGGGCCAGAGAATCAAAATGGAAAGGTGGGAAACGAACATACCAAGGGCAGAATTTCCTTATAGTGGCCAGGTTGTTCTGATGCTCGATATCTTTTAGACGTTGACCAATTAGACTGTTTGCTTTAGTGGGGCCCATAGTGAGTAGGTGTTGTGGGGATAGGCCACAAGAGTGAAGTATTTGGTAGACAATGTCAATGATTTTGACCTGGACTGATTCTCTGCGCTTGATGTTGATTTGTTTGGACTGCATTGCATCTCAAACTCTGCATTTATGGCGAGCCTATTGCCAATAAGTTTATACTTTCTAAGAGGCTAGCCTCTAAGTATACCTGAAGGTGTGTCTCCACCCCTATCGTTCTGCCCAGACACTGAGGTCCAGCGTTGAGGGCCTTCTCGAAGGAGTCTCGTAGCAAGTCACAAATATAAGACAACAAAATGAAAATAAAGCAATAAGATGAAAAATACTTGCAATAACCCATAAGATAAACTGAATGAACCTGCAGCGAAGTCAAATAGTGTCCAGTGCCAGGACGTTCTGGCGGTTCCCTCACTGGGAGAAGCGAAGTTACAGGGAACCAGACAGAGGGCCTTCTCGGTAGTGGCACTCAACCTGTGGAATGCCCTCCCATCAGATGTCAAAGAAGTAAAAAACTATATGACATTTAAAAGACATCTGAAGGCAGCCCTGTTTAGGGAAGTTTTTAATGACTGATGTTTATTGAATTTTTAATCTTTTGTTGGAAGCTGCCCAGAGTGGCTGGGAAAACCCAGCCAGATGGATGGGGTAGAAATAATAAATTATTATTATTATTATTATTATTATTATTATTATTATTATATCCATAGGAGTGTGGCATTCTCCCCACTGTGGATGGTCCTATTAGGCAGCACAGCACTTCTTCCAATCAGAACTGTTTGGTGGCCCTTAAGACTTGTGCCAAACAGTTTTCACTTCAATTTCTCAGAGTTGCATCATTTTGGAGTTTCGTAGGAAATGTAAAATGGTGGTTTATTACTGGGGCTCCACAGAGTTCTCACCATCAGTGAGCCCATGCCAGGGCACAGGGCTGGGTACCTAGCAGGTACCTGAGAATGCTGGGTTCTGATGGTTCTAGCCCTGTAGATCATAGTCCTTGACAATGTGTCATGACTTGTACAGGCTTGGCCTAACTGCTGTGTTAATCACAACAGAACCTTTTGTTAGGAGGTATGACAGCCACGATGCACTTGCCTCCATGTGACCTTGTCACACGTTGACTTGTCACTTGATTTAATGTAACATGATGCTCCATAGATCGGAGCAAGCTTGGTCAGGTTCCTGATGATCATCAGATGATGATCTGTGCTCCGGATGATGATCATGTATGCTATGCACCTGAACAAGCAGGTTGAGGCCAAGTGACAATGGGCAGACATGGTTCAATTCCTGAGAACCTCCAGTTTAAAATGGTCCAGGAAAGAGGAGTGATGGAAGACCTCTCTCTGCTCTGAGACTTGGTGATGGACCATAGCTTAGTGGTAGAGCATCTACTTTGTTTGAAGGAGATTCCAAGTTCCATCTCTGATGTGTTCAGGTGGGTCTTCAACCCTGAAGAGTTACTGCCGGTCAGCAAAGACAGTACCAAGTAGATTAACCAATTTTCTGGTCCAGTGAAAGGCAGATTCCTGTGTGACCAAGTGGTTAACTAGAAGTTCAATTACATTCTTCTTGGTCAGGAGAGTGAGCTGTGACCACCCAGATGCCACTCCCAAGTCCCATTATCCCTGACCATTGGCTGTTCTGAGGCTGAAGCTGGGCTCCAAAAGGTGACATTAGTCACCCCTGTTCTAATCACTAGACCACACTGCTGCTCCTCATTGTTATAAACTTTCCATCCAGACTTTGGGGGTTTTATGTGCCACCCCATTGAAGGAATTGGGTGTCTTGCATTTTTTTAAAAATAAACTGGGTATGGACTCACCCATGCATACATCTTTCTATTGACTTATATTCAACACTGGAAATGCTTTTGATTCAAGTAAGGTTTGAATGTCCACCTAGTCATGTTTCATTTAGTTCCTTGTGGCTTCCATCTTTTTTATGTGGAGCTAGGGCAGGAATGGTAAACCCCCACTTCAATTGCCTGATCATTCCCCACTCCCAAAGACCAATTTGGGCAATGGTGTCAAAAAGAAAAGTAAGCACACAGGAAGATGCCTTATTTTGAGCCAGGACCCTGGTTCATCCTACTCTGTATTGTCTATCCTGATTAACTGTGGTTCTACAGGGTTTAAGGCACAGGGACATTCCCACCTGGAGATACCAGGAGTCAAACATTAGGGGCTTTCCTTATCTTCTTATTATCCTGCCTTCCAATTTACTTTGCAATTAAGAGTCTGTATCAAGGGTAGGAAACCATTGATCCTCTAGATGTTCCTGAACTGTAAGAAGGGCTTTTATCAGCCAGAATTTACTGGAACTCAGTTCCGGCACCTCTTAGGTGGGCGCCATTGCCAGTATAAGAGAATAAGGGAGGTGTTCATTGTAAGTTCAGGCACCCTTTTTTCTAGAAAAATAGCACTGTCTATAAGTCCCATCATTCCTGACCATTGGCCATGCTTAATGAGGCTAATGGGAGTTGCAGTCCAATATCATCTGGAGAGATTTTACTTTCTTGGGCTCCATGATCACTGCAGATGGTGACAGCATCCACGAAATTAAAAGACGCCTGCTTCTTGGGAGAAAAGCAATGACAAACGTAGACAGCATCTTAAAAAGCAGAGACATCACCTTGCTGACAAAGGTCCGTATAGTTAAAGCTATGGTTTTCCCAGTAGTGATGTACGGAAGTGAGAGCTGGACCATTAAGAAGGCTGATCGCTGAAAAATTGATGCTTTTGAATTCTGGTGCTGGAGGAGACTCTTAAGAGTCCCATGGACTGCAAGAAGATCAAACCTATCCATTCTGAAGGAAATCAGCCCTGAGTACTCACTGGAAGGACAGATCCTGAAGCTGAGGCTTCAATACTTTGGCCACCTCATGAGAAGAGAAGACTCCCTGGAAAAGACCCTGATGCTGGGAAAGATGGAGGGCACAAGGAGAAGGGGACGACAGAGGACAAGACGGTTGGACAGTGTTCTCAAAGCTATCAACATGAGTTTGACCAAACTGCGGGAAGCAGTGGAAGACAGGAGTGGCTGCTGTGCTCTGGTCCATGGGGTCACGAAGAGTCAGACATGACTAAACAACTAAACAACAACATCTGGAGGGCCAAAGTTTCCCCACCTCAGATCTGCATTGAATGCTTGCAGTTTTTTCACAAGACTATCAGGTTGGCTACAGCGGGTGCGTTATTAGAAGTTAGTGTATACAGTGGTACCTCAGGTTAAGTAGTTAAATCGTTCTGGAGGTCTGTTCTTAACCTGAAACTGTTCTTAACCCGAAGCACCACTTTAGCTAATGGGGCCTCCTGCTGCCGCCGCGCTGCTGGAACACAATTTCTGTTCTCATCCTGAAGCAAAGTTCTTAACCCGAGGTGATATTTCTGGGTTAGCAGAGTGTAACCTGAAGCGTATGTAACCTGAGGTACCACTGTATATAATTGAAATAAACAAATCAATGTTTGCTTGTTTGTATGTTGTGGATAATTGTTTGCCACAATGGGCAAGTCACACACACACACACACACAAACACACACACACACAAATGAATGCCTTTCTGTATGTATCTGAAACAGCTCTACCCAAGCACAAGATGGCGCTATCATCATTGTCAAGGAAATCCCAAGTTCTTTCTTTCTTTCTTTCTTTCTTTCTTTCTTTCTTTCTTTCTTTCTTTCTTTCTTTCTTTCCTCTGTCCTGGAGAAGAAACTTTAAAAGAAGAAAAGGGGGTATGCAAAGAAAACCCCTCAGAAAACATTTTTTTAAAAATTCCCAGTGAGGACAGAGAATGCACTGCAGATGTGAACACTGTCAGTTGGCGTGAAAGAGAGAGAGAAAATAATGCAACACAGTGGGGTAGAGGGGAAAAGAAAATGTGGAGTCTCCTGGATGAAATCATGGCTGGATGGCACACCAAACAGGAATGATCTACAAAGCAGCTTTTTGTTGCTGTGCATACTAGGCACAGAGGACTTTTTTTTTTCCTTTCCATTTTTTGAAGCAACCACATCTAGTTTGTCAATCCTGGGTTTATACATGGGTCAACAGCTCCATAACAACTGGATTCCACAATTCTCTGAGACTCCATCATGAGAATTTTAGGTTGTTAAGGGTGCTGAAAGTTGCTAGGAGGCCCCTATATCACTCAAAGAGCTACGATTTGCAGAGTTCCTGGGAAGGTAGATAAATTGGTAAAACTCTCTGGGAATGGTAGCTCTCCGAGGGGAGCAAGGACTTCCTAATGACAAACTACAGCTTCCAGGAACTGTAGGGTCGCCATATTTCCAAAGGTAAAAAACCTGACAAAAAAGGTTAGCCCCCCCCCCCAAATTTAACCCTACCAAACCCCCAGACATTTGCTTAAAATTGTAAAAATCCCCCTGGATGGGCATTTAGGCCCCCCAAATAAGACATGCCCAGGATTTCCCGGACGTAAGGCAATCCCACAAAGTGCAAATCAGACACACACACATGAATGAAGCAAAGCCCTGTTGCCTGCCCCTATGTGGTGATATACTGAACTGCAGGTGACAGCATCCTTGAGGAAGCACCTTCAGGCCCTGGGCTAAATCTGCCCACACAGACTGATTATTGAGCACTTCTGGGCTGGAAGGAGAAGAAGAGGGCTTCCTACTCAAGCTTGGAAAACATGGTTCTCCTGAGGTCTGGCGTATGCCTGTATCTCTGATTCTTCTTTGGCGTTGACTTCTACATGGTCCTACTTTGTCCTTTGATTCTCTTTTGTCCTATGAGCTCACTCAACAATCCTGCCGATGGATCTTTCTAAGAACATAAGAACAGCCTGGCTCTATTGGATCAGGTCAAGGATCAGCTTGGAGAAGAGAAGTGTGATGTCAGCACATGTCTCTCACATCAGATGCTTATCACTTTCATTTCCGGCCTCATCACCCCTGCCATTAACATGGCTTAACTTCAGGCAACAGTGGGGCTGATGGAGACATTGATAGCCTGTTCCTCCATAAGGTTGTCCAATTCTCTTTTAAAGCCATCCAAGTTGGTGGCCATCACTGCTCCTGGGAGAGTGAGTTGTACAGTTTAACTATGTGCAGTGTGAAGAAGGACTTCCTTTCATCTGCCCTGAATCTTTCAACATTCAGCTTTATTGGATTTCCACAAGTTTTGAGGAGTGGAATGGGGAGAACTTTTCCCTAACCACAACAGGGAGGAAGAGACAATTGGCTGGCTCTGCCTGTCATTAGCTCCAGTGGCATCTACTGCAAATCCAGCCTCACCTGTCCCAGTGAGCACAAGCCACCATGCAACTGAGCCATGTGAAAAATACAACTGCCACCCATGAAATAAATGTATTCTTAACTTAGGACCGCAAGGAACTGCCTTTTTAAAAAACTGGAACAGCAACATCCCAACTTTTGTTAACTAGGCTCTCTGCCATGACCTTGAAGAACCACCTTGACCACTGCTTATAGATCATTCCTAGTTGCCAACCAAGACAACAAATATACAGAAGATCTGACTTGGTGGAGTGGAGGTTCTGGTCAAGACTCAGTTCAGTAGTCATCTGCGAAAAGGATCCATCCCATTGTCTTTAAGAACATAGTTTCAGCAGATAGCTGTCCTTAACAACACCTTTCTATCCCCCCCCCCAAAAAAAAACCAGTTGTGTCTTCTACTATGCTCTTCCATTGGTCAAATGAATCACTGGCCCACCATATGTTGTTGCATTCCATTTTCCATCATTGCCATTGGTCATGCTGATTGGCAGTGGAGGCTGGTCTATTTGGGTGAATGGGACATTGACAACCTCAGTTTCCATTCAGCCAGCCCCCTCCCCCCCATGTCTGCCTACATATACAGGAGATTGCCTTGTGTGTAAGCTTCCTCCTCCTTAGTCTCTATGTTGTCCTGGAAAGAAGAGGGTGGGGGGAAATTTAGGTTGAATGGACTCTTCTTGCCATTGACTCTGGCTCCACCTACTGGTGTCCTTCCTGCCTTCTGCCCCACCAGTCCCATTCTAGGAGCTGTTTTTTTTTTAATGTTTATGTGATTGTGAAAGCTTTCACTCTACCATTATGGCTCCAGATAGCCTTGGGGCTTCTCTTGCCTTCAGAAAACAACAACAACGACAAATCTGGTGAGCTCTACACTCAGAGGAACATAGAGCCTTTCTTGTCTTCAGGGACCTTCAGAGAGAGAGGGGAAGGAAGGAAGGAAGGAAGGAAGGAAGGAAGGAAGGAAGGAAGGAAGGAAGGAAGGACTGAAATTGACTCATTTGTTAATTATTACACTCCATTTCTAGGATGCACAGCAGCTGAAGGAACAGCATCTCTGGAAGCAGACAGCATAATTGTAGGCAGAACATGGGACCTTAGCATGAGCTTATGCCTGTGACTTTTGGGCCCATTTCTAAGTACTCCAGTCCGTCTCACCGACGTGGGGTTTCGGGGCACAGTCCTTCAATGGTTGCACTCGTTCCATTCTGGTTGGGGACAGAGGGTGGCACTGGGGGGTGGGGAGCTGTCGTCGCACTACTCCTTGGTGTGTGGAGTACCGCAGGGCACAATTCTCTCCCCGGTGCATTTCAACATATTTATGCGCCCCCTTGTCCAGCTTGTCTGGAATTTTGGTTTGGATTGCCATCAGTATGCTGATGACACCCAACTCTATCTGTTGATGGACAGCCATGCCTGCTTGGCTCCAGACACATTGATCAGATGTTTGGAAGCTGTGGCTGGATGGCTACGTGGGAGCCTGTTGAAGTTAAATCCTTTGAAGACAGAGGTCCTTTGGCTGGGTTGACATGATTTGGGGTTGGGGGGCCAACTTCCATCCCTTGCAGGGGCACAATTAGTGCCAGCGCCTTCTGTCAAGAGTTTGGGTGTAATCTTTGACGCCTCCCTTTCTATGGAGGCGCAGATAACAGCTATGACAAAGGCGGCATTTTTTTCATCTCCACCGAGCTAAGCAGTTGGTCCCTTTATCTCTCTTGCCCTGACCTCGCCACTGTGATCCATGCAACGGTCACCTCCAGGCTTGACTATTGTAACTCACTCTACGTGGGGCTGCCCTTGAGACTGACCCAGAAACTCCAGCGGGTGCAGAATGCCGCGACGAGAATTCTTACGGGGTCCTTGCCGCGGCATCACATTCACCCAGTGCTATACCAGGTGCACTGGCTCCTGGTGGAGTATAGGGTCAGGTTTAAGGTCCTGGTTTTAACCTTTAAAGCCCTCGTACCTATGGGACCACCTCTCCTGGTATACCCCTCTGAGGACCTTGCAGTCTGCTAACAACAACAACTTGAAGATCCTGGGCCCCCAGGAAAATTAGACTTGCCTCAACTAGACCCAGGGCCTTTTCGGCCATGGTCCCAGCCTGGTGGAATGCTCTCCCACAAGAGACCAGGGCCCTGTGGGATTTGACATCTTTCCACGGGGCCTGTTCCTCCAGGCCTTTGGGTAGGATGCAGTTTGACTTACTTTCCTTTGTATAAAACAAGCCTGAAGGAGGCCCCCAACCCACTCACAGGTCCTTGTGGAAACAGTTGGCCCTGGCAAGTATTAACCACTCTCAATTCCAATCTGATAATTGCCACGTGCCTAGATTTTAACTTGTCTGAATTAATTTTAAGATGTATTTTACTTAATTGATGTCTGTTTTTATGCATATTGTGTTGTTTTTATGGTGTTAGCTGCTCTGAGCCTGGCCTCGGCCGGGGAGGGTGGGATACAAATAAATTATTATTATTATTGTTGTTGTTGTTTTTGCTATTATTATTATTATTCCACTAGAGATACTAGAGAGTGAATCTGGGACATTGCGCTTTCAGAGCCTGATCACTGAGTTGTGAGCTCTCCTTCCAGGATGATGCTTGGAAGTGACTGTGGGTCAATTTGAATATATATAGCTACCTTATACTGGGAAAGACTATGCGTTTGTGAGAGCTTACAGCTTACAGCCACCCACTGTGGATCCTAAGGGTCTTCAGAGCAGCATGAGCATAAGATCATAAGGACATAAAAAGAGCCTGCTGGATCAGGGGTTGGTTCTTTTTTTTTAAAAAAAGAAAACTTTGGTTGGGACAATTGTGGGACAACCTTAGTGGGAAGCAGTATACAAATTTTATAAAGCTGAACCTAAAAGAGGCATGTGGCAGATGGATTGTGATAATGGCAGAGGGGTGATGGAAGAAGACACGACAGATGTGTTGATTCTAAGTAAGCTTTATTTAATCCCTCGCATTAAGGGAGATTGAAACAAGGAAATCAGCAGCAGTGGGTGGATGAGGAAACTCTCATCCACCACAAACACATACACATTCATAAATTACATTGAAGAATAAGCCACACATTGAACATGCAAACATAAAATGCCATTGAATAATGGAAGGGCAAAGCAACATGCAGAAGTGTTTTGGGCTTAACATGATGTTGTCAGGACACTGATGTGAACTGGCAAAGTTAGCTTATCTTGGGTTGCTTGGCATATGTTGCATTTTACTTGATGCTTGGCATGGAGCAGGGCTGCTTTGTTTGCCCAATGCATGCTGGGACGACAATGGGGCACTTGGTCTGTGAGGATCCACCACCAGATCCACCGCTGCTGCAGCAGACAGCTCCGCCACTGCCGCTGCTGCAGCACACAGCTCCTCCTCCTCCACCACCACCACCACTGCTTCCTCCAGATACGACAATGGTTTTCCCACCTGATCCTCCACCTCCTCCACCTCCTCCACCAGATCCTCCTCCAATCACCTTAACCCCACCTGAGCCTCCACCCCCAGATGAGCTACAGCAAACTGCACCACCACCACCGCTGCCGCCAGAGGAGCTGCAACATACTCCACCACCAGATCCCCCACCACTTCCTCCACCTATGATGATGGTTTTCCCACCGGATCCTCCACCTCCTCCACCTCCTCCACCAGATCCTCCTCCAAGAACCTTAACCCCACCTGAGCTTCCACCACCAGACGAGCTGCAACAAACAGCACCACCGCCGCCGCCGCCAGACGAGCTGCAACATACTGCACCCCCACTGCCGCCGCTAGATCCTCCACCAATAACTACGGGGATCTTTTGCTGGCCCATGCCACCACCAGATCCACCTCCACTGCAGCACCCAGAAGACTGGCCACCACCGCCGGATGATCCACAGCATACTGCACCGCCGCCACTAGCTCCACAGCAAACCCCTCCAGATCCTCCGCCAATAACTATGGGGATCCTTTGCTGGCCACCTCCATATCCACCTCCATATCCACCTCCACCACAGCACCCAGAAGACTGGCCGCCTCCACTTGGAATAATGATGATTCCGCCGGACTGTCCGCCGCCTCCGCCGCCTCCACTGCAGCAGCAGCAGCCTCCTCCTCCTCCACCGCCAGATCCTCCGCAGCTGCCTCCTCCTCCGCGGATTTGCATCATCCCACCGCCACCGCCACCGCCGCAGCAGCCACCAGATCCTCCTCCGCCTCTTCCGCAGCAGGATGAGCTTTGGCTTTGGCCTCCGCCTCCGCCTCTTCCACAGCAGGATGAGCTTTGGCTTTGGCCTCCGCCTCCGCCGCCGCAGCCACCGCCGCCGCCACCGCTGCCGCCCCCTGAACCGCCGCAACAGCCCCCGCTTTGTCTTTGTTGGCTCATCTTTCGGCTTCGGTGTGGCAGTTGTTTCTGTGAATTAAGCCTGAAACAAGGCAAAGAATGGTTATGACACACTGATGACTGCGGTGCTCGTTTCTGAAAGGGCCTAGTGGTCCTCAGGGTGGTCACTGAGGCTGCAGCATCAGGTGGTGGTCACTTGTGCTGGATCCCATGACTGAATAATATATATAGCTCAGGACCAGTTTCCTTGTGAGATTCCCTCTGTATATATCCACTCAACAGCTTTGATCTGTGAAGCTGGCACTGTTCCAGGTACCATATAATACTCATTGCACATTTGTAAGAAATGGGGTTTTCCCCCCAGTTGATATCAGATGAGCATCCTCACTGTAGTATAGTCTGCCCCTGCCTTAAATGTCATTGTTTAAGCCAGCCTATCCTGAAGCATAGAAGATTGGCGTGTGTTTTAATCTGGATTTAGTTTACCCATTATTATTTTATTATTCTTCAAATGTTTTTTAAATGTTTTTTAACAGATTCCCCCCCCCCCATAGCTTTACTGTTTCATTCTTTTTGTAAACGTCTTTTTTGTAAATGATAAAATGGTATGTAAATTTTGTGAGCTAGGGATAGATGGACGAGTGGATTGATATGATTCCACCTGTCATGTAAGCATATGTAGGCAGTGCAAAATCAATCAATCAATCTCACACATTTTTAAAAAATCAGCATGTCAGGGTGGAAGGTTCTAATTAACTCCCTGGCCTGCTATGTTTCTCTGATTTTATTGTCCTAGATCACTGCTGCATTTTCCCCTCTTTTGTAGAGTTTTATCAACATTCTGATATTTTGTTTAAAAATATATACTAAGGGTTCAAAACATTTTTTTGCCATTGGTATTGTTATTTTCTGTGCAACCTACTTGAAAGGCAATGTCTAAATTAAATGATTTTTTATAGCGGAGGATCCTTTCATTAGGTGATCTTGCTCTGGTGCTTTGAAATGGGGCAACCAGTGACTGATTGACCGCCTCCAGAATCCCTAGCTTCATCTCTCTGTTTTCTGTACTTTCTGCCTAGAATCTGTTCCCTCAGTGCTACCTGGTTGGCTGCCAGCTAGCAAGCCAAACCATATATCTGGTGTAGATATGGAGGACAGATAATATGAATGACATGACTCCCCTGCACCAGCTAAGCAGGTCTGGCCCTGCAAGCAGGGCATGGATGCATAAGGCTTTTTCTGGGAACAATTCCTCAGTGAACCTTTGTCTGACAGATTTATCCCTTGATAATCATAAAGGATTAAGGTGCCTCTTGGAACAGGTTTAGGTAAGGATGCAATCTCTGGCTTAGCTGCAGCTATCATTCAAGCATTGCTGTTGGGGAGGACACACCAGTTCATTTGCTGTGACCTCAGCTGCTCAGGTACCATCACCCATTCCCGAATGGTTCTCCATTCCTCGTTTACATCTATAAGAATGCCCCTCTCCCTCCATTGAATGCAAGGAATTGCACACTGTATCAAGAAGTCAAATCAACCCTTTGCAGCCTCCTAACCAAATAGCATTATCATTGCATCAGTGCATAGCTGAAGATGTTTCCATCCATTCAAGGGAAGGAGGATTATCTGAGCATTGGACTTACCTTGTTTAGCAGATGTGCTGGAATGATGGAGAAGTCTCAATGGATTCGAATGATGAGCTTGGGGACCAGAGATCCTCTTTATACCCATCTTCTGGCCACTCCTATGGGAAGTGAGGCACCCCAGGAATGGTGAGTGACATAGTTACAATCTCCCTGAACAGGTGGCCTCGTCCAGCCCAAGATGCCTGACAAGTCATATGAGATCCATATCTCACTTTTGTATCACTAGTTATTTTATGGAATGTAAACAGCTTAATGAAGGTGCTCCACCTAATGAGTAAGTTCCTGCTTTGTAGCGGTGCCTCACCTATTTGTGGGGGCTCTTGATGGGTGACATATGTAAGGATGGGCTTTTTTAAGGGGAGTTGGTGGCTCCTGATAGGCAAATCAGTTTATATCCAGTCCAAATTATGATTGCACTTATTTACCCAGAAGCTGAGAGACACTGGTTGTGTAGTGCTTAGAACGTTAGACTAGAACCTGGGTTCAAATCCCCTTTTGGCGATGAAGCTCACTGTTGTGAGCTTGGGCCAGCCGCTGCCTCTCAGCCTAACTTACCTCACAGGATTGTTGTGGGGATGAGTTGAGGAGGGGGAGAACTATGTATACTACGGTACCTTGAGTTCCTGGAGATAAAGGAAGGATTCAGTATGTCAGTCAATCAAGTCTCTTCCCTGCTATTTTTATATTTATCCAGCTAAGTTCTACCTAGAGTCAATCTACTGAAAACAGAGGATTTAAATTCATTGTAAATAGGACAAGCACTGCATTCTCTGTCCCGACAACTGCAATCTGTTTCTACATGCACACACCAGGCTGTGTGAAAGAGTGTACACTTGTTAATTTGTACCACTCAACAATTGTGTACATTGATACATTGACTGTACAATAGGTGAATATTACATTCAAATAATTTTGTGAATGTAGAGACTGTTTGTGTACACGGGTCCAGAGATTGTACAGTTGTTGAGGGTAATGTGTGGACACCCCATATCACCTCAGTTTTTGAGCAGGGCTGGCCTTGCGGCTCCAACATAATTCCAAGAAAATAGTAAAAATAAATAGACATTGCCAATTTTGTGGGATTATTTTCTAGCTTTGGCGATTTATAATATAGTATGAAACTAATGTGAGATAATATGAACCTACTGTTAAATGGAGTATTTTTTTTAAGGACTGTGCACATACACACACATACACAAACACCCTGGTACAACTTGCAGCCTGATTTAGGGCTTTGGAGTGGCCCCAATCTGAACCAGGGCAATCTGGGGCGGACCTGATCCAGATCCAGATCTCAGACCAGACACAAACTGGGAGTCTTTCACAGTCTTTAATTTGGGTTTAACTCCCTAATTAAACATGTGAGCAGACAGGCACAGCCTGCTCCTTGATATCTGACCCCCTTGCAGTTTTAAAGCCCTGGATCACTCCAGCTGGACATGATCTGAACCAGGGTGATCTGTGGTTTCCTCAGCCTGCTCTAGCTGAATCCCATGTTGACCCAAGTTGATCCAATTCAGTTCGAGATCTGGGATCACAGTCACACATTAATGCTTTTGAATAACAGTTGCTCAAAATCACAGGAGGGGAGAGTGTTGTTGCATTCATGTTAATCTTCCACAAAACAAAAAGGGAACGCGGTAAGAGGATAGGACATTGAGTTTTTGCTTACATTATTCACATTGTCATCAAAGATATATGTATTTTGCTCATTGCATGTTCCCCAAGCATATTTTCCAAAGATTAATGGGATATGTAGAAAGTTAATTTGGGATAATGGTCCGCTTCCTTTTGATTTGAGAGAATGCAGCTGCCAGTAACAGAAGGAGGTTATTCCAGACATTGCTTTATATTTTATTAGTTTAGCCAGTGTGGTGTAGTGGTTGGAGTGTCGGAGTAGGACCTGGGAGACCAGGGTTCAAGTCCCCACTCAGTCATCAAGCTCATCACTCGAAGGGTTGTTGTGATTATAAAATGGGGATGGGGAGAACTACAATACAACCTTGGGCTCTTGGGAGGAGAAGTGGGATGTGTAGTTGAGCTCGTGTCTACCTTTCACAGCACGAAAAAGTGAACACGGGGAAGAGACTGGGACATTGAGTTTTTGATAACATTATTCACATTGCTACAGATAATATGTGTACTTTGTGGTATTGCATTGCATGTTTCCCAAGCATATTTTCAAAAGATTAATATTTAGGAAGATAGTTTGGGATAATTGTCAACTTTGTTTTTTATTTAGGAGAGTGCAGCTGCCCATTTAAGAAGGCAGTTATTCCAGACATTATTTTATAGTTTATTAGTTTATTCAATGTGGTGTATTGATTAGAGTGTTGGACTAGGACCTAGGAAACCAGGGTTCAAATCCTCATTCAGTCATCAAGCTCACTGGGTGATCTCGGGCCAATCATTCATTCTTAGCCTAGACTTCTTCACAATGTTGTTGTGAGGGTATATATACCACCTTGAGCTCTTGGAGGAAAAGCGGGATATAAATGCAATAGATAAACAAACAATGAATAAAATGAATGAATGAATGAATGAACGAATGAATAACACAAAGCATATCTTTCAGCACATACAGATGATTGGCAAGTTTCTTCTTCTATGAATAACCCAACTTGGGTAACTGTAAAGATGGTTTATTTAAATCCCCTCTTTGGATGACTTTTATTGGGTTCTACAAAACAAGGGACCTCCAACACGTTCAGTTTTAGCAACTAGAGAGATATGGAGTATATTGTCTCAGCAGTTACAATTTGGCCCAAATAGTCATGCTAAATTTACTTCATTCTGTAATCCAGATTTGAAGATAAAGAGGTGTGGAAGAAACGGACCGAATATGAGATGCATACATTAGATCACCTGTTTAGATGGAGAATTATTGCCTTTTCCTATTTTGCGGCTTAAATATAAATGACAGGTGAGTGAAAAATTCAATTGCCAACATCTGCTGGGGTCTATTTATGGTCTATCTGCTTTAAAACCTTCACCACCTCACACTGTATTGGGGGGAATTATTGGATCCTTTTAGAATGCTAAATCCACATCTGTAGTTTATGAATGCTTTATGAATCTTTTAAAGATTCATGTTCAGGAACTCAGAGAGGCATGGAATTATAATGTGCCACACAGCCTAAACAATGGAAAATTGCTTTGGAATCTGAAGTATTTAAATTGTGTTTGATGCAGCAAAATTTAACATTATGAGTATGTTACTCCAAAATGTTTGTATAAAAAGTATAGAGGTTGTCACTTCTATACTGTCATCTTGGGGAGATGGGTCCTAGGACAGAAAGGAAGGGTAGGGTGTTTCCTTAAAAAACACACACACACCAGTGGATATGGAGCCGTCTGAGTTTGTGGCATGTAGGAACCATCTAAATGACTGGTGGTGAGCATCAAACTCAGGGACCAAATGTGGGCCACAAAGACCTCTCTATGTGGCTCTCAGGACTCTTCCCAGGCCACACCTTTTATTCAGTGTTTTTTCCTAGTTGTGATGTGTCCTTGAACTCTGATCATGCCCTTTTACTAGCCGCAATGGAGGGTAGAGAGGGGCAAGTGGAAGTGTTTCGGTAGAAAGCAGCTGAGAACACAAAGATAAAATCCGTATTTCTTCCTCTGTCCACTTTTACCTCTGAGCCTGCTTCCAACTGACAAGTGGCCCCTGAAAGATTGCCTGGAAAGAGCAATGTTCTAAATATCTCATTCGTATATCTATATATCCTTATCTATATCTCTCTAGATATCATCTATATGATTGAGAGTGTTATAAAATCAACAAAGAGCGGTTCACCCAAGCTTGTTCTCTCTCCCTCTCTAAGGTAAAGGTAAAAGGTAAAGGACCCCTGGACGTTAAGTCCAATCAAAGGCGACTATGGGGTTGCGGCTCTCATCTCACTTTTCAGGCCAAGGGAGCCAGTGTTTGTCCACAGAAAGCTTTTCCAGGTCATATGGCCAGCATGACTAAACTGCTACTGGCGCACAGAGGACCGTGAGAAGTGCCAGAGCACACGGAAATGCCGTTTACCTTCCTGCCACAGCTGTATCTATTTATCTACTTGCACTGGCATGCTTTTGAACTGCTAGATGGGCAGAAGCTGGGACAGAGCAATGGGAGCTCACCCCGTCATGTGGCCAACCTTCCGATCTATCTAGATCTAGATCTAGATAGATCTAGATCTAGATCTAGATCTATCTATCTATCTATCTATCTATCTATCTATCTATCTATATCTATCTATCATCTATCTATATCTATCTATATCTATCTATCTATCATCTATCATCTATCTATCTATCATCTATCTATATCTATCTATCTATCTATCTATCTATCTATCTATCTATCTATCTATCTATCTCTATCTATCTATCATCTATCTATCATCATCTATCTATCATCATCTATCTATCTATCTATCTATCTATCTATCTATCTATCTATCATCTATCTATCTATATCTATCTATCTATCTATCTTCTATCTATTTATCTGTATGTGAAGTTTTAAATTCTTATAGCAAAATGTCTCAGTTTCCACCTTCATCAGTGATTAGGTGATTAAGTGATTAAGTGATTAAGTCTTAGCAATTGACTCCATCCTCCAGGAATGATGGCTAAATAATGATCAGCACTTGCAGCCTGAACTTTGGAAAAAGAGGGAGTGATAAATCTTAAGGCAATCTAGAGCTACATGGAGTAGACTTGCCCTGCCACATTTAGGGAAGCCTTTCTGATGGTTTCTCCTTCCCTTGAAATGCCTTGGATCTTTGTTGCTTTTGGTTAAGTTCAGTCTCAACCCGGTCTCACCATCAACTTGGCTCATTGCATGATTGAATGTGTGAAACAACTTCTGTCTCTCAGCAATGTGTCTGGTGAAGGCAACAAGTGGAGGACAACCCACACTGGAACTTGAATTATGACCTACATAGGTGCTTTGCCCACACATAGATGCAGAGAATGAAGACACAAAACAACAGTGCATGATTTAAATATGGGCCACAAATTCATAAGCCTGATATGCAGCATTCTTGACTAGTTCAAAGCAAAATTCCCAAACTTAAAGCAGGTATGAATGCACCCAAGGAGGAAAAGTCAATCAAAAGAATCACAGGAGCGGGAATAACTTTCCTCCAAGGATCAAAGAAAGCTGCTTTAAAGAGTCAGATCAATGGTCCATCTAGCTCAGTACAGTGGTACCTCGGGTTACAGATGATTCAGGTTACAGACGCTTCAGGTTACAGACTCCGCTAACCCAGAAATAGTACCTCGGGTTAAGAACTTTGCTTCAGGATGAGAAAAGAAATTGCATGGCGGCAGCACAGCAGCAGTGGAAGGCCCCATTAGCTAAAGTGGTACCTCAGGTTAAGAACAGTTTCACGTTAAGAACAGACCTCCAGAACGAATTAAGTTCTTAACCTGAGGTACCACTGTATTGTTTACACCAGTGATGCCAAACTTGGCCTTCCAGGTGTTTGGGGACTACAACTCCCATCCTCCCTAGCTAACAGAACCAGTGGTCAGGGTTGATGGGACTTGTACTGTAGTCCCAAAACAGCTGGAGGGCCAAGTTTGGCCATCACTGGTTTGGCCATCACACAGATCAACAGCATCTCACAATGTTTCAGGTATGGGGTATTCCCATACCTCAAGCAGGTATACCATAAAACAGTGGTAGCCAATGTTGTGTCTACCAGATGCCCATGGACTACAACTCCTACCGTCTTGACTGATGACCATCCTGGTTGGGGACGGATGAAGTTTGTAGCCCCTGCCAAATGGGGTTGGTTTGCGTACACCATGCTTTTCCACTCTGATGTACTCTGGGGTTGGCCATGGTCTTCCTGGGACTTTCCTTCAATTGACACTAAACCTGCTCAAGCCAGGATGTTGGACTGGGAATTGGGAACTGGGAATCCAGAGTTGTAATCCCCACTCAGTTATGAAGCTCACTGAGTGACCTTGAGCCAGTCATCCTCTTTCATGGCTATTAGCTATGATGGCCAAGGTCCTCTTTCATGGTTGGAGGCAGTAATGCTTCTGAAAACCAGCTGCTGGAAACTGCGGGAGGGGAGACAGCTCTTATGTTCAGGTCCTGATTTGTGAGCTTCCTGATGGGTCATCCGGTTGGCCACTGTGTAAATAGGATGCTGGACTAGATGGGCCTCTGGGTTGCTCCCGTAGGCTGTTGTTGCTCTTGCTGCTGCTGTTACAATTTATTACATGCCCTTTACTGTAAGGTCCCAAGGCAAATTACAACAATTAAAATACCACACTAATACTAATATATAATATCACAAAATATTAAAACCTCTGAAAAATGGCAAAAGTAAGTTGGGTCTTGAAAATATACATTTTCAAGCATAATCCTACAACATAATATTGTTGAATGAAGGCAGCAAAAGGGTTGAGAGAACTGATTCGGGGGATGTGGGATTATGACAGAGGCAACAGAGCAGGCACCAAACCACATATTGACCAGGTCTTTTTTAAAATACAGTGATACCTTGGGTTAAGAACTTTATTCGTTCTGGAGGTCTGAAACTGTTCTTAACCTGAGGTACCGCTTTAGCTAATGGGGCCTCCCGCTGCCGCTGCGCGATTTCTGTTCTCATCCTGAAGCAAAGTTCTTAACCGGAGGTACTATTTCTGGGTTAGCGGAGTCTGTAACCTGAAGCGTATGTAACCTGAGGTACCACTGTAGTGATGGGCAAAAAATTATAGGAGTGCTCTCCATTTGAAAGGCAAAGTCAAATGCATGAATGGAAAGCTGAGCAACAGCCAATTACAAGTCCCCAGCTGTTTAGAGATAAGCATCTTCTCCCTGTATTCTTAACTATCAGGAAGAACTTCCTCAACCACATTAAAAAAAACCAACAACACTTCTTGTATCTCGGACAGTTGCACCACTTGAAATCTCAGTGTAAGCTTCTGAGAACAGGGAGCTGCCTTATTTATTTGTTATCATGTTTATTTTAACTCCTCCACCGCCTCTTCCATTGGATTCCTTACCACTCCTTACCATGGTAGATTGCAAGATTTTAAAAACACAGGATTAGAATCAGTTAAAGGAATATACAATCAGAAGGATGGAGTGGGTCACATATCTAATTTGGATGGCTTTTGAAAAGGATCCAGAAAATCTGTGGTACATAAAGCTATCAATGAAGACTGCCAACATAGCATATGTTTACAGACTGAGAGTTGTCACATGATTCATGAGTAAGGAAAGTGTCTTTTAATAATAATAGTAATAATAATAATAATAATAATAATAATAATAATAATAATAATAATAAATTTATACCCCACCCATCTGGCTGGGTCCCCCCAGCCACTCTGGGAGGCTTCCAACAAAACACTAAAATACAATAACCCGGTCTAAGAGGCCAGAGTAAATAAAGTCTCCCTCTTGACCCTTCTCACTTTTGGAAACAATATGGCCCTCTGGCTCCTGGTGCTATTCCCCTCCCCTCCCTTCCCTTGCCATGTGATGCCTTGCCTGTACTCCCCATGACAATGACCTTGGACTGTATTGCATCTCAAACTCTGCCTTCCTTGGCAAGCTTTTTGCTAAGAGGTTTATACTTTCTCTTAGATTGGGAGACTAGCCCCTAAGTAGATCCATGGGCATGTGGCATTCTCCCCACTCTGGATGGTTCTATTAGGCAGCACAGCACTCTTCCACTCAGAACTGGTTGGTGGCTCTTATGACTGGTGCCAAACAGCTTTCACTTCAAATTCCAAGAGTGCCTGAGCTTTGTAGGAAATATAAAGTGGTGGCCTATTACTGGGGCTCCACAGAGTCCTCACCATCAGTGGGCCCTAGCAGGTACCTGAGAATGCTGGGTACTGATGGTTCTAACTCTGTAGCTCACTATGTGAGTCCTTCAGAATGTGCCATGACTTGTATAGGCTTGGCCTGACTGCTGTGTAAATCACAATAGAACCCTTTTTTTAGGAGGCAGCGTGACAGCAACAATGCACTGGCCACCATGTCACTCAGTACCTTGTCACACTTAGACTTGTCACTTGTTTTAATGTAGCATGAGGCTCCATAGACTGGAGCAAGCTTGGTCAGATCATCATCCGGATGATGTCCAGGTGCATTATGCATCTGAACAAGCAGGTTGAGGCCAAGTGTCAATGGGCAGACATAGTTCAATTCGTGAGAACCTCCAGTTTAAAAGAACCCAGCGAAGAAGAACGATGGAAGAGCTCTCTCTGCTCTGAGACTTGGTGATAGACCATAGCTTAGTGATAAAGCATCTACTTTGCTTGAAGGAGATTCCAAGTTCCATCTCTGGTGTGTTCAGGTAGGTCTTCAACCCTGAAGAGTTACTGCTGGTCAGCAAAGAAAGTAACAAGTAGATTAACTAATTGTCTGGTCCAGTGAAAGACAGATTCCTGTGTGACCTAGTAGCCAGCTGGGACTGAAGGGCATTGGAACTCCAGTTGGATTCTGGTTGGTCAGGAGAGCAATCTGTGGCTATCCAGATGTTACTCCTAATTCCCATCATCCCTGACCATTGACTGTGCTCTTTTGGGGTGATGGGAGCTGGAATTCAAATCTTCTGCATGGCACCCCATTAGCCACCACTGTTCTAATCACTAAACCAATTTTTAAGTGTTTTATGTGCTGCTCTGCTGAAGGAATAAGGTGCCTTGATTTAAAAAAAAAAAATTAAAATAAACTGGGTGTAGGTCTACCCATGCATTTCTTTCTACTGACTCATTTTCAACAGTGAAAATGCTTTTAATTCAGGCAAGATCTCATTTCTTTCTTTACAACTTTCATCTCTGTTATGTTGGTTGGGTAAGGGCAGGATTGCTTAACTTCCACTTCAAGGGCCTGATCCACCATGCTTCCTGGGGCTGATGAAAGTTACAATCCAGTAACATCTAGAGGAACAAGAAGTTCCCCACACCTGACCTACATCGAACTCCTACAATTTTTCACACAGATTATCAGATTGGCTACTTTGAGTGCCCAATCAGAAAGCTTGGGCATATCTACGTGTAATAAATGAATTGACGTTTGTTTGCTTGTTTGTATGTCATGGATCCTAAGTCATTTTTGTGTGATATGTTACTTTTCCGTAAACAGCACTGTGGACCTTTATGAAATCTTTAAACCACCCTTCATCAAACAAACAAACAAACAAATAAATAAACAAACACTTCTCTCTGCCTGGAATGACTTATTGAAGCAACAGTTCTTCATTGCCATTGCCATCTGCAGTTCTGTGTTTTCCCACAATGGGGCAGTCACACACACACACACACAAACAGAGACACAAACATACACTTGAATGCTTCCCTTTATGTATCTGAAACAACACTACCCAATCCCACGGCCTCCCCCCGGAGGGTGCTACCACCAGAGGCGTACCTAGGCTCCCTTGAAACCTCTACAAGGAGGTGTGCTGGTACCCTCCATTCCCCACTGGTCCCTTGCACCCTTGGCAAGGCTCTCTCCATCTTCCTTAATGATTTTTGCACCCCCTGGACCTGTGACCTTGGTGGGGGCCAACTTGGCCAATCCCTCAGTATGCCCCTAGCTACCAGCTACTCTGGGAACCACCAGTTGGTGAAGAGTTAGAGGAGGGTCAGAACTTTCTTCATTCATTAAGAAACCTGCCTTCTGCAGTTCTTTGGTTTTCCACATGAGGCAGTGACACACAGAGGGGGTGAGATGGGGGGAGATTAATGCCTCTCATTATGTATCTGAAGCAACACTACCCAGCGCTACCCAAGCATCTTCATTGTTAGGGGAACCCAAAGGTCTGGATAAGTGCCCAAAAAACTTTAGAAGAAAAAGGGGGGACCCAAAGAAAAAACCCAGAAAAAAATACATTAAAAAAAAATGCAGAGAGGATTGCAAATGCCCTGCAGGTGTGAATACTATCAGTTGAAGTGTGAGAGAGAAAAGAAATAATGGATAGATGGGAGAAGAAAATGGAATTTCCTGCATGAGATCATGGCTGGCAGGCATCCTGAACAGGAATGATCCACAGAGCAAGTTTTTGTTGCTGTTCCTGCCAGGGATGGAGGACATTTTTTGAAGCAACCAGATCAAGTCTGTCAGTCCTGGGTATGTACAGTGGTACCTCGGGTTAAGTACTTAATTCGTCCCGGAGGTCCGTACTTAACCTGAAACTGTTCTTAACCTGAAGCACCACTTTAGCTAATGGGGCCTCCTGCTGCTGCCGCACTGCCGGAGCCCGATTTCTGTTCTTATCCTGAAGCAAAGTTCTTAACCTGAAGCACTATTTCTGGGTTAGCGGAGTCTGTAACCTGAAGTGTATGTAACTTGAAGTGTATGTAACCTGAGGTACCACTGTACATGGATCAGAAGCTTCATGTTAACTGGGTTCAACACTTTTCTGAAGCCCCATCCTGAAAGCAGTAGCATGTTCAGAGTGATGAGAGTTATTTTTGTTGTTGTTTAGTCGTTTAGTCGTGTCCGACTCTTCGTGACACCCTGGACCAGAGCACGCCAGGCACTTCTGTCTTCCACTGCCTCCCGCAGTTTGATCAAACTCATGCTGGTAGCTTCAAGAACACCATCCAACCATCTCATCCTCTGTCGTCCCCTTTTCCTTGTGCCCTCCATCTTTCCCAACATCAGGGTCTTTTCCAGGGAGTCTTCTCTTCTCATGAGGTGGCCAAGGTATTGGAGCCTCAGCTTCAGGATCTGTCCTTCCAGTGAGCACTCAGGGCTGATTTCCTTCAGAATGGAGAGGTTTGATCTTCTTGCAGTCCATGGGACTCTCCAGAGTCTCCTCCAGCACCAGAATTCAAAAGCATCAATTCTTCGGCGATCAGCCTTCTTTATGGTCCAGCTCTCACTTCCATACATCACTACTGGGAAAACCATAGCTTTTACTATACGGACCTTTGTTGGCAAGGTGATGTAAGCTTCATGTTAACTGGGTTCAACACTTTTCTGAAGCCCCATCCTGAGAGCAGTCGCATGTTCAGAGTGATGAGAGTTATTAGGAGGCCCCTGTTTGCCTCACGGAACTATGATTCCCAGAGCTCCTGGGAAGATGGACTGATTGTTAAACCACTCTGCCAATGCTAGTCCTATGAGGGGAGCAGGGATCTCCCAATGGCAAACTGCGGCTCCCAAGATTCTTTGGTAGAAGGCATGACTGTTTAAAGTGGTATGATACAGTGCAGGTGGGCAACTGAATTTTAGGAATGGAGATTCATTTCAAACAACTGCCTGCGGAAATGCATGTTTTACACAGAAATTGTGGCAAAAATGCTTATTATGGGAAGATGTACAAAATCATACAAAAATGAGTATTTTAGGGTAAGGTGCATACAGTTGAAATGAATGTTTATATATACAGAAAGTGGGATTGATTGATTGAGTGATTGGATGGAATGGTTTATGAGTGAACATATCTGAAATTAACATTTCCTGATTTTTTTGCTCTTTGTACAGAGATTTGCATAAAGAGTTAATCTTCCCACTGTAATGATTTCATCTGGAGCATACATCTATGGAAAGCTGTGTGGTTTTCATAAACTCGAATTGGATAATTAATTTATTTCGACAGCCGTCTGTCACAGTAACTTGAGTGTCCTGGATTCCTTAAGAGGGTTGCTAGCAGCAGGTTTTAATTTAAGTACTATTACTGTGTGAAATGTTGCCTCCTTGGCCACACCTATCAAATAGCATGATTACTTAGATCAGGAGTGAAGAATTGGATCCATCCTTCAGGCCGGAGCCTTAATCCCCCTGTCCATGCAGGCCAACTTTAGCAGGTGGGTGTGGCTGCTGCCATGAAGCTACAGGGGCTATCACTCAAGGGTAGATCATTTGCTTTCAATGCAGAACATCCTGGGTTCAGTTCTGGGGAAACAGTTCTGTCTGCAAACCTGGAAAACTAGACCATGAGGACAGTACTGAGCTAGATGGACCAAGGGCATGACTCAGTATAACACAGCTTCTTTTGTTCAAAAAGCCTTGCTGTTGGTGCCAATCAACCGATCAGCAGTTACAGAGTAGGGCTGCCATATTTGGAAGAGCAAAAAAAGAGGACATGTTATGTACTGAGTTGAATAGGATCCAAACTGCAGCAGTCTGATTGGTCCTAGAACAATGCAGCAGTATGATTGGTTGGCAGGAACCACCCAATCATGCTCCAGATAGAAGTGAATCCACAACCTGATTGGCTTACAGTAGAATTCTGGAATTAGCCAATCATGTGCAGCCCATTGTGTAAATAATGTATATAAAGCAGATGCTTTGAGGGGACTTTCATTCATTCCTCCTCACCACTACGAGCTGAATAAAGGGCATGAAATCACTTTGCGACTCTGAGTATATTTCAGGACACATCTGCCAACTTCTGCTTTGAACTATGGATTGCTGTGACGACTTTCATTTTAAATACCCCTACTGTCAGGGAATGGGCTGAAGAGGGGGGCTGGGAATTGTCCCCTCAGCTTCTTTCAGAAGAGGAAGGTGAGTGGGAAGATTCACACACACCCCTTTCTCCATCAGCTTCAAGAGGAGAAGGAGAGAGGGTTGGTTTACAACTGTATGAAGAACTGCCAAGCAGGGCTGTCTTAAGCATATTCAGCACCGGGGTGCAAAGATCCCCCCGGCGCCACCGCCCCAGGTTGCCCAGTCCCAGGTGCTCAGGAGAGCGGAGCTGGCCAGCCTCCTCAGCATCTCACTGGCTTGGTAGCCTCCAAACTTGCAGCGCAGAGCCGGCCGCAGCAGAAGAGTCGGCTACAGCGCTCTGACCGACAGGTGGGCTCTTCCCCGGACTCAACTCTCGGACCCCGGACTCTCGGCTTGGCACCGCAAGAGCCTGGTGCCCGGGTGCCCCACACCCCTAGCGCCTATGGGTAAGACTGCCCTGCTACCAAGCTACAAGATAGTGAGAGTGAGGGGGAAAGTTGGAAAGCAGCCAGCAGACACATTCTTAGAGAGTTTGGAAACTCCTCCTTCTCCAAGGACTCACCGATCACTCAGAATTCAAGAACAAAGGACGCTGCGGAGTTTGCGTCCTGTGGCGTCCCATAGAATCACAGACTGTTGTTGGAGAAGGAAAGGGAGGGGCTCAGAGTGAGCAACATCCTGATGGCGTTCAAGACTAGATTCTTTGTTCTGATCCACAGTTACTGAATGAAACCATAAATACGAACTTCCTTGTTCCTTTTTTGATCCTGGAGGCTGCTGGGATGAGGAGAAAATCCCTCAAGCCTGACACCTACTACCTGATACCTCAGGTTACAGATGCTTCAGGTTACAGACTCTGCTAACCCAGATATAGTACCTCGGGTTAAGAACTTTGCTTCAGGATGAGAACAGAAATCGTGTGGCTGCAGCACAGCCGCAGCGGGAGGCCCCGTTAGCTAAAGTGGTACCTCAGGTTAAGAACAGTTTCAGGTTAAGAATGGACCTCCAGAATGAATTAAGTTCTTAACCTGAGGTACCACTGTATATGTAGGCTATAGAAGCTGTGATATATTGGAAGTAGCAATGTTATTAACTTCAAAGAGCCTGCCAGAGTAGAGTCGCAGGTGCCACAACTACAAATGTTCATGTGACCACGACACTGGCCTACAGCCGCTGCTCTCATTGGCCCCGTTCCATTCATGAAAAATGGTCAGGGGTAGAAGCATGGCACATGGGGCTTTTACAATTGTTTTTATTTTAAAAAATCTTGGGTTACTATAAGCCAAGCAAACAAACCAGAAACCCCGGACATTTTGCCAATTTTTTTAAAAATCTGCCTGGACAGAAATTTTAATCCTGAAATGCAGTGATACCTCGGGTTAAGTACTTAATTCATTCCGGAGTTCCATTCTTAACCTGAAACTGTTCTTAACCTTTAGCTAATGGAGTCTCCTGCTGCTGTCGCGCTGCCGGAGCATGATTTCTGTTCTCATCCTGAAGAAAAGTTCTTAACCTGAAGCACTGTTTCTGGGTTAGCGGAGTCTATAACCTGAAGCGTATGTAACCTGAGGTACCACTGTAGAGGACGTGTCCGGGGGAAACAGGATATGTGGCAGCTCTTTGAAGTCCATTTGCAGGTGTGGTTTTGATTCAAATAGCAGCTGCAAATGGCCATTTCTCCCCGCTGCAAAGAGTGCGTAGAGAGGGCTAAATTTTCAGACTTGACTTAAATCTATACTGTGGATGCAACTGAACAGTGGTTTTTATTGACTGTGTTGATGAGCTGATCAGCATTGGCTGCAAACTCCAATTGACTGCAGTAGTAAGTGCCCAGGAGCTTGCTGTTGACACTGGTCATCTGGTTGGTGCTGTCAGAGAGCCCTGCTTTTGAAGCAAGCTCAGGGAGCTCATGTGAGGACTCCTGATTATTCCTAGGCAACCATGTCTTTGCCTGTGCCACCTCTGATATCACATATGAAGGCAGGTGTGGGTGTGGCTTAGAGATAATCATCATAATATTTTATACCCCGCTCATCTGGCTGGGTTTCCCCAGCCACTCTGGGCGGCTTCCAGCAGAACATTAAAATACAATGATTCATCAAATATTAAAAGCTTTCTTAAACAGGGCTGCCTTCAGATGTCTTCTAAAAGTCAGATAGGTAAAGGTACCCCTGCCCGTACGGGCCAGTCCTGTCCGACTCTAGGGTTGCGCGCTCATCTCGCTCAAGAGGCCGGGAGCCAGCGCTGTCCAGAGACCCTTCCGGGTCACGTGGCCAGTGTGACTAAACGGCATCTGGCGAGCCAGCACCAGTGCCACACACGGAAACGCCGTTTGCCTTCCCGTTATAAAGCGGTAGCTATTTATCTACTTGCACTTAGGGGTGCTTTCGAACTGCTAGGTGGGCAGGAGCTGGGACTGAACAACGGGAGCTCACCCTGCCGCGGGGATTCGAACTGCCGACCTTGCGATCAGCAAGTCCTAGGCACTGAGGTTTTACCCACAGCGCCACCCGCGTCCCTAAGTCAGATAGTTGTTTATTTATTTGACATCTGATGAGAGGGCATTCCACAGGATGGGCTCCACTACCGAGAATGCCCTCTGCCTGGTTCCCTGTAAGTATACTTCTCGCAGGGAGGGAACCGCCAGAAGGCCCTAGGAGCTGGATATCGGTGTCTGGGTAGAATGATGGGGGTGGAAACACTCCTTCAGGTATACTGAGCTGAGGCTGTTTAGGGCTTTAAAGGTAACCCCCCCACACTTTGAATTGTGCCCAGAAATGTACTTGGTGCCAATGTAGGTCTTTCAAGACTAGTGTTATGTGGTCTCGGCGGCCGCTCCCAGTCACCATTCTAGCTGCCGTATTCTGGATTAATTGTAGTTTCCAGGTCACCTTCAAAGGTAGCCCCATGTAGAGTGCATTGCAGTAGTCCAAGCGGGAGATAACCAGAGCATGCACCACTCTGGCGAGACAGTCCGTGGACAGGTAGGGGCTCATCCTGTGTAGCAGATGGAGCTGGTAGACAGCTGCCCTTCCCCACAGGCCAAACTGGGACCTATACCACATCCAACCTATACATCCGGGGGAATTTTCCAAAGGCGGTGCTTTGTCCTGGATGTTAGGCAAGTCAATCAAAAAATCACAGGTTTGGGGTGTCCTTGTTTTTACTTTTTGAAATATGTCAACACTAATATAATGTTAGGTGGCTGACTGTGGCTAGGGCAATATCTGAAGAGCCATTTTTGTTGCAGGCAGTTGTGCTGACACAGGAAACATGCGCTACAGTCTCAGGATCAACCATCTCCTTTTGCTGAATGTACCGGATAGGTGAAAGGCTCATAGTCATAATTATACAACTAAAGCTCCATTGCCATATAGTGAGAACCAGAGAGGGCATCAACTAAATAATGTGTTCATTGAGAAATTGAGTCTTTTTGTGACATCCTGGAGTAATAAGATACAGGATAATGTAAGCCCATTTGTGTCTGTTAGAACCTTGTGATAGTAATCTTTAGGACTGATTCTGCTTTGGAAATGTGTTCCTATAAATATGTTCCTATAAATGTTGTTCTAGATAATCCCTTCTACTTTTATTTAATTTTATTTTGCATCTGTTATTATTCAGTCTGTTAGGTTTTATTAAGAATAAATATATGAAATGAAAGAAATTTTCTTGTCACAATGGATATATGTGACTTCCTGGTTCAGAGGTGAGTTCAACAGATGTCAAGAAACAAGAACAGAGGACAGCTGGTCTCTGTGTGCCTTCCCTATGGTCTTCCTAGAGGCATCTGATTGGCCACTGAAGGGAACAGGTTGTCCGGACAGTTGGGCCTTTGGTCTGATCCAGCAGGGCTCTTCTTACACAGAAAGAAGGAAAAACTCAATAGTGGTTATTTTAGTTCTCAAGAAAGCTTTATTATCTCCCATGCAGTAGTGGAGACTGAAACAGGAAACTGTAGGGGCATACTGTCAATACCGCTTCAGCATAAATAAACATTTCTTTCTTTCTTGGACAATAAAACATTGAACATGCAATAACAAACCAACAAAATGAAATGCAGAAGATACAAGCAAGGGATTGTGACTGAGACTGAGAAGAAGGCATGCAACATGCAAAGCTGTTCCACACTAAGGTGGGATTTCACATCAAGGAGAAATAAACTGGCACTTCGGTCTCATATTCCTTCTGGAAGAACACATTGTTGTAGAATGAAGCAAAGGACGTGGAAGCCCTTTACTTGTGGCTAGGTGGCCATTGGGAAGATTGCTTGGTCTGGGATAGGCCAGGTGGGAGGCAAACAGGTTGCTTTGTCTGCATGGAGCCCCCACTGGAACCTCCTCCAATGCAGCACCCAGAACCTTGGCCACCTCCTCCACTACTGCCTCCTGATACAATAATGGTCTGACCACCTGAACCACCACCAGAGCCTCCTCCAATGCAGCAGCCAGAGCTCTGGCCACCACCACCACCACCGCCACTACTTCCACCACATGGGACTACGATGGTCTGGCCACCTGAGCCACCACCACCACCAGAGCCTCCTCCAATGCAGCAGCCAGAGCTCTGGCCACCACCACCACCACCGCCACTACTTCCACCACATGGGACTACGATGGTCTGGCCACCTGAGCCACCACCACCACCAGAACCTCCTCCAATGCAGCTGCCAGAGCTCTGGCCACCTGAGCCACCACCAGAGCCTCCTCCAATGTAGCCGCCAGAGCTCTGGCCACCACCACCGCCACTACTTCCACCACATGGGACTATGATGGTCTGGCCACCTGAGCCACCACCACCACCAGAGCCTCCTCCAATGCAGCTGCCAGAGCTCTGGCCACCAGAGCCTCCTCCAATGTAGCCGCCAGAGCTCTGGCCACCAGAGCCTCCTCCAATGCAGCCGCCAGAGCTCTGGCCACCAGAGCCTCCTCCAATGCAGCCGCCAGAGCTCTGGCCACCAGAGCCTCCTCCAATGTAGCCGCCAGAGCTCTGGCCACCTGAGCCACCACCTCCTCCAATGTAGCCACCAGAGCTCTGGCCGCCGCCACTGCCACTACTTCCACCACATGGGACTATGATGGTCTGGCCACCTGAGCCACCACCACCACCAGAGCCTCCTCCAATGCAGCCGCCAGAGCTCTGGCCACCTGAGCCACCACCAGAGCCTCCTCCAATGTAGCCGCCAGAGCTCTGGCCACCTGAGCCACCACCTCCTCCAATGTAGCCGCCAGAGCTCTGGCCGCCGCCACCGCCACTACTTCCACCACATGGGACTATGATGGTCTGGCCACCTGAGCCGCCACCACCACCAGAACCTCCTCCAATGCTGCTGCCAGAGCTCTGGCCACCACAACCAATAGATTGACCACCCATTCCACCACCACCACCAGACCCTCCTCCCATGCTCTGGCCACCACTGCCCTGGCCACCCCCTGATCCTATAATCTTAACTCCACCAGAGCTTCCACCTCCTCCTCCTCCTCCCCCTCCACCACCAGATCCCCCACCGATAATCTTAATTCCCCCAGAACTTCCTCCTCCTCCTCCTCCCCCTCCACCACCAGATCCCCCACCTATAATCTTAACTCCACCAGAGCTTCCACCTCCCCCTCCTCCTCCCCCTCCACCACCAGATCCCCCACCTATAATCTTAACTCCACCAGAGCTTCCACCTCCTCCTCCTCCCCCTCCACCACCAGATCCCCCACCTATAATCTTAACTCCACCAGAGCTTCCACCTCCTCCTCCTCCCCCTCCACCACCAGATCCTCCACCTATAATCTTAACTCCACCAGAACTTCCACCTCCTCCTCCTCCCCCTCCACCACCAGATCCCCCACCGATAATCTTAACTCCACCAGAGCTTCCACCTCCTCCTCCCCCTCCACCACCAGATCCCCCACCGATAATCTTAATTCCCCCAGAACTTCCACCTCCTCCACCTCCTCCTCCACCACCACCACCAGATCCCCCACCTATAACCTTAATTCCACCGGAGCTTCCACCTCCTCCTCCCCCTCCCCCTCCCCCTCCACCGCCAGATCCCCCACCAATAATTTTAACACCTCCTGATCCTCCTCCACCCCCACTGCTACCCCCTCCACAGCATATCCCTCCTCCACCACCAGATCCGCCGCTCATGTATGGGATCTTCTGCTGGCTCATTCCACCCCCCTGTCCCCCACCAGATCCTCCTCCGATGCAGCATCCTGAAGACTGTCCACCAATGCTGCCTCCTCCACCACTTGATCCTCCTCCACAGCAGCCTTGTCCGCCTCCTCCTCCGCCACCTGAGACAATGATGATCTTCTGGCCGCCTCCACCACCGCTGCCTCCTCCACCACCGCCTCCGCAGCAACAGCAGCCTGATGACCCTCCTTGGCCTTGATAGCTGATGGAACCTCCTCCACTACTTCCACAGCATGAGCCGCCACCTCCACCGCCGCCACCACCTCCTCCACCTCCTCCTCCACAGCAGGAGCCACCACCCTGCTTCTGCTGCATAGAACTCATCTTCCTATGTTGGTGTGTAGGGTGTTCTTTCTCCTGTTTTGTTTCCCTTCTGGTGGTTTAGCTCTGGAAGATAAATAAGACAAAATCAGCCTTTCATGCACCAACAACCTTCCAAGGGTTCACATGGCAGTGGGAGGAGGAGACAGGAGCAAAAGTGGGTGTGGCAGCAAAGGCAAACTTCACCTTTGTGCAGTAGGCTGATTTCTGCACACACTCCCAAACCACTCCCTGTTCTTCATCCAGGCACACAAGAAGCATCCCCAGAGCTCAAGGAGACTTTTCATCCAGACAACAACAGGGAGCATACAATGGAGGTAATGGCATTGCAATATGGCAAAGCCAATTGTATCCTCTTGGCTTGTTTTATATACCGAAATCTCAAAGGGGCATGCAAATCCGAACAAAAAGGAATCAATGTAAGAAATGCAATATGAATTCCAGTGTCAAAACCAAACTGCTACTGCAAATTGATTACTGTTGAAATGTCTAGACAGTGGTACCTCTGGTTAAGAACTGGTTCTGGAGGTCCGTTCTTAACCAAAACTGTTCTTAACTTGAGGTACTACTTTAGCTAATGGGGCCTCCCACTGCCACCGCGCCACCAGAGCATGATTTCTGTTCTCTTCCTGAAGCAAAGTTCTTAACCTGAGGTACTATTTCTGGGTTAGCAGTGTCTGTAACCTGAAGTACCTGTAACCTGAGGTACCATTGTACAGAGTTATGGCGGCAACCTCTAAATGGAGCATTGAATGTGGTTTCAAAATCAAATCTGTGGTGCATCTGTGTCTATTTGCTAACCCTATCCATAACTGCTTCTTTACTTTGCACTAGAAATATATTATCATATATAAATTTCTCTTAAGCAGTCGTTGATTGCATCGAAACCCATTCTCTAAAACATCCTCTTGCACAACAGAAGCTATCGTTTTATAATTAGTTCATCTTCCATATTCAACTCCAGCTGAATGACTTAGTTCTGTTATCGGTCAAATGCATGCAAGCATACGGACTTGACTTACCCTCTCCAGCGACAGGAACCAGCTGAGATGTTGAAAGTGAGTGAATGAAGACATCATTGGGTCCAGATAACTTTTTATACCATCTCAAGGCCTCTCCTACGGGATATGATACACCCCTGGGCATGATGACTTGCATATTTACTCCCTGCCTAATGACTGGACTTTCTAGTCTTAGATGCATAACAAAGGGAAGAGATTGACGTCTGTCATTGCTATAATTGTTGATAAATAAACATGATTAATTAATCATGAGCTCCACCTAATTCCTTGGCTAAATGCAGCCTGTTTGGGGCAGTGAAAGAGTCCTTGCAGGTGTGCCAGAAATGTGTAAACCCAGTCTCCTTATTTCCATAATAACAACAACAATAATTTTATTACTTAAATGCCACCCAGGTGACTAGGTTGCCCCAGTCATTTTGGGTGGCTCCCAACAGAATATTGCTACTAGAATTGAGCAAAATACGGTTTCTCTTTCTCTTTCTTATTATTTATTTGCCAAAAGATATACAAAAGTTTATATCCAATACACCAGAATAAAATAAATAATTTTAAAATCTAATCTAAAATGGAACAGGAGCAAAGAAAAGGGAGGGGGGAAGATGAGGGGGAAGAAAAGAAAGAAAAAGGAAAAAAGAGAGAAAAGAAAGGAAATAGAAAAAAGATTTTAAAAGTCAGCTAAATTTAATATTCACTCATTGACACCCAACTGTTCTATTTTCTATAAGCCAATATTTTTTGAATCTTCAAATCCAAATATTACAAGTTCATTTTCTCTTTCATGCATAAAGTCCATAAGAAATTTCCAATTCCTAAAGGTAAAGGGACCCCAACCATTAGGTCCAGGGGTTGCGGCGCTCATCTCGCTTTATTGGCCAAGGGAGCTGGCGTACAGCTTCTGGATCATGTGGCCAGCATGAGTAAGCCGTTTCTGGCGAACCAGAGCAGCGCACGGAAACGCCGTTTACCTTCCTGCCGGAGCGGTACCTATTTATCTACTTGAACTTTGACGTGCTTTCGAACTGCTAGGTTGGCAGGAGCTGGGACCAAACAATGGGAGGTCACCCCATTGCGGGGATTCGGACCACTGACCTTCTGATCGGCAAGCCCTAGGCTCAGTGGTTTAACCCACAGCACCACCCGCATCCCTTCTTCCAATTCTTAATAAAGGTCAATAATGATTTTGCTCAAATTACACTTCAACTTTGCCATCTCACCTAAGTCCAATAATTTTATCAGTCATTCTTCCGTAGTAGGTGGAGCTGTGTCTTTCCAACTTTGTGAGTATAACAATCTTGCTGATGTAATCATATATTGGAATAATCTTCCATAAGCCTTTCCAATTATGTATCCATTAACCGTAGAAGAAAAAAGTTCTGGTTTCAGTTGGATATTAACCTTTAAAATCTTCTGTTTCAATGTATGTATTTGTATTTTTAGCCTTTTCAAATGTCCACCAAACACTATCAAATGTCTCCCCATGTTCTTGGCACTTCCAGAAAATACCTGAAACACTTCAGTATATTCTAAACAATTTCTCAGGAGTTAAATACAAATGATGCATCATTTTATAAAAGTTCTCTTAAAGATTGTAACACAACGTAAATTTTAACCCTTTAGTCCGCATATACTCCACCTGTTCCACCTGTATATTATAACAAAAATATTTTGCCCAATTAATCATACATTCTTTAACTTGTTCTTCTTCAGCTTTGAATTTCAACAAAAGTTTATACATTTTTGCAGCAACATGTTCATCCTCTGCTCTCAGTTGAGTTTCAAAGCCTGTCTTTCCTTGTTCTATATCTATACCAAATGTGTTTTTATCCAATTTAAACCTCTCTGCTAATTGCATATAAGAAAATCACTGAAAATTATAACCTTCCTCTATTGGCTGTTGTCTTCTTTTAATTTTATAGTCTCCTTGATGCAATTTTAAAAATCTTGGCATGTTGTATATTTCTCTTTGCATTTTATCTCTTTTCTGTAGAAAGCTTCTTGTGATGACATCAATAACAGTGTCTTTTGGCACAATCTAGGCTTGTATTTATTCCAAATTATTAATATGACACATACAATAAAGTGATTTTTATAATCCACTTTAACTTTGTGGTGCCACAAATATCCACGCCATACAAACTTTAGGTCATGTCCTTCTGTTTCCAGGAGTCTCTTATTTCTCAATCTCATCCAGTCCTGCATCCACACTATACAACGGGCTGAAAAATACAGTTTTAGGTTTGGTACACCCAATACTCCCTTTTCCTTTGCATCTTGTAATATTTTAAAACGTGGTCCATCCACCCCACCTTCACAAAACCTTGATAAGTCTTTTTGCCATTGTTTGAATAGTACTATAAGTCATTAGCTGTAATGAAACAAAAACATCCTTCTGGGCAATATATTCACCTTTATCACAAAAATTCTACCCACCAAGGACAATATTAATTTCTCCCAACTTAACATATCTTTTTAATTTCCATCCATGTCTTAACATAATTATTTTGAAACAACATACAATTTATATTTGTCATGGTAATGCCCAAATACTTTACTTTGTTCCAATTTGAAATTCAGTTTTCTCCATTAAAGTCTTTTGATCTTCTGTTGTCATATGTTGTATTCTTGGGTTTTTTGATGATTAACCTTAAAATGCCAAATTCATTTAAATTAGCAGAGTACAATTATTCCCACTTTTTTTTTTCTTTCATAAACAGGACTTTGTTACTTAACTGATTTGTATCTATATTTGTTACTTTGGTCATTTGTATCTTTATTCATTTTAAATTCCTTTTCACCTGTTCTTATAATTGTTTATATACAGTCGTACCTTGGAAGTTGAACGGAATCCATTCTGGAAGTCCGTTTGACTTTCAAAACATTCGAAAACCGAAGCGCAGATTCTGATTGGCTTCAGGTAGCTCCTGCAGCCAATCAGAAGCCACGGAAGCCCCGTCGGATGTTCGGCTTCCAAAAATAGTTCTCAAACCAGAACAGTCACTTCCAGGTTTGCGACGTTTGGGAGCCAAAACGTTCGAGAACTAAGCTGTTCGGAAACCCAAGTAAACGACTGTACATTATAAAATAGAACATATAAAAAAATAAGTTTTCTGACTTCAAGGGATTTTCCCCTTCCAACCAACACTACCTTCAACTGATAATCAACATGGTTGAACGTTGCCTGATTACAGCTCTGTCAAAAGAAATTCAATACCTTGCTACGCAAATACAGTTATCACAATACACAAAGCGCAACAGGCTGAATAATAATCTGCGAACATTTTATTGGTTATTTCCTAACGTATAGGTTTAGTCCAGTATGTGCAACCTATACAGTTCATATATACTGTATTTAACCTATGGTAATACATTTCTTATTTTCTTCTTGTTTCTTTTTGTGAGTTCCTGTATAACACATCCTTAGGCTTTCTTATTGTTGCTTCTTGTAAGTTCCTGTATAACACAATCCTTCAAGAGCCAGTGTGGTGTAGTGGTTAAGAGCGGTAGATTCGTAATCTGGGGAACCAGGTTCGCGTCTCCGCTCCTCCACATGCAGCTGCTGGGTGACCTTGGACTAGTCACACTTCTCTGAAGTCTCTCGGCCCCACTCACCTCACAGAGTGTTTGTTGTGGGGAAGGAAGGGAATGACCGCTCCCCGCTTAAAACGGGGGGCGCCCTTTGCGTGGACGCGTGCAGCCCCTAGATCTGGAGCGGCTCCAACAGCATAGGCTTGGCTTTGCCTTCCCTCAGGTGGGATACCTGGAGGTCTCCGCCTACCTCAGTCAGTTGTCCAATCCCACCTGGGGGAAGCGTTGCCAAGGAGACCAGGTCAGGTAGGGGAGGGATTACCTGCCCACACAATAGAGGGAGGATCTTACCTGGGAATCCTCACTTGGCTCCAGAGCTTCTCCCACCCTACCCACCCTCAGTTAATGACTTATTTTGCAGGTTAACTTTTCTTCACAGGTTTTGCAGGTTAACTTTTCTTCACAGGTATGCGGGCGCTGCTACGTTAAGGTCGCTGTTAAAGGGCCGGAAAGGAATTTCCCTGCATTGGCAGGTTTCGCCTTTCCCGTAGCAAAACGTCACAACTTTGGTGGTATCAGGCCTTGGGCGGAATCCTTTAGTCCATCTTCCTCTTTGCGGCGGCGATACCAGGGTTCCCTGTTAAAGGGGTTTCTGAAGGGAGGCTTTGACCGTACGCCGAAAGGTCATCATTGCTCTCCCCTGCGGCGGCGGCGTAACGGGGGCGGCTATCTCTGCTTGAACATATGTTCTCCCCATCCCCCCCCCCACACACTGGATAACCCTGATGCTCCCTAGGTCCCTGGCTGGGGACTGGGGAGGGAGAACGCCCAATGCCTGAGCCAAGGTCTACCCACATTTGAAATTTAATAAAGTTGTGGCCAATTTAATCCCATAGCACGTTGTCTTGAGTCGTTATTCCACATGACGGGGGGACCGCGCGGGATCTGGGGACTCCACCTGTCCATGCAAAGGAGAATGTTAGCCACTTTGAGACTCCTGCGGGTAGTGATAAAGTGGAATATCAAATCCAAACCCTTCTTCTTCTTCTTCAGTAAAAATAGAAAAGTCCTGAAGGTAACAAGAGCAACACAGCTGATGTTGACTGCTGGCACAAGCTGGCTGATGCAGGTACAAACTGCTAACTTGTGCAGAACAAGGTTTCCAGATATCTCCCTTGCTTCACCCTCAAAGGGCTTCCTCAGTCCTTATAAAATAGAACATTTTTTTTTTAAAAAAAGTTTTCTCCCTTCCAACCACCACTACCTTCAACTGATAACCAACATGGTTGAATACTTGGATGTACAATGTACCTGATGTACACTTTCCGGTAAGAAAATGGCTGCAGATATCATCATGAATTCATATTGTGCCATCTATGCACCTTACAACATATCAGAGAACTTGTCCTTGATCTGTCAGACTTATAATCCAGAAATGATCACATGGAAGACAATAGAACAGGGGTGAGGGAATCATCGTTGGCTATGGGCCATGCTACTTGGTGCCAATGGGAGTTTGAGTACAGCAATATCTGGAGACTCCAAGATTCCCCACCACTGCAATAGAGAAAGGAAAGAGAAACAGAGGTAGGGATAGATAGAAGAATGTGCATTCCCCGCCGCCTTGAGCTTCATCCCCATAGAAGCTTATTCCATGTTCCCAACATCCCCCTAACTGTTTTCTGTTTTCATATGACATAAAAGGCACTTCCGGAAGTACAGTGGAATATAGCACATGTTTAGTGCTCATTTCCAGTGTCCAGGGAAAAAAAATATGTTTGCAAATATGGAAATGAGTGAAAAGCTGTGGATCACGAGACTGAGATCAAACCAAGAACCCCTTGCAGTTTCTATAGCTATATCTGTATATTACTTGACCAAAGGCCAGCCAAGTGCGTAGCGGAAACTTTGGAGATGAGGGCTGGTATTTCCTTGTAGCCAGACACGTTAACTGCTATTAACGGAAAGGGCCCGATCAATCTGCTCTAATTCCTTCCAGGCGATATAATTGACTAATAAGAACCAGCTAAGAATTCATTTCCACAAATTAAAGGAAGAGAGTTCAATTATCTTCACCGTCAGTGTTTGTAAAGTACAGCTTGGGACACAGAGAGAAAGAGGTTGATAAAGGTCAGGAGATTAATTAGCCTTATTTTGCCTTTGCTGCATGCTAGTATTTGTTTGTGGATTAGGAAATATAGACCAAGGCATTCTTAGTCAAGCTCACAAGTAGGTGGCTGGGATGGATGGAAGATTGAGGAGAAGATTCCTCTGCAGCTGTTGGGTGTGTGGCCACAGATCAGCACCTAGAATGAGTCATAGAATGAGGGTCATCTAATCCAACCCATTGCAATGCAGGAATCTCAACTAAAGCATCCATGCCAGATGGCTATCCAATCTCTGCTTAAAAACCACCAGTGAAGAACAGGCCACCACCTTCCGATGAAGTCTGTTCCACTGTCCAACAGCTCTTACCACTCAAAAGTTATTCCTGATGTTTAGTCAGAATTGCCTTTCTTTGACTCCATTGATCTGAGTCCTACCCTCCACAGTAGGAGAAAGCAAGCTTATTCCATCTTCCATGTGACAGCCCTTGAGATATTTGAAGATGGCTATCAAATCTCCTCTCAGACTCCTCTTTTCCAAGCTAAACATAACCAATTCCTTCAATTGCTCCTCATAATGATTGGTTTTCAGAACCTTTATCATCTTGGTTGCCCTCCCATGCACACAGCCCAGTTTCTCAATATCCTTCTTAAATCCTTAAATCTTAAATTGTGGTGCCAAGTACTGAACACAGTTCTCCAAATGGGTTTGAGGATAAAAAATCAAAATTCCAAGTTTATTAACTCCAAGTTTATTACACTCTATTGAGTGTAAAGGAAAAATGTTATCTAGAATGTATGATTTCTTACTTGATTGGTACATATTGGTAGATATTGGGCATAACATTGAGTTAGAAGCTTGGATAAAATTATGGAAGGAAGGTTTGAGCTTTACAGGATGTATGGCATTGAAGGAGAATGTATTAAAAATGATGTATAGATGGCATTTGACGCCAACAAAACTGGCTAAAATGTATAGAAAGAGAGACAGAAAGTGTAGGAAATGTAAGGAAGTAGATGGGGACTACTTTCATATGTGGTGGACCTGTGACAAAGTTAAAAGATTTTGGGAATTAATCTATAATGAACTTAAAAATATATTTAAGTACACTTTTCCCAAAAGACCAGAGGCATTTTTGCTAGGTCTAGTGGGAAGATAGATTAAAATAAAAGATCAGAATTTGTTTATGTATGCCACAGCTGCTGCGAGAACCCTACTGGCCCAAAAATGGAAAATGCAAGATTTACCAATCATCCAGGAGCGGCAGGTGAAGATGACAGATTTCGTGGAACTTGCCAAATTCACAGGGAGGATCCAGGACCAAGAAGACCAGAGATACAATAACAACTGGAGTAAATTTATTGAATATTTTAAGGAGAACTGTAAAAGCTTAAAGACACTAGCAGGACTGGAATAATACCTTCAATGTAAAATAGTAGAGTTATGACAATAATATACGCAATAAGTATGTGATGTATATACTAGCTGCTGGGAGGGAAATCAAAGGGATTATACTGTGATAATAAGGATTGTTGGGGAAAGGATTATATGAAGAAAATAAGAAAAAATCATTTAAAAAAAAGAAAAAAGAACTGAACACAGTTCTCCAGGTGTGGTCTAAACAAGGCAGAATTGACTGCGTCAGACCAACACGGCTACCTACCTGAATCTATGTCAACAGCATTACTGATCCACTAAGTTTTTAACTCTATCCAAAAAGTAAATAAGTTTCGTCTGGCATTAACTGTTTCTGAGAAACATATGCTGGGTCTTAGTAATCACAACATCCTTTTCTGAGTGCTAACAGACCAACCATTTAATTATATGTTCTATGTCAGGGACGTGGCTGAATCGAATGCCTGGGAAGAGTCCGACACTGGAGATGAAGGATTGTTAGTACAAAGAGCATCAGAGTCTGACTCTGGAGACGAAAGAATGCAGACAGAGCAGGTGTGGGTGAGCTCAGCCCCCCTTTACCAAGAGTTCCCTGACTCAGCTAGAGCAGCAGACTCGGACAGCTCACAAGAAGGGGGGGGGAGAGTTAGATGGCAGTGAGGGGGTTGCTATGCAACCAGAAGATAAACAGCGTGCAGAGGGTTCTTCTTATGAAAGCAGAGTGGAGGGAATTCCACCCTCCTTCTCTCCGAACCAGAAGAACTGAAAGGGTTAAAATGCAATGGAAGAGGAAGGACTGGACTTTGGCACCCTTTTTGCTGTGAAAGGGGCGAAGACTCAGAGCGACCAACTCGTATCAAAGTGTGGCAGGTTGGGAGCCACGCTTTGGATGTAATTTATAAATAAACTTACTATAAAACTGCCAGAGAGTCGTTAATTCTGATAGGGGCTAGCTTGCCTGCCTGAGATCATTACATTCTAGGACCTTTCCTGATATCAACGTCAACATGTTACCTGGGTCTTCTGCCCCCCCCCCCTCAGATTTTAGTTTAAAGCAGTCCTGATCAAATTGCTAGAGCATATAGATAAAAGCCATACATCAGTAACTTCCTCAGCACCTTAGTGGGGAAAGACACTCATCTCCACAAAACAGGGGGAAGTGTTGTGTGAGCATGCAAAAGGCAAGCTCTCTGTAGCATTTTTAAAAATTCATTTTGCATTTATATCCCACCTTTCTCTGCAAGGACACACACATGGTTTGGGGGCTGCATCTGGGGCCCCAAACATTTCCCCCCTGTTTTATTTCCCCCTGAGAACTTGCTGTTTTTTGTGGTGGCACTGAGGGATATATATACAGTGGGGAACTTTTGGTTCTCCAGATGCTGTTAGATTACAAATCCCATCGCTCATAGCCATTGGCCATGCTGACGGAAACTGATGGTAGCTGGAATCCATCTGTACCTGAAGGTCTATAGCAGCAGTTCTCAACCTGTGGCTCCCCGATGTTGTTGGACTACAACTCCCATCATCCCTGAGCTCTGGCCTTGCTAGCTAGGAGTGATGGGAGTTGTAGTTCAACGACATCTGGGGACCCACAGGTTGAGAAAGGCTGGTCTATAGGCTTAAGATGGCAAACTTACAGCTCTCTAGTTATTTATTGGACTCCAGTTCCCATCAGTCCCATTCCAGCATGGCCAATGGCCAAGGGTGATGGGAGTTGGAGACTGACAACAGCTAGAGAGCTTCAGGTACATCCCTAATGTAGAGGAATGTGCCTGAATATTAAGATGCCACAAAGCGGCTCCACACAAACTGCCCATAGTTACACACCTTGCAGCAGCAGCTGTTTATTTTGAAATGCCCATTACCTGTTATAGGGCAGTGATGTAACAAGGTTCATTTCAGGCAAGCAGGCGAGACAGGAAACCGTCTGACTCATACAGTTGGTTGCAGACGCCTTTGTCAGTTTTCTTTAGATGAAGCAGGAGAAAGGTTTCAGTTACGGAGCATAAGGTAAGAACACTGGAAGAGACCAGTTAAATTAGCAGGAATGGTCCATGTCTCTCAGCATCCAGGTTCTCACAGTGGCCAATCAGATTCCTCTATGGAGGCACCCTCCTTTCTATTTCCCCCCCAGTTAGCACTGAAAAGTGAACAGTCACTGAAAGTTCCAGTTACTTACCATGGTCAATAGCTATTGACCTATTTTAAAGCCATTTAACGTTGGTCTATGGGGTCATGAAGAGTCGGACACGACTAAACGACTAAACAAAAACAACAAGGTGAATTCATTAGCATGCCTTGGCCCAACAGATTTCATAAGTGAAGGTTGGTGCTTATGGTGATAATGATCATTAATTACCCGCTTTTCAAACCAAGGTCACATGGCAGGTTACAACAATTAAAGCACAATGTCAAGAACAGTTAGAAACAACTTAGAATCATCTAAATAAGGTGGATCCTAAAAAATATGCATATTGCATGTCAAGAAGGCCCTTTGCCTGGTTGTCTGTAACTTCACTTCTCGCAGTGAGGGAACCACTAGAAGGTCCTCAGATCTAGATCTCAGTGTCTAGGCTATTTTTTGTTGTTGTTGTTATACCAGGAGCCCCATTCATTTGCCTAATTGTTTAGCTAAAAGGATTCAATTTCCTTGGATTTGTGATGCTAGCCCCCTAGTGCACAACAGCTGTGTTATTTAATTATTTAATTGCCCAAGCATTTTATGGAGGCACACGGAGAGTTCTCATCCAGAGCAGTTAGGAAAGAACACTGCTACTACTACTAATAATAATAATTTATTATTTGTACCCCACCCATCTGGCTGGGTTTCCCCAGCCACTCTGGGCAGCTTCCAACAAAGATTAAAATAAATATACAGTAAAATGAGTCCTTGTGGCAGATCCTTTAGTCTCACCAGTATGGCCATTTATCCATCTCAGTATTTTGCAGTATTTTGCGGGCAACTACTAGCAGAGTCAGCAAGGTTTGTGAATGTGGTGCAAGGAAGCAGATCATTTAATAGAATGGAATGTGTATAAAGATTCTGCATTTAAAGTGTACAGGCACATAAAGCATAGACAAACATATTCATTTTGATAATCAAGGAAAAGAATTCCATTAGCTGCAGAATGGTTTCTCTCTCCTTCCACATAGCTACTCCACCAAGAGCCAGTGTGGTGTAGCAGTTAGCATGCCAGACCTGAGAGACTAGGGTTCAAATCCGGCTGTCAGGAGCCAGAGTCAAGCATAGGTCAGCCAAAGAGCCAACACGGTGTCAGTGAAGTTAACTCTTTATTCAAGAAACCAAAACAGCACAGGCCTGGTGATTCCAACAATTCCAGTAGATCTTGCCCCAATGTGGCAGTTGTGAGGACTGTGGGTCCCTGCGTTCCCACCACTCTAGGCTTGCATACAACCAGACTCTGCCCTTTTCATTTATTTGCATGTTCTAGCAGACTGGGGGTGGGAAGAGAAAGAAGGGAGCTGATTGCAGCAGGAAGGGGAGACTCCCTGGATTTTTCAGCAGCCTGCCTCATCAATGCCTCTTGGCCCCTCTCCTTTCTAGCTACCTTTTCTGACTCTGAGCCTGGACTGCTCTCTGCCCCAGCCTCCTCTTGCTCACTAAACCCTGTTGCCCCTTTAGCTTCCAACCCCTCCTCTTCCCAGTCTCCCAGTCTTCTCCCTCTGACCACTCATGGTCATCCCACCACCAGTCCCCTGGCTCTGAGCTTTCATCTCTTGGGGGTTCCCCAGCTCATGCCTCTCACCATTCCTCTTTATCAAGCCAGTCCATGACACACAGTCATGATGCTCATTGAGTGTCACCTTAGACTATGGTTACCAGATTTTTTTCAATGAATCCGGGGACTCTTTTTTATTTATTTTTGTGAAGCTGAGTAGCAACAGGGAGTCAGTAGTGAGGATAGTCAGGCAAAAGACCCTGAGCCCAAGAACACATGCATATTGTATAAAGGTGTAAAACCCTTCTTTCACACCATGTGAAACATAAATGCACAGAGTTTCTAAAAAACTGGGCAATGGCTGCCTGCCTGCGGCTCCCGAGCCTCCCCCGATCTCTCAAAACAAAGGGGGAAGGAGATCGGGGAAGGCTCAGGAGTCATGGATGTGCAGCCACATGCCCCGGAAAGCTGTCTGTGGACAAACACCGGCTCCCTTGGTGTGAAGTGAAATGAGCACCACTCACCACCACTGGACTTACCGTATTTTTCGCTCTATAGGACGCACCTTTCCCCCTTCAAAAATGAAGGGGAAATGTGTGTGCGTCCTATGGAGCGAAAACACCATAGCCCCGCGACCCTCTCCCGGCTGGAGAGGTAACGTGCGGCTATGGAGGCTCCTGCCATAGCCGTGCGTCACCTCTCCAGCTGGGAGAGCGCGCACGGGGCTAAAGCAGCCCCCCGCAACCCTCTCCCAGCTGGAGAAGTGACGCTTGACTATGGCAGCAGCCTCTCCGCTGCGCCTTTCCGCTGCTCCCTGACCTGCTCTTTGGGGCTGGTGGTGGGCTTCCCCCCGCCAGCCCCAAAGAGTAGGTCGAAAGGAACCTTCCAAGGTAGCCACCTTAAACGGCACCTTGTTTTAGAGCGGGAAAACAAGAGGGGGAAAATTCTCCCACTCTCTGCGCAGCGCCTCCTGCTGCTTCGCTGAAGGGGCGCTGGGCAGAGAGCGGAAGAATTTTTTTTCCTTGTTCTCCCCCCTCTAAAACAAGGTGCGTCCTATTGTCCGGTGCGTCCTATGGTGCGAAAAATACGGTAACTGTCCAGGGGTCCTTTAACTTATTCTTTTTTTTTTTTACCTTTTACTTAGTCAAACCTTTGGTCTATCTAGCTAAGTATTGTCTACACACTGTCTGGAAGCAGCTATCCAGAGTTTCTCTCCCAACCCTACCAGGAATTGCTGGTGATTGTACCTGGGAGCTTCTCCATGCAAACCAAATGCTGTCCCATTTACAGGTCCTTCTGGGCCACCAGGGGTTTCCATAGCAGGTGTCCATGCTGGGCCTGCTATTCTGCCTCATTCAAAGTCCACCTACTTAAGGATTGCTCATTACTCAAGTTTACCTGTGCCTAGTCTGTTTGTTTGCTTAATCCATGTTCTTCAGTCTTGCTTAACCCCATATTATCAGTGAGCACCTGATCTGTCACACATAATTTATGCTAAGCCTGGGTGACATTTTACAGGTGTCCCATGGAGTTGTTGCCCAGATATATATAAATTGTATTATATTTTGTGCATGTAACTAACTGCTCAACATACATGGAAGAGCTGTCAACAAACACATATGTAACTCCTGTTCACTCCACAGAATTTTCTTTTTACTTTATATTTTCAAAAAATCAAAAAGACTAGGGACTCTCTCTTTTTAATTTGAAATAGAAAATAGCGAAGGACCCAGACCCCACATGGACCAGTTGAGCGTGTGTGGGCTCATGTCCAAATTTATTTTGGAGTATTCTGTCCCAAAAGGATTTTTCAAAATTTATCTCTTTAACTTCCCATGCCCTCCCCAAAAATAAAGACACCACAAGGCAGGAAACCTCTTTGTTTCAATCTCAACAGGACAATAAATTATTTTCCACAAGATGAATGACTTGTCAAATCATGAGTGTGTGTTTTTTATTATAAAATATCATGTTTTATGTTTTCTTCCAGAATGGAAAAGAGAAAGAAGGACAACTGTGGTATGGCGAAAGGCAAAGTGAGACCTGTATATTATGGAATATCTTGCAAGCCAATTGAGCATCAATGCTGGGTTATCTCTTCACAGTAAGCATTGGGGTTGCAAAGGAGAATCATGTGGATTTCGACTAATATCAAGCACATTATGGACTGGACCAAAGGCCCATCTAGTCCCGTTTCCTGTTCTCATAGTGGCCAACCAGATGCCACAACGAAAATTCTGTAATCAGCACCTGAGTTTTTAGTTATGAGCATGTGGAAAGGAAGCAGTCCACTTTTGACATTGCCCCCACCAATTGCCTTCTCTCTTCTTAACTCCAGGAGATGTTATTTTGGATTCTGTGGACAGGATGGAGGTGCCTTCTTCTGTTGATCCTGGGGAGGTGAGCACGTTTTTGGTGGAGTGCAATCAGCATCTTGCTTTGGTGGACATTTCTGTGGGTTGTCTTGGCATGGCTGTGGGTTGGTTGGGCACTGGGATTGCTGGGAAGACATCCTTCAGAGTGTTCTAAAAGAGATAGCAGAGATATTTTTTATTATTGCTTACAGTCTTATTTTGTCTGCCTTCCCTCCGTCATGGAACATAAAGTAAGGTACACGTGGTTCTGGTTCCAACTGGTAATCTCACCACTGTATTCTGCACTACCTGCAGTTTCTCTACTGTCTCCAAAGGCAGACCCAAGTATAACACATTGCAGTAATCTAACCTAGAGTTTAGCAGACCATAGACAACAAAAGCCAGGTTATTTCTGTCTAAATAGGGTAACAGATGGATGAATACTGCCATTACTGTTACTACTTATAACTGTACACTGGGCAAGATCAAGGTTTGAGGGGGTCCTGTGCAAAGTAACCCATTGATAGGTCTTGATGAGATTGCCTGGCACTGGTGATAACCAGGAAAGCTCCAAGAAGCACCAATTGCCCAGTTCTAGCAGCTGATTTTTGATCTTTTGAAGCCCTGTGCAAAGTGCAGGACAAGAGAATGCTTTGAGAGGAGCTTCTAAAGGTGTCACTGTGCTTTGAATGCAGCTTTCAATTGATTGGTCCTGCCTGCAAACATCATTTTAGCCAAACCCCATCTTTACCTGTACAATACCTAGTGCCATATGCAATGTCAGATATAGGGTAGGTGAGCGTGGCTTGGCTGAAAAGTCCTTGTGGGCCAGATGGCAGGCCACTTCTCTAAAGCCAAAAATGATGTTTCTAGGTTTCTCAAAAGATCAAGTGCTAGGTGTCTATTTGGACACAATAGCTAAGCTCTTAAAGGCAACAATTAAAAAATCTGCATAACTAAAAACTGCAATTAAAGGAATCCTTCAACAGTAAGTCAACAGTTTGAAAGAAAAACACCATAATATCATAGTGATGATTAAATTAACGCATTTTAGGAGAATCTGTAATGAGCAACCAAATAAATTTATGGAATCAATGGTTCTGGAACAACAAATACCAATACAATAAAATACACTTGTATTTTATACTAATGTGAAAGCATTATAGGTAAGGATGTCAGAGAATTCCAACCAAAACTGAAATGGGGGAAGAAATTAACCATGATTCTCATGTTATTTGTAAAATATTGGATGCTCAAGTATAAATCTCCTTTCACCAGAGCAGAATTGACCTCTCTCCCCCTCACCCCCCGTCTCTGGCAGAAAACATAAAACATGATAGTTCCAAACAACATTCATGTCTGTGACATTCTTTTCCCCTTAATCTTGTGGACAAACATTCCCCATTCTGATGAAAGATTTAAGATGGCATTGCTTTCCGCTCTGCTCTGTATCTGTCACACGCAGCGCGGTTTTCCTCCTCCTGCAGTTCATCTTCACCAAAAACTATGTCATTCATCTCACTCTCTGCTGTGGCAAATTCACTTACATTGTGTTATTTACATAATGAATTGCATACATTATGCATATTACGTTGTCTTCCCATTATTCTACCCTATTCATTTCAATGTAAAGGAAACATGATGCAGCCAGGGAAGAAACAATATCAACTATGTATCATTTCAGGACTGGAAGCCACAGGGTCCTCTGAAACTAATCATGAGAATGTAAGAAAAGCTTGCTGGATGAGGCCAATGCCCCATCAAATCCTGCATACTGTTCTCACAATGGCCGACCAGATGCCTCTGTGGCAAATGCGCAAGACGGATCTGAGCACAAAAAGCAAATTTTCCTTTCTGCAGTTTCCAGCAACTGGTGTTCAAGAGCATTACCCTTTCTGTGTGTTTGTTTACTTGCAGCTATTTTACAAGTTGCTCAAATGCCTGTTGCTCGACTGCCATCTCTATTTATCTCTTTTATTTCATTTGTTGGTGTGATTTATATCCTGCACAATCAGGGCCAGATTTAGGTTTGATGAGGCCCTAAGCTACTGAAGGTAATGGGGGCCTTTCTATGTCCAGTTGTCCTTTGTCAACAACAATTGTCACTGGTTTTTTGTGTTGAATATATTCTATATGGAAATTTATGGACCTAATAGGTATCTAAAGCCATTTACACATAACAAAATATGTATTTTATCAAAGTAATTGTTGAACTGAAATACAATTAAGAAGAAGTATATTAAGAGTGAAATACAATTAAGAAATACAATTGAGAGGGACGCGGGTTGCGCTGTGGTCTAAACCACTGAGCCTTGGGCTTGCTGATCAGAAGATTGGCTGTTCGAATCCCCACGATGGGGTGAGCTCCCAGTGCTCGGTCCCTGCTCCTGCCAACCTAGCAGTTCAAAAGCACGTCAAAGTGCAAGTAGATAAATAGGTATCTCTCTGGCAGAAAGGTAAATGGCGTTTCCATGTGCTGCTCTGGTTCACTAGAAGTGGCTTTGTCATGCTGGCCACATGACCCGGAAGCTGTCTGCGGACAAAACACTGGCTCCCTCAGCCTATAGAGCAAGATGAGCACCACAACCCCAGAGTCGTCCGCGACTGGACTTAACAGTCAGGGGTTCCTTTACCCTTTACCTTTACAATTAAGAAGTATATTTTGGGGCGGCAAGAGAGTGGGGTCCTAAGCTTTAGCTTGTTTAGCTTATACATAAATCTGGCACTGTGCACAATTAATGTACAGTTAGGTTAAAATGGGAATAACAAGGTAGCGAGAAACCAACCCAGCTGTGCTCTTCTCGCATTCTGACCAGACTGCAAAGGTTTCAGATTCCCTGTTTGGGACATGACATAGTTCTGAGGTAAAGCATCTGCTTCACATTCAGAAAATCTCAGGTTTAATTCCTGGCATCTCCTGTGATAGGCCTGAGTATGCCCTCTTTCTGAAACCCTGGAGACTTAGTGCCAGCCACTGAGGCAGATGGTTCACTGGTCCAACTCTGTACAAGGCGGCTTCACTATGCTCCCATCAGATCGACACAAAGCAAATGCAGAGAATGTGTACTTTACAAAGGCACCCACATTGCACCTCTATGCTGCTCTTATTATTAATTGAAGAACCTAAGGTCCTCCAGATTTTGTTGGACTATAGCACCCATCATTCCTATCCACTGGCCATGATGGTTATGGCTGATAGGAGTTGGAGTCCAACAACATCTGGAGGGACACAGGTTCCACATACCCAATGCAGAGTTTATTCCAACTATTCTTTCACCATCGTTTTATGACCCACAAGGGATTCCCATGGTCAAGAAGACTCACCTGGTCTTGCAGTGAGTCCTGGAACAAGTGCAAGGCATTCGGTGAATGTAAGACTTTTGCGGAGACTGCAGATGCTTTTAAAGCCCGTCCAATGCATGGAAAAAACCCTTTGCGTGTGGACAGTCAGTTCAATACCAGTTAAAACTAGATTTAATTACACCTTTGGCTGAACTTGTAATTTTTTTATGGAGAATTCCCCCATACCTGTTTCTGTGTCATTTTTTTGGCAGTTATCGCAATATGGAGACCCACCCTAACAAAAACCATAAGGTTATGGTCCAGGTGTCAATCAATCTTGTGAAGGAGAGTTGATGTTGCATGTTCTTCAAAGTGATTTTTTAAATGTACTTTACATTTTTACAATGTATGATGCTCCTTTAGAGCCTATTAAGGCCTGAGTCCTCCATTTGTGGAATCTTTTGGGTTGCATCCAGATGGGAGAAGGCTAACTGAAAATAATGGGCATGATGCAGGTAGGTCCATTCATTTCCTTCTCTCTTTTTTTGTAGACTATTTTATTCGTTTTATAGGAAAATAACATGTCACATATAAGAAAGAAAATTGAATAAGGATACAGTACCGTCAAATAATTGAATCGCTGAAGGCATCACGGAGGCTTCAATTATCTGTGACATAGCCTCTCCTTAAGTAAGTATTGACATCACTTCTGTTTACAAAGCTGGTATATAGAGAAGGTAACTTGTCAAAATGACTGTATTTCACTTGATCTCTAACAAACTTTCTGTGTTGCATTAATTTCAAAGGGCATGTTCTGAGCATGCTAGTCCAGGATACCTGAAAGAATTCCTGCCCCTGTACATACCCAATAAGATCACTTAGGTCATCTAGGGAAAATATCTAATCATGGCTCTGTACCCTACAGAATATCATAGGGTGGAAACCCCAAAATGGGACATTCTGTGTTGTTGCCCCAGTGCTGTTGAACTCCCTTTCCTCTTTCATATGTAAAGCAGCAACTATGGCTTGCTTCAGGCTTCTTGTAAAGATATATCATTTTTGCCCTGAAGCATAAGATTGGACCCTGTTTTGAGTCTTTTCTGGTTTTATTCGCTTTTAGATTTAAAAACAGAGTTTTTATACTGCTGCTGTACTGGTTTTAGGTTGTGGTTTTGTTTCATTCATTCATTCATTCATTCATTCAGTTAATTACATTTGTACCCTACCTTTTCCTCCAAGGAGCTCTAGGTGGCATATGTGGTTCTCCACCACCTCATTTAATCCCCATAACAGACCAGTAAGGTAGGTTAGGCTGAGAGGCAGTGACTGGCCCAACTTCATGTCAAGTGAGCTTTGTGTGACTGAGTGGGGATTCGAACTGTTGTTTAAGAATATTGTTGACCTATAACTCCCATCCTCCTTGACCATTGGCCAGTGACTGGGGCTGATCGGAGTCCGACAATATCTGAAAAGCCACAGGTTCCCCCATTCTTGCTGCAGGGTTCCAAACAAGCCAGTATATATTTGTTGTGATGGAAGAGTTAGAGGGAACATCAGTCAAAACTGGACAATAACTTCATTACCCCTTCTAAACAAGAGTGGGACAAGAACAATAGGAATCTCCTCTATGTGACCTCCAAAATCTCTCCCAACCCTATAATTCTATTATTTCATGCCAAGTTTTAATAAGGTAGATGCAACATGCCTTTTCCCATCATGTTCTCCTGGTATTTTGAGACATCTCCTGCTGTTCTTCTACAGGACCCTTCTTTGGCTCCGATCCTGCAAGGGCTTCTGAGGTCCTCATAAAGGAGATGTTCCTTCCTACCTACTTCTCTCCCTTCCACTACCCATTGTGCCATTCATGTTCAACTAGACGGTATCCCAAAGAACGTATGACCTCAGAATCACCTTCCCTTACCCCAGGAAGGAAAGAACATGAAGTAATCTCATTCCCTGAGTCATTAAACTCCTATTCCTTTCCTTTTATGAGCCCTTTCTATTTCAAACTCTCTTGTTAAATTTAAGCCGTGTCCCCACCCTTTTCGTCTCCTTTGTATATATTAGTTGATTTATTCTCCATTCCAATGGGGACTGACATTTCTTATTACTATTATTTTAAATTTTTATTACCAGCCAAGGTGATTATTATGAAGGTGGAGTTTTGCCGGTGAGATTATGCAACAAACTTGAGATGCACACATCTTTGCAAATCATGGGCCTGTCCCTCTTGGATCCTCCACTCTGATTGCAAAACAGGTGTAATCATGAATCTTGCAGTCACTCCTTAGATTTCTTTTTTTTCTGACAGAGACAAGCAATTTACATTTAGGGGGGGTGGAGTACGCAGGAGCTGTTATTCATCACAGAGATGTTGAGGCATGGCTGACATGTGCCCACTCCCTTGTGGCCCCTATTCCTGTTAACATTCCCTATTTTCCAGTAAGATTTTAGTCAAGTCTCCCATACTACAATAAGATAACAGCTACAAAAAATAAAATACAAATAGAATAAATAGAATCCAGGGTCCTCTCTTAAGGGTAGTTCTTAGCCCTCACAGCCCAAAGAAGGTAGTAGCTTCTCCCGACTCTCCCCTGAGATATTTCCTTTCTCATCCCAGCCTCTCACTCTGGGAGACCAACATTTCCTTGCCTCTTACCCAAGGTGCTCCATCAATCATCTTCCACCCCAATGAGTATACAATCCCTTGACCTTGATAAAGGCTCTGATCATAGTACTCCTACAAAAGAAAAGAAGAAGAAACAATTAGAAAAAACAAAACAACAGCAACAAAAAGAGATGGGGGAGGGAATAAGAAGGAAAAGGGTGAAAGAGGAAAAAAGACAAAAGACAAAACAAATCTCATCTCCATACATAATAAAATTAGAATATTTTTTTCTGATCAGTTGCAATCAGATTCTGTACTGATCACAGTGCTAATTATTCGTCCTGACCGAGGTAATGTCTGTGGCAAAGCAGGAAGGAGAGACACACGACACACACCCATATATTATTTACCTCCTTCTTGCTAATCCTCACTTGAAGTGTGCATTTCCTAATATCTGTTTTCAACAGCAATGACCTAGATGACTTCCACACAGAAGTCCTTCAAGATTCAAGGTGTCTTATGGATAAAAACACAGATAATCCACTTTGCATAATGTTTCAGGTTCTGTCCCTGGCAGAATCTTCAGGTAGAGCTGGGTAAGTTCCTCTTGGGTGCTGCTGCCAGTCCGTGTAGACCATGCATGCCTAACCCCTGGCCCACAGACTGGATCCAGCTGCCTAAGGCCTTCAGTTATTTGGCAGCTGTTTGTTTGTTTGTTTAAAAGAGTGTTAGTGTCAGGGACCATGTTAATGAGGACTGCACTGAGGAGGAATAGTGGGAGCTGGCCCCACCGCCTGACCCTGAATCTTCCCAGGAGCAGGAAGACAGTATAGATTTAGAACAGTGGTTTGCAGAGGGGCATAGTTCAGAAGGCAGAAGCTGGGAAATACTGGGTGGGGAACAGCTAGCAGAAGAAACACTAGAAGAGAGGAGGTTAGCAGATTCACAGTCTCTGGACAGCATTCACCACCCCATCCCCAAAGACACAGAGAGCTCAGAGAGTGTTAGAACAGGAACCACAGAGGGTACAAGCTCAGATTACAAAACGTAGGAGTGATATAGATTAATAGGGACAGAGGGGAGGGTGAGCCTTAAATGGGAGCACCGCCATTCTAGGGAGATGCTTTCTTTTGTCTCTCGCTGTGTTTAGTATAGAAACTAACTGGTAAGAATTTCCTTCCATTTGATCTGCTTATTTACTGCCACAGGGGAGGAAGCTGATATCCCAAAGTCTAACAGTCAGTATTAGAGTGGAGAACTAGAGCTTGTGAAACCAGGGTTCAGATACCCACTCTGTCATGAAGGTTCCTGGGTGACCAGTTTCCTAACCCACCTCATCCTTAGGTCAGGATGGGAAAAGAAAAGCTCGGAGATCTGCTGGCGGCCAATGTAAAAAGTAGAAAAGTTTTTCTCCCACTCTCATAATTCTAGAACTCAGGCACATCCAATGAAACTGAATGCTGGGTGATTCAAGACAGACCAAACTTCTTTGTACAGCAAGTTAAAATTCTGGGATTTGCTCCTACATGAAACACTGATAGCCCCTGACTTGGATGACTTTGAAAGAGTACAGTGGTACCTCAGGTTAAGTACTTAATTTGTTCCTGAGGTCCGTTCTTAACCTGAAACTGTTCTTAACCTGAAGCACCACTTTCGCTAATGGGGCCTCCTGCTGCTGTGCCGCTGGAGCCCGATTTCTGTTCTTATCCTGAAGCAAAGTTCTTAACTTGAAGCACTATTTCTGGGTTAGCGGAGTGTGTAACCTGAAGCACATGTAACCTGAAGCATATGTAACCCGAGGTACCACTGTATTGGACAAACTCTCGGAGGATAATGGGGTGATCAGTGGCTACTGGTCATGATTCCTGTGTTCTGTGCTCACAACTGGAGGAATTACCGTATTTTTCGCTCTATAACACGCACCAGACCATAACACGCACGTAGTTTTTAGAGGAGGAAAACACTGTTTCTAAACGAAACAGTGGATATATGATTTTTGTGGTTCATGCTGTGGCCACAGACATGTGATCTGACAGTGAGTTTGGAGTAGCCCAATGCAAAAATCCTGAGGATCCATGTGGATCCATGCTTTGTAACCACGTTTTTGCACCACTGCGGCCCCAGGCAACAGTGGGTGCGTGATTTTTTTGGTGCAAGATGTAGCCATGGACATGCTATGTGATCTGATGGTGAATTTGGGGTGACCCAGTGCAAAAATCCTGAGGATCCATGTGGATCCGTGCTTTGTAACCACGTTTTAAGTGGGGAAGGAAGGAAAAGCACTCAAGGGACAAGGAGCACGCGTGGGGTGTGTGGAGAAGGATGCTGCTAATAATGCAGGAGAGGGGTTTAAGGGGAGAAGGCACACGCGTGGGGTGTGTGGAGAAGGATGCTGCTAATAATGCAGAAGAGGGGTTTAAGGGGAGAAGAAGCATGTGTGGGGTGGGTGGAGAAGGATGCTGCTAATAATGAAGAAGAGGGATATAAGGGGAGAAGGCTCCTCCCCCCTCCCGCTTTGCTCCTTTAAAGAAGCAGGCTCTCTGTCCCTCTCTCCTCCCCACTCCGCGGCTCTTCTCCCACTTTGCTGTTTCAAAGTGAGCCACGGAGGAGGAAAGGAAGGGGAACCATGGATCCTCTGCTCACGACTGCAGCAGATCCCCTCCGCCACCCGCAGGCATTCGCTCCATAACACGCACAGACATTTCCCCTTACTTTCTAGGAGGAAAAAAGTGAGTGTTATGGTGCAAAAAATACGGTATGCCTTTGAATGACGGTTGCTGGAAATCGCAAGCTGGGTGAGTGATGTTGTGCTTAGCTCCTGCTTGCCAACTTGCCATTGGGGCATCTGGTTGGCCAACATGGGAACAGGATGCCTTGGGCCTGAACCAACTGGGCTCTTATGTTCTTAGCTCTCTCTCAATCAAGCAAGTAGCTAGAGGCCCTTCATCTACTCTTCCACCACAGTGTTCAGTTCCCATGCCATGTGTGGTCCTGCTTAACTCAACACAAGTAGGTTAACACACCTTTCCCTGCCTCATCTGGAATGCAAAACGTCATCCCAGGTCAGTTACCTTCAATCCATTAATGTTCCAAATAGCCAAGGAGCTCAGTGAGTTTGTTTATGTTAATGACCTATTAACGAAAGGAATTAGCAAAGAGAGGCATGGTGGAGAGAGCACCTGGCATGCAGTGATCTTAATTGGCATGCACATAAAAATGGAAATAAGCTTTCAACAGGGTGGTATGTGTCTGTTGCACACAAAGACAGAAAGGAGTGTCACACAAAGGTTATAGGAGGGGTGGGGAACTTGAGGCCCTCCAGCTGTTGCTGGACCTCAACTCTAATCAGCCACAGCCCTCTTGACCAATGGAAATGGATGATGGATTGTGTAGTCCCACAACACCTGAAAGACGCCAGGTTGGGAAAGTCTGGCTTAGAATAGAGGAGGAGAGACATGTGCCCCCCTTTAAAAATATGGGTGCTATTTATAAGGTAATTTGATGGGCAGTCAAGAGAAACAGCAAAGAACCCTTCTCTGCTTCTATTGTTGTTGTTGTTGTTACAGTGGTACCTCGGGTTAAGAACTTAATTCGTTCTGGAGGTCCATTCTTAACCTGAAACTGTTCTTAACTTGAGGTACCACTTTAGCTAATGGGGCTTCCTGCTGCCGCTGCACAATTTCTGTTCTCATCCTGAAGCAAAGTTCTTAACCCGAGGTACTATTTCTGGGTTAGCGGAGTCTGTACCTGAAGCGTCTGTAACCCAAGGTACCACTGTATTATTATTATTATTATTATTATTATTATTATTATTATAGCAATCTGTTGAAGCGAAGTGCCTTTCGGCGACAGATGTGACAGAATTAAAACGGGTGATGATTTTTCCTGCTGCTTTCCTGATGCTTTCACCTGTTCTTTTCTACCTGTTGTGTGGCATAAGAAGGGCTTGCTGGATCAAGCCAAATACCCATCTAGTCTAGCATATTGTCCTCACAGTGGCCAACCAGATCCGCTTGGGAAGCGTGAAGGCAGGATCTGAGTGCAATGGCCCACTTGTGATTCCCAGCAATTGACATTCAGAGGCATACCACCTCCAACAGTGGAGGGAGAACACAGCCATAGTGGTAGTCACTGATAACCTTTTCTCATGCAACTTTGGCTAACATTCTTTTAAAACCACCCTAGTGGGTGGCCAGGATGTGGGTGGCACTGTGGGTTAAACCACAGAGCCTAGGACTTGCCGATCAGAAGGTCGGTGGTTCGAATCCCTGCGACGGGATGAGCTCCCGTTGCTTGGTCCCTGCTCCTGCCAACCTAGCAGTTCGAAAGCACGTCAAAGTGCAAGTAGATAAATAGGTACCGCTCCAGCAAGAAGGTAAACGGTGTTTCCATGCGCTGCTCTGGTTCGCCAGAAGCGGCTTAGTCATGCCGGCCACATGACCTGGAAGCTGTACGCCGGCTCCCTCTGCCAATAAAGCGAGATGAGTGTCGCAACCCGAGTCGGTCACGACTGGACCTAATGGTCAGGGGTCCCTTTACCTTTACCTAGTGGGTGGCCATCACGACAGTGGACGTTCGGGTTGCGAACATGATCCATGCAGGAGGCACGTTCACAACCACCAGTGTTCACAACCCGCAGCACTGCATCTGCGCACGCACGGGTCATGATTCAGCACTTCTGTGCATACTCAAAGCACGATTTAGTGTTTCTGCACATGCGCGAGCACCAAAACCCGGAAGTACACTGTTCCGATTCTTCCAGGTTCAGCACGGTGCGCAACCCGAAAATGCGCAACCTGAAGCGTCTGTAACCCCAGGTATGACTGTACTGGGTGGCCGAGGGTTTACCTATGTGAGGAGGAGGATTTTCTTGTGACTTTCATGAGTCTTCCAATGTTCAGCTTTATTGGATGTTCCTGAGTCCTCATTATGAGAGGGAGGAACTAATATCGACCCACTTTCTCTCATATATATATATTTAAATATATATATATATTAAAGTTTCTTCATAATACAGTATGTCCATTACACAAAAGAAATTATTCAAAATATTCACTCCGGAATGACATCCAACCAATCTACTTTCTGTTAGGCAATAGTTCCCCAATCTTCCCACCCAAATGTCTCAGATTAATTCCCTTCCCTCTTTACACAAAAAGTCAAAAACGAGTTCTCTAATTGTTGTTATCAATAAATTTCAGCAATAGTTTTTCTCTATCAACTTTGTCTCCAGTTAACGACAACAACCATTCCACTTTCTCCATGCTATGCAAAATTTTATACAGCCCACCATCTCTCCACTTACTCCCATTTTCTCTAAAATAAAATAAAAACTCTAAAGATTGTAACTTCCTCATAGGGGAGCTGCTCCACCCCCCAATGATTTGATTGAATGGCTTCATCCATTTAAAGGTGATTGCTTTAAACCATTTCCGTGTCCATAAGAACATAAGAAGAACTTGCTGGATCAGGCCAAAGGCTCATGTAGTCCAGCATTTCACAGTGGCCAACCATCAGATACCTGTGGGACCAAGTGCAAGAAGACTCTCCCCTCCTTCAGTTTCCCAGCAATTGGTATACAGAAGCATTATGTTCTCTGACCATGGAGGCAGAGGACAGCCACCATGCCTAACAGCTGGCAATAACCTTCTCCTCCACCAACTTTTCTAATCCCTTTTTAAAGCCATCCAAGTTGCTGGCCATCATTGCCTCCTATGGGAGAGACTGGCACACTTTGGCTATGCACTGCTTGAAGAACTCCTTCCTTTTGCCTGCCCTCAATCTTCCATCGTTGAGCTGCATTGGATGTCTGCTTGCATACGTGTGACTTGAATGACTAACTGCAAGGTGTGGAGGTGTCTAATGTTGGCGTGTTCATTAGTACATTCCTACTCAAAGTGGACCAAAGAATTATAGGCATGATCTAGAGATGCTTCTTCTGTCCACACCTAGCAAATCCCACAAACCATCTGGAACTTAATGCTTGAGTCACCCTCCCTGTGATCCAGGTGTAACTGTACACCTTATTTTCTCCTCCACCTGATTCACCACCGCCTGTTTCCGGAGGCATCTCCCTCTGTTTACATACCTATCTTCAATTTCCATCATGCTCACCTGGTTTGGGCACCCAACCAATGAGGTCAGTTACTCAACAGAGCCCTCTATCGGGCCAGCGGTGGAGTAGACTTTGTTTGGGTCATGGGTGAGCTCCATTTTTCCAAAACCATTTTTCACAGTTTTCATCTTTATATTAAGGCTGTGCGCTAGATCTAACCAGATCCAACCGGATCCTGAATCCTGAACTGCATTGGGCCAATTAGGGTCAACTTGGAACTTGACCAAATGTGGTTCAGGAGGCCTCAGGTCACCCCAGGTCGGATCAGGTCCAGCTAGAATGATCCAGAGCTGTCAAAAAAAGTCTGGCGGTGAGGAAAGAGGGAGAAGGAGACTAGCAGGCAGCCTTTATGTGGGCTCCCCTCTCCTCCCACAACCACATTTTAAATCTTCACTTCTTCAACCACATGACTGTGAAAAGTAGTGGAAACTCGCAAAAGGGCAGGTGGCTACAGCCAATTACATTGCTTTCTTCCATTCCCTCCCAATTCCAATTCACGAAGGAATTCTGTCTGCTTTCATGTTCCAGAGTGACCCATTTTCAAGCCCATGTAAGCTAGAAATGGTGAGGGAAACCACACCAGCACCACCAAGAATGTCACACAACTTCCTTCTCTCCCCTACATCATCCCTGGGACAAGAGAATGTTGCAAGATGCTAACTCCTCTTCTGAGTTACTCCTGTAGTCATGGTTCTTGGCACAGAGCAATTACACCCAACCTGCAATTTTAACCTTCCCTCTTCAGTTTGCACCTTCCCACGCCCATGAAGCATTTGGCAGCTGCCAGAAAACAACCTGAGTCACTCTGCCAAACGACCCATTAAAAAAAAAAATCAAATAAAAGAAAGTAGTGGAAAAGGTATATTTAGGACCCAGTTGTTCATAGCCAAGGTGTGTGTCAGGGTTTGATTCAGCAACAACAAAACCAACCTGCCCTACATCTCCCATTAGCCAGGACCATTGGCTGTGCTGGTTGCTGAGGCTGAAGGGAGCTGGGGTCCATCAAACATGGAGGGCCACAGGCTGCCCATTCCTGCTTTCCACCTCTGTAAGCATATTTAAGGTGTGATCCCAGATTGGTTGGGACATATGTCTAGAACAGGAGCTTGGAACCTTTGGCCTTCTTGAGCAGGGGTCAGCAAACTTTTTCAGCAGGGGGCTGGTCCACTGTCCCTCAGACCTTGTGGGGGCCCAGACTTTTTTTTGGGGGGGGACACAGATTCCTATGGCCCACAAATAACCCAGAGATGCATTTTAAATAAAAGGACACATTCTACTTATGTAAAAACACACTGATTCCAGGACCATTTGTGGGCTGGATTTAGAAGGCGATTGGGCTGGATCTGATCCCCAGGCCTTAGTTTGCCTACCCATGTTCTAGAGAGTGATGTATCGAGAGCCAGTGTGGTGTAGTGGTTAAGAGCAGTAGTCTCGTAATCTGGGGAACCGGGTTCGCGTCTCCGCTCCTCCACGTGCAGCTGCTGGGTGACCTTGGGCCAGTCACACTTCTTTGAAGTCTCTCAGCCCCACTCACCTCACAGAGTGTTTGTTGTGGGGGAGGAAGGGAAAGGAGAATGTCAGCCGCTTTGAGACTCCTTAAAGGGAGTGAAAGGCAGGATATCAAATCCAAAGTCTTCTTCTTCTTCTTCTCCCATCCTCTCTGACAATTCTGCTTACCCCTTTCAATGATGGTGAATTACCACAGATACCCACCTTTGGGAGCGGATGGTGCTGTGGTCTAAACCACAGAGCCTCTTGGGCTTGCCGATCAGAAGGTCAGCGGTTCAAATCCCCGTGACGGAGTGAGCTCCCATTGCTCGGTCCCAGCTCCTGCCAACCTAGCAGTTCAAAAGTGCGCCAAAAAGTGTAAGTAGATAAATAGGTATCTCTGGCGGGAAGGTAAATGGCGTTTCTGTGCGCTGCTCTAGTTTTTGGGGCAGCTTAGTCATGCTGGCCACATGACCTGGAAAAACTCTGCGGACCACCACCGGCTCCCTCGGCCTGTAAAGCGAGATGAGCGCCACAACCCCAGAGTCGTCTGTGACTGGACTTAACTGTCAGGGGTCCTTTACCTTTATGAGTTGTTCTTTTCCAAGGATAGAGTTTTTATAAGCATGTGGGCAGGAGTGCCCAATTAAAATGAGATGGCAAGGTGGCTATTTAGGCCAGCACCAGGCCCTCTCCTTCTATCTTCTCTTTTCAGTGCCCTCTTTCCTTCCTTCCTTCCTTCCTTCCTTCCTTCCTTCCTCCCTCTACAGTTGGGTTCTTTGCTAGTCACCCTTTTCTGTCAACTGAGTAGGAATTTTGAGGGGAATGCGTGAAATTGCTTCATGAAATTGCTATTCATCAACGAAATCAAATAAATCCATAAATTTCTGCCCACTTCCAGTGATAGGTGCTGGAAGACATTTTTGGCACGAGTTGATCCCTGCTCTCAGGAATGTTGGTCCACCCCTTTATCTATTTGTTACTCCGTTGCCATATACTTAGTTGCTATGTTATCACCTGCTCAATCCTTTATGAGCTATTCCTCACGTAGTGGAAACAGTGCTGCCCGTGGACAAGTTATAGCTGAGTATCGATTTCCAAATAGGATGGCTTTAAATGAAGTTTAGACAAAGTCATGGAGGATCAGGCAATCAGTGGTTACTAGTCATGATGTCTTTATGTTCCAAACAGTACTATTTTTCGGATATGCGCAGCTTGCAGACTTAACCTACTGTATAGAATAAGAGAACAAGAAGAACACATGTTTAAAGAAGATTGGAAAACGTTTATTGAATTCATGGGGGCCAATTGTGTACACTTGAAAATATTGGCAGCATTAAGATAAATTCAACAGTGTAAATAAGTTTTGATGGATGTAATAATGGAATACTGAATGGTTTAGTTTTTGCAAAATATGCAGAGATTTATAATATGCAAAATGAACCATGTCAAAATAAATTAAAAAATTAAAAAAATGTCCAACAGCACCTTGGAGACCAACTAAGCTTGTTCTGGGTATAAGCTTTTGTTTGTATGCGCACTTCTTCAGATACATGTACATGAAAGCTTATACCCAGAACAAACTTAGTTGGTCCCTAAGGTGCGGGTGGCGCTGTGAGTTAAACCACAGAGCCTAGGACTTGCCGATCAGAAGGTCGGGGGTTCGAATCCCCGCGACAGGGTGAGTTCCCATTGCTTGGTCCCTGCTCCTGCCAACCTAAAGCAAAAGTCAAAGTGCAAGTAGATAAATAGGTACCGCTCTGGCGGAAAGGTAAACGACGTTTCCGTGCGCTGCTCTGGTTCGCCAGAAGCAGCTCAGTCATGCTGGCCACAGGACCCGGAAGCTGTATGCCGGCTCCCTCAGCCAATAAAGCGAGATGAGCGCCACAGCCCCAGAGTCAGTCACGACTGGACCTAATGGTCAGGGGTCCCTTTACCTTTACCTAAGGTGCCACTGGACAATTTTTTAACTTATTTCAATTTCATCAGACCAACACGGCTACCTACCTGAATCTAAAATGAACCATGGAAAGAGAAGAAGGGAAGTTGTTGATATTTTAAGGATGTTTAAATGAGTATTCCAAATTGTAAAACAGAAAATTTAATAATGCGCGCGCGCACACACACACACACACCTACCTATTTTTCTAGAGAAAAAAGTCCAGGAACTAACCAAGAATGTCTCGCTTGTTCTTTTAAAATGGCAATGGCACCTACCGAAGAGGTGCCAGAACTGAGTTATGGTGAATTCCGGCTGAAAAAAAGTCCTGCTTTCACATCCACTGGAGACAGAAGTAGTGAATCAGAAGTAGTGAGAGTGCACTTGTGCTCAGGTCCTGCTTGAAGGGCTTCCCTTTGAGGCATCTGGTTGGCCCCTGTGAGAACAGGATGCTGGAATTGATGAGTCATTGGCCTAATCTATCCGGCAGACTCTATTTACGTTCTTAACAGTTAGAGGCGTGGACAAAAGAAGTGGAGTCTCAAGTTGAAAAAAACCAGCCCCCAAATTAGTCTGAGCTTAATCAGCCTGCTTTAGAAGCTACAAAACTGGAGCACAAACCAAATGTTGTGGCTGGTGCACACCCCGATAGGTCTCCCATCCCGGTTCTGTAATCATTAATAAGATAGTGATATTGTGCAGAGGAAGCAACTCTATCTCAGACCACCAGGTGGCAGAATCCTCTTGGCTGCTTTGCTTCATGAAGTCCTGACAACATGACAAGGGATGTGGTGATGAGGCAGTACTCTAAAATGACAGGCTGCTGCTGTCCCCTGGTGGTGAAATGTGCAAAGGCATCATGTTCTTTCTCAGCCTGCTGGTCACATTTCCCTTCCTTAGCGTTGAAAATTCTGGCCCCTCCTTGCTTTTCACTGGCTAACTCATTTTGCTGGCTACCTCCTCCCTTGTATTTGGGACAGAATCAATTTGGGGACAGAGTTAATGTTTAATTGGGGTTTTTTTTAAAAAAGCCCAGTTGGATGGGGGTAGAGGAAAAAGGAGACACTGCATCCGCCCCTACCAGGGCCGTCTTAAGCATATCCGATGCCATGGTGCAAAGATCCCCCCCCCCCGTTTTCCAGAGTTGTCGACCTTTTTTAAGGGGGGGACCCCAAAGATGTTGACCTTTTTTAGGAAAGGCTGCTCCCACCCTCGCGGGCGGCCGCGCATCGACTCCCACAGCAGTATCATGGTGTGGGGCTGGGCAGCTGGGTGCGATGGGGGCAGCACGGGAGGCAAGCAGGGGTCTCGTCCGGGCAGAGACAGGCGAAGCGAGCTGGGCCATCTGTGTCGCTGCAGCAGTGAAGTGTGCTCACTCAGCTGCAGTCTCACCATCCTTGCTTGGGGAGGAAGGGAGAGGAGGAGTTTGGGTTTAATATCCCGCTTTATCACTACCCTAAGGAATCTCAAAACAGCTAACGCTTCCCATTGGCATGTCTTGTTGACCACTGTGAGAACAGGATGCAAGACTAGACAGGCCATTGGCCTGATGCAATGGGCTTTTCTTAAGATAGGTTTAGATAGATACCGTATTGGCCTGAATATCAGCCACACTTCCCCCCCAAATTCCGACCGCGAAAAGTCAAAATGCAGCTTAAATTCACGTACTTACAAAAATTGTCTTTTATGATATTGTTGCTGAAACAGGCATATGGTAAAACGGAACAAAGAAAAAAGTTTTCTTGCCGATTTGCAATTTTAGCGATTGTACGTACTGTAACTTTTGCGGGTTTGCAAGATCAAAGGCTTATATGGTAAATGTTAAAATAAAATCACTATTTTATTCCCTGAATCTAATTTTTTTTTCTTTTTCTCTCCAATTTTAAGGGAGCGGCTTATATTTGGAGATTGTCTTTTTCTTTTTTTCTCCTTGAATTTTAAAGGTATAGCTTATTTGCAGGTATGGCTTATATTCGGGCCAATATGGTAGATGATAGATAGATGATAGATCTTATAGAATTATTCAGAAACTGACCTAAAAGAATGGGACCACTTGAGATTCAGGGGCTTAAATATTTCCATTTGTTTACTGAATGTGTTTACAGGCCTTAAAGAGGAGAACCAGGGGCAGGGATGTGTCTCCAATAACGAAGTCTTGCCTTTTGGGTTTGGTTGATTACTATTATTATTATGTTGCTGCCTATTAGTTCCTGCTGTTAAATGGGCTACAGAGACTTGGTTTGCAATGTTGAGAAAGAAATCAGGTCAGCTGCCACCAGTCAAATCAGGGAACCTCCAGTCTGTCCCTATTTCCAGGTGGTTTTCAATCACAAGTGTCGGCAGATTCAGGTTACGCCATTATAATGGATAATTAGGCATCTTGCACAAGAAACCTGCTTCCCCAACAGACAGCGACTTCTTGCTATCAGGAAAATGATAGGGAAATGCCCCAGAACATGTGGGGAGATGCTTGCTCGATGCAAATGCAGTTTCACCTTCATGCAAACAAATGACGATGGATGCTGATTAAACAGTGAATGTTGTCTGATCTCTCAGTGAATAAATCAGAGTGGACGCTCACCTGTTTCTCTCAAGGTGATGGTGGCGGCGCTAGGTAAGCCTTAAACACATACAGTCCCATAATAGTGCGCTCTGATGGATGAGTGCCAATCATTTTGGAAGCAAGAAAGGGCTATCCAAAAATAAGGGAGTTATTTAAGCAAACTTAGGAGTAGGGTACACGTAGATACACAGTATATATGTTTGCAAATTTATTTGACAAGCACCTGTCAGGGGTAGACTTGCTAATCTTTCATAATATGGTGCCCTGGGTGAGCCCAAAATTTGAGGGCCCAGAAATTTATATATATCGTGGCGAGTTCCCGCCTTCACCTGGTGTAAATAAAGACACATGACACAATTATTTAGGTTAATGGGCAAAAAATGGCCACAACTTTATTGGTTACAGGTGATGAGTGGTATTGGCTTAGGCATTGGTCCTAACCAATTATCTGGGTTCAGCCTGATTGCTTGAAGTCCGGGAAGGGTTAATCACCAGTAGGGGGAGTCCTGCTGATGCACATCAACTAGGAACTCCCCCGGGGTCACTGCTCCTGGGCGTGCCTTAGGCCCTCACCTCCATAGGCTTCGGACAGGGCCACGCTCCCTGGAATCCTTTATCGGACTACCCTTCTATATGCGGGGGAGGTGATGGCTCTTCCACCCCCCTTCCATCTACATAACAATACTAATGCCAATGCCTAACTACCAATCCGAGGAAGTTGTGGCGATTTGCTACGAGGTAGGCGAAAAACCAAATGGCTGTTGCCAATTTGCCAAGTGGAAAAAATCCTACCAGGCCCCTTAATGGCGACCAACCGAGGTCCATAGCAAGGTCAAAGGAAAACCTTAGAGGGCGGGAGGGTGGGAAACCGGAGAAGCTGAAGCAGCAAAAGAGGGAGATCCCCAGCTGTGCCAGAGCTAAATAGCCCAGGCCACTCCCCCAGGCCAGCCGATTGGCTAGCCAGGGGATGACGCGACCGGGGATTCCCTCAATCATGCGGAGGTTGAGGGCCAGCCCCCATGCACGTGGAGGGGCCGTGAAGCCCGCAACTCTACCTCCTCTCTAGTTCGGAAGTGGCTTTATTAAATTTTCTGTTTTACAAGTTAAAATGCTCATTTTGCATCCTTAAGATATCAGTGACTTCCCTTTTTCTCTTTCCATGCTTCGTAACATAAATCACTGCATGTTCACAAAAGCTATTCCATTCAGTATTCCATTATTGCATTCATCAAAACTTGTTTACACTGTTGAATTTATCTTAAAGCTGCCAGCGTTTTCAGCTGTACACAATTTCCCTCCTATATATTCAATAAACGTTTTCCAATCTTCTTTAAACGTTAAGTTCTTCTTGTTCTCTTATTCTACATATTAAGTCTGCAAGCTGTGCATATTCTGTCAACTTAAGTTCCCATTCTTCTTTAGTTGGGACCTTGCTCGTTTTCCATTTTTGGGCTAACAGAACACGGGCTGCAGTAGCGGCATGCATAAATAACCTTTTTTGACCCCTGGGAATTTCAGTCTGAATTATCCCCAACAAAAAGGACTCTGTTTGTTGTTGTTGTTTGGAAAGTACTTTTAAACACACCCCCCCCAAGTCATTATGGATCATTTCCCAGAACACAGGAGAGGTGTTGCTGTCATTTGCATATATTGAACTATGGAAGGAGGGAGTGATGGCCAGCAACTTTAATGGTTTTAAAAGAGGATTTGACAAATTCATGGGAGATTAGGCTACCCCTGACTACCGGCCACAATGGCTCTGGTCTGCCTCTACAGTCCAAGATATAATGCCTCTGAGCACCAGTTGCTGGAAATCACAGTTGGGGAGAATATGAAAGTTCCAGTTTGTGATGGAATCCCTCCTGAAAAATACTCACAGTCTGCAATAGGGTTTGGTGAGAAATTCAATTCAGATCACGTCTAAAGATGAGCTATTAAATTTGCACTTTCCACAACAACATGAGAACCAAAATAGAATCTTCCTCCAAATGGCCCAATTTTTCAAATTTTGCAGCGGAGTTCTCCAACCAACCCATCTTTTCAGAAATGTTTATGTATGTTTAAGTTAACGTTACCAGACGTTTCCTGGGGACAGTCCCAGGATTTACAAATCAGTCCCCTGACAAAATCCTATCATTCCTACTGAAGTTGAAAAATGTCCCCGGATTCACTGAAAAAAATCTGGTAACCTTAGTTCAAGTATGTTTATTATGTGAAATTTGCTGGTGAATTTTCACGAGGATTAACAATTAAATCTCAAATAGCTTCAGAACTGAATTGAAGATTGGAAAAATGAGAATTGACAGAACTGACAGATCCTTCTTATCCCTAGCCTGGAGGCACCCTGGACTCCAAACCGTTCACAGGATTCGGAGAAGGCTCTGGGCTTCAGAGCTGGACAGAGCTGGTCTCTGGAGTTTTTGAAAGAAGTCTCAGAGCCAGGTCTTTGTGTGGTGGTACTTGCTTCGCTGATAATGCAAAAATGTGTTCTCAAGTAATTTGGTAAACACACCTGTAAGAAAAGGGAGTAGGTTGGGATGATTATGGAAATCACCCGGCAAAAGGAGGCCCAACCCATACTCACCTAAGCAACGTATTGGAAAAATGAAATTACACCTACAAAATCAAGAATGGCAGGTTAAACTGTTAGAATATCTGCAAAGGGCAAAAAATGACAGGGAGGGTAAGAGGTTATTCGACACAAAAAGCAAACCAAGAATGGATTATATTCAAGGAATATCTGAAAAATTACTATGACAGCAAAAACCTCCTGGCAGATCTTGAATGAGTCTTGCAATGTAAAGATAATTTAATGTAAATTTAATGTTTCTATTTAATTTCTCTCTTTTTTTTTCTTTTTCCAAAAGACTTAAGAAGATAATATGATACTGTGTAATATAACAAGTGTAATTTAGTTTTTTTGAGAACAATTGGAAGTCTATTTTAGGTCTTTTTAAAATTTCTTGTATTTTAAATTTTTTGCTATATGGGATGGGATACAAATTGTAATGTAGTATATTGTCGTATGATTTTGTGAAATATGTTTAATAAAGATTGTTGTGTTTTTTTTTATAAAAAGTGTTCTCAAGTATTTTGGTAAACACAGCTGTAAGAAAAGGGAGTAGATTGGGATTATTATGGAACTCGCCCAGCAAAAGGAGACCCACCCCAGACTCTAACACTCACTTAAGCCAGAAATGAGAACCAGATGGGTGGTGACTTTCCTTACACTAATTGCCAAGTGATAAGCTCACAAAGGTCAACTCCCTTCCCTATCATCAGGGCTGGTCCCCACCCAACCGACATTCATTCCCTGCCTCAGCACCTCCGTGACTTACATTAAGATGTTCCCTTTTCATACTCCTCCCAAAGGAACAGATTTCCTCATTTTAGGAGTGCTGATCCGCTGTTCTGCAATGCCTTGGAGAGCAGGCGGGGCAGCAGGGATATGTCAATTTCAGTTTCTGACTAGTTCTTCAGTTTTCCATGCTTAAATTAAGTCATCTACATTTCAACACTAGTTTGCATTTTTTTAAAAAAGTCCTCATGAAAAAATTAATCAACATTTTATCACAAATTTCTCCTAAACACAGATCTTTGTATACAGTTTTGTCACATATCTGTAACTATATTTACCATATCTATATCCAGTGCTTTTTTTCCTGGGGGTACGCAGGGGTACGCATACCCCAAACATTTTTTCGTTTCTTCTCTAGCACAGTAAATCGTCAGTTCTGCTGCTACCCCCAATGGCAGCCTCGTTTCCTGAGTCTTAGACAGAAGCGAGCGTTTAATGTGTGAAGCAGTGTGGAATGTGGATGTGTGGTGTTTTACAGAGGAATCGGGAAGATGTTAGTGCACACAACCTTGTGCCAATGTGGAAGTTACTGTGAGCTGTCAACTGTGTAATATGAGGTAAGGCATGTTCTTTGTACTTTTTCCCATATACTGTATTTATTTCCCCCGATTTGAACTATAAAATGGTGGTTTTCTTGAGTCAAAATGAGAGTACCCCTAAACATTTTTTAAAGAAAAAAAGCACTGCTATATCTATCTATTAAAAAATTGTCCAGTAGCACCTTATAGACCAGGGGTGGCCAGCTCTCACGAGGCTGCGATCTACTTTCAGAATTAAAAACTGGCAGTGATCTACTCCCATTTCTGGGGGGTTCAGTTCAAAGTGGCTGAGATTTTTTGAGGAAAGGAAAGCCCTTCACAAAAAGATCGCTGTGGATGAAAACAGCAGCACAGAGAAAGCTCTGTCTTCCCTTCCAGAGATCAAACAACAATGGAGGGCAGGGCGAGGGGTTAGTTTTAGTCAGTTTTAGCGACGCTAGGGAAAGGGAGCCAGAGATCAACCATGATCTACCAAAACATTGCAGTTGACCTGTTGGACATCCCTGTTATAGACCAACTAAGTTTGTTCTGATATCAGCTTTCGTGTGGGTGCATGCACACAGAAGCTTATACCAGAACAAACTTAGTTGGTCTATAAGGTGCTACCGGACAATTTATTTGTTTGTTTGTTTATTTATTATTTCGACTGTGTCAGACCAACACCTGAATCAATATCTATCAATGTCATCTATATCTAGCCTTCTGAGTTGGGGGGATTCAATTGTTGAATTATCTAGACCAGCTTATTGGTGATGTAATGGGTCACAACATGCTCATTAGTATAGCAAAGCCTTGTGCCAGAGGGCAAATGGGTGGGCCCTCCTCATGGGTACCCCCCCTCCCACACACCTGGCTGGTGGAGAGTAAGACAAAGGGAGAGCAAAGTATGTGAGAGAGGGGTAGAAGCAGGAAGAAGCCATAATAAGAGCTGTGCTTGTTTTCTGCTGGAATCCAATGTCTGATTTGTGTTTGAAACCATTGGCACGTGCTTATCAGACAAAACTCAGCAAAGCTTCTGAATTCCAGTTACTGGAAACTGCGGGGGGGGGGGGGTTGCTCTTGTGCTTGAGTCCTGCTGGTGGGTTTTCCATGGGTATCTACTACCCGTGTCCACTATTGTTGTCTATGCTCTGGTAACCTCAAGGTTAGATTACTGCAATGCATTTTACATAGGGCTGCCTCTGAAGATGTTTCAGAAACTTCAGCTGGTGCAGAATTCAGCGGCTAGGTTGCTCACCGGAGCAAGACGGTTTGAGCATATTGCACTGATCCTGCTCCAACTGCACTGGCTACCAATTAGTTTCCGGGCCCAATTCCAAGTGCTGGTTTTGACCTGTAAAGCCTTAAACGGCTCAGGACCGCAATACCTCAAGGATCGCCTCTTTCCATATGAACCTACCAAGACCTTGAGATCATCTTCTGAGGCCCTTCTTCATGTGTCTCCTCCTTGAGAGGTCCGGAGGGTGGCAACTCGAGAACGGGGCCTTCTCTGCAGTGGCTCCCCATCTGTGGAAAGTTCTCCTCAGGGAAGTTCCCCTGGCTCCTTCATTATACACCTTTAGGCGTCAGGCAAAAATGTTCCTTTTTAACCAGGCCTTTGGTTGACCTAGTTGACATCCTATACCCTTTTAAAATGTGGCTCTTTGAGTGGGGGGTATTGTTTTTATTTTGATTTTATATATTGTGATCTTTTCTGTGAACCACCCTGAGACCTCCAGGTATAGGGCGGTATATAAATTCAATAAATAATTAAATAAAATAAATATCTGATTGGCCACTGTGAGAACAGGATGCTGGACTGAAGGGCCCATTGAGCTGATCCAGCAGAATCTTCTTATGTTCTTATGTAGAAGAAGAAGAGTTTGAATTTACCGTATTTTTTGCTCTATAAGACTCACTTTTTCCCTCCTAAAAAGTAAGGGGAAATGTGTGTGCATCTTATGGAACGAATGCAGGCTGTGCAGCTATCCCAGAAGCCAGAACAGCAAGAGGGATTGCTGCTTTCACTGCACAGCAATCCCTCTTGCTGTTATGGCTTCTGAGATTCAGAATATTTTTTTTTTTCTTGTTTTCCTCCTCCAAAAACTAGGTGCGTCTTGTGGTCTGGTGCGTCTTATAGAGCGAAAAATACGGTAATATCCCGCTTTATCACTACCTGAAGGAGTCTCAAAGCAGCTAACATTCTCCTTTCCCTTCCTCCCCCACAGCAAACACTCTGTGAGGTGAGTGGGGCTGAGAGACTTCAGAGAAGTGTGCCTGGCCCAAGGTCACCCAGCAGCTGCATGTGGAGGAGCAGGGAAGCGAAGCTAGTTCACCAGATTACAAGTCTACCACTCTTAACCACTACACCACATTGGCAGAAATTTGCTTATGGTCACAAGCAAGCAGAATTTAAATTAGTTTTATACATCAATGATTTTTTTTAAACTGTTTATTAGTACACCTGCAGCACCAATACTCAAATTAATAAAAATAACTAATACTTTAGGTAGAATTTCAAGCCATACGATTAATTGGACAAAATCTGGAATAATGGCACTGGGCAATTGTTTATCACCTAACTATAACAAGCAACATTTTTTTGTACCTACAGGTCATATTTATATATTTTGGTTCTGAGATACATTTCTCAAATGCTTAAAATGAATTTGAATAGGCTGGTACTTAGATGGGCGCTACTTAAATATGTCCAACCCAGAAGAGAATGGCTCCTGTCTTTCACCAAAAAATTAACCACAAGAGGGCAGTGTTTGTTCTCACTTGGAACTTCTTGTTCAGGGTTGGGGAACCTGTGGCACTCCAAATGTTGGTGGACTCCCAAAATTGGTCACTTTGGCTGGGGATGATGAGTAATGTAATTCAACGACATCAGAAGGACCATCCTTGTTTCCAACATCCTTTGCCCACTTAATCATTGCTGTTTTGACCATCTCACCCTTTGTTTCCTATGGTAGCAACAATTTATGCATTATAGAAATTCATTTCGCATCACTTTCACATAAACCAGCTTCAAAATTTGACCTTTGCTCAGTGAATCTGTTCTTTAAATCCTTTTTATAGATTGCATTTGATCGATGATTTTGAATCTGGTTGCCTACTAAGTTTTGTATTTTGTCATATATTTTAAAGCTTACATTCATTTTCATGGAAACTCCATATGTCTCTGTATAAAGCCCATTTAGATTGCATATTTGTTCCTTTATGTGCACAAGCCTCTATCGGTCATAGCAGGGTTTTGTATTTCAGGAGGTTTTGATTCCTCCTCCACACACACACCCAACAAACTCCTCATCTAATGATTAAGAAAATGTTTATGAACTTTGTCTTTGTCATACAACAGATATGAGTGCCACCAGCGCTGGATTTAGGTTTGATGAAGCCCTAAGCTGCTGAAGGTAATGGGACCCTTTATATATCTAGCTGTCCTTTGTCAACAATAAATTGTCACTGTTTCTTGTGTTGAATATATGCTATATGGTAATTTATGGACCTAACAGGTATCTAAAGCCATTTATTTGCACGTAACAAATAGGAGCCAACACAACACAAAACACTGTTGCTGTATGTAGGTTTTATTCTATTTGTTTTTCATCTTATATTTTGGAAATGTACAACCAGTTTTCCCCCTCTTTATTTTTTTTTGGGGGGGGAGGGGGGACAAAAGAGTGGGTTTCTAAGCTATAGCTTGTTTAGCTTATATGTAAATCCGGCACTGAGTGCCACCCATATCTTCTGTCAAATCCTTCCAAATTGTATATGGTTCTTGTCCTTATTAGCCATGGTAGGAACAGAATCTCCATTCGTGGAGAGAGCATATCTTTGATGTTGACATTGTGCTCTGCTTATGGGCTTTCTTAAGGAATCTGGTAGGCTGATGCTGGTCACTAGATCCCCTTTGGCTTGATCCAGTAGGACTCTCCTGATCCAATGTGTTGAGCCCTAAGTTGTACAAAGTTCTGACTCTGCATACACACACCTGAATAAATCCTATATGCAAACACCCCTACATTCATTATACTCCACCCTCTTGGCAACGAAACCTGATTGCGAGGGCTGAAAACTCAGGGTGTAACAAAAAGAACAGCAGCTAGCAGTGTTGCAATGGGGGACGCACAATTAAATAATCGTTGGTATCCACCCAGTACAGAAAGGGCTGATAGATAATAATTTTTACTTGGATTACTTTATTTCCCCTCACCCTCTTTTGTACTGTGTCTATTAGACTGTAAACTATTATTCTGAATTAGAAAATGTATTTTTAAAAACGACAATGTTGTAGCAAATAAAAAAAGGTAAAGGTAAAGGACCCCTGACAGTTAAGTCCAAATGCAGAGGACTCCGGGGTTGTGGCCATAGCTGTCAACTTTTCCCTTTTCTTGCGAGGAATCCTATTTGGAATAAGGGAATGTCCCTAAAAAGGGGGGGAAATCGACAGCTATGGTTGTGGCGCTCATCTTGCTTTACAGGCCGAGGGAGCCGGTGTTTGTCCGCAGACAGCTTCTGGGTCATGTGGCCAGCATGACTAAGCTGCTTCTGGTGAAACCAGAGCAGCACATGGAAACGCCATTTACCTTTCCACAGGAGCAGTACCTATTTATCTACTTGCACTGGGTGCTTTTGAACTGCTAGGTTGGCAGGAGAGGGGACCGAGCAACAGGAGCTTACCCCATCGCGGGGATTTGAACCGCCCCCTTCCGATCGGCAAGCCCAAGAGGCTCAGTGGTTTAGACCACAGCGCCATCCGCATCCCTGTTGTAGCCAGTAAAAACTGTTAAAAATAAATCAACAAAATATTTAACCAATGCGTGCAACCCCTGCTTTGCAGCTGGTTCCATTACATCCCTGACCACTGGCCATGCTGGATGCTGAGTCCAACATCCTCTGTTGGGCAACAAGCTCTTCACCCCTGAGCTAAGGATCCCAACACTCAGGCTCCAGCACAGAGACCAGCACTTCTGAAATATTCCTCTGCAGCAGGAATAGGAAATCTCTGTTCCTCCAAGACATTTCTGGGCCTGAACTCACATCATCCTTGACCATTGGCCAACACTGCCTAGGGGGATCCGGAGTCCAAGAACATTCTCAGGTTACAACTCCCAACATCCCTGGACCAGGTGTGACCTTTGGGCTCAGGGTTTGTTCAAAGCATGTTTTCCAGCTGCACAAATCCCCATCAGGCACCCCACACTTAAAATAAAACCCCAAAGCCACTTGCTTTACACCCTGTGTAAGCAATCTGGAGTTCCCTGGGAAGACGTGTCAACTGCTAAACCACACTGAAAATTGTAGCTCTGTGAAGGGAACAGGGATTTCATAACAGCTCTCAGTACCCTTAACAAATGATGCTTCCCAGGATTCTTTGGGGGAAGTCATTAGTATAGTGCAAGTTTTCAGCCATGAGATCTTTGAACACCTTCTCTTAAGTTCAGCTTTGAGCCTCCTCTGTGAGCTGAACCTTTAAGAGCTGTGAATGATCATAACTGCTCCTTTTGGACAAAGGGAGCAACGCAGAAGTATTTAATAAACCAACCAACAAATGGAAGCTGTAAGGCAACATAGCATTTTAATCCACATGGGAACTGATCCAAGAAGAAGGAGGTCCTGGAGCCATTTTTGGACCGCATGAAGGAGACTGTAAACAAAACTAGCATCCATTTTGAGCAAAGCGACTGGTGGCAGGAGAGGGTTTGAGAAGAACTATGAGCAAAGCTTTGAGAAGCATATTTTAATATCTAAAAATGCTATGCTTTAGAAACAGCTATTAACAGAACAAGGCTATGCATTTCTACTCATAAATAAGTTCCACTCTGTTCCATGGGGACTTCCTCCTGGGTAAATGTGAATAGAACGACAGCCTCATTTTTGTACATAGCAAAGCTGTTCCTTTCCTTTCTGACCAAAAAAACCCCCCATCCATAGTTTTAGTGTGTTTGGGTGTATGAATGAATGCATAGGATTTGTTGTTCGAAGCTTCTGTAGCTACGATTATAAAACTAGAAGAATACTTTCCCCCTTCTACCTACATTTCTACCCCTTTCTACCATATAGCTAAAGACAATAGGAATTTGATTAGAAACCTCAAAGGCTTTCCAGATGTTCAAGCTGAATACACGTGGTTTGGGTAGAGGCCAGACTCACCCCTCCAACATACACCCATTGATTTTACAGTCTGAGTAGAACCCCTATTTGAAGAGCTTGAAATATACTGGTCCCTCTCTAGGTCAATGAGAACCTGCTTTCCCAGAGTTCCAGATCATGTGGATCAGGGTTCTAGATTATAAGGCCAGGGTTCAAGATTGCATGGATCATGATTCTGGGTTGCATGGAAGAGCCTGCATATGCAGGGTACTTCCCACACCGATAAATGTTTAGGTATATGTCAGGAGTGGAGTGTGCTACCACAAGCCAACCTTCCCCACCAAATGCACACAACTTACATAATTTGAGGGTATGGAAAGAGCTCCGAATGTCTATTAGAACTGATAGACTACAGGGCCTGATGTCGTGTTCTAATGCACTCTTACTACAAATGATTCCCCACCCACCCTGGGCCATTCTACTTGCAAACAAGGGCTTAGATCAAGATGTTGAGTTTCCTTCCAGATAGTGGCTGCACGGATCCCTACTTAGCATAGCATGACTTATAGGTTTTGGAGGCTGTGTACTGGTACATATTACGAGGTGGGAAACATCTGGAGGAGGAGGGGAAGCCGCGTTGCGCTCCGAATTTTGGACCACACGACATGGGGTGCTTTGGCATTCCTGACTGCATGAGCATAGGAAAAGGACCTGGAAAAGGACCTGGAAAAGGACCCGGCAGGTTGCATCTCTCAGGTTGGTGCTGCAGAGGGTCTTTAGTGTTGCAGGTCTCATGACAGGGTTTGGTGCTTGGGGACATGCGTGGGGACGAACTTTTCTCAGCGCATGCAGCATCGCAAACCTCAGCACACTTGGCCTCGGCAGGCGCCGGGGATTTCGGGGTGCACGGTTCAGGACACTGAATCTTGCACTTCAGATCACAGGGTTCCGGGCACCTTCCTGCAAAGGGTGGGTGGTTCTTGATGCATGTTGAATGTTTCATCGCAAAGCACTGAGGTCCTGGGTTGACACGCGGCCCTGAAGTTGGGAAGCTGTGCTGGATCCTGCAATGGTGGCTGTAGAAGGCCATAATTCTGCAATGCTGGGGATACTGGAAGGAAATATTTTGGGATAAAGGGTCAAAGCTGTGAACCAACACTGTCCAAGCATTAGGAAATTGACTGTTCCACACCTTCAAGAAACCTCTGCAAGGGAAATGGTTTGGGGCTCCATCATCATCATCATCATCATCATAATTTATTTATACCCCGCCCATCTGGCTGAGTTTCCCCAGCCACTCTGGGCGGCTCCCAATAGAGTGTTAAAAACAATAGAGCATTAAATATTAAAACTTCCCTAAATAGGGCTGCCTTCAGGTGTCTTTTAAAGATAGGATAGCTGCTTATTTCCTTCACATCTGAAGGGAGGGTGTTCCACACGGCGGGTGCCACTACCGAGAAGGCCCTCTGTCTGGTTCCCTGTAACCTCACTTCTTGCAATGAGGGAACCACCAGAAGGCCCTGGGCAGTAGATCTCAGTGTCCGGGCTGAGCGATGGGAGTGGAGACGCTCCTTCAGGTATACAGGACCGAGGCCATCCATGCATAACCCTGATCCCACTGAACACGCAGAAGAAACCTGCATTGGTCCCAAGGCATCTGGAAGTGATGCCTCCAATGATCCTGTCCTGAGCCCCACCTTGATCCTGGCTTCTCTTCCAATCATCTCTGGACCTCAGGAGCAAAGGCTGCTCCCAAGGATCTGTGTGAAAGATATCAAATGTCACTGCTTTTCATTGCACTAATTTGTCACTGGTGATGTCACAACAGCAGTGGTCACTGTACCAATGCCCAAACTCATCTCAGGTCTATCTGCATGCCCAGTACCCAACACAGCTGAAAGAAAGTAGAGGGACCATGGGTGCCCTGCTCAAAGCAGCAGATCAAGGATGAATAGAGACAGGCTTTTCAGATAACGAACAAGGATTTTCTCAATGACATTAATGCAGGGGACTCACTTTCGCAATATCATCATCATCATTCACATTAGGCAATTTAAGAACACAAAGTAACCCAAGGAGAGTTCTGCTGGATCAGATCCCAGGTTCATCCAGTTCAGCATCCTCTTCCCCACAATACCCAACTAGATGTCCATAGGAAACCCACAACGAATTAAGGCAACAACCTTCCTCTCTCCTATGTCCCTGTCATCTGATGTTTACAAGAAGGCTGGCTCTGAATTTGTGGGCTCCCTTTAGCTGCCGTGGCTAAGAGCTGCTGACGGACCCATCAAAAGACACAAGAAGACCACTGATGGATCAGAATAATAACTAGTCAATTACCCTTTCTTAAAACAGTGGCCAACGAGTGCAAAGCCCACAAGCAGATCATGACAGCAACATCCCTCCTCTGATTGTCTCCACATCACCAAGTACAGTGGTACCTCAGGTTAAGAACTTAATTCGTTCTGGAGGTCTGTTCTTAACCTGAAACTGTTCTTAACCTGAAGCACCACTTTAGCTAATGGGGCCTCCTGCTGCCACTGTGCTGTCACTGCACAATTTCTGTTCTCATCCTGAAGCAAAGTTCCTAACCCGAGGTAATATTTCTGGGCTAGCGGACTCTGTAACCTAAAGCATATGTAACCCGAGGTTACCACTGTACCCAGAAGTAGATGGAGGTTCAGAAAATAGCAACTCAAATGACTAATGTGATGGAATAGAACAGCTCTATGAGGAACGGTTGTAGTATTTGGGACTTTAATCTAAAAAGGCAAGAAATAGGTGACTTTATAGAAGTTTAGACATGGTATGGAGAAAGTGGATAAAGAAAAGTCTCTCTCTCTCTCTCTCTCTCTCTCTCTCTCTCTCTCTCTCTCTCTCTCATAACATTAGAATTCAGGAATGCTGGAAGATTTGAGACAGATAAAAGAAAGGACCTCTTCATGCAGTGCATAGTTAAGCTATAGAACTCACTCCCAAAAGAGGATGACTTTAAAGGAAGACTGGACAGTTTCATGGAAGGTAAGGCTATCAATGGTTACTAGCTATGATGGCTATGCTCTGCCTCTCAGCATGCTCCATGCATTGTAACCATGCATGGTTGGAGGCAATTATGCTTATAAATATCAGTCGCTGGAAGCCAGAGGAAGCAGGAGTGCTCTAGTGCTTAGGTCCTGCTTGCAGGTTCTCATTGGAGTATCTGGTTGGCCACTGTGAGAAGAAGATGCTGGACTAGATGGACCATTGGTCTGCTCCATCAGCGCTGTCTCTCTCTCTCTGTGTGTGCCCCATACTACAAAACATCCCCACACAATTTACCCTTTCCTTGTAGGTTAGGGGCTCCAAACCCTCAATTAATTTTGTTTCCAACCTCTGCACCTCTTCCAGGTCTCCCACCACCAGAATGCACTTACCTTGTTCTCTTGGTAGAACACGATGAGCGTATCTTCTGAGATCAATGTGAAAGCTGGAGCAGTTATATATATGCTTTCTCAGTTAAAGCCAAGGCCAGCCTGAGCCACCTTTGGGGACTTGAGGTACTAATTACAGATTCTCTAAA